>NC_090830.1:10820000-11445000 GCF_028021215.1 Eschrichtius robustus | reverse complement strand
TCTTTGACCCATTTTTTAATCATTTTTAAATCATTTTTGCTTGTTTTCTTATTGTGGAGTTTTAAGAGGTTTCTGTATATTTTGGATAACAGTCCTTTATCAGATATGTCGTTTGCAAATATTTTTCCTCAGTCCTTGGATTGTCTTCTAATTCTCTTGACATTGTCTTTAACAGAGAAATTTTAAATTTTAATGAAGTCCAGCTTATTGACTATATTTTTCATGGATTGTGCCTTCGGTGGTGTAACTAAAAAGTCATTGCCATAATCAAGTCATGTAAGTTTTCTAGTATGTTACCTTCTAGGAGTGTTATAGTTTTGCATTTTACATTTAGGTCTACGATTCATTTTGAGTTTATTTTTGTGAAGGATGTAGGGTCTGTGTCTAGATTCATTTTCTTGCATGTGGATGTCCAGTTGTTCCAGCACCATTTGTTGAAAAACCTATCTTTGCTCCATTTTATTGCCTTTGCTCCTTTATAAAAAATTAGTGACAATATTTATGGGTCTATTTCTGGGCTCTCTATTCTGTTCCATTTATCCATTTATTCTTTTGTCAATACCATACTACCTTGATTACTGTAGCTTTATAGTATGTCTTGAAGTCAATTAGTGTCAGACCCCCAACTTTGTTTTTTTTCCTTCAGTATTGTGTTGGCTATACTGCCTCTTTTGCCTCTTTATAAAAACTTTAGAATCAGTTTGTGCATATCTACAAAATAATTTTGCTGTGATTTTGATTTGGATTGCATGAAAGCTATAGATATTGTTGGGAAGAATGACATGTTGACAATAATTGAGTCTTCTTAACCACGATCATGGAGTATCTCTCAATTTATTTATCTAAATTATCCATATTTTTTGGTGGATTTCTCAGGATTTTCTGTAGACAAGCTCAAATCATCTGTGAGTAGAGATAGTTTTACCTCTTCCTTCCCCAGTATGGATGCCTTTTGTTTCTTTTTCTTACCTAATTGCCTTGGCTAAAACCTCCAGTGTGATGTTAACTAGAAGTGGTGAGAGTGATCTGCATCTGTGTCCTGTTTCTGATCACAGCAAGAAAGCATCCATTTTTTTCACCATTAAATATGATGTTAGCTATGGAATTTCATGGGTGCCTTTATGAGGATGATGAAGTTCCCTTGTATTTCTAGTTTACTGAGTGCTTTTATCATGAAAGAGTATTAGATTTTGTGAATTTTTTTTCACCTATTGAGATGATCATGTGGTTTTTGTTTTTTATTCCATCGATGTGGTATATTAATTACTTTTGATATTAAACTAACCTTGCATTCCCAGACTAAATCCCACTTAGCAATGGTATATAATGCTTTTTGTATATATTGCTGAATTTCATTTCCTAGTATTTTGTTGACTCTTTTGCACTCATTTTCACTAGAAGTATTTGTCTGTAGTTTTCTTGTGATGTATTTGTCCTGTTTTAGTATGAGGGGGTAATGCTGGCCTCATGGAATGAGTTGGGAAGTGTTCCTCCCCTTCTTTTTTGGGAAGAATTTGCGAATAATTATATTTAGTAGAATTCAGCAGTTAAGCTATTTGGGCCTGAGCTTTTCTTTTTGGATAGTTTTTAGGGTTTTTTTTGTTTGCTTTTACTTATTCAGTCTCTTTATTCATTATAGTTCTATTCAGATAGTCTATTTCTTCTTAAGTCAGTTTCAGTAGTTTTTGTCTTTCTAGGAATTTTTTCCATTTCATCTAAGTTACCTAATTTATTGACATACAACTGTTCATAGTATATTTTATGATTTTTTTTTCCTGTAAGTTTATTTGTAATGTGCCTTCTTTCATTTCTGATTCTACTAATTGAGTTTTCTCTCCTTTTCTTCTTGGACAATCTAGCTAAATGTTTGTCAGTTTTGTTAGCCTCTTCAAAGAAATAGCTTTTGGTTTCATTGATTTTTCTCTATCTTTTTTTGTTCTGTATATCATTAAATTTCACTCTCATCTTTTTTTTTTTCATCTTTTTTATTCCCTTCTTTCTGCTTGTTTTAGGTTTAGTTTGTTCAGCTCTTCCCACTGTCTTATGGTGGAAGGTTAGGTTACTGATTTGATATCTGTCTTCTTCCTTAACAAAGGCATTTACAACTATAAACTGCCTTGTAGACACTGCTTTAGCTGTATCCTGTACAGTTTTGTAAGTTGCATCTTACAAAATTGTCATTCATCTCAAAGTATTTTCTAATTTCCCTTCTGATTGCTTCTTTGACTTATGGTTATATAGAAGTGTTTTAACTTCCATTTATTTGTGAGTTTCCCCAGTTCATTTTTTGTTAATGATTTCTGATTTATAATTTCATTCCATTGTGTTTAGAGAATATACTTTGTATTGTTTCAATACTTTAAACTTTGTTAAGATTTATTTTATAGCCTAGCATGTGGTCTGTCCTGGAAATGTTCCATGTGTACTTGAGAAGAATGTGTATTGTGTTACTGTTGGACATCCTATAGATGTCTTAGGTGTAGCTGGTTTTCAGAGTTCAATTCTTCTGCTTCCTTGTTTTCGTTTGCCTGGTTTTTGTATCTATTATTAAAAGTGGGGTATTGAGGTCTTCAACTATTATTGTTGAATTGTCTGTTTCTCCCTTCATTTCTTTCAGTGTCTCCCTCATGTGTTAATATTCTGGTGCTCTGTTGTTGGGTGGGACTTCTTACTGGGAAATTGTTGGGGTTTGGAGCTCCAAATGTTAGATTAACTTTCTTTATTCAGAGGTTAGTTTAACATTCAACAGATCAAAAAAAAGTATCTTGTTTTAATTTTCATTTATTTATCGGGGTTTTAGAAAGTTCTTCTAAGATCTTTTACAGCTATTGTATTCCACGATTCAGTAAAGTTGTCATGATTCTGCTCCAAGATTATAAGTAAGTCCTACATGTTTTCCCCCAGCAGGTTGTGTCACATAACAAAACTGCAGATACTCCCCCAGGGACCCATGGCTCACCCTGACACACTTAATCACATGTAATATCTTTCTGTGTCATTGTGGTGCTGTGGCTAATTCTATTCATTTTACGTAATTAATTCCATAGGATTTTCATGTGTGCTCTTAAATCAAGTTAAAACATGAAAATTGTTTGACTTAACTGTCTTAAAATACCATGTCCAAACAAATCCCAGGGTAAATCATGTATAGCTTAGGCATTGTAGTATCTGGGGACATGGATTATTTATTACCAAAGTTTCTTCTCCTCTGAGGGGATCCTGGTGCATTTATCCCTGACAGTTTGGGAAGCAGACACTCAAAGCCAGAGTAGGATATTAGAAGATTCAGTATCAAAACACTGAAGTCTTTATTTTTGTAAAATTTTACTTTATTTTATTTTAGAATAACTTAGAAGACAATGAAAAACAATGCCAGTTGCCTCAAGTAACCTGAAAACAACAAAAACATGGAGCCATGTCTATGATGAGAGGAAGAATAGTAGCACACTTGGTGTGTGTCTTTGAAAGGGTTGATTATACGATCCAAGGGCTCACAGTCGTGAGTGTGGGAAGGGAGAATGTGAAAGGGATATGAGATCTGCTGATAAAATGTGCTTCTTTTTAAATGAAATAGGCTTCTGGTTTGACATTTACATTTTCAGGTCTCGGAAGATTCAGGACTTCAGGATGGAAAATTGGCTTTTATAGACATCTCCTTTCATTGTTGTTGTTTTAGAATAAGGATTATATATCGTAATATATAAGTCTACTGTGAGTGCTGTGAAGAAAATAGACCATGTCCTCCTTTGGTGGGTGTGTAAATTTAACATAAACGTTTAAGAACTCTAGGTATAACCTTTTGGGTTTTTTGGCTTGACCACACCTTAATGAGAGTCCGTTTCCTGCAGCTCTCCACGAACATAACTTTTTACTTCCAACATTGGCCATTTCTCTTGATGAATGAGAGCTTAGCTAAGTGTGCTCCTGTTTCAGAAAATCCAATGAATGAACAATTAAAATGAAAACAAATTAATACAGTCAAGAGTCACCATCTACGGGGTCCAGAAATTTCAGTGGCATAAGACGTGGGCTCACATTATTATGAGGTCAATGAAATGACTTAGGCGAGCCCAGCTCCTGCAGCAAGCCGTGATGGGCGGTCACGGGTCCTCTGAGGCCAGAGCCAAATCCATCCCAACCTGACTTCATCTCGACGCCGACCTGGTGGCAATCTCCTGCTTTGCTTAAACATCAGTGGGAATGATTTGGGGGGTCCTGTATTGGGCTGGTTAAGGACTTAGAAAGAGAAACATTGGGAGTTGCCGGGACCATGGTTTTATCTCCAACTACCAGTTCCCCAGGCCTTTCCTCATCACTGCGGCTGTCAGGTAAGGTCCATCCTCTACCGCGGCTCCCATCTCACTGCCGCGGAGCCTCCAAGGCTTTCAGATCTGCCTCCCCGACTCCTGGGACAAGGGTGGGAAGTCTGCTCTCCCATCTCCAGCCCTGGGCCTCGCCAGCACACCTTCCACCCGGCTCAAGAGGGAGAACTCGTCCAGCTGAGGAGGAAGAAGGAAATGCTGGCCTCTTAAATGCGCTCTGAGCAGGAGTAAGTCTCATCCCTCGGTACTGGCCCGTTCCCCTGTGCACGTGGTAACAAGATGATCAAAACAGGCTGAGGAGGGCAAGAAAAAGTGGAACGCTGCTGGAGGAGGTATCTGCAGCTGAGGGATGTGTTTGCCAGATGCAAACACGTTAGCTAAGGCCGGCGCTCACTCTCCACCAGCTCTGTGCAAGCAGTGGACCACCCAGGCGGCAGGCGGGCAGGGCAGCAGAGTTTCCTGTGCACAGACCTGCAGTCATGTGCATTCAGCTGTCAGGTCAGACTCCCAGGAGGACTGGTCAAGCTGGGGTCTCCTCTGTCTCATTTCCTGCAGTGGGAACTTGCCTTTGCCTCTTGGAGCTGAGTCTTTGCCCAGAATTTGGTTCTGTCTGTTAATAGCAGCAACTTCCACTTGAGAGAAGTATTAGAAGCCTATTATTATTTTTTTAATTAATTACTTTATTTATTTATTTTTGGCTGCGTTGGGTCTTTGTTGCTGCACACGGGCTTTCTCTAGTTGCGGCAAGCGGGGGCTACTCTTCGTTGCGGTGCACAGGCTTTCTCACTGCAGTGGCTTCTCTTGTTGCAGAGCATGGGCTCTAGGCCCGTGGGCTCAGTAGTTGAGGCTCACGGGCTTCAGTAGTTGTGGTACGTGGGCTTCAGTAGTTGTGGCACATGGGCTCAGTAGTTGTGGTATGCGGGCCTCAGTAGTTGTGGCTCGTGGGCTCAGTAGTTGTGGCACACAGGCTTAGTTGCTCCACGGCATGTGGGATCTTCCCAGACCAGGGCTCGAACCCGTGTCCCTTGCATTGGCAGACGAATTCTTAACCACTGCGCCACCAGGGAAGCCCCCTAGAAGCCTATTATTTTTAAGACAAATGAAAGAGTCTATGCTCATCCCTCCTCTGCCTCCATTTTTGGAGGGAGGCCAGCTAAATGATAGTCAGCTTCAGAATCCAACTGGAACTGGTAGGAAATTGATTTGCCTTTTAAATCCTCTAAGTCCATGCTTCATGCAGTGATTTGAAGCTGGGTCTCAGATGGTAGAAGCACCAAGTGCTCATGGCTAAGTTTCTTAAGCCTGCTCTGCATCAGAGGAAAGATGCCCTGCTATCAGAGAGGCTGTTTGGGTGCTACAGGCAATTCTCAGTTGATGCCTGATTGTGTTGGTAGTTTCCATAGAAACAGCATGTAACTGATGGTCGTTTCCGGGGACAGCACTACCTAACCCTTAGAGGAACTGTGCACTGATCTAGAGCCCCAGGGTTTGAGGGCCACTAATTTCCAAATGCCTCTCTGTTTCATCCGTTTCTGAATCTCATGGCAGCATGGGAGCTGGGGGTGATGGAGCCTCAGGGAGGCTTGGTGGTGAAACCGAGTGGGACCCTGTGGGGCTCCTGGGCTCAGATGCCTTTTCCGTGTCCCCTGTTTCTTGTTTGTAGGGAATAGACTCCAGCCTCCGTGACCTTCCCTGAGTCCCAAGGGCAGATTCAAACAGTTGCTAATCAGGGAAGGGAGGAGATGCAGAGACAAGGGAAGAGCAGTCAAGAAACAATAGTGCAGCCTTGGGGCAGGGTCCTGGTTCCCCATCAAGGGATACATGTAACAATATCTTTGAGCTCTTTATAAAACTAAAACCCAGTGGAGGATGTCAGCATTCTTCATTCCAGAGAAGCTGCCTGAGGCCAGATTAGAGGAACCAGAGAAGCTCATCAAGAGATTACCTGAGACCAGATTAAAGGAGTGCAGGCCCTGCACATGCCCTGATCTTATCAGCAAGCCCACCCTTGGACTGTCGCTATAAAAACTCCTCACCAAATCCCCCCGGGTTGGGACACACAGTTTTGAGGGCACGAGCTCCCTGTGTCCCCCTTTGCCTGACAAAGCAATAAAGGAATTCTTTTCTACTTCACCCAGAGCTCTGTCTCTGAGATTTGATCTGACACAGGTGCACAGAGGCCATGTTTTCGGCAACATCAGGGACTCTGGCTTAAAATGGCAGGAGGGTGAACAGCTCTTTCACTCTATCTATCTACATGGATATACATACCTAAACATTTATGTACCCGTATGTATCTCCATACATACATGAAATTCAAGACAGGGAAGAAATATGCCTGTTTACCTGTTACACTAACTGGTCAGAAGGCCATTGCTGGTGTTACAACTTCCTTCTCACACTGTACGTCATGACCTTTACCCTCAGCCAGGTACTTGGCTGGTTGGGGTGTTTTATCTGATGGCGTATCTTAAACCTTCATTCCTGAAAGGCCTAAATTGTCAGTGGTGCTGCCTTTTTCAGGTTGCTATCATTTTCCATGAATTTTACTATTGAACCTGAAATTACCCCCAGAGAAGGGAGCAAACCAGCTAAGCTTAGGAAACTCTAGCAAGATTGCAGGAAAGCACCAAGGGCCCACATGAAGATAATGGTCATTCACTTCAAGCAGACCAGCCAGTATGGCCGTGTGCTGTGTGATTAACCAGATTGGGACTTTTGCTTGGTGAGTATGAAGGTGGGACTATATCTAAGAACACATACATATGATAACGAGCCATGTGGTCCAAGCTGGATGAGGGGAGGGCAGGCGTGAAAAGGGAACAGAGTGTGAATTAGTTAAGACTGATGGACTCAAAGCCAAGAGAAGTGATGTGACTTGACGTGTGTTATTCTGCAGGTGACCTGCACTCCTTATAAGTCCGTACTAGTGATTTGGAGACCATATGAATTTCTTAGGCACACTTTATTGAAATGAGAGAGGATTTGATGTGTCACAACGTGGGAATCAGTATTCTGAAGGGCAACAAGGTGTCATGAGTTGATAAGGGCTTCCCTGGAGCCCAGCTGCCTGGAGGCCAGTGACAGATCTGCCACTTACTCACTGGAGGAATTTGGCAGGTCGTTCAGCTTCTCTGTGCTTCAGTCTTCTTATCTGTGAAATGGGAATAGTAACAGTAACTCTTATAGGGAGGTGGTGAGGACGAAGGAGTTCATGGGTGTAAAGCACTTAGAAATGTGCTTGGGACGTCACAAATACTCAGGAAGTATTAGCTATCACTCTTGTAGTCACAGGATACTTTGATACCGTGTAATGAGGGAGTAGATTTAGTCCTCGTGTGTGTAACAAAGCTGATGTCCAGTAACTGTTGGATGACCAAAGGAACGAACAGGGAAACATCCGAGCGGAATGTAAAATGGAAACATTTTGCACCTTTGAGTTGATGTGAATTTGTTATCACAAACCTGACTTAGAAATAGTCACTAAGTTCACAGCCCAGAGCATCCTACAACTCTATTAACAGAGTTAATACAAAGAAAGTTCTTAGAGTGTCAATGTGCTTTGAAGGACAATTGCTTTCTGTAATACACAGCAGTCGTAGGACATGAAGACCCAGTGTATTCTAAATGATTGGGTGTGTGGACCTTATTTCTTAATTAAGTAAATATAAACTAGGTTTCGTGGTGTTCATAAAACATGACATCTAAATAACACTCAAAAGAAGAGAAAGAAACAAAATGAGAACAAGTGAATGGCATTATCACCACCATCGCACGCTAGCTTTCCCTAAACAACAATTATCTTTGGGTCACAGTTCCGAATAAAACCTTCCTGGAAAGAACCAGACCTTCTCAGACACTTGACTTCTTCCTGCAGCACCCCTCAAAGAAAGCAGCCCCTCCGCCTCTGCTGCAACATCTCCAATAACAGTTACAATGGATATCATTATGTATATGCACCCACGGTACCCTCTCATTTTCTGTATGTTGTTCCTCAAGGGGTATTTTTGTGTGAAACCCACTCTGAAAAGTAAAAGGGCTCCCAGGAAGCTGGTGTCGCCTAATAGATAATTAAAGAGGATTGGTGAGTTCTCCCCTTTGGAATCCCTGGGAGATTTTGGTCAGTCCCTCTCTATATTTTTCAAGGAAATGTTCAGAACCTTCCCTAAATCTGTTTGTCGTTATAATGAATCCAAACAGTCCTGGAACAACTTGGTGCTCTAACTTGGAAATAAATAGAGTGAAAGTGTGGACACACATATGCACATTTCTGTTCTGTGGGAGGAAGACAAGAAGGAGGGGGGGGAAGGAAGAGGGGGTCCTTTTAGCTCCGCCTGACACGATGAACTCAAAGTCAAATGCGGTCTTTCCAGGGAGCCCAAAATTGGTGCCTTGGATTATGGATGTGTTTCTTCCTCCAGAACATGTAACTTTTGCCAGAAAGGGCACTGCCCGGATGGGGCAGGGACCCGAGCTAAGCCACTCTGTTATTCATGCCCTTTGTTACATATCCTCAGAGAGTTTTCTAGAGCCCTTCTTTGGTGGTGGCCAGTCTCATTAGCCTCCCCTCTTATCCCTCTTCCTTTCACCAACTATACTTCAACCTCTTGGGTCTTCTTTTAGTCCCCAGAACATGGGCAACTTCCCATCAGAAGGTCTCCACCCATACCTTGCCCTCTGCTGGGAATGCTTTTTAGTCTAACCTTTCCATCCCAGCTAAGCTAACTCCTCTTCCCCTGGCAGGGCTCAGAGAAGACATCCATCCCTGAGCCACCGAGGCAGCCAGGTACCCTTGGGACAGTCTCAGCCTCTGTACTTCCCCGCACCTCCCTGCAGTGGTCATTCATTTGGCAGTTGGGTGTGCCTTCCTTTGCACGCTCTGAGCTCCATGTGGACAGACAGCCTCCCTTTCTCACTCAGTAAATATTCTTATTTATTATTTATATAAATAAATATTATTTATATCTTATTTATTATTCAATGAATACTTCCTGTTGATTGCCTGTGTACAAGAAACATGCCGTCATGGTTTGGCCTCAGTGCATCTGAGAGTTGGATGGCACGGACATTACAATAGACCCTCACCTGGCTGATGTCACGGTCATGCCACTTTCTCACCTACTACGGCTGTTGTTAGTCTCTACAAATTATAGTTAATTTGGGAAGTTAGCACACATGTTCTGTCCTTAGCAGAATTACTCTGAGTTTGTCTGGGTTGTTGTGAGGATTAAGTACGACAGTATAAGCTTCGGATGGTTCCTGGCACACGGTAAGTACTCAGTAAGTGTTGGTTATTTTCCTGAGCCCAGGAAGATCCTTATAGCCATCCTCCAGATCATTTTGTGCCCAAGAATTCTCAGGCGCAGTGGTTGGAGGCGGAAGCACTGTGATAAAATTTAGCAAACAAGTCAGGGCCCGTTGTCTTTCCACATCCTTCCAGAAATGTATTGGAAGGCCCGTCGGTCAAATCACGGCAGACGTTCTTCATCCTTCAGAGTCGATTAACTCTGGGCAAAGCATTTGATTTTTGTTGTGGCAATACCTAGATAAGCTTAAAATTGGCCAAGTGCATTTTCTGCCTCGGATTCAAGAAGCCTAAAGCATAGATTGGAGGAGGCCCGTTCTGCTCAACAGAGAGGAGAATGCCTTAACCCCACGTGGATTTTCACCGGAGGAGTGTGGGACTGCCATGCCACACGTAACTGCCGTGGAAGTTTCTGGGTCCAGCTTGCAGCCCTTCAGAAAGCATCAGTACCGAATCTGAAAAAGCACAGATACGTGTGCACGTATAATTGAATCACTTTGCTGTACACCTGAAACTAACACAACATTGTACATCAACTATACTCCAATATAAAAGAAAAAGAAAAAAAGAAAGTATCAGTGCCAATAGTTATGTAGAACGAATTTATGACTCTTCCCTTCTTTGTGTGGGAGGAAAAGAGGAACCTCATAGCTTCTGTTTCCTGGGAGCTCTTCAGAAAAGAGATGCCCTGTCTGTCGAATAAAAGCTTGAGGTTTTAAAAAAAATTTTTTATTTATTTTTATTTTTTAAAAAAAATTTATTGAAATATAGTTGATTTACAATGTTGTGTTAATATAATGTTTATAATGTTGTATTAATATATATTCTTTTATTACATTCTCTTTCATTATAGGTTATTACAAGATTTTGAGTAGAGTTCCCTGTGCTGTACAGTAGGTCCCTGTTGGTTATCTATTTTATATAGAGTAGTGTGTATAAAAGCTTGCATTTTGAAGCCAGATCTGCCCTTGCATTCTTGGAAGCTTGAGAACAGGATCTCAGCCCAGATTCTTATCTGGCTCAGTTTTGTTTGGGAAGATTTGTCGTTATCGTTGCTGTTGTTTGTTTCTTACCTTGATTCCTTGTTTGGGAGAAGACAGAAAAGCAAGGTTAGGGATGTGTCTTGGATTGTCTGAGCAAGGAAGGGGATGGAAGGCCTTTTCCAGAAGAATCCAGCCTTATGCAATATCCAGCCTTTCAGCACATGTGCTCATTTCCTAGTCTGTAAACTGTGAACATTACATCCTTCCCAGGGTGGATAAAAGATGAGTGAGTGAGTGAGGGCCTGGGCTCCGACATGTTTTGTTGCCTGGGAGGTGAGAATCAAACTGGGGTGAGAAACACCGAAACCCAAGATGTTGGCCCAGCTGTGACTGCTGCCTGTGACATAACATCTTCAGGTCCCTCCACGTCCCCTCTCATTCTGTCTGCAATTACACACCCCAGTAAACACACCCAAGAGTTACGCTGCTCAAGCAGCTGTCGGCTTTCCACACTAAGGTTCCAAACCACAGCAGCTGAAGTCTGAACTTCTGAAAAAGTGTTTGGCAGGAGACACCCACAGATGGCTCAACAAGCTCATTTATCTGCTTGTAACTGAAACAGAAGCCAAACACATGGGAGAGAAGGAAGAGTGGACGGGGCAGAGCCTGGGAAACTCACTGATGGCAGTGTTATCTGCCTAAATCCACCTTGTGCAAAGTGACATGTCACTCTATACACGCATTCAAGTGCTTTAGGAAAATAAAAACAAACTAAATATACATGTAAGAATAGACTCACTATAAATACATGGAAGTTGGAGGAGAAGGCACAAAAGATGAATGTAGCTTTCTGGGCAACATTTGTAACCCAGCCTTCTGGTTAATATGTGAGAGAGACAGCAGTGCATTAAGGTTCAGCCTGCCTGTCCGTGTGTCCATGGAAAGGTGACTCAGGAAAGGACGTGCATTCATCTGCCTTGGTAACTTCTCACTCCCACCCCTTCTCAACGCTTCCCTGATGTTGCCTTGGCAATTCTATTTCATTATTATTCATGAGAGAAATACACTGCATCTCAGCATCTGCCTCTGATCACAGCTACATCTGGCCTTCAAGGCCACCCTCGGAGGCCAAGGATCGTAGAGCTTGTGGGTAGGGGGAGAGGTGGCCTGATCTTCAGGGCTGTACATAAGCAAAAGTTATCAAGGACCGTGTCTTCTGAGCGATGGGCTCTGTAACGGTTACTCACAAGCATCAGGACGCTGGGTCATGGCCAACAGGTGTGTAGGTACAACATGGGATGTCCATCACCATAGCAGCAGACTTTACACTTGGGGACGTTTTAGTAATAGCTCTTAGAATGATTCACATCCAAGCTGAAATACTGAGTCCAGTTCTCTGTCTAGGCAAGACCCTCCGATCTGGGGCAGATTCCGCTTGCCCAACGGCTGTTCCCTCTTTGTTAACAGAAACATCCTGCTAGGCTGCATGATTGTTTCCAAATATGCACTGTCCTTCCTTTGGGAGAGGACTCCACTTCCCCGCTCATTGACGGCAGCTTGGCCGTGGACCTGCTCTAGCCAGTGAAGTGTGAGCAGGAGTGACGTGTGTCACTTCTGAACAGAAGCGATGAAGGCACGCATGTGGGCCACCACGTCACATTCCCTCAGCCATGAGATCAGCAGCATTTCAGAGAGAGGAGTCCCACCAACCGAGGTTACAGAATGAAGTCAACACGGAGCCCAGGCACAGCTGACCCACCAGAAACATGTAACTTGGAGTTTTTTTTTAGCCACTGACATTTGGCTGTAACCCTGCCTACCCCCATAACTGGCACCGGACATGGACAACGTTGGCTTTGGTTCTGGGAAGTGGATACAGAGGGAACTGTAAGAAGGTGAAAGGATGACAACCTGTGTTGTGCAGTGGTGAAAAATTAGGGCAAGTTCTCACCTGAAATAACTTGGAAGGCAGATAATGTCCTTAATGTGTCTGTGGCTTTAGGCAAAAAGGTGGGAAAACAGTGTTAATAGCAAATTTTCACTGGTCTTGGGTGTAGTTAGCAAAGTACAAGAAAGGAACGATAAGAAAAGGACGAACTGCTCTGTCTGCAAACAGGATTGAAAGGGAATAGAGTGCCCAGAAGTTCAGGGACGTGTACCATGAAATGATGCAAAGGATAAATGGTCAGACTGAGTAGGCTTTCAAATGACAATGGCCAATTAAAAGTCAGCCTTGAGCTGAGGCCCACATCAATGATGTAGCCATGGTGCCCTTGGGTAAAACACCTGAATTCATCGAGATGACCTCTAGTAAATATATTCCTTTGAGCAAAATGGTTCAAGTGAAAGAGACTAAGGGCATGGCCGTGCCAGTGTCAGGGTACGATCCGTTACGTCTAGGGAGACCGTACATCTCAAAAAAAAAAAAAAAAATGTAGGCATGGTGACCAGCGTGTGGTGTTGACTAAGAATCAAATTGGTATAATACAGACAATGGAATACTGCTCAGCCATAAAAGAAGAGTGAAATGATGCCATTTGCAGCAACATGGATGGACCTAGAGATGATCATACTAAGTGAAGTGACAGACACAGAAAGACAAATACCATATGATATCACTTATATGCGGAATCTAAAAAAAGGATACAAATGAACTTATTTACAAAACAGAAAGAGAGTCACAGATGTAGAAAGCAAACTTACGGTTACCAAGGTGGAAAGCAGGGGAGGGATAAATTGGGAAATTTGGACTGACATATACGCACTACTATATATAAAATAGATAACTAATAAGGACCTACTGTAGAGCACAGGGAACTCTACTCAATACTCTGTAATGGTCTATATGGGAAAAGAATCTAAAAAAGAGTGGATATATGTATATGTATAACCGATTCACTTTGCTGTACAGCAGAAACTAACACAACAGTGTAAATCAACTATACTCCAATAAAAATTTTTAAAAAAGAATCAAATTGGTACGAATATGACTACGTGTTGAGAAAGTGACCCTGACCAATGAACCACCAGCCTGGACTACGGAGTTCGTGTCATTCCAAATTTAAAACAACCCTTGGGCAGGGCGTGATATAAGCATGACTGTGGCATAAGACATGCCTAATGTTCCCCCCTTCAACAACAAAAATTTGGCGAGAGTCGTGGGACCCAGCATCATATGCCCAGGACGAATCTCGCCCACCAGAGCACTGGGTGATGGGCAGATGGACTTCGTTATGGGCTGTGGTCCCTGCAGGAGACTGTGAACCATTTGCGGCCCCTCTGGGCTGTGGTCCAGGAGTGCCTGCAGAATACTGAGTTGGGCGGTCACCAATGGACGAGTGAGCCTTTGTGCAAGCCCAGGTTTCCAGAGGAGAAGTTCCAGCACCTCACTGGAGGAAAAAAAAAGAAGAAGAGTTTGGACACAGCGTGAATGTGCCAGCACCACCTCCCTCCCCAGGCAGCACACTTAGGGCTAAACAGGACAGCCTGTGATTCTCCTGTGGGAGGAAGGGAGAGCCAGTGAGTAAAGCCCAGCTCCCCCAGTTTGGCAGGATGCTGCCAGAGGGACTCATTTCTATCTCTCACAGCATCCAGACTATTGAATTAGGAGCTCCGTGGCTGGGGAGAGGGAGGACATTGGGAGAGCAGCATTTAAGATTCCTGGAGGGCAATAAAGGAAATGGTTCCTGCTGACAGCCTTCTGGGTTCCATCAGGAAGCCAGCTCATGAGCTGCGGGGAGAATCTCACCCACAGATCTCCCCAGCTGGCCTGTGCGCACCCCCAGCACACCATGTGCCAAGCCCACACCTCCCCAGTTTGCAGCCCGGCTCCCTGTGTGAGGGCCCCAGGGCAGCGGCAAGAGTGAGCCCTCCTGGACCTGGAGCCCAGGCAGAAAGCTGGCGGAGTCCGCCCGCCAGGGAGAAGCCACAAACTTGAGTCACAGTGCCACCTTCAGGAAGACAAGGGAAAGGCGATCAGCAGCCCACCTGGTGCATTGTAGGAGGGAGAGAAGACCCTCAAGCTTACGAATTCTACCACGAGAGGGAGCAGGAAGCTTGGAGCAGGTGTATGCATACGCGGTCTGAGAAAGCCTCAGAATCTGTAGCAGGGCTGACAGAAGGTATTTTACCCTGAAGGCACTTAGTACAAATTAGACGAGGTGACTGCTACCCCAAATATGAAAACAAGGGGACTTCCCTGGCGGGCCAGTGGCTAGGACTTGGCGCTCTCACTGCCCAGGGCCTGGGTTCAATCCCTGGTCGGGGAACTAAGATCCCGTGAGCCAAGTGGCACAGACAGCAAAAACAGCAACAAAATGAAAACAACAACGCAAAACTTCAAGGACCATGGAAAACCAAGGAAATGTGATGTCACCAAAAGATCACAGTAATCTTCCAGTGATGGAACCCAAAGACATGCAGGTCTGCAATTTACCCAATAAGGAATTTGAAATAGCTCTTTTAAGGAAACTCGGTGAGCTACAAGAAAACACAGAAAGACAATTCAATGAAATCAGGAAAACAATACACAATCAAAATGAGAAATTTAACAAAGAGGCGGTAATCAGAAAAAAAGAACCAAACAGATTCCGGAGCTGAAGAATTCAGTGAATGAAGTGAAAAATGCAATAGAAAGAATCAACATTACAGTAGATTAAATAGAAGAAAACAGGTAGTGAGGTAGAGAATGGGAGCTTTGAAATAACCCTGTTTGAGGAGAAAGAAGAATGAAGAGGAGGGAAGAAAGCCCTCCTACGTGATCTATGAGACAATATTAAGAAAACCAATAACTAAATCATTGGAGTTCCAGAAGGAGAAGAGATGGAAAAGGGGATGGAGCACTTACTTAAAGAAATAATGGCTGGGTGCTTCCCAAACCCAGGAACAGGTTTGGAATTCCAAGTTCATGAAGCTAATAGATCATCCTATTATTTCAAACCAAAACAGTCTTTTCTAAGACACATTATAATAAAACCGTCAAAAATCAAAGACAAAGAGAGAATCCTAAAGGCGGTAATAGAAAAGATTATAATGTACAAAGAAACCCCTACTAGGCTATCAGCAGATTTCTCAGCAGAAACCTGAGAAGACCTGTTAGGTCTCCCATTTTCCAGGAGAGAGTAAGGTGATATTTTCAAAGGGCTGAAAGAAAAAAATGGCAACCAAGAATACTCTATTCAGCAAAGTTATCTTTCAGAAATAAAGGATAAAGGCTTCTCAAACAAAAGCTGAAGGAATCCATCACCACTAGACCTGCCTTAAGAGAAATGCTAAATCAAAAAGGTACATGCACCCCTATGTTCATAGCAGCACTATTTACAATAGCCAAGACATGGAAACAACCTAAATGTTCATCAACAGAGGAATGGCTAAAGAAGATGTGGTACATACATACAAAGGAATACTACTCAGCTGTAAAAAAGAATGAAATAATGCCAATTGCAGCAACCTGGATGGACCTAGAGATGATCATACTAAGTGAAGTAAGTCAGAAAGAGAAAGACAAATATCATATGATACCACTTATATGCGGAATCTAAAAAGATGATACAAACGAACTTACTTACAAAACAGAAACAGACTCACAGACATAGAAAAGAAACGTATGGTTACCAAAGGGGAGAAGCAGGGGGAAGGATAAATAAGCAATTTGTGATTAAAAAATGCACACTACTATATATAAAATATATAAACAATAAGGACCTACTGTATAGCACAAGGAACTATATTCAATATCTTGCAATGAACTGTAATATAAAAGAATCTGAAAAAGAATATATATATGTATAACTGAATTACTTCACTATACAGCAGAAATTAACACAACATTGTAAATCAACTATACTTCAATAAAATACATTTGAAAAAGAAAAGAAAAGGGAAAAAAGACCCTTTTTTAAAAATAGAGGAGACAATAAAGTGGGGCTTCCAAGACATAGTGAGACATTTAGGGGGAGGCTGACCTTGTCTCTCTGTGTCCTGTGGAACCCCTGTCAGGATTCTGGGGGAATCGGTAGTCACTCACCCTTGCAGTGGAGCGGGGAGAGTTCAATGCAGGCCGTCCTTTCTGCAGCACCTCGGGTCTCCTCCCATCCTTGCCGTGGCTGCCTGGTTAAATCTGTGCTGAGACACACAGAAAGGTATTCTTACCATTAAAGCAATGCTCAGAACACCCTGGTCCCCGTCTTCTCTCAGAAAAATCACGTATCAGAATTTATCTTCTACCCCCTATTTCCAAAAGAAATCTCAAACATCCACTCTTTTTTAAAAAAACTTATTTTATTGTAGTATAGTTGATTGACAATGCTGTATTAATTTCTTCTGTACAGCAAAGTGATTCATCTATCTATCTATCTATCTATCTATCTATCTATCTATCTATCTATCTATCCATCCTTTCTTTTCTTATATTCTTTTCCAGTATGGTTTATCACAGGATATTGAATGTAGTTCCCCATGCTCTACAGTAGGACCTTGTTGTTTATCCATCCTATATATAATAGTTTGCATCTGCTAATCCCAAACTCCCAATCCATCCCTCCCCCTCCCCCTCTCCCCCTTGGCGACCACAAGTCTGTTCTCTATGTCAGTGAGTCTGTTTCTGTTTCGTAGATATGTTCATTTGTGCCATATTTTAGATTCCACATATAAGTGATATCATACGGTACCTGTCGTTCTCTTTCTGACTTAACTTCACTTAGTATGATAATCTCTAGGTCCATCCATGTTGCTGCAAATGGCATTATTTTTTAGCTCTTTTTTATGGCTGAGTAGTATTCCATTGTATATATGTACCACATCTTCTTCATTCATTCATCTGTTGATGGACATTTAGGTTGTTTCCATGTTTTGGCTATTGTGAATAGTGCTGCTGTGAACACTGGGGTGCGTGTATCTTTTTGAATTATAGTTTTGTCCGGGTATACGCCCCTGGAGTGGGATTGCTGGATCATATGGTAATTCTGTTTTTAGTTTTTTTGAGGAACCTCCATACTGTTCTCCACAGTGGCCTCACCAATTTACATTCCCACCAACAGTGTAGGAGGGTTCCCTTTTCTCCACACCCTCTCCAGCATTAAACAACAACTCCTTTGCATTGTACTACTTGGGAATTCTACCCAGTCTTAGGGAGAAGTTTATAACTTGCCTTCTTAATGGCTGGTTCCAGGAATAATGATATCAAAATAAAGTTTCTCAGGGAAGCAAAGAAGTCTTATAAGCCTCTGCTGGTTCCCACATGTATCCTCTCTGTCCAGCTACAGATGTAATTGCCATAGTCATCAAAATAAGCTCTGGGACTGAGGCCCAGGACACAAAAGAACTAGGATGAGACCAGTGAAAACCTCGGAGCCCTTCAGGAGAGCCCTTAAACATTTGCTTTTTGCTTGCCTTTCCAGGAAATTTGATTTGGGGGGAAAGCTCTGAATATACTTGCTACAGGTTGATATTTATGGTCTTGTATGATTAATGTTGAGAAAAGATGATAGAGGAGGAGGGAGCTGATATATGTAGATACTGTGTTGGAGGGTACCATTGGGATTAAAGATATTTAACTGTTTAATTATAATATACCCTGAAATGAAATCTTTCTCTTTTCCTTGGCTTTATTAGTTCATGGCACATGGTGACATGTAAGATAGTTCTCGCCAAAGCACGCAGGCTGATGCAGGTGTTCTCTTGCCCAGCTTATGCATTGATGCATTGGTAAATGTTTCACAACCAGATCTCCCGGAGTGGAGGGGGAGCTCTGCTTAGTACCATTTGTCAATTTCCATAGTGGCAATGCCGCCACCATAGATTATTTCAAACTTCCAGTGTGGCGTCGCCAAATGTGTGTTTCGGAAAAGATGCACACAGTGGTCTCACGAACCAGCAGGAGTTAGCTTGAACACATGACTGCATACCATTAATAGATTTCTACTGTTATTTGGAAGGTTATAGTATGTGTCTTCATTGCTGATGGAAATATACTGAGTTTTTGCTTAAGTATGGAAAAAAACAAATTTGAAAATGTGCACTTGAATCACTTGAATTTCTGTGAAAGGCTTATAATTCTTTTTTTTTTTAAGATTACTTATTTGCTCCTTTAGATGTGAGAAAAGGAAAGTGAATAAAACTACATATTTAATGTGGCTGATTTATCTTTAATTATAAACTGACATATTTAAGAGAGGTTCCGTTTTAATGGAGGACTCTTAGTTTGAGGGGAGAATTGCAAAAATACTGTATGGTAGTTAAAATATTTGTGAGTCATGACTGATTTGGTTTTGTTATCCTACTTTGTACAGAACCATCAATCTCTCCTTGGGTTCATGGACACTTGACATTGAAAATGATGTCCTTGTTTATTGAGAATATAGATCTGATTGTTTTTAATCTGTTTTTTTTTTTTTAAATTCAGCCTCAGAACAAGAGATTTAAGCACCTAGCAGAATTTTAGGTTGGCCTGAGAAGGAGTGTCCTTTCTTGGACACGTGGGGGAGAATTGGGAAGAGAAACTTTTCGTCACGTAAATGCAGACACAAGATGGTGCTAAAGGAGTGTCTTTAAGCATGGTTCTCTTGTTTTAAAAGAGTATTTAGAAATGAGTAATTTTAAGATGTGATCTGCGTGTCGGTGTGTGTGTGTGTTTTTCTTAAGGATCTTTAAAGAGGAGATTGGTACTGAGTTAATATAAAAATGTGGTGGAAAAGAATTCATAAAGTCTGTGAAATGAACAGATCAATGTGAGGAGGGCAAAAGGCTCTGCTTCTGTCCCCCGACTTCCCTTCCCTGCAAAGCAGCACATTCATCTTTCCTGCTATTGCTTGCGGTTGACTAAGAGCTCAGTTTGGTTTCTGCTCCAGGAAGGAAGCGTGTCAGAATCTCCTGGAAGGACCTTGATGTGCAAGGTTTCTCTCTGCCTTTGGGAGGACTTCTTAGTCTGACCACCCATCCCATCTTTACTTGCTCATATCTCTGCCCCTTTTGCCCACTGCTGCCCATATGTCTGTTTATGTAGATGCCTCCACTTGTGGTGCTTTGGGAATTTGTGGTTTTCATTTCTGTCTCTCTGTCATCTGGTCCCTGTGTGCACTTACATATGGGCTGCTCAGAGGAACAAAAGTCCTGGTTGCTTTCTGATTGCCAACCCAAAGCCTTTCCCTGGGACTATTCTACTCCTGTGTTTACCCTGTGCTTTGCTTTCAGTTTTGTCTCAGGGCTTAGGACCCCAACTTGTTGCCCTAAATTACAACCCATTTCTGAAGTCCAAATGATGGAGAATAAGGTAAACCCAAGATCTACTTACTAACCCCACTTTACAAGTCAAATTATTTTGAGATAATTTGAGACTTAGAAAAGAAGTTACAAAAATAGTAAAGTAATTTCCATATATTCTCAGATTCTCGCAATATTAATAACTTACCACAGTTGCTTCATTATTCTCCCTCTTTTCTGAACCATTGGAGAATCAGATACGGTTATATTACTCCTTATCCTTTACCTCTGAATACCTCGAGTGTATTTCCTAAAAAAACAAGGACATTCTCTTATATAATCATAATACTTTTATCAACGTCAGGGAACACTGATGCAATATATTCCCTTATCTACCTACCTGATCAAATTTCACCAACCATCCTATTAGTGTCCTTCATAGGAAAGGAAAAAAAATGTTTTGTCTGGTCCAGCATCTGATTCAGAACACATATTGCATTAGCTGTCACATCTCTTTAATCTCCTCTAAGATGAAACGGTTTCTCTGTCTTTGTTTGTCACGGCCTTGACATTTTTGAAGAGGCCATTTCTTGTTTTGTTGTGTTTTTTATTGAAGTATAGTTGATTTACAATGTTGTGTTAGTTTCAGGTGTACAGCAAAGTGATTCAGTTATACATATTCTTTTCCATTATAGGTTATTAAAACATACTGAATATAGTTCCCTGTGCTATACAGTAGGTCCTTGTTGTTTATCTCTTTTATATATAGTAGTGTGTTATCTGTTAATCCCAAGAGAGGCCATTTTTTTAAAAAACATCTTTATTGGAGTATAATTGCTTTACAATGCTGTGTTAGTTTCTGCTGTATAACAAAGTGAATCAGCTGTATGTATACATATATCCCCATATCCCCTCCCTCTTGCGTCTCCCTCCCACCTTCCCTATCCCATCCCTCTAGGTGGTCACAAAGCACCGAGCTGATCTCCTGTGCTATGCGGGCGCTTCCCACTAGCTATCTGTTTTACATTTGGTAATGTATATATGTCATTGCTACTCTCTCACTTCATCCCAGCTTACCTTTCCCATCCTTGTGTCCTCAAGTCCATTCTCTACATCTGCGTCTTTATTCCTGTCCTGACCCTAGGTTCTTGAGAACCTTTTTCTTTTTTAGATTCCATATATATGTGTTAGCATATGGTATTTGTTTTTCTCTTTCTGACTTACTTCACTCTGTATGACAGACTCTAGGTCCACCCACCTCACTACAAATAACTCAATTTTGTTTCTTTTTATGGCTGAGTAATATTCCATTGTATATATGTGCCACATCTTCTTTATCCATTCATCTGTCAATGGAAACTTCGGTTGCTTCCATGTCCTGGCTATGGTAAATAGAGCTGCAGTGAACATTTTGGTACATGACTCTTTTTGAATTATGGTTTTCTCAGGGTATATGCCCAGTAGTGGGATTGCTGGGTCGTATGGTAGTTCTGTTTTTAGTTTTTTAAGGAACCTCCATACTGTTCTCCATAGTGGCTATATCAGTTCACGTTCCCACCAACAGTGCAAGAGGGTTCCCTTTTCTCCACACCCTCTCCAGCATTTATTGTTTGTAGACTTTTTGATGATGGCCATTCTGACTGGAGTGAGGTGATACCTCATTGTAGTTTTGATTTGCACTTCTCCAATGATTAGTGATGTTGAGCATCCTTTCATGTGTTTGTTGGCAATTTGTGTATCTTCTTTGGAGAAATGTCTATTTAGGTCTTCTGCCCATTTTTGGATTGGGTTGTTTGTTTTTTTGATATTGAGCTGCATGAGTTGCTGTATATTTTGGAGGTTAATCCTTTGTCAGTTGCTTCGTTTGCAAATATTTTCTCCCACTCTGAGGGCTATCTTTTTGTCTTGTTTATGGTTTCCTTTGCTGTGCAAAAGCTTTTAAGTTTCATTAGGTCCCATTTGTTTATTTTTGGTTTTACTTCCATTTCTCTAGGAGGTGGGTCATAAAGGATCTTGCTGTGATTTATGTCATAGAGTGTTGTGCCTATGTTTTCCTCTAAGAGTTTTATAGTGTCTGGCCTTACATTTAGGTCTTTAATCCATTTTGAGTTTATTTTTGTGTATGGTGTTAGGACGTGTTCTAATTGCATTCTTTTACATGTAGCTGTCCAGTTTTCCCAGCACCAATTATTGAAGGGGCTGTCTTTTCTCCATTGTATACTCTTGCCTCCTTTATCAAAAATAAGATGACCATATGTGTGTGGGTTTACCTCTGGGTTTTCTGTCCTGTTCCATTGATCTATATTTCTGTTTTTGTGCCAGTACCATATTGTCTTGATTACTGTAGCTTTGTAGTATAGTCTGAAATCAGGGAGCCTGATTCCTCTAGCTCCATTTTTCTTTCTCAAGATTGCTTTGGCTATTCGGGGTCTTTTGTGTTTCCATACAAATTGTGCAATTTTTTGTTCTAGTTCTGTGAAAAGTACCATTGGAAGTTTGATAGGAATTGCATTGAATCTGTAGATTGTTTTGGGTAGTAGAGTCATTTTCATAATGTTGATTCTTCCAATCCAAGAACATGGTATCTCTCTCCATTTGTTTGTATCATCTTTAATATCTTTCATCAGTGTCTTATAGTTTTCTGCATACAGGTCTTTTGTTTCCTTAGGTAGGTTTATTCCTAGGTATTTTATTCTTTTTGTTGCAGTGGTAAATGGGAGTGTTTCCTTAATTTCTCTTTCAGATTTTTTGTTGTTAGAGTATAGGAATGCAAGAGATTTTTGTGCATTAATTTTGTATCCTGCTACTTTACCAAATTCATTGATTAGCTCTAGTAGTTTTCTGGTAGCATCTTTAGGATTCTCTATGTATAGTAGCATGTCATCTGCAAACAGTGACAGTTTTACTTCTTCTTTTCTGATTTGGATTCCTTTTATTTCTTTTTCTTCTCTGATTGCTGTGGCTAAAACTTCCAAAACTATGTTGAATAATAGTGGTGAGAGTAGGCAACCTTGTCTTGTTCCTGATCTTAGAGGAAATGGTTTCAGTTTTTCACCATTGAGAATGATGTTGGCTGTGGGTTTGTCATATATGACCTTTATTATGTTGAGGTAAGTTCCCTCTATGCCTACTTTCTGGAGAGTTATTATCATAAATCGGTGTTGAATTTTGTCGAAAGCTTTCTCTGCATCTATTGAGACGATCATATGGTTTTTATCCTTCAATTTGTTAATATGGTGTATCACATTGATTGATTTGCGTATATTGAAGAATCCTTGCATTCCTGGGATAAACCCCACTTGATCATGGTGTATGATCCTTTTAATGTGCTGTTGGATTCTGTTTGCCAGTATTTTGTTGAGGATTTTTGCATCTATGTTCATCAGTGATACTGGCCTGTAGTTTTCTTTTTTTGTGACATCTTCGTCTGGATTTGGTATCAGGGTGATGGTGGCCTCGTAGAATGAGTTTGGGAGTGTTCCTCCCTCTGCTATATTTTGGAAGAGTTTGAGAAGGATAGGTGTTAGCTTTTCTCTAAATGTTTGATAGCATTCACCTGTGAAGCCATCTGGTCCTGGGCTTTTGTTTGTTGGAAGATTTTTAATCACGGTTTCAATTTCAGTGCTTGTGATTGGTCTGTTTATATTTTCTATTTCTTCCTGGTTCAGTCTTGGAAGGTTGTGCTTTTCTAAGAATTTGTCCATTTCTACCAGGTTGTCCATTTTATTGACATATAGTTGCTTGTAGTAATCTCTCATGATCCTTTGTATTTCTGCAGTGTCAGTTGTTACTTCTCCTTTTTCATTTCAAATTCTGTTGATTTGAGTCTTCTCCCTTTTTTTCTTGATGAGTCTGGCTAATGGTTTATCAATTTTGTTTATCTCCTCGAAGAACCAGCTTTTAGTTTTATTGATTTTTGCTATTGTTTCCATCATTTCTTTTTCATTTATTTCTGATCTGATCTTTATGATTTCTTTCCTTCTGCTAACTTTGGGTTTTTTTTGTTCTTCTTTCTCTAATTGCTTTAGGTGTAAGGTTAGGTTGCTTATTTGAGGCCATGTGTTTTTGTAGAATGTCTCTCAACTTGGTTTGACTGATATTTCCTCTTTATCAGATGCAGGCCATGCATTTTCGTTAGAACCACGACAGAAGTGATACTGTGTCCTTCTCAGTGCATCCTATCAGGAGGCCCATGATGTCACCGCTGCTGATGTTAATGTCAGTCCCTCAGTTAAGGTGGTATCTACAGGTCTCTCCAGTATAAAGTTACTTTTTATTACCTTTGTAATTAATAGCTATGTTATGGAAAGACACCTGGAGACTAAATTAATATTGTGTTTGTCATTACTCTTTTCCCATTTATGATTCATGTTTGAAACTAGTATTATGATGGTCTTTGCCAAACAGTGATTTTGTTTTTTTAATTCCATCATTCCTTCTACACTTATTGACTGGCTTTCTACTTTAAGGAAAAGCTTTCCCTTCTCCTCAATTTATTTATTTGTTTGTTTATATCAATAAGGGTTCATGTATTCTTATTTTAAATTTTTACTGGAATATAGCTGCTTTACAATGTTGAGTTAGTTTCTGCTGTACAGCAAAATGAATCAGCTATGTGTATACATATATCCCCTCTTGTCACCACAGAGCATTGGGTAAAGTTCCCTGTGCTATACAGTAGGTTCTCATTAGTTTCTGTTTTGTACATAGTAGTGTATATATGTCAATCCCAATCTCCCAATTCACCCCACCCCTCCTTTCTCCCCTTGGTGTCCTTACATTTGTTCTCTCCGTCTGTATGTGGACCTGTTGCTATTATTATTTCTTCTAATGCTTACACTGTCCCAGTTTGCCCAGTGAAGTTTGCCTTGAAGCTGGATGTTGTATCCTTTTGACAGGTTTGAATCATTCATTGATCAGTTATTTACTTTGTACCGCCACAAGAAATCCAGGTTTATCTTGTACTTTCTCAGCCTCAGCCCTGGAACCAAGCCATTTTTCCAAGGAGTCCTGGCTCATTTTGTGGAGGATGGTCTTTAGTAAACAGAGATCTAGACTCTACTGGAATTATCTCAGGATAGATTGTTTTTTTTTATTACCTGTCTTTATTCTTGTCACCAAAAGCAAAGCAAATTCAGTAAAAGAAAGTTCATTAATACCTTTCCCTGGCTCCATCTGTGTATTCCAAACTCTAGAATTTCTGGGTTCCTCAAAATATGGAGACTAAGTGTTGCTTTGTTGGGCTCACCTCTGCTCCCAGGACCCTGGGCATGATTTTCAACTCTGTGGGTTGAATTCAGATGTTGATTCCAGACAGCTCTGGTTTGAAGTGTTTTTGTGCATGTATCACCTCAATGCAATAAACAAGAAACCACAGAAAACTGTGAGCTATGCAGAAAGAACTCTAATCTACCTTTAAACCTGGAGTCCATTTCACTCTGCCAGGGTATTGTAAGACGTGGGATACCCAAACTATTGAAATTACTGGTTGACATTTTTGTGGGTTTGTTTCTTTCTTTGTGGGTTTTTTTTTTCCCAGATAGAGTATCTAGTCTTCTAGAAGGTAAAACAGTCCTAATGTGTAACCACCACTTCCTGTGTCCTTATGCAGAAACTTGATACCCTGTAGATGCTTACTAACATCTCATCCTGATTCGGTGATGCCTGGGCCTGTGCTCGTCCTGATGCACTTCTGTCCCCCAGTTCTGCTGACACCGGGCGGGGACTGGGAACGCACATTTTGTGTAATGAGTTTATCACCCAATTTCCACCACCCCGATCTCAACCTTTTTGCCCATTCCTGATCCTTTGACATTCTAGGCTCAGCGAAATAGGGCCAGAGACCCAGATTTGTCCCAAGGCCTGTTTTTGTATAAGAACTGGTTTTATAGTTTCAAAGTGTGGGAGGAGGAAGAAGAAAAGGAGGAAGAGGGGGAGGAGAGAAGAAAGAAGAGGAAGGAGAGTTAGGGATAGAGACCAGAGGTGGCTCAGAAAACCTAAAATATTTCCTGTCTTTGTGATCCTCTCAGCATCAGTGCGAACAGCAGAAGGGTTCTTAGTCTCATTTTAAAATTGAGGAAACTGAGGCTCCTGAAGGTCAAATGACTTGCCCAAGGTCACACACTGATGCTTGGAGGACCTGGTACCGGCTCTTCTGACTGAGAGCCCTTTAGATGTGTTAGTTTGCTTCTCCTTTAATGAGGCGTGAACACTGTTTATTCTTCATTAGAGGAAGGTGACAGAAACAGAGCCCAGGAGGTCTGAGTGTATTGTCTGAATTATACTGTGTTGATTGGGCTTGGCTGCAAGGGTCAGAAGCCAGAGTTGGCAGGAGCTCAGGACCCCTCTGGAAGCTTCTGCCTGGACAAGGCACGTGTTATCTCCACACACGTCAGCTGTGGCACCCCTGACTGAGCTCAGGGCACTGGGGGGGTATCTGCTCCCCCCACAGGATCTGCAGAAACCACATGGCAGAGCTAGAGTGTAGGAAGGGGCATGCGTACCGTGCACAGTAATACAACCTACCCGCCCCCCAAATCCTCTGCTGCCCAGGCCTTGGACTCTAATCCAGCACCCTTTTCATAACCCCACAGTGATGCAATTTTTTATTTCAAAGTGTTCCTTAAAACAAAATCTCTTAACTGCCACAAAGTCATGAAGGTACCAGGGATGGAAAAATCAAGATAATCACGAAAAAATCTGACTCGCGGCCACCTGTAGCTAATTCGTTATGAAAATGTTGAGAATAACGTGATGGGTCAGCTGTGGTGCAGAAATGTCCCATGTTTATCAGCAGTGTTACAAAAGCTCTGGTGCAGGGGAGTGGGTCCTTTCTGTGTCCTATGCTGAGCTGAAGGGGAAATGAAGCCCTGTTACTTCCTATGTGAGCCTGGCAGCTAATCATTAGATAATCTCTGAGGTGCAAGTCAGAGCCACAGGGATGAGGATGAAAGATTACTTTCTCGGTGCAGAGTAAATGGAATGGAGTTTTTAAAGAGAAACCTGGAGATGTCAGATGCTTAGTAAAGCTTAATAGTAATCAAAGTATTAATCATTAAAAGAGTTTAAGGTTGACTTTAACGTTAATGCCTGCAGTAGTTAAGAATTTTGCAGGTTGGTCAAAAGCATTCATAGGTCGTCATGATCCATCAGAGAGCCTTTGCGTAGGATCAGGTAACCTCTTTCTCTGTTAATAAGTCGTATGCCTCACGTCATGCTCATCAGAGATGAGAGGCACTATTTTAACATACAGACAAATGGCTGTACCAGTATTTCAGTAATGATTTTGGAAAATCTGGCTTCAAATGGCCTCCTATTTGGAGCCACTTGGGCATCTTGGGTGGGCGCCATGTTAGCACACATAGTACCGAGCATTGACGTCTAGTCCAGAGCTGTTTGCAGTGGCGTCCCCTCTATCCGTGGAGGGGAATTAGGAAAAGCAAAGTGATAATGTGAGAGAGAACCTGAAAGCCTATCTTTGGATCTCCAAATCTGGGTCAAAGGGGGTCAGCCTACCTTAGCCTGGTGTGCAGCTCGTATTTGTACAGCTGTGATATAAAAGAGCATTTGGTTTAAGACACCAGTTCTTCGTTTATGTGCCTTGGTGAATCGACTCAGCTTAGCAACCTGCTGGGTCCCAGTGATGGTTGGTCCCTTGGGGCTGGTCCCTCTGATGTGCCCCCTGCAGGAAGCCATCTATGAGTCTGACTTCCGGGACTTGATGATGTCACAGGGGACGGAGCCTGCAGCAGAGATGCAGTGTCATAGAGGGCGCGGAGTTTTCCTGTTAAGGGTCTTCAGTGCTCTTTATACCAACAACTTTGAATGCTTACTGGATACCAGCCACTGTACTAGGCACTGAGGATACAGAGACAAATAACAGAGCATCAGTGAGCTAGAAGCTGCCCGTGGAGCTGCTGGACAGTTCCCAAGTGCTTTCTAGGCCATCCAGCTATCCTGGATGGGGCAGTAAAGAGAGCATTTTGTCCAAGACTCAGAGTTTATCACTACTAATCAAATGCCTTCCAACCAGTATTCCTGCTGAGCTTTCCCCGCAGCTCCTGTTTGCACATCTTTGAAGGTAAATAGGGAAGTCAGGCTTGGCTTTCTTCTTCCTCTTCCCCCACCAACCTGAGGACATGTTGCTCCCTAGAGGTTGAAATGAGTCATGACCCTGCAGCACAGTCTACAGGTGAGAAAATAATGAAAACAAAGATGATGAAAACAGAGATCAGAGAGGATTACAGAGAAAGAAGGAAGCTAAAGAAATTGTGAATCCCGAGATTCATGGTTCTGGTGATGGGGATTGTGTGTGTGTGCAGGTGTTAGATGTACTCAACTTTTCTCAGTTCTGTTTTGGTTCATAAGTGAACCCCTGGTGACCTCTAGGTGGCAATGCCCCGTGCCAGATTCTAGACATTGTACTTTATAGTCTATCCCTTCTACTGAGATTTCGATGGAGAATATCTCAGAAAATAATCCAGTGTGGCTCCTCTGTGTCGCCTTGGATGGGCGGGATGTCTTAGAAAATAACCAAAAAAAAAAAAAAAAAAGGAAAAAAAGAAAGAAAATAACTGGTATGGCTCCTCTATGTCACATGACCATCCTGCCTTCCAGCCTGGATACAATAGCAAGTGGTGAGACCAGCACTGCTTTCCTTTTACAGCCTCGCACCTGACCTGGCCACTTAGGTCCTTTCTCTTCCCTCTTATTATCCTGCTTGTGTCAGTCAAGGTCACCCAGTTTATGCTGCAGTGACAAATGACCCACAAATCTCAACAGTTAGTAACAATGTAGGTTTGTTTCTCACTTGAGCTGCACGTCCAATTTGGGCAGACTTAACTCAGTTCGCCATCATCTTAATTGCAGGACTACCTGTCACATTTCAATGTCCGACCAATCAGATGAGTGCTCTTGACTTTGTCTACTCAAGACGGGCACCCTCAGTCCCTTGACTGTGTCTGGTATCCGTGGAGGAAGGAGGTATAACCCACCCCATCTCCATCTCCATCTCCATCTTCCCCCATAACTCACAGCACCCCTTACACCAGCTACTCAGAACCCCTAGCTCCTCTGGGGACATAAAGGATGTGGTTCAGAGTGTGGCCTCTGAAGTTACACGGCTGTGTCACCCTGGGCTTCTAAGGCAGCTGTTGAATGGGGATCATCGTGTCCACTTTTCGGGGTTGCGTGGCATCCAAGGGGTTAGTGTATGATGAGCTTATGCCTGGCCGATGTGGTGCTCAGTAAATGGGGACTGTTGTTTCTGCTGCTGTGACTGGTTTTATTATTACTGTTTTAGGTGGAACCGCTTTCAGATTCACCCATCTCAACCCAAGCTGCTTCTTCCACCCTGAAGGCTTCTCTTTCCACCTCACCCACACTCAACTCAGCTCTGCCTGTTAAAGTCCACCTTGCCTTTCTGCTTTAACTGAATTTTTAACGGACGTAACCGTAAATTCACACGCAGTTGTAAGAAGTAACACAGAGAGACCCCATGTACCCTTTACCCAGTTTCCCCTGTGGTAACATCTTGCGAAACTACAGTCCAGCCAGGAGATGGACATCAATACAATCCACTGATCTTAGTGTCAGCAGTCTCACTTGTACTTGTGTGGGTGTGTGCATGCACGCATGCACGTGTGTGTTTAGTTCTGTATCATTTTATCACATATGAAGTTCGTGGTTCCACCAACTCAGTCAAGGTACAGAATAAGAGCTCCATCACAAGGGTGCCTCCTTGCCCTTGCATAAATGCACCCCCCTTCCCACCACAGCACCCCTTCCCTAACCCGTGGCAACCCCTCACCTCCTCCTCCATCTCTACAATTTTGTCATTTCAAAAATGCTGCATAGAGGGAACCATACAGGATGCAACCTTCTGGGATTGGCTTTTTTCTCTCAGCATAATTCCCGGGAGAATCGTCCAAGTTGTTGTGGGTATTCATACTTTGTTCCTTTTTATTGCTGCCTACTCCTCTTTGAAGGCTTCATGACACCATCTCAGGGCCCCCGATTGGAATTAATCACTTGTTCTGTGCTCGCTTACCAACCTTGAATACTTCTCTGTGATTCAAAGCTATATAATAGCCAGGTTTTATATTTGCGTAACTCTTCAGGGTTTTAAAGGTATTTCTGCACACCGTATTTCATATCATTTCCTATAAAAGCCTCCCTCGTGCCATTGTGCGCATCTTGATACAGAAGAGCTGTGCCCTCTCCTGGCTTTGTGAATGTCAAGGGCAGCCCCTCTCCTGGTGGGCCCCCAGTAACTGCTAATGGTGAGACTCTTTGAGACATATTTTGTATATGAAGCCGTCTCCTGGTATGATTCAAGAAGACTGAATAACCCTGTCATTTGGGTACAGCTGAAGGGGCAGATGTTCCTGGCTCTGTGTAGAAGAAAAATTGTAGAACAAGGAGATTTTTTTAAAAAAGTAAGATGATATCATAAATACACTGATTTAAAAGCCTCCTTTGGGGGATGATAGCTTAGGTGTTGTGATATGCAAGTATTACCATAGTAAAAGCAGAGTATTAAAAATATGATGCCCTAGGTTGTCTTTGAAGGGAATAAATTGAACACCGGTTTAGAGCAGAAGAGATTAGTAAGCGTGGCAGTGTTCCTTTTTAGCATAAATCTGGAAAGATTATATGTTGCCTACGAATGCACTGGAAGTGTCAACATAAAAATGTACTTAAACATCATGTGTACATACATAACCCCTCACACACATACATTTAGGGCTGAGGTCCTCACAGGGCATGAGTCAGCTGTGCCTGGTGATTTACAACATGCATTCGAGAACCATCTGTCCATTGGTCCATCCAGAGGACCAGGGCACACTCCGCAGGCCTGACATCAGGTTGGGGTCCCAGAGAGGGCTCAGAGAGGCGAGATGGTTAACAGAAGTCAGCAGAGCCAAAGGGCAAGTGCCAGCCAGCTGTTTCCTCAAAGCGGCGAGAGCAAAACTGGAGAAGATGAATTGGCATCATGATCATAAAGAAGAGTCAAGTCTAGAAAGGTCAGGAAGGGAGTGTGTTCAGAAACACAGTAGGAGTCAGGAAGGAAGCGAGAAGATCCAAGAAACTTACTCTTCAGGGAGCAGTTGTGTCTGGGGTGCATCGTGATTTCATTTCCAACTGTTGGGTGCAAATGCACAACAAGGCCATGTTCTACCCTTCACTCTCTCTTCACTTGGCTAAGGAGATTGGAAAGGCCAGCCCTGAAAGCCACGGTCATTGTGGATTGAGTTCTCCAGGATGAGGCTAGTCAGGGGAGAGGCACATCCTCGGGGTCTCCGGGGTGGAAGGTGCTGACTCTGAAAGTCAGGACCTTGGATGGTGGGATGAGGGTTGAGAATCAGGGTAGACTTAGCAGAGAGCTGGAGAAAAACTGCAGATGAACAAGAGCAGTGTCGGAGACACGGCTGAGAACCTACTTCAGTGGGGAAATATACGAAGAAGAGGTGATATTTGAGCTTAATTTTGAAAGACAAGTAGAGATCAAGTGGAAAGGGCATTCTAGACAAAGAAAGAACTTCTGAAAAGACGGTATGGAAAAGGCAGGTTATGTTCAGGGAATTATCATAGTTCCTTGGTGCTGTAATGTGGAACCTGTTTCCTTACCTAAATTTTGAGAGTCTGGAGATCAAGGATTGCACCTCACACCTTTTTTGCTTTATCATAAAATCTGGGACATCTCAGTAGACTCATAATGTAGGGGACGGGCTCTAAAGGCAGTGTGCAAGGGAAAAATTAGAGGTTAAAGTTGCTCTTGAAAAGATCTCTGAAGTTGTCCATAAAATGCTGTGAATTCAACACAAACATGTTTTCCTCCAGCATTGGAAGAGATCAATATTTCTGCAGCTGAACACGGAGTGAAGTGGTGGGTTTGTGCTTTTGCTCATCAGGAGAGTAAAGTGGTAAGCAACAGAGCAGAAGAAGATATTTGCAACATGTATACCCTAAAAATGGCCTGTGTTCAGAATATATAAAGAGTCCCTGCAAATAAAGAAGAAAAAGGCAGACCATTTTTGTTGACATGACCTAAAAACATCAACAAGCACTTTACAAAAGAGGAGCTCCATTGGTTAATACACATGAAAAGGTGCCCAACCTCATTGGTCATCAGGGAAATACAAGTCAAAACCAAAATGATATACCAGTACCTCCATCCAGTGGTCATAGTTTAAAAGAAAATAATAATACAACAGACCCCCAAACCGCCAAATACGTAGGCATAAATACAACAAATAAAAGATGTACAAGACTTTCTGATGAAAACCATAAGACGTTGCTGAGAAATACTAGAGAAGACCTAAATAAATGGAAAGATAACATCATGTTTATGTTATGACATCAGTATTAAGATGTCGGTTCCCCAAAATTGATCCATAGAGTCGGTGAAATCTCAATCAAAGTCCTTGAGAACTTTTTAGAAATTGACAGGCATTATAAAATGTATAGCAGAAAATCTAGACCAGCAAAGAACAACTTTAGAAAACTAGACTACCAGATTCTAAAAATTATGATGCTATACTGATTAAGAGTATAGAATTGGTATTAGGATAAACAAATAGATAATAGAAAAGAACACAGAGGTCATAAATACAGCCAACCCCCAAAGCTGCTTGATTTTTCATGTAGATGCCAATGGCACAATAATATGAAAAAGAGGGTCTTCTCAATAAATGATGCTGAAACAACTGAATACCCATGAGGGGGAAAAAATAAACTTTGACCTGTACCTCTCACCATAAACAAAAATTACTTCTAGATGAATCATAGGCTTAAACGAAAAAGCTAAAACTATAAAACCTCTAGAAGAAAGTATAGAAAAATATCTTTATTACCTTGAGGTAATATTTCTTAGAAAGGGCACAGAAAGCACTAACATGAAAGAAAAAAGTGATAAATTCATGTCACCAAATATAAAAACTTGACGACCATTAAGCAAAACCAACCACAAACTGCAAAATATATTTACAATGTGTCCATCTGAACAAGAAATTCCCCGGTAGATAAATAATCCTTTAAATTAATGATAAGAATTCAAACAACCTGGTTTTTTTAAATGGGCAAAAGACTTGAACAGGCATTTTACAAAGTAAATTACCCAAATGAACAGTAAGCAGATGAAAAGTTGTTCAACGTCATTGCTCTCAGATAACAGCGTATTAAAATCACAGTTTATTAGAAAAAGACTCACAGACGTAGAAAACAAACTAGGGTTACCAAAGAGGATAGTGGGAGGGGCGGGGGAGATAAATTAGGAGTTGGGGTTTATCATATACACACTGCTATATATAAAATAGGTAAACAACAAGGACCTACTGTACAGCACAGGGAACTATACTCAATATCTTGTAATAATCTATAATGGAAAAGAATCTGAAAAAGAATATATATGTATATGAAACTATATATAACTGAATCACTGTGCTGTACACCTGCACCTAACACGACATTGTAAACTATACCTCAATAATAATAATAAAAAAAAAACACAGCTTATACCACCTAGCCATTCTGTACCCAAATCCAGTGTGTTTTTTTTTACACACCACCAAGCAATGAACTCAATTCTGACACTGTCTACCTGGAGAAAGCATCATACCCAACAGGTTAAGGGCTCAGCCCTACAAAACTGTCCCCCAGCCCCCGCTACTTTAAGACACCAATCACAAGTCCAGGTTGTCACCCATGCTTCTGACTGACTGGCTATAGATTGGAAGTTTCAGTGACCCCCCTCTTGGGTTTAATTTGCTAGAGTGGTTCACAGAACCCGGAAAAATATGAGTATTGTGCCAACTAGATCACCAGTTCACATCCACACACACCCACTCAATAATTTAAATTTTTAAAATTTAATTTAATTTTTGTTTTATATTGGAGTATAATCGATTTACAGTGTGGTGTTAGTTTCAGGTGTACAGCAAAGTGATGCGGTTATACATATATATATATTTTTCAGATTCTTTTCCCTTATAGGTTCTTACAGAATATTGAGTATAGGTCCCTGTGCTCTACAGTAGGTCTTTGTTGGTTATCTGTTTTACATATAGTAGTGCGTATATGTTAATCCCAAACTCCTAATTTACCTCTCCCCCCCACCTTTCCCTTTTGGTAACAATAAGTTTGTTTTCAAAGTCTGTGAGTCTGTTTTATAAATAAGTTCATTAGTATCATTTCTTTTTGGATTCCACATGTAAGTGATATCATATGATGTTTGTCTTTCTCTGTCTGACTTACCTCACATAGTATGATCATCTCTAGGTCCATCCATCTCGCTGCAAATGGCATTATTTCCTTCTTTTCATGGCTGAGTAGTATTCCATTGTATATTATCTACCACGTCTTCTTTATCCATTCATCTGTCGATGGACATTTAGTTTGCTTCCGTGTCTTGGCTATTGTATTGATAAAGGACACATTTAAATTATCTTTTTCTAAGTATCTTACCATGTATTTAAAATTTAATCTAAATTTTAAAAGATTCTCAATACCAAGTGTTGGCAAGCATGTGGAGCAAGTGAAACTCATATACTGCTGGTGGGAGTGTCAATTGATAACAGTCACTTTGTAAACAATGTGGGACAGTATCACAAAAGTTGAAGATACCAAATGACCCAGTAGTTCCATTCTGAAGCTTAATCCACTAGAGATGCAGGCGCAAGTGGACCAAAAAACCTATGTAAAAGGCATTACTCATGACAGCTGAAACATGGAAGCCACCCAAACGTTTAGCAACCATCTAATGGGTAAATAAATTGTGGTCTATTCATATATTGGAATACTACACAGCATGAAAATGAAGAAACATGGTTAAATGAAACGTGAAAAAAAAAATCTCACAGACAAAAGCATGCTGTACCATTTTATGTTTATATAGTTCAAAAAGAGGCAAAACGAATCTCTAGGGTTAGAAGTCTGAATATTGGTTAATTTTGGGAGGAAGGAAGGAATAAAGATAAGGAGGGCCAGGCAGGTAATTTCTGGGGTCCTTCTAGCTCTTGATGTGTATGCTTAGGATTTGTCATCTTTCAACGTTGGTGTTATACTTAAATAAAAAGTGGATTAAAATGTTATTATCTCTTTAAGATGTGTTTACGATTTTCACAGCTTCGCTCTTTTTCATTTGTCTTTTTAATTTTTTAATTTAATTTATTTTTCTATACAGCAGGTTCTTATTAGTTACCCATTTTATACATATTAGTGTATACATGTCAATCCCAATCTCCCAATTCATCCCACCACCACCACCATCCCCGCCGCTTTCCCCCCTTGGTGTCCATACATCTGTTCTCTACATCTGTGTCTCTATTTCCGCCTTGCAAACCGGTTCATGCATGTCTTATTTGCATATCTATCTTTCTGGTTTTCCACTGTGGGAGGAAAGTCAGAAAGGCTGTTTGCTGCTCCCACCACCTATCTGGCTTCAAGCGTGTGAACCATCCTCCCCCGCCCAGGCCCCCTCCTCCCCAGCCCTGTCTCAGCAGCAGCTATTCCCTTGCTTGACATCCTCATGGAGTACTTATGGACACCATGTGAATGCATAAATTAAGCCAAGGTCAAAAGCAAACCGGAGCTGGAACTAGGGTTGAAGACTCTCACCGTCATACATCACATCGGTCTAAGCTCATGGTTGTGGAGAGAAGGGATCCAGCCCAACGTCCATCAGCTCCCGTGTTGGCGGGCACATCATTTCCCAGCTAGAATCTGTAACAGATTCAACCATGCCGTCTTCCTCCTGATTGGAGAGAGGAGTCTGGAGGGGAAGAGCTTTTAATAGACCCCAGAATAGAAAGCATTTGGCAGGTGGCCGTGTTGCCCAGAGCCAGGCACTTATTAGTCAGCCTAATTTAGAACAGATCGCTCGTCTCTTTTTATAAAGAACTGTTGATGCTTAGCAAATAATAAGTAATAATAATAAGGCTGTCTTGTGCAAACAACTTTTTTGTTTATCCTAGACTGTGGATCAGCTGGGGGGGAGTGGGGCGGAGGAGAGGCTGCCCCGCTAGTTCTTTTTCCCTAGAAGCAGCTGAGATGGGGAACATCACAAACATTGCCAGAACACAGAGGTCAGAAGGAAAATAGTAGGAAGGGGTTTTGGAGCGCGTGGAGCATGAACTTACTTCATCTAACAAGGTGGGGGTCAGAGAGGACTGCTGTCCTGCTGCCTTCCTGTCTCTGTCTGTCTGTCTCTCTTTCCCTCTCTCTCTGGGGGTGTGCGTCTTGTTACTTTTTGCCTATCACAAAATTAATTCATGCCCACTAGAGAACATTTAAGACAAACAAAAAGAAAGAAGAACCACGTCATTGCTCAGAGAGCGCCACTGTTTGTTTTTCCAGTATTTCTTTCTGTTTGCATATGCTTTTTAAGAAAAATTTGCTGTTGTGCAATCCTGTCTTTTAATTGCGTTCATTACTGAAAAATATGTTTTGAACATCTCACATTGTAGCATAACCTGCTTCAACACCATTTGTAATCGCTGCCTAATAAATTGCTGATTTAAACAATCTCCTTTTGTTATATATTTAGGTTATTTGAACTGTTTCATTGCTCTTAGCAGTGCTGTGGTGAGTATGCATTGGTGTACGTCCATAGTTATTTTCCTAAGACAGTTTCTGGAAGTGGATTTGTTGACTCTAAGAATACGCAGATTTAAAAAATTTTTGGCCTTATGGCCAAGTTGGCACCTGAGGTTGTAATTCCTACCAGCAGTGTGTGAGCACACCAATTTCCTTGCACCCTTGACAACATTGTAAATTAACGTTTCGTCTGATCTTTGCAATTTGATTTGATAGAGGAAATGTTGTATGTTGTGATGTAAATATTTATCTTTTTATGACACTTTTTTCATGTGTTGACCATAGTTTTCATTTAAGAATTAAGTTTTTCAATCTTTTGCCCATTTTATCATGGTGTTAATTTTTTTTTATTATTGATAGGTTGGAGCTTTTTACATATTGAGAATCTCATCCTATGCTACAAATTTTTTTCTTTGCATTTGTCTGTGAATTTTATTCTCGGTGGTTTATGATTTCAATCTGTTTTGTCATACTTGGAAACGGTAATCCCATTCTAATATTATATGACTATTCACACACATTTCTTTTAGAACTTTTATGTTTTAATTTTCACACTAAATTTCTAGCGATAGCCGACAGCTATTAAGTGCTAACTTTGTGCTGGGCACTGTTGGGAGTGCTTTACATGTACGTAATCATTTAACCCTCCTTACTGTCTATGAGGTAGTCTATTATTATTGTGCCCATTTTACAGATGAGTAAACTGTGGCAGAGAAAGGTTAAGTAACTTGTCTAGGGTCCAAAGCTAGTAAGTAACGAAGCTGGAATTTTAATGTAGTAAGTCTGCGCATGATATTCTCTCTTTCAATTTTTTTCTGGGAGTGCCTTTTCAAAGAATTATAGCAACTTCCTTTTTTATTTACTGAAAACTCACCCCAAAATAGCTGGAATAATTTGGAATAAGGTCATAGTTTTTTGAAAGTATAAAAATCTCCAAATTCACTCTACAACAAGAAAAACAATATAAATTTTTGAGACCCAGAGAAGTGAAATGTCACTTAGATTCCTGAGGCAGCTTTCCTTTGACTTGTTTGAAGAGGCATCCGGAGACCTACGTGAAGGTTTTCCACGCTCTGGAGGACCAGCTGTACTGAGGAAGCGTCCTCCACCAAAGGATCCCCAGCTGTTCAGAATTCAGATTCCCTGTTGCACATGAAACACAGAAAAATTTGACACGGGATTAGTGTTGGAACTACCACTATGACCTCTTGGAAGACTCGTAATTTTCCATTTTCTACACCAGGGTCTCAAACCTGGCCCAGCGGATCAAGAGTTGAATGTAGGAGAAAAGAAAGCAGGCATTGGACAGAGATGTCAGGCATTTTAGCCATCAGTCGGGGTTCCAAGTTAGGAATAAGATAGTGGCTGTAACCTTCTCTTCTGGTAAGCTGTTCCTTCAGCGGCTTCATTGAAACCAGTGGCTTCATCCAGTGGCTTAATTATCCTTTCTCTGAAGTGTCATTGACTTTATGGATCCAGAACACATTCGGTGCAATCCACAGGCGGGACACCTGCTTTGAGCAAGGCAGCGTCCTCAGTGAGCCGTGGGAGACAGATCTCCCGTCTTGTGGAGGAGGTGGAGGGGTACGTGCCCAGATGGGTCCAGTGTGGAGAGACTGGGGTGAATATGAAAAATGAGGGGAGCCAATATAGCCCATGATACATGGAGTATATTTGAGAGAAGAGAATGAGAAAGGCAGGATAAGCTGGCTTTTTCAGATCACAGAGAGCTCTGAATGCCACACCAGAGGATAATTTATTCTTTCATTTGAAAAATATTGACTGAGCATCCACTGGACGACAGGTACCATTCTAGGCACCAAGGAAATAGCAGTGGAAAAAAAAAAAAAAACAGACCAAATTTCTACTCTTACAAAAAGTATTTTCTAGCGGGGAAGACAGGCAAAATTTTTTAAAATTATAAATATAACTTATCAGGTAACACTAAGTACGATGAAGGAAAATAAAATAGGATAAAGAGAGAGAGCTGTGGTCCTCAGCCTCAACCCTGCCTGCACACTGGAATCTTCCAGAGAGGTTTGGAAAACAGTGATACCCAGATCCCTGCCTGAGGACAAGGGGATTAAAACCTTCGGGATGGACCCTGGAGGTGATATTTTCTGATGTGCAGCCAGGGTGAGAACCACCAAGTCAGAGAATGAGGACAGTGCCCTTTAGAAGGGCTGGTCAGAGAGGGCCTCTCTGTTTGAGCAGAGACTAGGGTGGAGGGACAGGCCATGCGGATATCCAGGAAAGCTATGTTGCCAGCATCCAGCCCGACATCCGGCACTTCATAGTCATGGAAGAGTGAATGAATGAATGGACAGACTGCATCAGTATATGGGCTGGTGTCAGCGAAGCTTGTTTGGAGAGGATTAAATTAACTGGGCACCTTAGGTTGGGGGTTGCCAAGCCCACCCCAAGATTCCACGACTTCCTAGGAGGACTCACCATATGGTCGTACGCAAGACTGAGGTTTCTTACAGCAAAAGGATACAAAGCAAAATCGGCAAAGGGGAAAAACACATGGTGTGAGATCTAGGGGAACTGGCTGCAAGTTTCTGAGAGGCTTCCGTCCGTGGAGTCACACAGGACACGCTTTAAGACCTGGAGGGACAAGTCGTGACAACACATGTGAAATGCCATCCACCAGGGAATCTCGTGTGACGCAGTGCCCGGGATCTTTCTTGGGGGCTGGTCCTGTAGGCGCCCTCGCCTGACACATACCAAGATTCCAGACTCCCAGAAGGAAAGCAGGTGTTCAGTAGAAACCACTTGTTTGTGATTTCTCTGAAATCTGAGTCCCCAGACGCCAGCCTTTCTAAGGAGAGCAGTCTCAGGCCTGCTGTGTTAACCCTTTTTCTGCACGGTGCCATGTACCAAGGGTCAGATGGGTTCTCTGTGTCTTATAACAACCCTATGTAATTCCCAGAGGGGCCATTTTTAAAAGTTTCACGAGACTAAAATCCGTTACTGCGTGGCTACGTACAGTTCCAAATTTTTCCTTCCTTGAGATATTAGGACAGTTTTAGAGAAACGTAGTATGTCACCTCTGATATCTATTCCAGTTCAGGGTCTAATTCAGGTTCTTGTATAAGATGTAGGAGCCTCAAATGGACAGCAAACCATAGTTATTCTTCTTGCTGAAACAGTGCTATATGTTCCCCAAAGATAGGTGCATTACCCTTAAAAAAAAACAACCCTCCAAGTAAAGGCACTCTGTAATATTCTATAGACATATCATATAGGACATGTGAGTACAGGACATACAGCTTTTATATCACCCTTTTATATTAATTCATCCTTTTTTCAATGAATAAAAAGATAAATGAATAAAAAGATAAATAGATAAATAAAAAGTTTAAAAAAAGAATAGTGAGATACTGCCCTCAGAAATACTAGTAAGTGAGAACGAAATGAGTCTACCCCCACTGAACTGCTTTCTCCCCATCCTTTCTAGAATTTAGGCTTTAGTAAATCATACAGAAGTTCACAAATGAGAGGTGAGCCCTCAGTAAGATGTTCATAATAGAAATTCAGCAGTGGAAACAATTTGATGTGTTGGCATACTCATTCCTCCCTTATCTCTGCTTTGGGTTCAGGGAGTGTTACTGAGCCGTCTTGCTCTATCTAAAAAATAAGATTAATAAGATTGACCTTGTCTGTCTCACATCCTTTTCCCGATCGGTTTTGCCCGAAGGCAGTTTGATTTATGCCTGGAGTTGTTGCCAAGGAATCACTGTTCCCCTGGGTCGACAAAACGTTTCACTGCACGGTAAGCTCTTTAGAATCCCTGATGGGTGGACCTGAAACTTCAAAGAGGGAAGGATGACCAGGGATGGGGCAGCTATTAATTGGACCAGGTGGAATTTATCACTGGGCATTTTGCACAGGGTGACAGTTCAATTATGGAGCGGCCGTGCGGTTCACAGAAGCCAGTTTTCAGGGCAGTCACTGAGGCTGGGCCTGGCAGAATGACAGTCAGCGTCTTCTTGTTTGATATGCTGGTGGTGTCCTCCCTGGCTTCTTCCTGGATAATGTATTACCAAAAGAAGTCCTCTAATAAATGAAGAAGTAAAACTCGAAATAATAACAGAGCATTATAAGCTGTTGGGTGACGTCCTTTCTAAAGCCTTTCGGGTGTTCAGTGCCTCTCCTGCTGCATCTGGTGTAGGTGGACACCCAGGTCCTGGGCCCGGCACTGCCCCTCGCTGGTCCCGCGGGATGGGCAGCTCACCTCACCTCTGTTTGTCCTTCGGTGGCTCCACGATGCCTTTCAGATCAATTCCAAACCGGTCCACGAGGGTCTTTACACCTGCCAGCTCTGCTTTGAAGAAACCTCTCTTTGTATCCAAGTTCCACCCAGTGAACCACTTGCTAAATCCTCTGGAATTCCCAGACCGTTGGCCATGGTGAGCCCTTGCCTGAAACACTCCTCTCTAGTTCCCCCTCCATCCTACTCACCCTTCAGATGTGTGCCGAGTATCGTTTCCTCCCATCCCCACCCTCCTGGGAGCCCCCGCGGTGGCCTCAGCCCCTCTCTCTCCTAGCACTTGCTTCACCGTATCGTAGTGATCTTTGCCCTGATCAGACATAAGCCAGGCCACTTCAAAGACCACATCTGCCTTATTCACCGCTCTATCCCTCACCACCTTCCACAGAGCCTGGTCACGGTCACCCCTCAGCAAATATGTAGTGACTAAAGGTAGATAATCATAAGAATAAGCTCACGCTACTAGAAGGCAGACTTAAGAAATGCTTGCACCTGTGACTCTGTTTCTGTTTTGTAGATGAGTTCATTTGTACCCTTTTTTTAGATTGCATATATAAGCGACAGCGTATGATATTTGTCTTTCTCTCTCTGACTTACAGATGTAAAAAGCAAACTTATGGTTACCAGGGAGTGGCAGGGAGGGATACATTGGGAGATTGGGATTGACATATACACACTACTATATGTAAAGTAGATAAATAATAAGGACCTACTGTATAGCACAGGGAACTCTCCTCAATATTACGTAATAACCTATATGGGAAAAGACTCTGAAAAAGAATGGACATACATATATATGTATAACTGATTCACTTTGCTGTACACCTGAAACTAACACAACATTGTAAGTCAACCATCCTCCAGTAAAAATTGAAAAGAAAAAAAAAGTTGGGCAAAGTGACTTTCAAGTCCTAAGCGTCTGTGAGCCTTTTTCTCTTAAAGTCCAATCCGAACGCTCAATCTTTCTTTACAGCATTGACGTTTTTAGTTGTTATGCATCATTAAAGACTCAGTGATGGTTTTCGAGCACGGTAATGTGCCTGCCGATTGTTAGGAGATATTCCAAGCGGCCGTGACCCTGTAACTGTGACATTTGCATGACTGGCTTCCACACAGTAATTTAATGCTGAGAATTCCCTGACAGTTTACTCCCGTCCATCAGCTTGTCTCTGATGACTTCCTCCGAGAACCAAAAAAAGGCATCCCTGATCCTGTGAATTCCAGGACATCCATTTCATATGCTCTTTTCTTCCTCCCCTTGAGAAACACCCTGGGAGCTATGTTCTCATGATTGATATTTCAGAAGGAAGGTGAGCTGCCTCGTGTCACTGGCCAAAATCAGTGGAATCAGGAGCAGCCTTTTTGGGTGACTATACATGGTTTTGAATTTTCCTATAAGAAGTCATTGCATTGTTCCTATAAGAAACATTTACAATGTAAATAAGTCAATAGTTTGTATCTTGGTCATGCACAATTGATTGTAACTGCCCAGAACAGTCCAATCTCCAGCAGACCAGATGGTACCTGGAAATCAGATCCTTTTAGCAGAGTTAATGGTAAGCACGTGGTGTGGGTAGCATTTTATGCCTTTCTCCAGAGAGATGCCTAGTGCTGATTCTCTGCCATGGAAAGGTTCCAGGGCCTCCAGGTTTCCCCACACATCCTGACACCGTGGGCTTTGGCCCTCCTATGGCCTATGGAACTGGAAGTGAAACCACCCTCTGATAGTATTGGGTTGGCCAAGAAGTTCATTCAGGTTTTCTCTGGAACATCTTGCTCACCCAAACCCAATACTTAAAACCACAAAGTCTAGGGAACGAGATTTATTCTTTCAAGTTTCAGCTAATTGTCTGCATTTAAAGTTTGCTCAAACGTAAGGGGTAATTATCTCTACTTCCTGAGGCAGAGTATGTATGAATGGAAACTCATTGTAAATAAAGCAACCAATTTTCTTTGAGTTTCTTAAGGGCTAGCCTTATGTGATGACCCAGTTGGAGGGGAAGATGGTATTGGTTTTCAGGCTGTGGTGTAGGAAGGACTGGTGACCGTGGCGTTCTCTGGGCTTCTCTTTATCTCCAGACAGTGCTATACCACCGTCTCATACATTTTTGTCACGTCCATGAGTCGATACTTTGTCTGCTTCTGTGCTGTCTAAGCATACTTCAAGACCTCTATGCGATCCCAAGATTATTTTTTTAAATGCGTGTTCACCTTCTTTTTCATCCTTCTCCCCTCCCATACCTTACCTTGTTGGATAATCTCATCAGAATATATCCCATTGAAATCTGCCAGTGATTATCTAAAGGTTGGCCAGGTGTGGAGAAGATTCCAGGAAGATGGTAGCAGTGACAGTGTAAGTTTTTCTATCTGTCTGTATCCCTGACAGAGGAATGGATAAAGAAGATGTGGTACATATATAGAGTGGAATACTACTCAGCCATAAAAAAGAATGTCATGCCATTTGCAGCAACATGGATGGACCTAGAGATGATCATACTAAGTGAAGTAAGTCAGAGAAAGACAAGTACCATATGATATCACTTCTATGAGGAATCTAAAAATATTGTACAAGTGAACTTATTTACAAAACAGAAACAGACTCACAGACTTTGAAAACAAACTTATGGCTACCAGAGGGGAAAGGTGGTAGGCAGGGATAAACTAGGAGTTTGGGATTAACACATACACACAACTATATATGAAATAGATAACCAACAAGGACCTACTGTAGAGCACAGGGAACTCTGCTCAATATTCTGTAATAACCTCTATGGGAAAAGAATCTGAAAAAGAATGGGTATATGTATATGTATAACTGAATCACTTTGCTGTACACCTGAAACTAGCACAACATTGTAAATCAACTATACTCCAATATAAAATAAAAATTAAACTTTTAAAATAAATAAAATAAAATAACTAGATAGCAAAGACAAAAGCCCATGGGAATTTGTAACAAAACGAAATGAAAAGATATCCCAGGACCCCAGAATACAGGTGCGTAGAGACCGACGATCAACAAGCCACAGGTCCTGCCTGGTCCTGGCACCTGTGAGGGAAAGAAAGAAGATGCGAGAACAAGAGGACTCCAAATAGCCAACAGGTATTCTCTGGAAGGAACAGGCCATTTTAAGAACCTCCCTAACACTGAATGGGACTTTGTCTTTTCTGATACCAAGTCAGTGTAGGGGCCCCAGGGCAAGGAAGACTGAAGGGGCTGGAGCCAGAGCCCCTGTGGATGCTGGAGACGACCCCCCTCAGCTCCCTCCTGAGACGAAACTCACAAGGAAGGGCTGCTGGGAGGGGTCGAGATTGAACACGATGGGGACAAGCAGGAAGGAAGAAAAGAGAAATTCCGGAGCACAGCTGGGGAGGGGGACAGAGCCAGGACAACCCAGAGACAAGTTGCCATATATATAAACTACACACAAAAAACGAAGCCCTGTAGAGCTAGAGAAACTTTTCCAAATCCCATCTCATTCTAAAAGTTCAGGGAACAGGGCTTCCCTGGTTGTGCACTGGTTAAAGAATCTGCCTGCCAGTGCAGGGGACACGGGTTCGAGCCCTGGTCCGAGCAAGACGTAGATGTAAGGACTGGTGTGGAGCGTTAATCTAAGTTGAGGTGAGCTCAGAGTGTTGGGGTGATGCTCTTGACAGTGCAGGTAGAACCCAATTAAGAAAAGGGGGAAGGCTGGGAAGAACACGTTCAAAACCTGAGTATTTTCAGCAATCACGTGGGAGGTCGTATCAGACCATAATTCAGAGACTGTTGTGTGTGTACTATTAGACAAAGCAAGTGAGTAGTTATGATAGGCTGTATTTTAATTCTGTCATCCCCTGTAGTCTTTGAAAGCCCACATTCTCTGTGTGCAAGAAAGGACATCAGGTACAGCAGGGGATGGTAAATAAGAGCCCTGAATCTTGCACTTGACTTGGAAGTCTCAGTAAGAACTCATGAGGTATTTCACAGATGTGTTGTCCAATATCTGTCTCCATATGGATACTTACTAGTTCACTGGCCAACCCACGAACAATGAGCATCTCTCACTCATTAATAGAAACCAGGGATTCTTGCAGGAATAACTGATTCCAGGTCTGGGCAGGAAAGATACAAAATGAACCTGGATTCTCTTGGAATATCAGACAGGGAGGAAGCCATCAGAAATCACAGAGTCAGACTCTACTGTCACTAAAAGCGTAAAAACCATCAATGAGAATGAATATGGGGGGCAGTAAATGGACTTTATTTCATTTTCTGGACAATCAAGGTTTCACTGAGAAAGCATAAAACAAAGCATGGTCATGCAGGGGCACCAAAAGCAAATTCAAGGAGAACAAATTAGATGTTTGACGTTGTTCCCCCCGCTGCCCCCAAATCAAAGTAGCCATCAAAACTAAAATTTTAAAAATCAGATCTTTGTCAGATTTCCTTACACTTCCTTTCATGTCAGCAAATTTTATTTACTACATGGGCACAGAATGCCCTTATAAGCATTTTTAGTGCTTGGTATTCTAAAGGTTTTAATCCAGCCTCCTTCAGCCTGTCCAAGAGACCTGATCGACCACTTAGAGGGGGCGCCTGCCTGCTGTAATGACAGAAGAAATCCAGCAGGGGGCAATGTAAGCAAGTACAGGCAGAATTTGTTTCCTTGTTTTTGTTTCTTTGTTTGGTTTTGCTTTAAGACACCTTTACTTCAGGGAGAAATATTACTTAGGGACAGATTGTCTAGTAAAGGTTTCTGTCATGACTAGTGCCTTGTCCCCTTCTTTTAAAGGATCTTGATAAATTTCCCTGTCTTTCTAAGTGAAAACTGCTATCCGCTTGCTTATTAGCTTACATGTTGAATCAGATAGCTGGCTGACCCCTAGGCTTTATCAATTACAAACAAAGACACACTCAAAACATCCAAGGTAACTGATCAGAATTTAAGTTGGAGTCATTTAATTGGAAGCACATTCTATCAACAATATTAACAGATTTTGAAAATTGTTAGTTTCTCATTCTTATGCAGAGTCAATTCTTAATTGTAAGGTTTTAAAGGATTTCCTTGCTTTTTATTAACAGTCCACCAAAACCTCGTTCATGTCCTTCTGTCTACTTTAAGAGGTCAGATCTACTTTAAGATGAAGATATCCACATAGTTGATTGACCACATCTTAGATGCTAGCATAGTGTTCTATAAAATTTCTTGGATTCTTTCATAGCCCAAGAAGACCTGAGCAGACCAGCTTATGTGATTCTCTGAATTGGGTTGTCCGATGAGTTTTCCCCTGCACCCCTTTTGCATCTGCAGCAGGGGGTCCTAACATGGGGCTCCATCAGTGACCCGTGGGACCTTAGGCCTGCATGCCGTTCTGCAGCCTGCTTTGTCCTGAGTACCAGGGGGTCAAGAGCACATCTTCCCACCATGTGAGGTTGTCCTCCATCTCTTTAGAAGTAAGGCCTAAAATTATGTGTTTTCAGAAGTTCTCCAGGCAGTGAATCCGAGGCACAGCCAGATTTAGAGACCCCTGACCAGGTTCCATGTCTGGGCTGGAGGACGCCATGAACGTCTTAGTCGGCTGTTCACCTGTGTGTATGCGCATGTGCACAGCATTTCAGGCAGCAGGAGCCATGGTTTGCAACGTGTGCTCAAGAGAGCCTGCAGTCCACAGAGGGGCACGAGCCACTGCTGGATCAGGAGTGCCTCCATCGTGGAGCCCCCACGCCTGCAGCAGAGGATCAGTCACCATGGCGATGACAAAGTGCTTCCCTCTTCAGTTGAATTCTGCCAATTAAAGTTTCAGTGCCTCATGCAGGACCCTTGAGTGGACACAGGCTTCTGGTTAATAAAGGCTGCAGCCAAACAGCACTCTTGATGGCAGAGAACCAGGAGGCGTGAAGAGGTTTGCAAAGCCTCTTTAATGACCTGGCCTGGGGCATGCTCTCTGGGGGGCTTCCCTGGCTCTAGAAGATGCTCCGAGAAAACATGGAACATTCGCATGTCTGCATTTCATATTCATTCAGTTGAGCAGCTCGTGTACCTTGAGGAGTCGACAGATTCTTGACTGTAATGAATCCGTGAATATCAATGAGGTGCCTAGCTTGGACAGAGTTTGGTAATGATTTTGACTGTGTTAATAACTGTCAGAAAGATGATGGCAATAAACAGGACTGCAGTTTCTGAGTGGCTAAGGTGGTCTGGAATCCCAGCTTCATCCAAATCAGTTTTCCTGGGGCATGCAGGATCTGTAAGTCTCGGTTCTAAATTGCAGCAAATGCTGCTGAACGGCGCTGGCTTGCAGTGAATGTCACTTCTCTTTTCCAGACAGCTGAGCTGTAGACCAAGGCCTCTTCTCATGGGCCAGGAAATGCCAGGGTTAGAATGGACGGGGACAGTGGAAAGGGCACAATTACCTAAGCCACCACCAATCCTGATGAGCCTAGCCTGAGAGGGAAAACATAAACCAAACCTGTTAGAAAGATAGATGTAAACAGCAATGAGGTACCACCTCACACCATTCACGGGAGGCAGCTGTGCTCACCACTATACCACCAATGCCGATTCACACCAGTCAGAATGGCCATTATTAAAAAATCTACAAACAATAAATGCTGGAGAGGGTGTGGAGAAAAGGGAACCCTGCTACACTGTTGGTGGGAATATAAATTGATACAGCCACTATGGAGAACAGTATGGAGATTTCTCAAAAAACTAAAAATAGAGCTACCATATGATCCAGCAATCCCACTCCTGGACATATACCCAGAAAAAAACTGTAATTCGAAAAGATACAAGCACCCCTGTGTTCATAGCAGCACTATCTGTAATAGCCAAGACATGGAAACAACCTAAATGTTCATTGACAGATGAATGGATAAAGAAGATGTGGTATATATACAATGGAATATTACTCAGCCATAAAAAGGAATGACGTGGGACTTCCCTGGTGGCGCAGTGGTTAATAATCCACCTGCCAATGCAGGGGATACAGGTTCGATCCCACATGTCACAGAGAAGCTAAGCCTGTGCACCACGACTACTGAGCCTGTGCTCTAGAGCCCGTGAGCCACAACTACTGAGCCTGCGTGCCACAGCTACTGAAGCCTGCGCACCTAGAGCCCGTGCTCCACAACAAGGGAAACCACTGCAATGAGAAGCCTGTGCACCGCAATGAAGAGTAGCCCCTGCTCACCGCAACTAGAGAAAGCCCGCGCGCAGCAACAAGGACTCAACACAGCCAAAAATAAATAAATAAATAAATTTATTTAAAAAAAAAAAAAGAATGACATAATGCCATTTGCAGCTACATGGATGAACCTAGAGATAATCATACCAAGTGAAGTAAGTCAGAAAGAGAAAGACAAATACCGTATGGTATCACTTACACGTGGAATCTAAAATATGACACGAACTTATCTATGAAACAGAAACAGACTCACAGACATAGAGAACAGACTTGTGGTTGCCAAGGGGGAGGGGGATGAGGGAGGGAAAGATTGGGAGTTTGGGATTAGCAGATGCAAACTATTGGGTTGGCCAAAAACTGCGTTCGGGTTTTTCCGTAACATCTTACGGAAAAACCCGAACGAATTTTTTGGCCAGCCCAATATTTTATATATAGGATGGATAAACAAGGGCTTACTGTGAAGCACAGGGAACTATACTCAATACTCTGTGATAAACCATAATGGAAAAGAATATGAAAACGAATATATATACGTATAACTGAATCACTCTGCTGTACAGCAGAAATTAACACAACATTGTAAATCAACTATACTTCAAAAAAATTTAAAGGAAAAGATAGATGTAGAAATCCCAAATAAAAGACTGGCAAATCCAACCCAGCAGTATAATAAAAAGGGTAATGTAGCGTGAACGAGTAGGGCTAATCCAAAAATGCAGGAATCATTTGATAATTAGGAAAGCTATTCATGATGGTTATATTAATGTATCAGCAGTGATAATCCATAGGATTCTCTTGTTAGACGCTTAAAAAGCTTTCAGGGGCTTCCCTGGTGGCGCAGCAGTTGAGAATCCGCCTGCCAATGCAGGGGACACGGGTTCGATCCCTGGTCTGGGAAGATCCCACGTGTCGCAGAGCAACTGGGCCCGTGAGCCACAACTACTGAGCCTGCGTGTCTGGAGCTTGTGCTCCGCAACAAGAGAGGCCGCGACGGTGAGAGGCCCGCGCACCGCGATGAAGAGGGGCCCCCGCTCGCCGCAACGAGAGAAAGCCCCTGCGCGGAAACGAAGACCCAACACAGCCATAAATAAATAAACAAATTAAAAAAAAAAAAAAAAAGCTTTCAGTATAAGAACTGATTCCCAATTTTAACTAAAACAGTTCTCATTAAACTAGGAATTAACAGATACTTCTTCCATCCAGTGAAAATGTGTGTGTCTCAGACCCAAGGCCCACACTGGGACCCTATGGGGAAGAAAAAGCAGCCAAGGATGCCCACTAGGATCGTCCTTATTTACTGTTGTCCTGAAACCTCTGGCCAGTGCAGAAATAAAACAGAAATAAGAGCTATGCGTTGGAGAGGAAGCTGAAAGACTACCATTTGTGGGTGATAATGACTCTCTACCTGGAACCCAAGGGAATCAACTAAAATCTATTAGCATAATAGGTAGTGTAGTAATATAGCCGATGACATAAGAAATTTGAAAAAAAAAAATCAATGTTTTCCTACCTACTAAAAATAACCAGTAAGAAATACATTAATTTTAAGTCCTGTTCAAAGTAGACACAAATGTAAAGGGTTTAAAATAAACTTAGCAGGAGGAGTGTAAGATCTATGACGATAAAAGGACAAGACATCAAAGAACCGTAAAAGAAAACATGAGTAAATAGAAAGTTCTCTCTTCCTTGCATTGGCAAATTCCATGTTATAAAGATGGCTGTGCTTACCTAAGTTAGTCTGATTTAAGTAGTGTTTAATTTATAGATTATCACTGGATTTTTTTAGGTAGGAGCCTGAAAAATATCAAAATTCACTTGATAGCAAAAACAGAAGATAATCAGGAAACTTTGGAGAGGGGAAAATACTAAGGGGATATTTGCCTTAACAGATTTTAAAATATCCTTTATAAAATACAGCAATTAAAATATTGTGGAACTGTCTGAACATATATATTTTAATAGAAAAGAATAGAAAGTAAAGGGATTCATGAACATGTAAGAATTAAGTAAATGCTAATAATTACTGAAAAAAATGGTGAGAAAAGGATGGATTATTCAGAGATGAATGAGAGCTCTATTTCATACCACATCCAAAAAAATAAATAAATAAAAGAATGAGGGTGGAATAATTTTTAAATGTGAAAATGAGAACCTAAAATTACTATAAGAAAATAGTTTTATATTTGTGTATTCTTGTGGGAAGTAAGACTTTTCTAAGCATGATATCAAATGTAGAAACAATAAAAATGATATTGATAAATGTATCTACCTAAAAATTTAAACTTCTGTTTGGTGAAGAATACCATGAGGAAAATTAAAAGGTAAACAACAAATTGGAAAAATGACTTCTAACGTATACAATAAAAAGTTTCTGTCCTTAATATATGAAAAATATTATTTAAAATAAGGTAAAGAGCAACCCAAATGAACACATTAAAATATATTTTAAATTAACAATAAGTCAAAGAAATATAACAGAAACAGAGATTGCATGTTTTCATACTGGACTGGAAAAGATTAAAAAGAATAGTATTGCTCATTGTTGTTGAGAATGTGTGAAATTGTCAATTATATACTGTCTGTGCCATTACAGATTGGTACAACCTCTCTGAAAGATAATTTTGCAGTATATATCTGATGCCTTTGAAAAGTGCACACTCCCTAACCCAGCACTGCTACTGAGACTTGAACCCGGTTCCTGCATGTCTCAGTGTCTCAGAAAAACCTTCTTCCCTGCCAAGGAAACAACCAATAAAAAGAACTGCTGGTATTTCCAATACTGAAGAACCATGAGATCTACAGAGAGAAGAAAGTTTTAGAAATAAATAAAGCATTAAGATGACATTACCTTAGGAATTGTCCGATTTGCTTTACCAACTAGGACCATCATTTCTCCCTACGCGTCATCTCACCCCTTTGATGACCTTCTTTTCCATCTAATCAGATTTTGGTCCAGTTCTAGAATTTTCCTTCTAGAATTGACTTTGTAGACCTCTGATTCATTCCTTCCTTCGTTCCTTTAGTCAGTCACATATCTGCCCTCACAGTCTGGTTGGTACGGTTAACAGTAATCACCATACAGGGTCATGGCCAAAATGGGCGTGAGGTGACAAGGGTGTACCCTGTTGTCTGGACTGATTTCTCTTAAAATTCTAGACCAGGATGGGTCTCAGGAATTCCAAGATCACTATTATCAACCAGGAGCTAGATTCAAGGATAAAGCCTTCTATTTCTGTATCAAGGGCCCAGCCTCATGCCATATGGGCTAAGGAGAATTGCCATGGAAACTCAGGATCCTCATTAAGCAAACATGATTATCTTTTAGAATTGAAATATACAGCAGGCCCATACATAACAACTTTGAAAATATGACCCCTGCCCCTCTGCCCACTGCCTGCGGTTCTGGAGTAGACAGACCAACACAAATACAGAAACCACGAAGGACCCAGGCCCGTACTTTGAAGGGAAGTCGGAGAGACCTGACAGCAGTCACTGATGATTGGAATTGCTGGGGACAAGACTGTTTCCAGCTTTGGCAGTCGGAGGGACAGCAGCTTTGGAGGCTGGTACCCCAACTCCAGAGGTGAAGCTCACAGCTGCATCCTGCCCAGAGCGAGCATGGGGGCTTCACATGTAGTCTTTCCCTTTAGAGTTAGATTAAACAGGGGTCATCCAAACTGGGATGCAAGAGAGAGCAGAGGAGACACCATCAATATTCACCAGGGCAATTGGAAAAAGAATAGATATGTGTATATGCATAACTGAATTACTTTGCTGTACACCTGAAATTAACACAACATTGTAAATCAACTGTACTCCAATATAAAATTAAAAAAAAATATTCACCAGGACAATAGCATAGACCAGGACTGTCCCAGGAAGACCAGGGCATGTGGTCATCTTCCTTATAATAATTCCCAAATCTTCTCCCCCGTCCCAGCCAACCAAGAACATCAAGACGCACTTAGCTCCTTGTTAAGGAGAATTTTTCACCAGGTCTCTCTGCAGCTGTTCCCTGCTCAGTGATAAAACTTTAACCCAAGTTTATGTGGTACATACATCGAAGCTGAAATACATCTGTGACATATACAAACGGGCATTCTCTCTCTGTGTGTGGATCAGCATTTATCTCTGTCAAACTCCAGGTTATTCTTCCATCGCTCGTGGCTCCCGCCCTCCTTGCTTCTCTCCATTTCTGCAGCCCCAGTGGTCCAGGCCCCAGACCTTGCGCTTGACGTTCACCTCCCACTTCTACCATCTAGTCTACGATCGGCAAGAAGAATCACCAGCTGCTGTTCAGTTATTTTCTTATTGTTTGCTCTGTGCCAGCCATTGGGCTGAGGATTATTCATTCAGTATCTCACAGCAGCCCTTCAAGACAGGTAGCATTTTTATCGCGATTTTACAAATGGAGAAACAGGGATAGAGGTGTTAAGTAACTTGTCCAAGATCAAACTGATAGTAAATTTAGAGGCTGTTTTTCTCCAGAGGTGGAGCTCTTAGTGCTACGCTACCCTGTTTCCCATCATTTGGCAAATTCTGCCTCTTCCTGGGAACTTAGAGTGACTATCACTGGCTCTCCCATCAAACCCAGACACGTTGGTTTGTACATAAACTCCTGGTCTGTGACCCCTGTGTATCCTTTCTGGACTTGCTGGGGTTTTTTTTTTTTTTGGCCACACCCTGCAGCATGCGGGAATCTTAGTTCCCTGACCAGGGATGGAACCTGCGCCCCCTGCAGTGGAAGCGTGGAGTTGTAACCACTGGACCGCCAGGAAAGTGCCTGGACCTGCCGTTGAGCCGAGGCTTTGAAGTGTGCCCTCCTCTGTCCGCACCCACTTACTGCCTCCGAGTAATCGCAGGCTAACACCTCCGCTCTGATCAGTACCTGCACCCAGCATCCCCCCAGCCCCTGCCGCCCTGGACTTGTGTGTGCAATGCCTGTGCTCTGTCTGTCCCAGTGCCGTCCTTGTCTAATTGTCCCTGCTGTCTGGGGCTCCCACCTGCCTCTTTACTTTATTTTCCCTGGGGGCAGGGTTTGTCATTCCTGGAAGGCAAGCTTTGAAACCCTACTCAGTGGCAAGCCAGGAGCCCTCAGAGCTCCTGGGGGCCAACCTGGCCCGAGGTGTAGACTCAAGTGAAATGTCACCCGCCAGAGTGAGAGTCGCTTGGGAGTGCTGGCATCTGCCCTCCCTCCCGTGGGTGCTCAGGGTGTTTTCTCCTACCCACCTCCTCTCATCCCTGCTGCCAACTCACTGCACCCCCAAGAGGGGAGGGTTACCCAGGGAGTTCAGGAACGCAGCCAGGCTTCTGGGCTCAGAGCAGGAATCTTCACCAGGAGGAGAGAGTGTCAGAAGGGGAACCTGGGCGACACCCTCTTGAGTCTTGTCCTTTTTGGTGGAAAGCTGTCTATCCTGTGGGACAGGGCCGCCTTCTCCTTGCGCCCCTCGCCTGGCACTCCTCTGCTCTCCCCCCTCAACCCCTTCCCCCAACTCCCACCAAAGGCCAGCAAAGCTGAGATGGATCCAGGAAAAGGGTGCTCGGAGTAAGCGGCTGAGGCCACCTCTGCCTGCCCTGGACCTTAGGGGAAAAGACCACCTCACGTGGGGTTCCTCTTTACTTGCCCTTTCCAGCTACTGAAGCCTTCATACCTCAAGGCCTTAGAAAAAGGGACCAGGGACGTGAGAGCAGGAAAGTCACAGGAATCATGACGGCTCTGTGCAGCTTGCTGGGAAGATAGCAGGAGATAAGGAGCAAAGCCCTATGTAACAAGCCAGGTCTGCTGGCCTGAGGTTCCCGTGGCATAATTCTCTTGGGAACCCGACGTGCGAAGGTGGCTTCCTCTGGCCGTGTTTCTCCTAATTAAGAGTGAGGTGTCCCGTGTGCTGCTTCTCTCGGATTTCCATATGGTGCTGCGTGTGTTAATGCTGAAAAGGTAGGTGGTAATCAGAACAGTGACCTAGGTCTCATGCTGCGCGTCTGTAAACTTCAGGTCCCCATCACAGCTGCCGTAGCTGTTTGCAGACAGCTTTGCCCCTTGGGGAGTATCTCTCTGCCTTGCAGTTTGCATTTGATGCCTTTGCCCCAAAAGACTGTCTTATTTCTAAGGCCTCACGACATTTTGAACTTTCATCAGTTGTTTTTTTTTTTCTTCTGGCAGTATTCGATATTTCTACCACAGATTGCCGCATATAGTTGGATGCTGATACTAATATATTCCTTCTCGCCTACACACCAACGGGTGTTGGGAATGCAACACACCTCTTATCTGCTGGATGCTGGTGTTCGGGGAAAGTGGAGAAGAGCAGTGTGGTGGGTGGCACAGGAGTGATTGCAGGCAGGATGAAAAGGAGGACCAGGCAAGACAGGAGGAGATGTCCTGCAGGGCAGGGTCTGCTCTGCTGAGGCAGAGGGGGTGAGGGGGAGAGTGTTTGGGGGGCGGGGGGGGGCGGGGGAACAGGATACTGACCGTGCCGGTGACGGAGGGATGGGCAAGGAAAGCAAATGGGCCGGTGAGAGGGATGCACTTGCAATGCCAAGAGGAAGGGCAGCCTGGAGCCTCTGTCCATTCCGTGTGAAACTCCCTCATCTTGACAGATTTCCCAGAGGAAATTCTTTCTAGAGGGGAGGAGACCACGAACCAAACAGATTTGTCTGCGCCCCATCAAAGAGCTGGCCATGCTTTTAAATGCGTTGACCAGACTTGGCAAGGCCCTTTCTCTCCCGAGCCACCTCTGAACTGAACTCTCATTGTCCTCCAGCTCTGCCAGGCCTTCCTCCTGAGAGGGTTCTCTTTTGCCCTCCAGGGTCCTCAGAATCATTTATCTTCTTCCCTTTGCTCAGTGCCCAGGGGGAAAGAGCTTATTCAGAGACTGTCAGCTTTCTCCTCTCCGTTTCAAAAATCAAAGTAATATTCCTCCTCAAAAAGAAAGAGGGGGAAAAAAAGAATCCCTCCTTAATAATGCCACAAAAGGGCTTCCCTGGTGGCGCAGTGGTTAAGAATCCGCCTGCCAATGCAGGGGACATGGGTTCGAGCCCTGGTCCGGGAAGATCCCACGTGCCGCGGAGCAACTAAGCCCGTGCGCCACAACTACTGAGCCTGCGCTCTAGAGCCCACGAGCCACAACTACTGAGCCCGCGAGCTGCAACTACTGAAGGCCACGCACCTCAACAAAGAGTAGCCCCCTGCTGCCTGCAACTAGAAAAAGCCCATGCGCAACAATGAAGACCCAATGCAACCAAAATAAAAAAAAATGCCACACACACAAAAAAGTCTGATTAAAATGCAGGAGAAACGGTAGAGAAGGGATCTCACTGGTAGAAATTTTCCTCTCTGTTCCCCCTCCTCTGTTTCTCTTTACCCGTCCCTCCTCCCATCTTTCTCCCCCCTCCCCTCCCCTCCTCTTGTCCCCCTCCCCCAGGCTGTGAGTGACAGATGAGCCTCTCACTACCTCTGTCACCCCAGGCCCAGTGATTAGAACCCTGGTTCATGCGGCTTACGCGGTCAGACTTTAAATACAGATGCCCAGGCTTTTCCAGTTGTCGTTTTTCCTTCTCCTTCAGCAGAGTGCAGGGTTGCCTCACTCCTGCTGGCCCATCCCGGGTAGCGGAGATGAAGAAGGAATCCTCCCTTCGGAATGGAATATCCGGTGGGGCAGTTCACCTTTGCCCTCTGTAGGAACATCGCAAGGTTATCGCTGGCGCTTTTCTCAAGCACAGTCGTGCTCAACATGCCTGAGACACTTGAGAAAGATATTTTGTTGACATTTCTCAAGAAGATGCTGTGATATCTTGAGGCCATCTTTATTTTATGAAAATAACGTCTAGAAAAAGTGGCGATGTCTTTCTGAAAAAGGCTCCCAATTAAAAAAACAAAAACAACCACAATTCCATCATATTATCTGTAAAGAGATGAGCATCTGAGCTGTAGACTGAACTCCACCGTGAGGAGCTCTGGTCCCCGAATACTGCGACTAGGACGGCCTCCTGGTGGGGGGTTGCTGGTTTCATTTTGTGGTCAGCTTGTCTCTAGCTTCGATTTTTTTTAAAAAAAACAATAGGCTTTATTTTTTGGAGCAGTTTTAGGCTCACAGCAAAATTAAGAAGAAGTTACAGAAAGTTCCTAGATACCCCCTGTTCCCCATCATCCCACAAAAAAACATCATAGCCCAAAGCCATGGCTTACCTTAGGTTCACTCTTGGCGTTGTGCATTCCGTGGGTTTTGACAAATGTGAAATGACGTGCGTCCCTCACGATCGTGCCATGAGGAAGCCTCGGTTTTAATAAAAGAGGAAATAGGAAAGGCCGTCTCCATGCCCACGTCTTGTCCTGGCAGGGAGGGCAGCTCTGTCCTGAGGGGGGCTGGGTGACTGCCTGTCCCACGTGGGCGGCGGCTTCTCTCCAGGGACGTGTCAGGCAGGACAGGCTGGGGGAGCCCTGGGCATCTGAAGCGGGGATTGGGTGGCCCTGGGGCCGCAGCTCCTGAGTTTCTGTGTCCCTCCGAGACAGGAGGGGGCAGGGGAAGCCCCTCTGACCTTGATCAGACAGAGCATCATGTCAGTGGCACTCAAATCAGGGACCCTTGAACAATTTTGGATGAGGGACGGCCTCTTGGCTCACACAGATGCATCCTACGGTCTTTTTATAAAGCTGAAAAATCTTCCTTGAGGTTCCCGTCTGAATTTGCAGTTCTTCAGTGTTGGTTTCAGGGGATTAAGAAATATCCCCGACGACCAGCAAAAACTTAAAAGCTGCCTGGCTCCCCACTCCAATTCCATGGGGGCAGGATTGTAAAGGCTTTTTCACCTCCTCTTACTGGTGTTGGCCGCCCCTAGTGTGTGGGAGGATCACTTAGGGTCCCAGGTCGCTCAGGGGTCCACCCAGAGATGGAGAGATGGCGCCTGTCCCCCGGGGTCGGACCCACTGCAAGGGCCACATCAGGACCACGTACCTTTGTGGATGGAGGATTCTTCATCATTCTCTCCCTCCATCTCAGACCCCGTGCAGATCACTCCCACTCTGCCAGCTGTTCCCTGCAACTGTGGCTAGAATGACAATGAAAATAATAACTAACATTTTAGAACTTCCTGCCTGGAGTTCTTTGTGTGTCATTACATCTTATTATGTCCTTACTGCACTTCTCTGAGAAAAGTGTGATTGACATCACTGTTTTTCAAGTGAGAAACGGAGGCTCGGAGAGGCGAAGGAAATGCCCATGGCCTCACAGCTCACAAGGGCTGGAGCCCTGGTGGGAAGGCAGGCCGCCTCCAGGAAGCCCCGTGAGGATGCAAGGGAACAAGTAATACAAAGGGCTTTGAGTTCACATCCACGGCTGGGCAGGTTTCTCACTGACATGTTAATCGACACAGAACTATTTACATCCACCTTGGCGTGCAGCTCCAGACTTCTCATCTCAAGAATAATACTTGGGGCTTCCCTGGTGGCGCAGTGGTTGAGAGTCTGCCTGCCAATGCAGGGGACACGGGTTCAAGCCCTGGTCTGGGAAGATCCCACATGCCGCGGAGCAACTGGGCCCGTGAGCCACAACTACTGAGCCTGCGCGTCTGGAGCCTGTGCTCCGCAACAAGAGAGGCCGCGATAGTGAGAGGCCCGCGCACCGCGATGAAGAGTGGCCCCCGCTTGCCACAACTAGAGAAAGGCCTCGCACAGAAATGAAGACCCAACACAGCCAAAAATAAATAAATTAAAAAAAAAAAAGAATAATACTTGTAATGGGGTCTTACAACTACAGAACACTTTTAACTTTTCAGAGTGCTTTCACATCCATGATAAACTAATAACCACTTTTGAAGCGGATCAGGCTGCCATCAGCAGCCCTGTTTCGTAGCAAGCAGAGGGAAAGATGACTATTGAAAATGTCCCTTGTGTCAGGAAATCACAACATCTAATCCCCCCACATATGACTTGGTGAGGTGGATATCATGATCCCATTATACAGATGAGAAAGCTGGGGCCATGGTGAGGCTAATTTGGCTAAGGTTCCCTGAAGGAGCTGACCCGCTGCCCAGCCCATGTTCTGTCCCCTAGTCCAGAGGACAGCAAACTTTTTCTGGAAAGCGTCAGATAGTCAATATATTAGGCTTTGTGGGCCACATGGTCCCCAGTCACAGCGACTCAGCTCTGCACTTACAGCCCAGAGAAGCCATTGACAATACCTAAGCAAGAAGGTATGGCTGTGTCTGATGAAACTGCACCGACCAAAGCAAATGGCGAGCCAGACCCTGGTCCGCATAGCTGTTTGGAGTCCAGAACCTCTGATGTAGCTGAACTGCCCTCAGGCTGTCCTGAAGCCACAGCACCAGAACCCTGCACCTTAGGGCCAGAATATGACTTTCAGATGATCTAAAGATTTGCTGTGGCTTCGTGTCATCGAGCTTCTCAGAGAACCGATGGTGGCCAAGATGCTCCCTCAGGGCTCCCTCCAGGTCACCCCACACAGCCCAGCCAGGCTGCAGTCACTTCTCCAGGGACTTCCAGAGCCCTGCATCCTCATTTCCCGTAATGAATGAGGCAGAGGTGCCGGGCTGTGGCTCAGCCCATCCTGGAAGTGTTGGTGCCATTCCGACCATAGGCATTCCAAGTGGACAGGACAGGACAGCTGGCCGGAGGGTCACCGTTATTTACCGCAGTGGCTGTTAATGGCTCTTGGCTTGCGTAACACAGTATCTGTGATTCTGCTGCTGACTGCCTGCCAGGAAATGCAGGGGGAGGGTTCAGGGCTGCGATTTACCATTCCCGGTGCGTGGTAAGGCTGGGACGGCTGCAGGGGGAGCCTCTGGGGTCTCAGGAGCTTGACCCCCCCCCCCCCGGGGACGCCCTCCAACCAGATGACTCGGGGCTGGAACAGACACCCGGCCAAAAGTCCCACCCCTGCCTCTGAGGGACTCAGGGTTCGTCCACACGGAGGAGGCACACGTCTGCCCACCTGCCTCCAGTGGCTCAGGGGCCAGGGCTGTGGGTACCACACCTGCACACGCAGCATCGGGGCGTGGGCTGGGCTTCCGGCTGCCCTAAGCACAAAGGAAGTTCTGGAAGAGGACCTGAGGTGGTTCCCCGGAATCCACAGAATTAGGGGACAGACAGGCCAGGCGGCGGAGGACGGGACCGCTGTGATGCATGACCCGCAGCATGATGGCACTGCACGGCCGCCTTCAGGAACGCGGCCCCAAGACTCCCAGTCTGTGTGTCTCGGCCCATGTTCTAGTCCCCCCGAGAGGGAATTTGATTGGCCTGGCTTTGGTCAGGTATCTGTCCTGGACCACCAGCTAGAGCTGGTACGGATGCCCATGTAGACAGGTCGCAGGGGGGGCCCTCCCCCAGGAGGTGTGGCTGCCTTTGGGGGGCTCCGCACCTGTGGCTGCAGCTGGTATAGGAGCTGTAGTCACGGGGCCTGGGCTCTCACCCCGGCTCTGTAACCAGGTAGTGACATCACCTTGGAAAAGCTGTCCCCTGCTCCCCAGTTTTCCCATCAGGGCCTCTGGGCGCTGACATTCTGTGGCTCTATAGCATTGGGCTGCCAAAGGGCTACTGGCCTCTGCCTGGAAGCTCCGTTGGGTTCGCAAGTGGTCCTGGCTGTGACTGAGAATAATGCCCTGGACAGGGGCGTCCTTCCTGCTCCCAGATGCCTTGTTAACCACGGGGCTGACAGTCCCACCGTGGGAGGCAGCCTCCCACCTGCTCCACAGGGAGTCCGTGCTCAGAGGCTGTCACTCTCTGGTCCAGAGGATGGATGCAGAACCCCCAGATGCCCAGCAATGAAGGTGAAGCACGTTATCCCTGAGTGAACATCACTTTATGTCATCAGCCTTTATGTGTCTTCTCCAGCCCTGCCCTCAGTCTCTATGATGGTTAATTTATGTGTCCACTTGGCTAGGCATAGTACCCAGCTATTTGGTGAAACACCAGCCTATATGTTGCTGTGAAGGTACTTTTTTAAAAAAAAATTTATTGAAATATAATTTATTTACAATGTTGTGTTAGTTTCAGGTGTACAGCAGAATGATTCAGTTATACATATGTTACATATATACACATATATATTCTTTTTCAGATTATTTTCCATTATAGGTTATTACCCCCAGACATTGAATATAGTTCCCTGTGCTATACAGTAGGTCCTTATTGTTTGCTTATTTTATATATAGTAGCGTGCATATTTTCATCCCAGACTCCTAATTTATCCCTCCCCCTGCTTTCCCCTTTAGTAACCCTAAGTTTGTTTTCTATGTCTGTGAGTCTATTTCTGTTTTGTAAATAAGTTCATTTGTATCCTTTTTTTAGGTTCCACATATAAGTGATATCATATGGTATTTGTCTTTCTCTGTCTGACTTACTTCACTAAGTATGCTAGGCCCATCCAAGTTGCTGTAAATGGCATTAGTTCATTCTTTTTTATGGCTGAGTAGTATTCCATTGTACATATGTACCACATCTTCTTTATCCATTCATCTGTCGATGGGCATTTAGGTCGTTTGCGTGTCTTGGCTATTGTGAATAGTGCTGCTATGAACACTTAGGTGCATGTATCTTTCCAAATTAGAGTTTTCTCCAGATACATGCCCAAGAGTAGGACGGCTAAATCATATGGTAACTCTGTTTTTAGTTTTTTTAAGGAATCTCCATATAGTGAAAGTGTTTTTTTTAGGTGAGATTAATTTTTAAATCAGTAGACTGGGGAAAAAGCAGATTTCCCTCCATAATGTGTGTGGACCCCATCAAATCAGCTGAAGATCTTAAGAGAAAAAAATTGACCTCTCCCAAGAAAGTGGGCATTCTGCCTCCAGGCTGCCTTTAGATTCAAACTGTAGCATCAGCTCTACCCTGGGTCTCCAGTCTGCTGGCCTGGCCTGCAGATTTTGGTCGGGCCAGGCTTCACAATCACGTGAACCAGTTCTTTAAAATATCTCTAGGCAGACATGAGGCCCCCTGTGGGTTGGGCCCTGTATTGGGGACATCACATGCATTCCCGTCTCATTTCATCCTCACCAGAGCCTTGAGAGGCAGGTAGCCTGCCCCCATCACAGAGGAGCACATTGTGGATCTCAGAGGATGAATCACGTGCTGGGAAGGGAAGTTGCTTGGGCTCAAGCTTAATCTAACTGATGCCCAAAACAAAGCTGTTTCTCCCTCACCATGCCGCCTTCCGAGTAGGGGCTGAAGCCCAGGGACCGGCACAAAGGTGAAACTTCAGGCACTGCAGCTCATGCATTTTGGCTGGTGGTCCTTAGGGGGCTCCGTGGTGGTTAGGCCACCCACTGGCAGGCAGACCCCAGGGTAGGGAGCGCCCATTCCAACCCAGGTCCAGCCCCAAGTAGACAGCGGGCCCTGCCCAGGTGCCCACCCCTTCCTGGGCACAGAGGCGAAAGCTCCGGCTCCCATGGCGTCCTCCACCCTCTCGCCGCAGCCCTGTGTGTGTCCTGGCTCCTAGGAGCCCCAGAATCCAGCTTTATAGCGGCAGGATCCACAGCACGTACAGAGGCGTCCAGGGAGTGTTCAAGGAAGTGCATTTACAGCAAGTACTTAAATTGCAGTAAAGCATCATTTCCTTTCCTCCCAAGTCACTCTGACGTGGCCCTGCCATGGGCACGGTCACCCTCTCAGGATCTTGGCAAGCCCAACTGGTCCTTGTTGGGTGACACCAAGAGTACAGTTAAGAAATTTAATTTGCAAATTCATGCTTAGCTCACTTCGGAGACGTTTCCGTACATCCTGTGATAATGTAAGTAGGTTAAGTATCTCCCGGCCGCGAGACGCCACATTCTGCGCAGTGGTTCTCAAAGGGTGGTCCTCGAACCGGCAGCCTCAGTATCTCCTGGGAGCTTGGTAGAAACACCCATTCCCAGGCCTCCCTCCAGACATCCTGAGTCAGAAACCCCAGGGCTGGGGCCCAGGAATCCGGATTGCAGCGAGCCTTCCAGGGGACTCTGTTGCACGCCGCCCAAACGTGGCTGCGTGTGGGATCACCGAGTGACCTCTGAAGAGTACCCAACGCCCCAGCCCCGGTCTCAGAGGTCTTGTTTACTTGGTCCTGGGGGCACCTGGACACAGCAAGGGATTCTCAGACTACGATGTATGTATGTAAAAATCACCTGGAAAGCCTATAATGCATGTCTATTCCAGGGCCGGACCCTCAGGGATTCTGATTCTGTGCCGCAGGGCTGGTCCCAGGAATCTGCATTCAGAATACACTCTCTAGACGATTTGGACATTGATGGTCTGCCAGCCTTAATCTGAGAAACACAGGCTCAAAACACCCAGCTGTGCTTATGCCCGCTTTGATGTATAGACTACAGAACATGGATGTTTTCATTTCCTAGTGCTGCTGTAACAAATAGCACAAACCTGGTGGCTTAAAACAAGAGAAATTTTTTCTCTCCCAATTTTGGAGGCCAGAAGTCAGAAATCAAGATGTTCTCAGGGCCACGCTCTCTGCATAGTCTCTAGGGGAAGATCCTTTCTTGCGTCTTCCAGCTTCTGGCGGCTCCAGGTGTTCCCTGACTTGCGGCCGTGAAACTCTAGTCTCTGCCTCAATCGAATCACCTGGCTGCCTCCCTCCCATGTGTGTCTCTGTGTCTCTCCTCCTCATCTTATGAAGATGCCAGGATTATTGGATTAGGGGCTCCTGACTCCGGTATGACTGCGTCTTAACTAATTGTACCTGCAAGGACCCTATTTCTAAATCAAGTCACTTTTTTTTTGTTTTTAATTTAATTTTTATTTCATGTTGGAGTACAGTTGATTGACAATGTTGCATTAATTTCAGGTATACTGTAAGATGATTCAGTTATACATATACATATATCCATTCTTTTTCAGATTCTTTTCCCATGTAGGTTATAACAGAATATTGAGTCGAGTTCCCTGTGCTATACAGTAGTTCCTTGTTGATTATCTATTTTATATATATTGGTGTGTATCTGTTAACCCCAAACTCCTAATTTATCCCTCCCCTGACACCTTTCCCCTTTGGTAACCAGCAGTTTGTTTTTGAAGTCTGTGAGTCAGTTTCTGTTCTGTAAGTAAGCTCATTTGTATTATCTTTTTAGATTCCACAGATAAGTGGTATCATATGATATTTGTCTTTCTCTATCTGACTTACTGCACTTAGTATGATAATCTTTAGGTCTATCCATGTTGCTGCAAATGGCATTATTTCATTCTTTTTGATGGCTGAGTCATATTCCATTGTATATATGTGCCACATCTTCTTTATCCATTCCTCTGTTGATGGGCATTTAGGTTGATTCCATGTCCTGGCTATTGTAAATAGTGCTGCTATGAATTGGGGTGCATGTGTCTTTTCGAATTAGAGTTTTCTCCGGATATATGCCCAGGAGTGGGATTGCTGGATCATATGGTAGTTCTATTTTTAGTTTTTTAAGGAACCTCCATACTGTTCTCCATAGTGGTTGTACCATAAATCAAGTCACATGTTGAGGTGCTGAGGGTTAGGATTTCAACATGTCTTTTGGGGGGACACAGTTCAACCCCAGCCGTGGGCCAGGTTTGAGTGAATTCCAAATGTTTAGATGGTGGAGGGCATGGGAGAGGTGGGGCGGGAGGTGTGGGGAGTATGAAGGCCCCAGAGTAAGAGTGCCTCACTCCTGCCTTCTGTTAGCACTGGCCTGGTGAGCGCCGGGCCCTCCCTACCCAGGCTCCTCTGCCTTCTCTCCAGCCCTGTTTGCTCCTGTGAAATCTCCTGGCACTTACATCCTATCTGCAGAGCAGACAGCCCTGCCAAGCAAGAGAACAAAATGACACAGAGCTCTTGTCTGGTCTGGTTCTTCTCAAACAAACCCAGGCCACTCGTGTTCCTCACGTCATTACATTTGGATGAGAGGACACTGAACGCCATTCCTTACAGAGCTGGGGCAGAGCCGGAACCTCTGGCGCCAGCTCTGGCCCGTGAGGAAGGCCTCAGCACCCCCTGACTGATGCCCGTCTCTCCCCAGTGCAGAGCGATCAGGAGTGTCTGGGTGATCTCTGCGTGAGCACAGGTTTGCACCTGACAGTGGCCTGCATGGATTTCTGTGTCCTGACCTCCAGCCTTGAGCCATACTGCTTCCTAGATTTCAAGCGGCCACCTGCCCTTCTAACTAGTTCCTGACCTGAAATCTCAGGATGCCTTGCAGTGTGGTCAGTGTCACAGCCCCAAGAACCTACCTATCATTTTTTTAACGATCACTTTTGAAATCGCTTAGACTCATAGGATGCCGTGAAGATGGGATGAAGCGGTGCCGAGTGCCCTCCATCCAGCTGCCCCAGTGGTAGCGTCTTACCTGCCTGTGGTTGAGTCATATAGGTACAAGAGTGTTAACTAGATTCGAGACCTTATTCCCATTTCCCCAAACAATCATTTTTTTGTGTGCTTTTGTAGTGCCTGTGTCCCATTTCCTAAGGGTTCTGATAGCTAGCTTACCAAGGAGTGGATTTCCCAGTCCAGCCTTACATCGAGAGCTAGTGGAGGGGCTGGAATAGAAACTATGATCTTCTGTTTCCCACTTAAAAACTCGTGAACGAGAATCATGAAAATATCAAACACTTTCATGATATCATTACTTGCCAGGCATGGTTCTCAGTACTTTATGTATATTGACTCGTTAGTCCTTACAAAAGCCCTATAAGGTAGATACTCTTGCTGTCATCCCAGGATCACAGATGAGGAACGAGAGGCACAGAAATGTTAAGTGACGGACCCCGAGTCACAGAGCAGTAAGGAGGGGGGGACCGGAATCTCAGCCGGGCAGCCTGGCTGCGGGGTCTTTGCCCTTCAACCCTTTGCCCTTCTCCTTCTCGCACCGTTAAATCCACATTTCCCAACCTGGGGGACACACAACCCCTGGGGTCACAGAGTGGAAAGCCATGAGGGGGGAAACAAAAGCATTGCTTACCCCAGGGCCAGATTTGGGGAGAGTGGAATATTTGATATTACTCCAAAAGTAGTCATCCTGAGGAGGAGAATGCAAAGTCCTTGGGAACTTTGAGGTTAAGGTGTGGGATTTTTAAATACATTTTGCCTTGACCAAGGGTCATTCTGACCACAGTGTCTGCCTTCAGGGGGCCATACAGCCACTCACTAGGCCATTGGGACTTTCTCCATGGGAAGCAAGGGCTTCCTCTTCGCCCTGACAGATTCATCAGACCTAAGAGTGAGAAGATGGGCTTTTGAGTGGTTTTTTTTTTGCCCTGGACACTGGGCACGGTGCCCGTGGGCGCTGAAGAAGGGCAGGCTTCCCTCCTGTTCTCACAGCTGCTGCCGGCATCTGGACCCTCCCTGCCAAGTAGCAGAGGGCTCCCTGGGTAATTAGACCGAGACCTGGGCTGGGGTTGTAGGGGTGGCTTGGCCAGCAGAGCCTGGGCAGGCACAGCCCCCGTACCTCCTCGCCTGGTGCAGGTCCAACCTGGGCAACCGCCTGGAGGTCCTGTGCTGCCGTTGCCATGGTGCCACGGATGCCTTGTCCCTGTGCTGGCGGCCTCCATGTGGCCACCAGCTCTGCTACTTCACTGCACATCTGTGACAAGAATGTAGGACCAATCAGGGGAGGCTCCTGGGGCCCCTGCTCGCCCCGTGCTCACGCCAAGGGCAAGCAGACAAGACCTCTAACAAGACCCAGTGGAGATGGAGTCCCTAGTACTCCCAGTAACCCCCATCCCGCCTTCTCCTGTTAGCTTATGACAACCTGACCTTGCATCAGTAGATTTAAAAAACGGTAGTTTTAGCCATTTTGGATGCATAATGATTATGATAGCTGCTGTTTATTGAGCACCTACTATGTGCCAGACTGTGTTGATGTGTTACAGATACCATTTTTAAACATTTATTTTATTGAAGTATTGTTGATCTACAGTGTTGTGTTAATTTCTGCTGTACAGCAAAGTGATTCATTTATACACAGATACACATTCTTTTTCATATTCTTTTCCATTATGGTTTATCACAGGATACTGGATATAGTTCCCTGTGCTGTACAGTAGGACCTTGTTGCTTATCCATTCTCTATATAATAGCTTGTTTGCATCTGCTAATCCCAAGCTGCCAATCTACCCCCCCACCCCGCCCCCCTTGGCAACCACAAGGCTGTTCTCTATGTACAGACATCATCTTATTTAACCGCCCAGGGTCTCTAGGAGAGAGGTGGTTTTGGTCCCCATTTTGCACACGAGGAAGCTGAGATTCAGAGCATCAGCGACCTGCCTGAGGCCAGGTACCAGGTGCTGAAATAGATTCCACTCCACCGTGTGCATGTGCATGAGCGTCTGTGCGGATGCAAAAACTCATACCTCCCAGCCAGAGGTCCCAGGGAAGCCCCATCACTGAAGAAAACCCAAAATATCCACAACAGGAGGGTATAAGGTCCCCTTTTGGAACAGGCAGTCTTGGAAAACGTTTGTAGGAAACGTCATCCTTGATAACCTGTCAACCTGATTCAGGGAACAGCCCCAATGCCTGCCCACCAGGAGCAACGTTCTCACCTGAGCCACAGGGGAAAAGCTTTCGCTGTCAGGGAACGTCAGGCAGGGACTGAGGGAGAGAAGGCTGAGGTCCTTTTCCAACAAAGATTTCAGTCCCAGTGGGGACTGGAAGATCCTATTATCTTATTTGCTGATGGACCAGCAGATTTGAAGATGGATTTTACTACCGCTCACCACCCTGTATTTTGTGTTTTTCGATCTCTTGTGAATTTCAGAATTTTCTTGGGCTCAGAAACAAGCCTACAGGTTCCGTATCTCAAGTGGAGATGTCACCATAGTTAACCTGTCCAATAAACTTTTTCATTTCTATGCCTCTCAACTTCCATGTATTATTTTATTCAAATCTCTAATCAAGGAAGCTCCGGTAGTATCTACCCCGGGAAAATCCTCTTCATTTGGATCAAAAAGAACAATATTAGCTACTTTTTTCCCCTCGCCTTGTTTAGAAGGAGGACAATTAATTATTTTTCATTCTTAAAAACCATCTTCACTTCCTCTGGTGCACACCAGGCAGGAAGAAACATTTCTTCACCCTTGGGTGAAGACAAGGAGACAGGGGCAGGAGGAAGTGGTTAATGAGGGCTGCTCTACAAGCCTAGTTAAGTCATCCTGTGTCTTGGAAGAAATGGCGGTTGTATGTAAGTCGGCTAGAAGGGAAGTCTGGATAAGGCAGTGGTCTGAAAGGCTGTCCGTGGATTCTAGACAGCAAGGAGCCATGGCCAGGAGCTCAGGTGTGTGTGGAGGGCAGGATGGCTTCCATCCTTCAAAAGTAACCGAGACTTTTTTCCCAAGTATTTTTATAAACTCATGGTTTCAAACGCATTTGGTGTGTTTGAATCCATTATAGTTATTACCCTTATTGGTATTCCAGTTGTATCCAGAGACCCCAGTCACTGCACTGGGAGTGCTTGTTGCTTTCTTTAGCTGCTTAAGACTCTGTCATGTGATCATGCCCTGGTTTACTCTCCATCCCCTCTTGGTGAACATTTGTGTTCTTTCCAGTCCTTTGCTGTTAAAAATAGTGCCGCAGCAAATACCCTGTACGGATGTCTTTAGGTACCTCTCTTGAGATTGACTGCTAGGAGAGGGCTTATCGGAGCACAAGGTAAATGCATAATTCTTCCGCATCAGCCTGATCTCGAATATTCTGTTCTGTTGACACAACTCGCATCCAGTGAACCCGCCATTTCAGCAATTATTGTCAATAACCGTGGAAATAGTGACTCACCGCGTGCAAAGTGCTGGGCTAGGCGCTTCGTGAACACGCCTCACCTAATCCTCACGGCACCCTTTTGCAAGGTCATAATCTCTATTATTACCACAATGATGATGGGGCACCAGGGCAGGAGGCCAGTCATGAGACTGGCCCTTGAGAAACGCTCGGGGCACTGGAGCCTCTTCCCTTTCCCTTGGCTCTCTGGCCTGGCTCTGAACCCTCCTTCCTCATCCTAGCTGCCCCAGCTTTCCTACCCTCCCCTGTGTGCCCAGCCCTCCTGGCTCTCCAAGGAGGGAAACTGGTCTGATACACATAGCAACTCTCCTATCGGGAGGGGAAAACTGACGGTAGTTCCTTAGGTTCTTAATTCTGGGGCTCTTCACTTCCCATCAGCACCTCTGCAGGGGCCCCAGTTATTACCCGCCGATCCCGCCTCGTGTGAAAGAAGAGTTTTAAATCAGATGCTCTACCTAAAGCTTCCAACCTCCTAGATAAACGGAGAACCACCCAGGCTCGCCCATACGAACACAGGGTTGTCAGGAAGTGACTCAGGTGGGGAAGAGAGAGGATCCCAGACACAGGAAGTGAGGAAGAGCAGCTCCTGGATACACAGAGGGTCAGCAGGACCCCTTAAGGGCTCAGGAACAGACGTGAGCACTTACATAGGAGACCCTGGGCATCTCCAGACTCTCTCTATGATAGGAGGTGACTTGTCTGTGTGCATCCTTGGCCCCAGAATGTTCCAATTCTGGTGATTTTCAACCCATTTCCCTGTTTCCTACCATGCCCAGTTCTGCAGAAGAGCAGTTAGAAAGACAGACAAGAGGGACTTCTCTGGCGGTCCAGTGGTTACGACTCCGTGCTTTCAATGCAGAGGGGGGCGGGTTCGATCCCTGCTCGGGGAACTAAGATCCCACGTGCCTCACGTCGCAGCCAAAAAAAAAAAAAAAAAAACAGTGTCTGCATGTTTGGAAAGAGCTCATATGCCTGGAGCCCTGTAAGCATCCTTCCTGCCAGCTTTTCAGTGAGCTGGAGACACTCCTCTCTTAAGCAGGGGATAAAACAACAGTTCAGCATTCCTGCCTCTTAAAACTGCACGCGGCTCTGAGAAAGGCAAGGAAAACCAACCACAAGCAAGTGGACCGCTGGAAAGGAAAAGAGCGACCAGAGGGCACGTGCGGTCAGAACCCTTCTTCTCTCTCCTGCTTTCTCTGCCCCACGGCTGTCCTGGCCAGGCCTTCCAGGGAGCAGTTGCTAAGACGGTCTTTGTCAAAGAACTCACAAACCATCCCAGCACCCCTTTCACTCCAGCCTCCCCCAGGCGTGCAACGATCCTGACTATTGCAGCAGAAATTTATCTCTTGCCTTATTTCCATCCCATTGCCACAGTACAACGTCTTGATTCAAATTTGACTTTATTCCACCTGCTTTCCCACACTTTTGGCTCCCCACCATGACCCTGGCCAGAAGCAGAAGGAAATAAAGGGACATTTTAATAATCCGGAGGTATCGAGGCCTCAAGACCAGGTGGGTTGGGTCCCTAACCTGCTCTTTCAGCCTCACCTCTTGACGCACGTCTTGCTCGCTCTGTTCTTGGGACATGCACCTCCTTTTCTCATGCCTCCTTTGGCTGCAGTGTTCTTCTCCCAGCTCTTAGCTTATTCTTCCTTCAGGTTTCAGCTAAGTTTTCACATTCTCAAAGGGAGCCTCCCTGACACCCACAGACCTAGCACGTCACCCCACTTCCTGCTCTACTTCTCCACTGTCTCCCGCTGAAGTGTAAGCCCCGTGAGGGCAGGTGCTTGATCTTGTCCGAGATGAACACAGCTGGATGTCAGTAAAAGCAGTGAAACGGGTTTTATTCAGTGACCGCTGATGGTAGGGGAAAGCACTGAGCTCCACTCTGATGGTACAGATGTCGACTGAAAAAAAAAAGCACAACCTAAAAGTTCAGAGTTACGTTCTATTCGGCAGACATTCTGAGGACTTTAAGCCCGGGACACAGCATCTCAGATAATGCTGAGAAACTCTTCCGAAGAGGCAAGGGGGGGAGCCAGGATACATAGGAATTTTTGCAACAAAAGACCAGCTAGTCGGAACATCAAAAGAGTACTGTTAATAAAAGAAAACAAGACATCTCAAGTTACGGAATTTAGCACTTTACTATGTATGGGAAGGTGCACAGTCTGGGCTCACTGGAATCATCCCTTTGATATGCACCTCAGCTACCTGGGGCCAGTATCCTGTGCTTTCCTATCCTGAGTTTCCTCAGGGTGCACTGTTCGGGGGGGGCTGTAGTATCTGATGGTTTTTTGGGGGAACATCCTGTCTGCATCCTGGCCTCCCTCAGGGCTCACGGTCAGGGCAGCTGTAATGTGATGGCTTGATGGCTGCAACATCCTTTGTTTACTGATACGGCAGGTGGCATTCTTAGTTCACACAGAGGTGACTGGAAAGGGGTGGGTGTGGGACTCGGCAGCGTCAAGGACAGTAGACAGTGGAGGCAGGGAAGTGAGCAATTAGAAAATGCAGGACGGGGGTGGTTCCTAAGAAACCCGTCTGGGTTCGTTACCTGGCACTTACTGAAATCTGACTCCTGCCCTCCCACAGAGACCAGGAGACAGGGTATCATCAGGGGTTGGCTGGAACAAACAGTAAATTCTTTGGGCAGCCTTGAGTTTTCGCAGACAGACTCTTTAAGGGAAGGGGCGGCATCCCAGGGATGTGCCTTGGAGCTGTTAGAAAGTACACACAGGGAACTATACTCAATATCCTGTGATAAACGTCAGTGGAAAAGAATATGAAAAAGAGGGGACTTCCCTGGCGGTCCAGTGGTTAAGACTTCACCTTCTAACGCAGGGGGTGTGGATTCAATCCCTAGTCAGGGAGCTAAGATCCCACATGCCTCGCGGCCAAAAAACCGAAACGTAAAACAGAAGCAATACTGTAACAGATTCAAGAAAGACTTTAAAAATGGTCCACATCAAAAAAATCTTTTAAAAAAAGACTATGAAAAATAATATATATATGTATGACTGAGTCACTTTGCTGTACAGCAGAAATTAACGCAACATTGTATATCAACTATACTTCAATAAAAAAAAAAAATTTTTTTTTTGAAGTATGTTAGTGTCGGTTCTAGTCTCTATGGGCCCGATTTAGAAGTGGGCTCAGGGGAGCTGGGCTGGACTTTGGTCAAGGACAGTCTTTGTCAAGCTCCAGCCACCAGCACAGTGCCTGCTGTGTGAACTAAAATCCTGCCTGCCGTATCAGTAAACAAAGGATGTTGCAGCCGTCAAGCCATCACATTACAGCCGCCCTGACCGTGAGCCCTGGGGGAACCCAGGATGGAAACAGGATGCCCACCACCAAGCCCTCATCTGTTGCAGCCTCCCCCAACCCTACGCCCTGAGAGGACTCAGGATGGGAAAGCACAGGATGCTGGCCCCAGAGAGCTGAGGTGCACATCAAAGGAGTGATTTCAGTGAGCCGCCCAGACTCTTGCATCTGCCCATACAGAGAAAAGCACTAAAAGCACTAAACTCTTTAACTTAAGCTATCTGGTTTTCTTTTATTAACAGTAATCTTTTGAGGTTCCTGCTACTTGGTCTTTGTTGCAAAAACTCCTCTATATCCTGGCTTCTCCCTGCCCCCGCACCCTTTACCTCTTCCGAACAGTTTCCCAGAGTTCTCTGAGATGCCGTGTCCTGGGCTCAAGTCCTCAGAACGTCCACTGAATAAGACAGCTCTCAACCTTCAGGTTGTACATATTTCTTTTCAGTCGACAAGTAAGTGCTCAGTAGACCTTCATTGAATCAAGGAACAAAGGAGTGAATGAGTAACAGCCTGGTGCAGGCTGGCAGGTGGGTGCAGGGAGAAATGTAGGACATTCTCTTACCCATGAAGAACCCCAGGGCGGAGGGTGACATCTCTGCAGACTCCGGGCTGTGAAATCAGGCCACGTGCCTCCCCCAGAGAACACTGCAGTCCTTGTTCAAGAGCAGCTGCAGAGATGCTTCCAAACCTTCATTGACCTTGACTCAATATCACTGATTCCAGAGAACAGAAGTTTTAAAAGAACCAACATCAGTTTGTAATGGGAGCGTATCTGCAGTAATAACACATCTGTTGTGATGAAAGACCAACCAGAAAAACACAAGGCAGCTGAACGACACCCACGTTCTTTATTCTTAACAAGATTAAGGTAGATTTACTTCTCTGATATCCTGTACACACCATGATCATCATTAACATTGAGCTGTTAGAAATGCCCTCCAGGTTTTCCCCTCACCTGTAACACACTGTAAATATAAACACAGGAAGATGTATTGACACATAGATACCAACTCACACCCCAGAGGCACTGGAGAGATTTTTAGTAGACGGTTAACCTAGCGAGTATCAACTCTGGCAGCTGAGCGATTTCAGAGGAAAAAGAAAGGAAATATCTTTTCCTTTCCAAGGATAAAGAAAGGAAATAGAAGAGCCCTCAATCGGTGTTCTAATGTATTGAGTAACATCTTTTGCTGAAGTAAGAAATGAGTTCCTGGGAAGGCGTTTTGCTCATTTTCCTGTTGATTACCAGGATTATGTATTTCTTTTAAAAGATGAAACTGTTCCCGGGAAACTGTGATGGATAACAGAATAGAACATTCACGACAGTTGGATGGACTAGGCAAGAATTACAGTCCAGTTTCTAAATTGCCGTGGAGTTGGTCTTTGTAGGAACGGAGCAGAAACTCAGCATCCCCCTTCTGAGCAAATATTTTGAAAAAGCAAATGCCGGAAATCCTGAGAGTTGAGATTTTCAGAGAAAAGTCACGAGAGGTAACAAAGTATTCAACAATTTGTTCAAGAAACGCATGCTAATGCTCAAAGTTTGCCAAGTAGCAAAGAGGGAAAGCTAAATAGACATGACCCCTGCCCTCCAGGAGCTCAGAGACCAGTCCGGAAGAGAACTATGTTTAAACAAATAATTACAGTAACTCCTGAGGAATATTCCTAAGTGTTGGGCTGAGGAAAGTGGGCCCGTGATCAAAAAAGTGTAAGAGACAATGGGTTAAATCAATTTCTGCGGGTTTTTGTTTTGTGGTCATTGTTTTTATTGCAGATCTTCTCAGAGCCTTTAATAAGCGAATGTACACTGTGGATCTTCTGGGGGGCAGTGGGTGGGTATGTGTTGTGCAGCCCTTCCCGTCTCCCTTAGTCCCCACTCCTAGAAGCTAGAGTTCCAAGGAACACACTTTGGGAACTGCACATGCAGCACAGTGTTGCTGGAAGCATGCAAGAGAGCAGCTCTACCTGGAAGCATCAGGAAGGGCTTCTCAGAGAAGAGAGCAGCTGATCTGGGTCTTCAAAAGTGCAGAGGAGGAGTTTTCCATCCAGAGGGCGGTGGAGGTGGAAGAAAGGCATCTCCAAGGTCATACAGCTGGTTCTAGAAGTCAGGGATGTGAGAGGTGGGTGTGGAGTCTGGGGAGGGCTGAGGCGTTGTAGGGGTTTATCCTCTAGGTGCGTGGTCCTCTGTCCTCATTCTGCAGCAGGGTCACCTGGGCTGCTCTTTAGGAATGCAGATGCCTAGGCATGCCTTATCCCTCCCTCCCTGAGATGATCTGGTTGGTCCGAGATAGGAGTCTGGGCATCTGTATTTTCACGTGATCCAGTGAGCAGCCAGAGTTGCAAACTCCTGCTGTAGACGATGGAGAGCAGTCAGGGGGGTTAAGTGGACAAGTTCAGGGTCCTCTCTCAGCGCCTCGCACCTGTCCTCATGCCAGTGACTGAGCAGCTCCCCCTGTGCCCTGCATCATCCAAGCCCTAGAGATGAGGCCGGACAGACTCCTGCCCTCCCGGACCTCACTCAGATCAGGAAGAGCCGAGGCTCGAAGAATCCGTGCATGGCGGCCTATTTGGGGAAAGGGTGACGGATGCTGCAGAAGGCGGCCGACCACCACGAGCGTGTGTGTGAGACATGGACCAGAGGGCTGAGGGCCAGCGGAGGCATCCTGGTGGAAGTGACACTGAAGCTGAGCTCAGAGGAGTAGAAAGCAACAGACAGGAAGGAAAGGTGCGCAGGGAAGCTGAGCGTGTCTGCAGGGAGAAGGCAGGTGGGTGATGGTTGGGAGGGATCATCCGAGCCTGGAGCGCTTAACGTTTCCGAAACACCCCTCTGGTGACAGCGAGTGGCCATGAGAGGCTAGGACTCAATGCCGGGGGACCAGTTAAGAAACCAGCAACCGTGCCGGCCAGGGCGCTTTGGAAAGTGAATGAGAGTGGAGACAGAGGAGGGACAAGACAGTTTAAAATATATTCGTGAGAATCAGCAGAATTTAATGAAAAGCCACATCGGAAAGGAAGAACGTCGAAGCTACGATAGACTGGGTTTCGATATAGCTGTCAGAGGACTGGGTTTCCCCTGTCTTCGCCGTTGCAGCCAGCCGGCCCAGGGCGGGTTAAAATGTGATGGATAACTGGGGTCATGTGCGCCTCAGAGTCCGAGGACCATAATGGGCAGTTAAGATTGAAGAAGTACGCTTTAGTGGATTCACTAACCCCCCTTACTGATATGTACTCAGACCGTGGTGCTGTAATCACTGACCTGGGTGGCCTAAAATTTTATTATCATTCATGTGTTCTTAAATACACCTAGTGGTATGCCGAAGCGGGCTCATGCCAGTTCACAAGAGGCAATTGCACACATCTCCCAATTTCAAGTTCAGTGACATCATATTGATAGCCTGAAATGGACCGTATCATCAGTATTTACATCAGGGCAGTTGGAAAATGCTGCACATCAGGGCTTTTAGTTTTGGAGAGCTGGTTTAGCACTTCCCAGGATATAGAGTAAATCGTCTGGATTGGACTGTGTGTGGCCTTCAAGGATTTTGAAAAAGAGAAACATACAAGACTCACTGTAAGATGTTTTCTCTGTGCTTGGTCAGTATAACCTTGTCCTGAGTGGCTTTGATAAACCAGTTCCTTTGGGAAGCCTCCTGCTTGGTTGGTAGAAGGCATGTGTCCAGTCTAGTTTGATTGCCTTTGTGAAGGCGGTAGATATTCTGATTTCCTAGAAAGAAAAAGAAGTAATTATACTGTAGAAAATCACGCACTGTAGAAAAAAGGAAGGAATGGGTCCCTATTTTTTTGGCATTATTTCCCCTATTTTGGCATTTAGGGAAAACATACATAGAAAAGGGGAAAAATTAAGTCTGGGATAAGCACTGACGAGAGAACTTTTGTTGGAAATCTACAGCAGCCCTTGGCATTCCTAGACTTAACTCTTGCATTTGGGCCGTTTGCAAGCACCCTTGACACCCATGATGTGGGCGGCTTGTACTTTGCTGAGGGACAGAGCTGAAAGAGTCACGTGGGGAACCAGGCCAGCACCTGGCGACCTTGCCCAGCCAATGAGTGGATGAAGTGGTTGGCTCCAGGCCACATCGCTGCACTGCTGGGCAGTTCTGATTGATGCAGGGTCCCTCTCAGTCCTCCCCACCACCGTGCCAGGAAGATAGGGACAGACCCGCTTCACAGAGGCAGGAGCTGAAATATTTAGGTACGGATCATAATCATCTCTAGTGACTTAATGGGCTCTGAGGACAAACGCTTAAGGATGTCAAAGGCCTGGGACTTCCCTGGTGGTCCAGTGGGTAAGGCTCCGCTCTCCCAATGCAGGGGACCCAGGTTCAATCCCTGGTTGGGGAACTAGATCCCGCACGCATGCCGCAACCAAGAGTTCACATGCCGCAACTAAAAAAAGATCCTGCATGCCAAAATGAAGATCCCGTGTGCCGCAACTAAGCCACAGTGCAGCCAAGTTGATTAATTAATTAAACTAAAAAAAATTAAAAAAAAAAAAGAATGTCAAAGGCCTAAGGAGTATACGGTAGTGGGTAGATATAATGAACATTTGGTCTGAAGACTGTACGTAGTCAGTTTTAAAACCTGACCGATCTTTTGTTTGTTTTTATGACAACATATTTAGTACATATTTGCTTAAGAAAAATCAGTCCCAAAAAATGGAACAAGAGAAATGATTTTCAAAGTCACCTCGCAATGCCACCGAACACAGTAAACTACGATTGATATTTTTGTGAAAAAGCCTTACTATTTAATAATAGATACCAATAGATATGTGTGACTATAGTTCAGAACAAACTTTTATATTAGATTTTAAGAAGCATTTTTAAAGATTTTAAGTTTTTTCAGTAACAGTTTTATTGAGATGTAACTCACAAACCACACAATTCACCTAAAGTGTGCAATTCAGTGATTTTTAGTATATTCACAGAATTATGCAACCATCACCACCTTTAATTTCAGAACATTTTTATCACCCCCAAAAGAAACTTCTCACCCATTAGCAGTCCCCCCAATTCTCCCCCCACCCCAGCCCCCTAGGAACCACTAGTCTACTTTTTGTCTCTATAAATTTGCTTGTTCTGGACATTTCATATAAATGGGATCATACAGGATGTAGTCTTTTGCTTAGCATGATGTTTTCAGGCTTATCGATGTTATAGAATGTATCAGCGCTTCATTCCTTTTTACGGTTGAATACTATTCCTTTCTGTGGATACACCCAAGTTTTCTGTATTCAATTCATCAGTTGATGGCCATTTAGGATGTTTCCATGTGGGGCTATTATGAAAAATGTCGCTATGAACATGCATGTACATGTCATTGTATGGACACGTGTTTTCATTCTCTTGGGTACATACCTAGAGGTGGGATTTCTGGGTAATAATAATAACTCTATGTTGAACCTTTTGAGGAACTGACAGATTGTTTTCTAAAAGTGTCTGCACATTTGACAGTTCTACCAGAGTGTATGAGGTTTTCCTCTCAATTCCTCCACATCCTCTCCAACCCTTGTTATTTCTGACTTTTTGATTCTAGCCATCCGAATGGGTGTGAAGTCATATCTCCTTGTGGTTTTGATTTGCATTTCCCTGAGGTCTGTTGATGTTGTGCATCTTTTCATGTGCGTTCGTTGGCCATTTGTATATCTTTTTCGGAGAAATGGATATTCAGATCTTCTGCCCTTCTTTCTTTTTCATTTTTTAAAGATTGAATTGTTTTGGAGCAGGTACAGGTTTATAACAGAATTGAGAGAAAGGTACACAGATTTCTCACACACCCCCGACCCTGACACATAAATAGCCTCCATTATCAACATCACTTACCAAAGTGGTACATGTTTTACCAAGAATGAACCTACACTGGCACATCATAATCACTCAAAGGCCATAGTTTACCTTAGGGTTCACTCTTGGTGCTGGACAAATGGGTAAGGACATCTCTCCATCATTATGAGATCATACAGGGTATTTTCACTGCCCTGAAATTCCTCTGTATTCTGAATATTCATTTTGCCCCCCTTCTACCACCCCCCATCTCTGGCAACCACTGATCTTTTTACTGTCTCCATAGTTTTGCCTTTTCCATAATATCATATGGTTGGAATCCTATAATGTCTAGCCTTTTCACATCAGATTCTTTCACTTAGTAATATTCCATTGTCTGGATAGACCAGTTTATTGACCCATTCACCTACTGAAGGACATCTTGGTTGGTTCCAGGTTTTGGCAATTATGAACGTAGCTGCTGTAAACATCCGTGTGCAGGCTTTTGTGTGGGCATAAGTTTTCAGCTTCTTTCAGTAAATACCAAGGAGCACGATGGCCAGATCGTATGGTAAGAGTAGGTTCCGTTTTGAAAGAAACTGCCAAACTGTCTCCCAAAGTGGTTGTACCATTTTGCATTTCCACCAACAATATAGCAGAGTTTCTGTTGCTCCTCATCCTCGCCAGTATTCGGTGTTGTCAGAGTTTCAGATTTTGGCCATTCTAATGGATGTATAAGGGTATTTCAGCGATGTCTTAATTTGTACTTGCCTGATGACATATGAAGTGGAGCACATCTTCATCTGCTTATTTGCCATCTGTACATCTTCTTTGCTGAGGTATCTGTTGGTGAGGTATTCTTTGGCCCATTTTTAAATCACCTTCACGTATTTTTAAATTGAGTTGTCTTTTTATTATTGAGTCATCAGAGTTCTTTATATATTTTGGATAAAAATCCCTAATCAGATATGTGGTCTGGGAATATTTTCTCCCATTCTATTTGTTATCTTTTCACTTTCTTGATGGTGAGAAGCATATGAGTTTGCTATTTTTCCTATGTCTTCCTTTCTGACAAAACGCCTTACCAGATGCTCTAATTCACCTAATTTCACCTTGTGAAACCCGCATCTCCCAGAGAACTTCCATGTGGAGCTAGGAAGCACTCATATTGTCTTTTTTTTCTTCAGATTGAATTTTTTTTTTCCTAGAGGCACAACTTCCTTTCCTAAAAACGAGTCACTTTAAAGGCCTTAGAATTTTCCTGAATCTCGTCCAAAGTTTAAAATTGAAGTCCAAGAAAGAATAGCCTCTTTATTTTACCTCCAGAAGAGTCTCTGAAATGCAGGTGGGTCCCATCGATCTAAAATACTCCCAGCTTCCTAGCAGCAGCAGCTGCAAGACAGACCTCCTCATTTTGGCCCTTGTGCACTTCTGGAGGTATATTTTAGGTTGCCTCTATTTAGTGTTCCCAGAATAGCCATAGTCTTTTGTTTCTCTGCATTCCTGTTAGTTCTATTCCTTCCTGGCCCAAATTAAGAGTGATGCACTAGATGATTTCCAAAACCTTTTCTACCCCAGAAGGTCCCTGCTCTTAATCACTTGCACTGGGCACAGGGTGTCATCTGTAAGCCATACCCAAAGCCCAAGCAGGACTGAACTTTTGCCAAAATCCAAAAGAGGCCCCAGCTGTGAATCGGATTAGGTACATGCTTTCCAAATCCCAGCTTGATTCTGTCACGACCATTCAGATTCATAGAGAGGTTTCCTATAAATATGTATCTGGGTGGAGACAAATTATGTTTACCTATATCATTTCTGGGCAGGGTTGTGGATAAATATTTTGCAATGAAAGTGACTTTTTTTATTCCAGTTTAGGCTAACACCTTAAGTTATCTTTTTGGTTTTGTTTTTTTTGTTGTTGTTGTTGTTGTTATCTTCAATTAGCTCCAAGGATAGTTGAATTGAACCCTCTGTGGTTTATTTTTCCCATCTCATGAATGAACCAAATAATATGCTTCCAGGGCCACGGGTGAAGTGTGCCTTAAATTCTGAGAATGCCACTGCCGGGGACGGATTTTCAAGCAGAGTCATCATGTCTTAGATGTTTTAGGCTGCTACTCATCCCAAATTAGAATACTGCTATCAATAGAGCATTTGATGCCAGCTCACTTTAAATAAGCAGTCAAGGTTAAAACAAAAATCAATGAGCTGCTCTCATGTCTCCCATAAGTTGGGCCCCTCACGGAGCTGTACCAGGCTTGGTTTTCACCGCCAAAAGCAGGGAATTCAAGACTTGAATGCAAGTGTCCATGACAGTTTCCTTTTTTAATTATTGTATTTATTTTTTTAATTAAAAAAGAGTTTTTTTATTGAAGTATAGTTGATTTACAATGTTGTGTTAGTGTCAGGTATCCAGCAAAGTGATTCAGCTATATATATATATATATATATATATATATATATATATATATATATATATATATTCTTTTTCATATTCTTTTCCATTATGGTTAATCACAGGATATTGAAGACAGTTCCCTGTGCTGTACAGTAGGACCTTGTTGTTTATCCATTCTATAGAGAATAATAGTTTGCATCTGCTAATCCAAAACTCCCACTCCATCCCTCCCCTCCCCCCCCTCCCCCTTGGCAACCACAGGTCTGTTCTCTATGTCTGTGAATCTGTTTTGTAGATGAGTTCATTTGTGTCCTATTTTAGATTCCACATATAAATGATATCGTATGGCATTTGACTTTCTCTTTCTGACTTGCTTCACTTAGTGTGATAATTTCTAGGCCCATCCATGTTGCTGCAAGTGGCGTTAATTCATTCTTTTTTATGGCTGAGTAGTATTCCATTGTATATATGTACCATATCTTCTTTATCCATTCATCTGTCGATGGACATTTAGGTTGTTTCCATGTCTTGGCTATTGTGAATACTGCTGATGTGAACATTGGGGTGCACGTATCTTTTTGGATTATAGTTTTGCATGATGGTTTCCTTTTGATGGTCTGTTTTTTTGTTTCCATTTTTATAGTTTTACAAGAAGAATGGGCTTAAAGGAGGGGTGAGGTGGAGATGGAAAGGGGCATGTTTTAGACAGCATCAAGGAAAGAAATCAAGCTTGAGAGAAGGAGGGGAGAGTGAATTGTGTCACACTTTGTACATCTGAGCTTTCAGGAAGTAGAGAGAATGGATCAGCCCAAATAAATCCAAGCTGAGAAGTATTTGTATTAATAAACAATATGTAATGGGTATACACAAATCCATTAATAAAATATAATGTCTAATAATAATTTCTACCCCGTGCCCTGAAACTGAGGTGATGGGGCAGCAAGGAGCCCAGCCAGGGTGCAAGGCGATGGCCGTCCTCCCATCTAAGACACATGCTGACCCACTAGCCTTTTCACTCATGTACACTCAAGGGCAAAATCTAAAGCTACATGGAAGCAGGAATGAAAAGATGAGGGAGAGAGAGGACAGGGAAAGATTTCACTGAGATTGGCGCAAAGGCAGAAGCAGTCAGGTCAAGGCAACTGGTCATTGCTGAGCCCAGGAGATCTCCACCCAGGTAGGAGGGGCACCAGTGCCTCTCACCAACTCAAGAGCTTTCCAAGGTCTGCATTCCTTCCCTCCTGCAGGAAGAAGTCAATGCTGTTATTAAAGCACCTTTCTCATTCCTACCTTCTCTTTGCTCATTACTAGCATGTTCTGAAAATTTATACAGCAAGGATATAAAAAGGATGTGAGAAAGCAAAATATTTAAAATACAGAGAACAGAACTGTATATTTATTTTTGATATTATAACAGACACTTCTGCAGAGACAGAGGAACAATGGCTTTAAAAGCACGGATGTAAAAAGATTTTCTATAAAAAAGAATAGAAAATTGTCTAAATATTTTAAAAGAACAACCAACCACACCATTATTTTATGCACTCCTGTACATGAAGACTTTTCCTGCTATTATTAGCGTTTGTATGTTTACAGGAGACACATTTTTAGACCCTTTCAACTATTCTTAAACATCAAGATTGGTCTCAATCCCGTCCTCTACTGAACAACCTTCTCCTTTAGAGAAGTGTCACGGAGAAAGTGAATGAATCACTGTTTTTATTTGTGGTGGTTAGAAAAAAATGGGGAAAAAGTGGTAGCCTATTTTTTTTTCTGAATATATATAACATATATATTATATGTATAACATGTGTTATATATATAACATATTATTATTATATATATTATATATATATATATGAATGACATAGTCTACACATGAAGGAACTATGTAGTGTATGTAAAGATCATATTGGATAAAATATGCAGTTTGTTTTTTTCTCTAGAACTTTCCTTGTGTTATTGAACAACTTGTTTTATCAGCTGTGTTAAACTCTTTTGTGTAAGTACACCATGCTTTATTTCCCATTTCCCTGTGGTTGAACATTTAGGTTGTTTCCAACTTTTTACTTATTAAGAAGAAAACTTGGATGAACATCTTTGTAATATATCTCTATTCACATCAGATGATTTCTTGGGGGAAATTCCTAAAAATGGAAATAGTGGGTAATAAGCTGTAAAATCTTTTATTTTGTAGGAATTTCAATAGATTCTGCCAACTTTCAGAAAGGGTATATTTTTGCTCCCATCGAAACTTCCAAAGTACACAAAACTTCCAAAGACAATCATCTTAAAAGCAAAGTGGGGACTGACAAAAATCCAAGAACAAATTTTGTCTAGATAATTTCAAAACGTTCCCATTGGCTAGAAAATCATACTTGTGTTGACGTGCTATGGCGAACCTAAACCAAGCCTAGTGGTCTCACCAACGAGTGCTCTGGGCTGGTCCCTAATCCATTGCCTCAGATGTGCCCTTGAAGCACTGAGAAGCTCACCTTTGTCAAAGTGACCAGGAGTTATTCATTGGAACATAGTTCTGGAATCCACAAGGCAGAAATACTCTAATACCAGCAAGATAATTTGAGGAACAACCATACATGCATTTAACCCTCCAAACCCCACCAGAGCTTTAGGGAAACCTTGGGGCTTGTCCCCTTGTTCTACATCAGCCAATCATTTGGGCGGGAAGGCGTAACTAACTGCCTCAGTCAGGAGCAGGATGTAACCTCCAGACCTCTGGCCTCTTCTTGCTTTTGTCCAAAATTGGTGGGACCTTCTCTTTCAGCCCCCAAGCAAAGAACAGACTTGGCCTTAAGCAGGATTTTGGTTGGTTTGCTTTTGCAAAAAAAAAAAAAAAAAAGAGGTGTGTTCCTTGTATCTGATTAAATTGTGGAACATCTTTCTCCCTTTGTCCTGCACCTGCATGTCTGGTGACCACTGCAACCAGGCCCCCATATGCCCAGTACAGGTCAATAGATATCTTACGCAAAACAAGGGAGAAAAGGGCCATTCTCGGTGCTTTTGAGGAAGACACAATTGTTTCTTTGGAGCACTTTATACTTTTGGGCCAGTGGATCATTTGGTAATCATCTCTGACAGGCACAGTTGTCACTTTCACGCAGGGAGCTCACAGAGTTCCACTGGACTCGGTCAGCTGTGCTCTGAGGTATGGCCTCAGCATGTCATGCGTGGGGTGTCACTGGTCAGAACTCACCTTCATTGTCACTGAGCAGGGAGCACACCCCCAGGAACAGAATATGCGCTTCATTGAAGCCTTTCAGCGAAGTGATTGGTAAGCGTGAGTTCCAGAGAGCAGGAATGCTAGAGCCACGCTCCGGTCCCTCCCCCGCCAAGAACCTGGCTTTCCTGGCCTCCACCAGGGCCCCCCTTTCTCTGAAACCAGAGACTGAGGTGGCAGAAAGCAGCCAGAAGCCAGGGCAGGGCCTGAGGGCTTCTGAAGACAGCAGCTTGGCCAAGAGTGAAACCTTCTGGGCGCAATGTGGTTTGTTCTTTGGGTGGAAGCAGAGGGCACCAATAGCCAGAGGAAAGTTTGTCCTCAGGGAAAAAAAGAGCCAGACCAAGACTTCAGGGAAACCGGTCTAGCAAGGAGGAGGATTTTAGGCATAGGAATTCCAGGGTCAGGTCAACAGAAGACACTTCCCAGGACATTTTGCTTGGCAAGGATGGGGGGCCTGGAGCCGGGGGGTAGAGGAAGGGGCAGGTGGGGGGCGTGTAGCAGCTGCTGGCACTGGGAAGACGTGGGGAGGCAAGCAGCGGGCGTGTTGAGTTGCTCTCAGGCTCCTGTGTGTGACACTCAGTGACCGCCCCCTTGCACCACCCTTCTAGGGAAACACAGACTCCATGATCTTTGGAGGCTTCTGGTACTTCTAGGATGTGTGGAGGGGCCAGGATCCAGGGGGCCTGAGCTGTTTCCTGGATCCACCAGCCTAAACGAGGAACCAAGGGGGAGAGCCAGGTCCTCAGGAGAGGAAAGAAGCCAGCGGGGGTCAGGGGTGGCGTGAAGAGCACACAGGAAGTTGTGCTGCCTGGAGCTCCTTGGACGAAGGGGCAGGACTTCCCTGATTCCTGCAGGGGCTGCTTCAGGACACCCATCCCGACAGAACCTGGCTCTTGCAATCGTGCTGAATCTGCTGCTCTGGAGTCAGCTTCTTGTCTGTCTCCACCACTGGCAAGTTCCAGCTCTTTCTGCCCTGGTGATTTTTCATTCCTTCCCTCCATGATGCTTACGTAGGCCCTGTTCGTGGGCAAGGTCCCTGCCTCACAGGGTTTACAGACCAGCAGGAAGCTGAAAAGAGTATACAAATAACTGCAGGGCAGGGCAGGGCAGAGGTGATCACTGCCTCGGACAAATGCAAAGGGCGTTCTGAGTCAGAGCAGGCCCCCATCTCAGAAATCAGAACTTCTGAACTTCTGTCCACCCAACTTGAATGGTCCTCGTGGAACGGCATCCTTGCCTGTGGGTGCTGCCCTGCCCTGCGCTCAGTAACTCAAGAGTGGAGTGGCTCCTTCCCAAACCCATACACCTTTCCTCTTTTCAAGCTGAGTCTGAAGGCCAGTCCCTTTGTTTCACCCTTGGAAACAAACACCAGCCAAGGGAGTCTGCCCCGGGGGTTGACAGGGATGTGATGTAGGTCAGTATCCTCGTCCCCACCCCGCAGAGGCGGGAGAGCAAAGGGACCGGACAGGAGGCCAGCTGTGGTCGATGAATCATCCGGAAAACGGCAGGCAGCTACTTCTGAGCTAAATGCCATCGGATCTGGCTCCTCACCTTGAGTCCACTGTCCCGGTCTCTAAAGCACTTCCTCTGAGATGAAGCCAGTGAGGGCCAGAGAGCCCTGGGCACAGGGGAATCAGCCAGCGCGGTTAGTCACCCCTGGTACCACGCCGGCAGAAGGCACAGTCCTGGAGGAGGGTGAAGCCGACAATTCTAGAAGACTCTGAACTCTGGGTCCTGTGAATTTCCCCCTCCCTCCCTCCCTCCCTCCTCCATCCCTCCTTCCTTCCTTCCCTCCTCTCTCCTCCCTCCTCCTTCCCTCCCTCTCTCCCTTTTTTCCTTCCTTCCTTCCTCCCTTCCATCTTTCCTTCCTTCCCTCCTTCCTCCATGCCTCCCTCCCTTCCTTTCCCCCTTGTTTCCTTCCTGCCTTCCTTCCTGCTTTGAGCACCTACTACATAAGCCATACACTGTGTTCGGCCCTGGAGATACAACAAAACAGAGATGGCCCCTCCCCATTAAAGAACCTAGCGGGAGAGACTGAAAATAGTGCCTGATGTGTTCTGAGTGCTTGCCATCCGCCACAGACTATTGCAATCCCTTACCATAGTATCAATTCCTTTACTCTTCACAACAACACCATAAGGTATCTACTATTATTATCTCCATTTTAAGGATGACATGGCTGAGCCTGGAGAGATTGAACAGCTTGCCCTAATGAAACCATTTAGAAGCAGTGCCCCTTTCTGTACTGACTCAGGGTGTTGGAAGGAGTTCGTGGCAGCTGGCATGTCCATTTCCCAAGGTGGAAGAGAACAATCATTTCTTGAGTACCTACCGGGGACCAGACACTGTGTGGTCCCTCTACACCCCTCAACTGTGTTGGCACCTAGCTAGGTCTCTGAAGTCCCAGGAGAGGGAGCCCCAGGCTAATCCAGGCGCCCACCTAGGAGCGCCCCCAGCTGTGCTGCTCTCCCTGAGCACAGGACAGCCTAGGATCCACAAGGGAAACTACCGGACACCCTGTTCCCACCTCTGTGCCTCCCCCATCGTTCATCATGCTCCCAGCTCTGGGCCCGGCATGACCACAGGGGCAGCTGTTGTCTAGTTACCATGGAGCAGGCTTGGAGGTGCCTGAACAGGATGTGTCTGGAAGCCCACTGGTGACATCCAGTGATCCGGCCTCTTGATGTCCTGCCTGGAGTTATCCAACCTTGACATTCCTCCTTAGAGAAAGAGGAGAAATCCTATGGAACCCCAACGAGTCTGACTTTATCCTGGTCATACACATTGCTGAAGAAGAGAAGGGAGATGTGAAGATGGGGAAGGCCACCACCTTGTTTCCTGCACTTGCACTTGAAGTTATTGAAAAAGGTTATGAATTATTCCTGCCAGATCAGGGCAATGAGCTGCCCAGTGCATGAGAGTTAATTTCTTTTCATCATTAGACTTTCTCTCCTGTTGGAAATACCAATGTTTGCTCTACTCTGAAAGCTTCTGAATGCTGCAGACTGACTTATTTGGGTAAAAGTCCATTTCTGGTTCCTGGAACTACTTTAAGTGATTATTTTTAAATGCTGGTAACCACAAAAATAATTTATAACTCTTACTACTTAATACTGTAGGAGGACGATGAAACAGTGTTAATATTTCAGAGTGAATTAATTGAAGTGGTCTGCTTTCTGGCTATTGAAAATCTTAGCTGGATTTTAAATTTTTATTATTTATTTTGAACCGATTAAGTAAAGATCTTCACATACAAAGAATATTATTGTTAACAATATTTTTCAAGTCACATGGATTATGACCCATGAGTAAGGTATAAAACCAACTAAGTTGATCACAATCGGCAATTTTTTTGCAATGAAAGAACACAAAAGAATAGAACAAAATGAATAGAAAAAGAATAGAATAGAATAGCCAAAACATGGTAAAAGGTATATTTTATTAAATATTAAAATCAGTTATATATGTGTTTGTATATGTAAAACATATTTTCCCAATTTTAAAAATGATATATAATTTACAAACAGTAAAATTCATCCTTTTTACTATACAACTTTATGAATTTTGACAAATGTAAATGTGTTTCTAGCTTTGTCCAAAAAGTGAGAAAACCACTTAAAGCAAGAGTCTACTTAACTAAGTGGAGATATTCACAAAGAATAAGATCCTTTTAAGATCTTTGGAGGCAGTGACAATTGTCTTATCTAAGAAGATAATTTCACACACCCCAAATTTTAAAGCCAAACAGGATCTTGGAAACTATAGAGTCAATGGTTTTCAGAACTTTCTTTTTACAGTGACAACATTTTTATAAACCAAATCTAACATGGAACCCCGACAGGTAAAAGTAGAATTGCTTTGCATAGAGACCAGGAAACACAGTTTGAAAACCCTCTCGGGCCCAAATTAGGAAACTGAGGCCAAAATAGGCTGAGTGACCACTCAAGGTTGGCCACTCCAATTGGCAAGGCTGGAGTTCAAACTCAAGCTCTTGACTGTTGTTCAAGACATTTTCCATGCTGTCTTGGCCTCAAGAGAATCATAAGTACCACTTAACCCCACCAAAGAGATTGGATGCCTTCTTGGAATAGTACAGTTGGACTATAGGTATTCATATACCAGCACAGAGGAAAGAATAGGCCGATGACCCCCGTGGATGGCAGAAGTACGAGTCTGCTCAGGAAGGCAGAACAGGTTATCTGGGCAACACGAGTTATTTAGGGAGGCTGGAGCCTGAGTGTAAGCCCAGAGCTGGGAGCCCAGGGCCAGGAGGAAGCATGGTGAGCATCCAGAATTTGAGGAATCAGCCAGGCCCTGCAGAGCAACCCTTTCCTGGTGATTCACCCCAGGCTTATCTGCCTTTTTCTTCCTAAAGGGTCATGGGTGGATCCCCACCGCTGGGTTGCAATTGAAATAGAGCCACTTGGTGGTAGGAAAAACTGGCTGTTTCACCTCCTTTCTTCTCTGGGCCCCCTCTTTCTACTTCTTCCTCTCTGGTTTGCAAGTGGGAAGTGGGGAGACGGTAGAGACGCTGTTGGGGGCAGGCCAGGGGGTGTAACACTCAGGCTGGTGGTGTGTAAGTTCTGCATCCAAGCCTTGTTACCCTTGTATCTATTCGGTGAACTTACTTCAGTGATCGGGCTGTAATACTAGGGACACAAAGACCGTCTCGTCGTTACGAGCACACCATACCAGGCAGCCACAAACTGCCATTAAATATCCCCCCTCCTCAACTGCACTGATGAAAAGAGAAAAACAAACAAGGGAGTGGGGTTAGTGACGAAGAACAGGCTTCTATCAGAACAGCTGCCGTCTCCTGTAGAGCTAAGGAAAGGCTTGGCTTTGATGGGCGAACCACCGTACCATACGTTTTCAGAAGATGACAAGGAAGATCTGGTAATGAATATGACCTGAAAAGTCACCCCAGATCTCCTTTCAGATAAATCCCTGTAATACTAAATTTAAGACAGGTGGATGCCCAGTGATATCCTTCAGTTACTAGCTCACACTCATACCCTCCAAAGAGAAATGGAGGTCAGAGGTCAAATGCTCCATCCTCTGGCCTGGATATTACTTATACAAAGTTGTTTCCATTGATATTTCAGGGATCATGTCTCTCTCTTTGTTGAAAGAATTATTAGCACCTTTTTTTTTGTTTACTTTTTGGTCATTTGGGATTTAGGTGTTAAGTGGGGAACTTGGTGATTTTCTAGATATCCCTGAGTTAGATCATTATAGCCTAACTCCAGCATGGAGCTTTAAATTGTTGGAATTCTCAAAATACTAGTGTGTACTCATGCACCAGTACACAGTTAACTTTCTAGAATAATTTTATGGATGTAAGTTTTTAAATATGCCTCCGCATCACACCTACTCCCAAAAAAAAATGTACGCTGAGGGGTATCAGTACTCGTACGGAAATCAGCAGGGACTCCTGATTTAAAATGGAGTGGAGGAAGTTTGTTTTTTATTTCAGGAGGGAGAGTAAGTTTTTTTGTTTGTTTGTTTGGAACACAACGTGAGGGAGCACCCAAGGCTGATCGAGTTGAATATAGAAAAAAAGAACAACACTGAGTACTTAAAATTAAGGGGAGGAAATTGAGAGTTGGTACCGCCTCTTTGGTAAGCAGAAATTGACAGCCATGAAGAGGTGATGATCTCTCAGGTATCATAAGGTCCTGGGGTATCCTGCAGGGGGAAAAAAGGTTTAGGTAACAGTTAATTAATGAGTGAAATTAATGACAGGGGTATTTAATATTGATAATATTTAATTACCTATTTGGCTTGTACATAACATTGCGATAAATAGAAAGTAGATACCTAAAAAACAATCAGACAGATATTTATTGGACAGTTTGGTTGTGACCTGTGCCGTAGAATGAGTGTGGACAGTTCAGACAAGCGTGAGTATGATGAACTTTTCCAAAACCACATTCAAATGAAAGGAAATGGATTATGGATTACTTGTGTCTCCCACCTCAGTTGGAATAGTTACGTGGAATTTTTGCATTTTACATTTATAATGTAAGAGAATAGCAGAGCAGTGGTAAGTGCCGGCTTTTGATTCGTTCAGACTTGGATTTAAATCCCTGCTCAGCCTGTTGACCTGGGACATTTTAGTTAACCTCTCCTAGCCTCAGTTTCCCCATCTGTAAAACAAGGTAACAATGATTTTTACAGAGCTTTTGTGAGTAGAAGATGAAATGATTTATGTAAAACTCTTAGCACAGTACTTGATACATAGTGCTCAAAAAATGGGTACTGTTACGATGTGATATTTATTTTAGTTATTGTGTATGTAGTAAATGTTGATTGATGAACTTGATGAAATAACACATAAGAATATCATAGAAGAGGTTTTTTGTTTGTTTTTGCTTTTTTTTGCTTTAAGCTTATTTGTGCTTAATATTTACGAGGAAGGGAATGGCTTAATGACTTACTGTAATGTCATCTCGGGATCTGGGGACAAGCTCCCTGTGAGAGGCGCACAGCGTGGAGGCCACCACTAGAGGGCTCTGAGGAGACCCTAAAAACCTTTCCTTGGCTGTAATGATGAGGCAGCAGCCCTGGGAAGCCCTGGCTTTTTGGAGACCCAGGAGCCATTCTGTTCATCACGGCTGTTCAAGAGGGCAGGTAATAACAAGAACCCTACAAGAGCAGCTTGTAGGAACCACTTCTACCAGAGACCTGGGAGCATGCAGGTGGATGTCACCAGAGACAGCTGGTAGGTGCCAGGCTAGGGAAACCCTGTAGCTCTGAGGTCATTCTCCGCCTCTGCCACGCCACTGAGTTACCCTTATGGGTGCTGAGGATGCCGTCACAGAGTAGAACATCAACTTTGAGACAGGAAACCAGGTAGAGTTGGGGGGGGGGGGTTCCGAAACTCTGGGTAAGGACTTAACAATAACAACGAAACCCACCTTGAGTCACTACGGAGCCTTCAGATTCCCAGTGGAGACTGAGACCAAAACAGAGAACTGATGGCTGCGCGTGCGTGAATGAGATGCCCATAAAACCCTTGGAGTTTGGGGGCCACACAAGTCCTGTGCATCCTACCTGCAGAGATGATGGCAGGGTGTTTCTGATGGTGCATTATCATGGGATAAACGCCCTGGGTACCAGGGAGTCACTCAGGGATCTCCCAGCTAGTGATGCAAGAGGTATGTCATCGCTTTTTATCAAGCATCATTGGTCAGTGGCTTACAGGTGGGTCTGAGTGGGAGCAGTGAGACCAGTGCCTGCAGAGGCAAAAGCTGCAGCACAAACCTGGGATCTGGGCGGAAATGAAGCTTTCCCTGCTTCCCAGGGAGTTTGGCCTCTCCGGACTGGGGCAGGGGCAGAAATCTCAAGCCTTGGTTTTCTTGTGGCTGCCCTGCTTCTCTGGACTTGGCATCGTCTCCAAAAGAAAAAAGAGCTGCCCACCGGGGTCAGGCAGAAAATGTGCCCTAGACTCATTCAAAGAAGTGAATGCCAGCCGCGGGAAGCTTCGCTCTTTTCTGAGTCTTCCCATAAACCAATAATTCAGGAATTTGCGCAGGGAGGAGGCAACTCTCCGTCCGAAGTCGAACAACTCCCCGTTTAAACTTGTGCAGCGCCGAGGCTAAGTTTGCAGGGCCTCCCTCCCCTGCGCTGGTCCCAGGAAAGGGCAGGGGCGGCCGGGGAGCTGCGGGCCGGCCCGCTGCCCGGACCGGAGGCTGCACCCGGGGCCGGGCTCCGAGGGAGGAAGCCGGGCTGCGGGGCTGGGCGGCCCGGGTCGGGGGGCGGAGCAGGTGAGCCCGCGGGGTGGGAGCGGGGAGCGCACTTGTACGTGACGTTGGAGTTTGCGGCAACCTCGGAGCGGGAGGCTGTGCGCGCGGGTGCGGAGTGGCTGCGCGGCCGGAGACGATGCGCTCCGCGGGGCGGCCGCCGCAGTGAGCCCCGCGCGGAGACGGCAGCCCGGGAACGCAGGGCCGGGGCGGCCAGCCGCTCGCGCTCCTCCCCGGAGGAGGCCCCCGGGCCCGCGAGGCGCGCTCCAGCCGGCCCCAGCATGTAGGCGATCGGCGGCGGCGCTCCTGCAGGCGGAAGGCTCATCATGAAGAAGCACTCGGCCCGGGTGGCCCCGCTCAGCGCCTGCAACAGTCCGGTCCTGACCCTCACCAAAGTGGAAGGTAACGGCCCGGGGCGGCGGGGCCTGGAGCGGGAGCCCGGCACCCTGTTACCTGTGGCCCCCGGGCAGCGCCGCGCGCCTGCGGGGCTGGCGACTCGGCCGCCCGGCTGCCCCGAGATGCTGCGGGCTGCCCACCCGGCTGCCTCTCTCCCGGGCTCCTCGGCTCCTTCCAGGCCTGTCCTGAGTCTCCTGGGTCTGGGGCATCCCACCGCCGCCCCCCCCCCCACGCCCCCAGGCTGACCAGAGGCGTTGCTCAGCTGCCGGAGGCGGGAGAGGGTTGGCTGCCGCAGGCTGAGACATTTCCCCCCCTCCCTGCCTCGCTCTGAGCCTTCCCCAGCCCACCAGCCAAGTGATGCCCCGCTCCGTGGCAGGGCCAGCAGGTGAGCGAAAAGCCACCAGCAGCCTGGAAACGTCTTCTTTCCCCCCAAGTCCGGGGACTTGAGGCAGAGCCCAGGAGAAGGAAGAGCCCCCCGGCCCCGGCGGCCCTGGAGAGCTGTGCCTTACTCAGACCCAGCGGGCATCGGGCAGGAGTACAGAGGACCTTGCTTTCCCATGGCTGGAGGGGGGGAGCAGAGAGAGACAGCCTCAGCCCCGGACTCCTCCTCCCAGGAGGCAGAGGTGAAGTGCCTGAGTCTCCCTAGAGCTGGCCAGGTGGGCCAGGTGGGGGGCTGGGAAGGGACCGGCAGCAGGGAGAGGAAAGGCAGACCCCTCAGTTCCAGGCCCTCACTTTGCCTGAACGAAGGAGCCCAGTCAGACAGGAGCCCGTGGGCTCTGAGAGTGAGCCCGGCTTCTGCTGTGTCCCTGGGACGGCACCCTGGAGCTGGGACCTCTGTGTGATGGTCTCCGAGGACCCTGTATCCCCTCGCGAGCTCATGATTGTTACAGTGAGGCTGAGAACCAGTGAGAGGAAGACGGAGGCTAGCAGGGCAGTTGTGGGCTCCGCACTCGGCGGGCCCACAGAAGGCCTCCAGTAGCTGTCCTGGTACCATTACCCCCCATCCTAGAGATGAGGACTCAGGCCCAGAAAGGTGGATGGATTTGTGCAAGACCTACAGCTAGTAGGTGGGGAAGCAGGAATGGAATCCCGCGCTGTTGGATACATGCTTTTCAGAACGTCACTGTGCACTAACCGGCAACTGCTTACCTATTTCTCATTTCCTACCTTTAGGAGGTTGATTTTTTTTTTCCTTTGAGTGGCTGTCTCCTCCCTCCCCCCACATCCCAGTCTTAGGAAAGAGTTGGTATCAGTGAGCTACACCTGAATTCAGTGCGTGTGCTACCTCTGGGGTCGGGGTGAGGCATTGCATTTTCAAGCCTTCTCAGGGATCTTGCCTAGATATGTGCGCAAGTTGGGAAGGGGAAGGGTTGGATGTTCGCTTCCCTTGGGGAAACTGGAAGTGTCTGCTCGTTCATGGGGTCTTCCTGGCAAGTTGCTCGGCCCGCACTGTTTAAGTCAGCCAGGTCAGCTCTGCTCTTCAGCAGCGGGTACCTTCCCCGGGCAGCCCCCAGCCCACCTTGGGCAGGACACGTCCCAGGAGCACTCGGAGTCAGGCTGGGCATGTATGGCGGGCCTCCGAGGCTGGGCACTGTGACCTCGTGTGCTGCAGGGGACAGGGGGTGACACGCCAGGCACAGGTGCTTCCCTCTAGCCACGCCTGGGGTTTGCCTTCAGGGGGTGAAAATGGGGATACCCTCCCCCAAGTCCCTCAGGGCTACTGCCGGGTGAGCTTTGAGCCTCCTGTTCACAGGGACAATCATGGCAAACCACGAGCTTGGTTTTTTTAAAAATAAATTTATTTATTTATTTTTGGCCGCGTTGGGTCTTTGTTGCTGCGCGCGGGCTTTCTCTAGTTGCAGCGAGCGGGGGCTACTCTTAGTTGCGGTGCGTGGGCTTCTCATTGCGGTGGCTTCTCTTGTTGTGGAGTACGGGCTCTAGGTGCACGGGCTTCAGTAGTTGTGGCACGTGGGCTCAGTAGTTGTGGCGCACGGGCTCTAGAGCACAGGCTCAGAAGTTGTGGCGAGCGGGCTTAGTTGCTCCGTGGCATGTGGGATCCTCCCAGACCAGGGCTCGAACCCGCGTCCCCTGCGTTGGCAGGCAGACTCTCAACCACTGTGCCACCAGGGAAGCCCCACGAGCTTGGTTTTTAAACCAACATTTGCATGTAAATGTCTGTGGATAGTGGAAAGTGTATTAAACTAAGAATCGGACAGATCCGGGGATCAAGACTCCCCTTATGCAGTTTGATGTATATAAATCATAAACACTGAGCCTCGGTTTCCTCAACTGTAGAAGAGAACTAACCACCTACCTCGGCAGAATTTGGGGAATGAATACAGTGAGGAAGGTAGGTAGGTGACAATACCTAGCACATGGCCTGGCACACAGTAGGTGCTTAATAAATATCTGGCAATCCTCCAGTCACAGACTGTCTCGCACCTTCAGCAAACCTTCTTGCCTGTTCTCAAAAGAGTGCGTGTGTGGGGTATCTAGAAGTATCTACAAGCGTCTAGAAGTATCTAGAAGCAGCGTTCCAGTGATACTAGAAAGTCTCCAGTGGCCTTTTTGTATAGGATACCTGTGTGTGTGTCAGCAAGAGTCTGCAGGGCAAGGCTGATTAAACCTGCCCTGGGTATGCCTAGACTTTCATATAGCTCCTTCTCTCTGCCTGCTTTTTTTCCCTTGGTATTTGTGTTCAATTTGGCTTTGGGTCTATTTTTTGAAACCATTTGCATCCTGCGTGCTTGTTTTGGAAGTGTTGAATCATTTTGTTTTGCCTCGGATGCACAGAATAAGGTGGTCCCCATACTGTGGCTGTTTCTGTGTGGATGGCAGGCAGGCTTCAGGAACGGAACACAGCCAGCAAGGAATATTTATTAGCTTGTGCGGTGTGTCTTCTAAGGGGAGGCAAGAAGGCACCAGCATGTGGTACATATAAAACCAAAATAGAAAATACAGCGCTTAGTGGAACTCAGACACAGGAAGGTGGACGAGATGACTTCATTTACCCAACAAATACCTCCTCCGACCCTGCTCTGCGTCCTTTGTCTACTCCGCTAAGCCCTGGAAATGCAAAGAGGAGCAGCGCTAGCTTCATTCTCTTAAGGGAGTTTCAGTCCAATGGGAAAGAGACATACAGATAAATAAATTATCCAGCGCAAGGTAGTAAGTTGTGGTTCAGAGCTGGGGACAGAGTATTACAGGGACACTGATAGCTGGGTAATCTGAGGAGGCCTGAGCTTCTGAGGTAGAGGCATTGCAATGGAAGTGAGAAAACTTGTCAGGCAAGGAGGGGAGAGGCGGCCTTTTCGGGCAGAGGGAATGGCGTGTGCACAGGTCTGGCCAGAAAGCGTGAGGAGTCTGCAGCTGGGCCTCAGGTAGGAGTCGAGGCTTGAAAAGGGACTTCCAGCCAGGATGGTGGCGTCTGTCCCGTCTGACGGCACATCTTGTTTTCATGTTCCTTTCCTGGCGTTCCCACTGGACTCAGACCCTGAATATTGATCAGAAACACATCTTTAGTAGAGTATTTACTTGGATCATCTATATTCACAACCAGCTAACTCACGTTCAGTAAAATTACATGCACTGGAATTAATGTAAAATTACATGCACTGGAATTAATGGTTGAGAACAAGACAGTAAATTCCCGCAAGAGGCCGGCCACGTGTAGAATTGCGGAAAGAATGAGGGTTTTGGAGCTGGAAGGACTGGGTTTGGGGCCCGCCCCTCCTGCTGGACCAGGTAACTTTGGCTTAATGATGAGAGCTCTCTGGCAATCAGTTTTTTGGTATGGAAATGACAGTTACAATATATCCCTCTTGATCATGAGAGTAGGAAATTCCCTGGCTGTCCGGTGGTTAGAACTCTGTGCTTCCACGGCAGGGGGCGCGGGTTCGATCCCTGGTCGGGGAACTAGGATCCCACAAGCCGCGCGGTGCAGCCAAAAAAAATAAAATTAAAAAAAATGAGAAAGATTAAGATGCCATTGGCAGTCACAGCAAGGGAGACAGGGGACGTCCAGTTGAGACACGTTGAAGGTGAGGCTTTGGCGGTTCCTTCAAGGGCAGGTGTGGCGTGTAGGAGACAAGGACCCGGGAGAAAGAGGGGGTGGCGGCCGAGTGACAGCTCAGGGGGGAGGTGGCCCCGTGGAGGTGTACAGGCTTGCCCAGAAGCCTGCTGGCCACAGACGCCAGGGAGACAGGAGGCAGAAGAGGAGGCAGACCCCAGATCCTAGGGCATCGTGGAGACCCCAGGAAGAAAGCCAAGAAAGAGGAAGCGTGGTGGAGTGTCAGGTACGGCCAAAGGATGTGGTGGTGTAGAAACAGTTTTAAGTGGGTGCTGGTCCCCCAGCCAGATGGCAAGGGTGAGTGTTTGGGGAAGGAGAAGAAAAGCGGGTAAAGGTGTCCAGCAGGGAGAGAGGTGGGGGGAGTTATGCTCTGTTTAGGGGGCAGGGGAGGGACTTGGGGAGAGCAGGCGGTTCTGGAAGCCAGAGGAAGGAGGCTGGTGCTGGGACAGGTCTGTGGTGGCCCCAGGAGAATGTGATTGACGCAGCCGGGGGAGGGGGAGGGGGAGGGGGGAGGGGGCCCTGGGAGAGCAGAACCAACCAGAGAAAGGGTGGTTAGCCCAGCAAAGGAGAAGGGAAGAGAAGAGGGCAAAGATGCAGAGAAATGTGGGCTGCTGGGGAGGGAAGCCGAGGACCTGCGCTGGTGACTTGGATCTTCTTTGTCATGTGTGAAGTGGCACCGTCTCCCAGAAGTGATGGATGGGGATTCGAATGAGGGATGGAAGGCTCGCAGAGGTGGGACAGTGTTCGCAGGAGCTGTATGGGAGAGGCAAGAAGAGATGTAATTCTTAAAAGCCTTTTAGGTGAGTGACCCGTTCTCACTGGTTAAGACACTGTGTCACTTGGGGGGAGCGTGTAGGGGAAGAACCCCGCCTGGGGGCAGGGGACTTTTTGTGTCCTGCTCTGCCACTAGCTGATTCATGTATCGGACGTGTCTCCTCACCTCCTGGAGCCCAGGCCTCTCTTTTCTGAAAAGAAAGGGGATTAGAGTAGATCTTCCATTGGCTCTTTCAGCAGGAACAGTCTATGAGTCTAGTAAGTAGCTTACTCATTACCAGAGCTTGGTTTATTTGATTAAACCCTTTACTAGCTCTAACCAGAGAGCAGAGCTCTGAGGGAATTAGACCCAGGACAAGTCAGAAGTTTGGCGTGTGTGTGCACACGTGTATGTGTATGTGTGTGCATGTGTGTGCTTGTGCATGTGTGTAGGTATGTGTGTATATTTGTGCTTGTGTATGTATGTATGTATGTGCATGTGTCTATGTGTGTGCATGTGTGTATATATGTGCCTGTGTGCTTGTGTGTGTGTGTGTGTGTGTGTATATGTGCTTGTGTATATGTGTGTGCGTGTGCATGTGTGCATATGCGTGTGTGTGCGTGTGTGTTTCAGGGGTGGGATTTGGCATTGGAGCGGGAGGAGGAAAGAACAGCTAGGTGAGCACTTAGATTCTGTGAATCTTCAGCAGCAGGAAAGCACGGCACTCTAGACAGCACCCCCCGATGATGGGGGTACAAAAAGCGGTCTGGAAAGACCCCAAAAAGGAGCATGCAACTTCTCAGCTTTGCCTGGGGCTGGCCCAGGCGTTTCCACAGCAAAGCCTCTCTGCCCGGCATGAGCTCAGCCCACGCAGAGGGCCTGCCCTCGGGGAGGAGTGAAGCCGAGGAGGACACCTGTCATACCTTAAGGCCAAGTCCACTTGGGTCCTTGACCACGCAAGCTCAGTCTGCCTTACAAATGTACGTTACACGACTCCACATCCCGAGAACAGGACGTTTTAGAAGACACTGCTTTGTGCATCAAGATGAGTTGTGTAAGCACCCAGGCCGCCAGTGAAAATATCACCCTTGTTCCCCTGCTCCCGTCCAGGGGGGAAGGCTCCACGCACCCCTTGCTTCCTGGGGGGCCGTGCTCCACGCAGTCTGCCCTCCTGAACCCCGCTCTCCCCGTGAGACATGGCAGCCAGACTCCCACCACATGGATGTGAGGGCATCCTCTGATGAAGAGAAATGGCAGAGAAGAGGGGCATGTGCTCGTGTCGGTGTTCGTGTGCGGGTCACCAGCAGCGCTGGAATATCCCCTGATCTGTCCCTGGTGAGCGCCTGCTGTGTACAGAGGTGTCATGTGCCCAGGAGGGCAGTGGAAAGGGTGAGACTTCGGGAGGCTGAACGGGCCACGATTGGCAGGCACAGGGATTAAAACTGATCCCCTCCAGCCCAGGTGTCTTCAGACCACGGGTCCAAACAGGCCCTTGCTCCCCTCCCAAGTGGCCTCTTCCCTCCCGCAAGGCGCAAAGGGCATTATTTCAAGCTTACCCATAGCCAGTCACGTTCTCACAAGTCACGTGTGCCTTGGGCTGTGAACATTCCAGAATTGTCTTAAATCCGCTGCAAGAGGCACTGTGATTTGGACATTGGGAGTTATTCGGGGACCTCTAAGGATGTGAGGAGTGGGGCAGAAAAGCCGGTACAAGTGTCTGTTCACTAGAGTGGTGGTGATGGCAGGAGAGTGGACCAGATCTAGGCCTGATTCAGACTAGCTCTGCAGCTGGGTGGAACTTCCGGGGAATCTCGGACAAACCTCCCATCAGCCCACTCCACCCACCAAAAAGCACCCTTCATTCACCTCCCAAATCTGTATCCACACCAGGGAAAGAATTTGGGTTTTTAAAAACAACTTTGCAGCTGCCATGTTTTCTTCTGTCTCTACACACTGATCTCTAGGAATCACAACAAAGACTTAAGCAATTCAGAGAAGGCAGACAAATATAAAGTAGTACCTGATATTTCTAATCTAGTCATCTGTGGCAGTTCTTTCTTTCTTTTTTTTTTAAATATATCTTTTATTTTAGAATAGTTCAGATTTACAGAAAAGTTGCAGAGACTGCAGAGAGTTATTAAATACTTCACATCCAGTTTCTTCTATTATTAACATCTTCTATTAGTATGGTACATTTGTCACAATTAATGAACCAATACTGACGCATTATTATTAACTGAAGTTCATACTTTGTTTGGGTTTCTTTAGTTTTTAACCTAATGTCCTTTTTCTGTTCTAGGATCCGATCTCAGATACCACATTGCATGTCTTTCTAGTCTTCTCTTGGCTATGATATGGCAATTATTTCTTCTCCTAAGAGGTTATCACAGTAAATAGTCACCCACAGCTTGTCACCACATCCTGTCCAGCACAGTGACAGCTCTTGGTCCGTGCCTCACACCTTCACAAACACACCGCAGTCCCCTCTGTAATACCCTCAGGGTCAGTCTGCTCAGGTTGCCATGACAAAGTACCGTAGCTTGGATGACTTAACAGACATTTATTTTCTCACAGTTCTGCAGGCTGGAAGTCCAAGATCAAGGTGTGGGCAAATTTGGTTTCTGGTGGGGACTCTCTTCCTGTTTTGTAGATGGCCACCTCCTTGCTGTGCCCTCACATGCCTCCCCTCTGTGTGCACTAAGAGAAGACAAGAGAATATAAGGCCACCAACCCTATCATATCAGGGCCCCACCCTTATGACCTCATTTAACCTTCATTATGTCCTTAGAGGCTCCATCTGCAAATACAGCCATACCGGAGGTTACAGTCTTAGCGTATAAACTGAGGGAGGACACAGACACTCAGCTCATAACAGCCCTCATTCCATGGTGGTGAGTCCCCGCCCGGAGTTCCATACATACTCAGGATGTTCCAAATTTAAAAACAGAGAGTCTGTCCTCTTGGAATCTTGAAGTCCCTCTTTAGTGATGGGCAGTTCTGACTGGGGTGTTCACCATGGCCCTGATCAACTTCCAAAGGGAAGACTAAGGATGCTCTGCATTCCTCTGGATGCTTTGGAGTCAGACAGACGCTTGGAACTGCATTCAGCCCCTCACTAGTCTGTGACCTTGGGAGAATAACTGTCAGACCCTCAGCTGTCCCAGCTGCAAAGCAAGGATAGTCATGCTCCAACATTAAGACAGGTTTTTAAAAAAGGCATATAATCTCCTGGCAGAGAACATGGCATATATGCTGTGTGTTTAACTGGCACTTGGGGGATTCCCTGGCCATCCAGTGGTTAATACTTGGCGCTTTCACTGCCGTGGGCCCGGGTTCAATTCCCTGGTTGGGGAACTAAGATCCTGCAAGCCACGTGGCACGGCCTAAAAAAATTAAAAAATAACTGTCACTTGTGTTTTACTTCCCTGTGCCCTCCTTCTTCTCCCTTACTCAGAGTCAAGTTTAATTATCTGTGGATTCTATCTTTTCCCAGGGACATGTGCCAGTCAGGAGCACGGCTGAGGCCTCAGCATGTATGAATAGTGGGAACATTTTCTGACCCAAAGTCCGAGAATCCAAACAAATGGTCTGGCGACTGCAGGTGGGCATCATTGGTCAGGATATGTAAAATCAGGATTGCTTTGGGGACACCCGGGGCCCGTGGTGGCCTGATACACGTGACAGCCTTTTCTTCCCTTTCCTCCAAACCACTGCCTGAGAAAAAACAATCACCCATAAATTCACTGAGCAAGTATTTAATGAGTAGATGAGATAAACAAAACCCGAACTGCATTTTTGGGAGATGAATTACACTTGCAAATGGCCATAAACAAAAGCTTTCTTCCAAGCTCCTGATTTTATAAAAGCTATTTAGTTGGGTGGCTGGGCCCTGAACGGGTATATGCATCAGTGATCAACAAATGGGAAAACTGTTCATCAAGCCCTCTTCCCCTGGGCGATCCAGAAAAATAAAAGGGTGGTGGCTCTATTCCCAGAGCGGCCGTCAACTGTGTTTGGATTGGGTTTGGAGACACAGAACCATCTATGACGTGGACACTGTAAGCCCCTCCACTCAGACTGAGCAAGCTCTCCTAGGGAAGGGGGTGTCTGCCTTATGCCCCACAGTAGGTGTCAATAAATGTTTGTTGGCTGAGTGGCCTGAAAATTTAACTAGTCCACCCAAGAGAAACGAAAACATATCCACACAAAGACTTACATGTGAGAGTTCATAGCAGCATTATTCACGGTAGCCAGAAGACTGGACACTATACCCCTGTCCATCAACTGATAACTGGATAAACAAAATATGGGACTTCCCTGGTGGCGCAGTGGTTAAGAATCCGCCTGCCAATGCAGGGGACACAGGTTCGAGCCCTGGTCAGGGAAGATCCCACATACCGTGGAGCAGCTAAGCCCATGCACCACAACTATGGAGCCTGCGCTCCAGAGCCCACGAGCCACAACTACTGAGCCCTCGTGCCACAACTACTGAAGCCCTCACACCTACAGCCCGTGCTCTGCAACAAGAGAAGCCACCGTGATGAGAAGCCCTCACACCGCGATGAAGAGTAGACCCCACTCGCCACAACTAGAGAAAGCCCGTGCGCAGCAGTGAAGACCCAATGCAGCCAAAAATAAATAAATAAGTTTAAAAAAAACCCAAAAACAAAATATGGAATATCCTTATAGACTACTACCCAGACGTGAAAAGAATGAACTCCTGATGCATGCTATGTATGCCATGGAGGAACCCCAAATACATTATGCTAAGTGAAAGAAGTCAGAAGTGAAAGTTTACAGATTCATATGAAATATACAGAGGAAGGAAACCTGTAGACATGGAAAGCAGATTTGTGGTTGGCTGGGGTTGAGCGGTGGGGAATGGGGAGCAACTACAGATGTGCATGAGGACCCATTTTGAGGTGATGGAAATGTTCTAAGACTGGATGGTGGTGATATAGTTTCACAATTCTGTAGATTTACTGAGGATCACGAATTGCACTCCTGAAACAAGTGAATTTTATGGTTATGAAAATGAAGCCTCAAAAAAGCTTTGAAAAATTAACTGTATAGATCTTACTGATGGAGGTGTCATTGGGAGGTGTCTTCTCCTGCTCTCTACACGATGCTATCTCTCTGCTTTCAGGAGGCTGGGACCAGGCCAGCCAGTGGGTGGTCTTTGAGCCCAGCGCTGGGTCCCTCATCCCTAAGACATGACCCTTGCACTTTCTAAGTGCAAAACTTCCTGGACACTTCTTCAGAGAGTGTCACGACGGGTCTACTTATTCTCAGGGGACCTCAAAAAAGAAACATTTGTGTTCTCTTGGAAGTTTGCAAGAGCCATTTTATGGGAACTTGAAGTTGAGAGTGAGTGATTTTCCAACTGTTCTAGCTTTCTCATTGGAGAAATGGCTTTCACTAAATAAACTTAAAAAGCCCCCAGTTCATCATTTGCTCAGCAGAAAGCAATGGACAGCTCATGAGACAGAGGACTTGCCTGGGTCCCAGAATGAGTTAGGGGCTAAACCAGACCTCCAACTCACCCATTAGGACCTAGAGTTTCCTTCCGCTGGGCAGACATTGCCTCTAGGTACTGCTTGACTGAAGAGTGCATATGTTTTATAAATTCCTGGTAGGAGAGAAGTATCAGGTGTGATTCTGCAGGTAGGACTAATATATGGTTTCAGTAAATTGCCTGACTCTGAACAGAGCTCAGGATGGAAGTTCACGCACAGGTATGGTTATATCTTGGCACGCCGTGGAGTATACATTGTATACTGGAGAACACTCCCCTTACACACATACATACACACACACACACACACCCACACCCACCCACACACACACACTCCTTTCTCCAAAATGCTCAGTGGAAGCAGCTCTGGTAATAGAACTGGGAAGAGTCCGCCTGTCCCCCAGCGCTTCTGAGTGAATTAAGTGGCGTAAACAAAGCGTTTAGAGGCAACAGTGACCGCATCTGTCAGCACAACCATTGGGCCAGAGAATATAATCTACTTTGCACTGAGCCCAGAACTCTTGACTCAAGTGCAAGGTTAGGGTGGAAAGTTCAAGATCATAAGTAAAGGGGTTGTTAATGGGGAGGGGTTGTTAGTGAGTGAGGGTGACATAAACAGTATTTCTAGTTGTGTGATAATAGTCAAAGGAGCTGGGACAGGACACAGCATGAGGCTCATTCAGTACTGATTTCTTCGAGGCACTCTGTACTGCCTCTTTCAGGGTGATACAAGAGAGATACCAAGCACAGAGGAATCCCTCGACTTGTTAACTTAGGATGGGAGAGAAAGTAAACCAAAGTTTCTTGCACGGGAAGATACGAGAGGCTTTTGAGAGCGGATATTATCCACCCCCGCCCTGCCCCAGTGTAATTTCTTCTCTCTGAAATCTGAGCATCAGTTGGACAGCTTGTTGAAAATGACCTTGAGAATGGTAGGGTGGGTTGCATTTGTTGCGTTTCAAATCCAGAGAATAAACGCGTCTGCTAACCAAATTCATTATGTCATTCTATACTATGCTTCAACTAATTTTATCTGTTTGTTATGGACACTGGGGCATGTATAATGTATATTTACTTCCTAGAGAATGTAAATTCCAAAATCTGAATTTGCTGAAGTCCCTTCCACCAGCCTGGCAATTTCTCCTACTGCGTATCTGACCAAAGCAAGATTGAACGTCACAGTGGGGCAAGGAAACGGTGGATTTCAGATCTCGCCACCTTCCTCACCGCTCCTGGGGCAGACCAGGTGTGTTCCTGACCCTGAACTTTGCTTCTCTTGTTCCTCAGCCTTTCTATGCTGCAAGGCCCAGGCCAAGCTTCTGCTTTCTCCGACTCTTCCTGCTGTGGTCACAGCCCACACTGGTTGCGCTGTCTTCAGAATTTGTGTTACAGTCAAATCTCTCCATTTGTAGTTGTTCTGTAATTCTTTCATAGACCCATTTTGTCACTCCCAGATAGACTGTAAGTTCCTGAAGAGCAGGACGTAATCATGTTTTATATTTATTTATTGACCGCCCAGAGTTCTTGGCACATGGCAGATGGAGACTTCATGGCAACTTCCTAGCGGATTGAAATGCTCCTAGGATGCGTCGTACGATACAGAGTCCTGTGAGATTTATAAAGTCCATGCTCTTATGCATCAGGTTAAATGACTGCTGGCCGAAAATACAGTATGATCCCAGTTTTGCTGTGTGAGTGTGTGTGTGTGTGTGTGTGTGTCGTGCAAAGATACAAAAGACTGGGGAAAGTGCAGCAAAATGTCCAGCGATATCTCTGGGTACTAAGATTAGTATACAGTGCATTGCTTTTTGTTTATGCTATGCAGTACTTTTCTAAAGATTCTATAAAGAATATTTTCAGTTTACGTGAAGTAGGTCTAGTTTAAAAGAATTATTAGGAATGAGCGGGTATTGAAATTGATAAGTGATTATTACTATAAGAGACTCGGTGCGGTGAAACGGAAAGTTTGCAATGAATTAGGTTTGGATACCTCTGATTCTTTACGGGTCTATTCCAGTGTTTCCCAAAGTGTGTTCCAAGGGACCCCAGTCCTATCCCAGGTGTTACATTTAGATAATATGGGAAGCACACATTCTCTAGCTGCCTTTTGGAAATCCACCACATCCATTAGCCCTGAATACTCCTACAGCAAAGGAACCTGTCTGACTTACCTAGTGTTTCCCAAACTTTTCTGATTGTGGGATCCTTTTTTTCTTATAACACCTGTTCACTGCATTACACTTTGGGAGACATCGTTCTATCTTATTTTTAAATAGTAGAGCGCAGAATGTCTTTATTTTGTTTGTGTATTATCAGTATTCCTCTGGTCAAATAAGCCAGAGAGGTTACAGAGTTGGAGAATAACTTCTTTGATCCAGATCTGTAAAAGCATTTGAACAGTACGATCTTACATGATTTGGTGATTTTTCTTTTTCACTGTAATAGTAGCATAGCATCAGTCTTCACTTCATCCTTTAAGTTTTAAAACTTAAAACTTAATCTGCCATAATGCAAAACTAGATGAAAAAACATGCCGTGAGCCTGAATTTTTTTCAACCTCCTCCAGACTCCCTTCTTAAATGGCCAGTTAGTACCGTGAAACTGCACTTCCTTTCTAGGTGGACTTTTTTTTTCATCTCCGTAATTATCTTTTCAGTAGGACTTTCTGAGAGTTGATGCTGGTAGTCAGGGAATCTGCCAGCCCGCAGCACTGCTTGAAAATTATCCCAGTAGTGAAGGGTTGCAGCGGCTCACCCCAAATGTCAGGGAATCAGTGTATAAATTGAAACATGCATGCTTCTGTCTGAAAATGAATTTGCCGTAACTTGTAGGGATTCACTGTGAACAAAATCAAGACGTCCTGGTGGGAGGGTATCAAACAAAAGGGGAGGAATCTGCCTTGCTTTTGCCCCCCTCTGCTTCTCCCTGCCCTGCAGCCCATGCCAGAAACAGACAACTTGTTTGAAGTTCAGAGGTGGTCAGCCATTTGGTTTTCCAAGGGCTTTCTGACTCAGATATATACACACATGAAAAGAAAGAGGAAGAGGGAGATTAAATATTAATAAAGCAGGTAAAGAAGCACAGTACAGATGGGGTCAAGGATTTGGGGTCAGTGAAGACATTATCTCTCCTTGACCAGCCGCGAAGGCTTAGGATGACCTTTGGCTAAAAGAGATACAACCAGGGAATTCCCTGGTGGTCTAGTGGTTGGGACTCAATGCTTTCACTGCCAAAGGCCGGGGTTCGATCCCTGGTCGGGGAACTAAGATCCCACAAGCCACGAGGTGAGGCCAAAAAAAACCCCAAAAAAACGGATACAACCAAACCTGGCAATTAATGATAGGATTAGCTAACCCCTATATAATAGGCTACCTTGAATCAGGATTTTGCCTCATAGAATTATTATATTTCAGACAGTATGATGTACAAAACTTGGTTTCATGGTATTAGAGCTTTTTAAGTTACTGCCAAGTTTAAACAAAATCCATAGAGTACATTTGACGCCAATGTATTTTGTACCCATCTCCTGTACCCCTATAATGTGTGCCCTCATTCAGCTAAGTGCCTGGCTGAACATATAAAAGGCAAGTAGGCTGTCCCCCTGGAAATTCACATCCATCCACGGTCACACCTTATACAAGTTACAGCTCTGTTTAAATTTCCAGCTGACTGACCTGCACACAATCATGAATGAAAACCAAACAGTGGAAAATAACGCCTTTTCCACCTTCTCATGGTCTGTGGGAACACTGCCGCTGCACGCCGTGCTCTGGCCTGTAGCCTGGTTTCCAGAAGTCACACAGTTCGCAGATGGAGCGTCTGAGGCCTTTCACAGCGCCAGCTGCCAGAGGCTGTGGTTTTTAAGTAACGCTTCAAAGTGGGACTGACGGCCATCAGCTGGAAGTCAGTAAGAGCAAATAGAGAAATAAGAGAGACAGATCTTTTTTGGCTCTCCATGCAAAAGAAGATGAGACTCTTGGCATCCCTGCCCTTAAGTAACAGGCAGGGAGGAGCTTCTCTCAATGTCCTGGGAGCTCTTAGAGGTCAAGGCCTGTGACCTCCTCAGGGGGGGGAATCCCCAGCCCCTAGCACTGCTCAGGCCGCGTAGCACATCACTCCGGGTGAGCTGACACTTGGTGAACCATTTCGGCCACTCTGTGTGTTCTGGAGAAATGCTTCCACTTCTCCAGATGGGCCCAGAGAGCACCTCTTGAAGTAAAGATTCTGACGCCAGGGTTCCTGAGATTCTGCACTGCCAACAGGCTTGGGGGATGGTTCTGATGCTGCCAGACCATGCACCATCTTTTGAGGGTCAAGATTCTAGAGGATAAGGAAACCACTGAAAATGTCTTTAAGTTTTGTTTCAGGAAGCTGCCTCCACACGCCCCCCATCCCCCTCCCCCCTCCCCTCCCCCGGGTGGCTGGCCATGACAATGACAGTTGGTTGCCCTCTTGCTCCTGTTCATCCTGGCCACGGTGAACGTGTGGAGGCCCCGGTTAACCGTGCCCCTCTCTTCCCCCAGGGGAGGAGCGCCCCCGGGACCCCCCGGGCCCGGCAGAGGCCCAGGCGCCGGTGGGGACCGACCCCGGCGGGAGGCCGAGCCCTCGCTGCTGGAGATGTTCCCAGGCGCAGCTCAAGAAGATCTTCTGGGGCGTGGCCGTGGTGCTGTGCGTGTGTTCCTCCTGGGCCGGTGCCACCCAGCTCGCCAAGCTGACCTTCAGGAAGTTCGATGCTCCCTTCACCCTGACGTGGTTTGCCACCAACTGGAACTTTTTATTCTTCCCGTTGTACTACGCGGGGCACGTCTGCAAGTCGGCAGAGAAGCAGTCGGTGAAGCAGAGATACAGGTAGGTGCCTCCGGGATGCCAGGATGCCGGCCTAGCACTGGACTGTTCTCCCGATCGCTGATGCTACCGGGCTGCCCCAGTGGCGGGCACTGGGAGGGGCCAGTGGGCACCGTGGTGAGAGGGCACCGTGTCACCTGCTGTCTTAGTGAGGTTCCAGGCTTGGCGTTCTCTCCCCTCAGAGTGGTGAACACCTTTCCTCTGCCCCGAGCCCCTCAACGCTAGGAACTCCTTTATGTTAGACAGGAGAAGGCAGCATCTTCCAGAGGTGCGCTGTGGTAGGTCCCCAGAAAGGGTAGAGATGGGAAAACTCCGTAGCTCTTTTATTGCTCCTCGGACTGGGCTGGGGACAGGTCCACGGAGCCAGGTCACTCGTCTGCTTCCTGTAACTTACCTTCCCACGTGGCAACGTTCGTGGTGAAGATTACTCCTTTCCTCTCCAACCCAAGCCTTTTCCTCCTTTGGTTATGTGGTTGCACGGGTCTCAATATCTGGCAGACCCATGGGGCCGTCAAAGTCAAGGTACTCTTTGAGCCCTGTTGACTGTATTTTCTCGTTGATATGATCTCACTGTATTTCCTCATTGGTATGACCTCCCTTTAAAAGAGGTCAGAAACCCTGACGCCAGCCCTCTGCCACAACGTACAGCAGGGCTCCCCCAGCCTCCTTGGGAGTCAGATGGCCAGTGTTGGCCTTGGGGTCTCATCTGTGCCAGTCCCTGGATCTCATGGTCGCCCAAAGCTGAGGTCTTCTGTGGCTACGTCAAGGACCCACTGTTGGCCCAAATCAGATCTACTCAGAAAAAAAAAAAAAAAACCCAGGGAAAGAATGCTGGCCAAGGTGACCAGATAGGCCCTGGGAATGTATCTTTCGTCAGCCCCAGAGGTGGGAAAAAATTGCAAGGCTGAGGGCTGTATTACTCTTTCACTACCGCCTTCTTCCCCACTTTACCGCCACCCCACCAAACACCCCCCCCCCCATACAATCACCACGTCCCATTTACCATCTGCTTCAGACTTCAGCCCCATTCTGAAAAGTTACCCTTAGAAGTTGCAAGCTAGCTAAAAACATCATTGGGTCGAAGGAGCAAGGAGGTTTGGGAATGGAGGTTACACTCCGATCAGAATTTTTTCTGAGATTCTACCATTTTGTCACTGTAAAGTTAGACTTGGAGGTGTAATGTTCAGAGGGAATTTGGACCGGCTCCTTTAAAAGACCAAGTTGTAAGTCAGAGCACTCATTCTAGAAGAAGGAGCACCGATGGAGCTCAGATTGAGTCACAAGACCAGCGTCACAGGTCCCCGTGGTGGAAGGGACTCAGAGGGAATTCTCAAAGCGTGCGGCAGCCTGGAGCCTGGAACCGGAGCCCAGGCCTGGGGCATTGCCAGCGTTGACTTAAACCAGTGGCTTCATGGACCAGCCAGAAATTGCTCTGAACAGCAGCTAAAAGCAGACTGAAACAAATCCGTTTAGAAACTTTGACAGGGCCCCAGATTGTCCCAAAGGCAAGAGAGAAATAATGGCCTGCTTTTAGTCACAGAGAAAAGCAAGTATTCAGTAAATGATGTATTTAACAGTAAAGTAGCCCTGAGTGTATTCAGTTTGTAATTAGGAGTTTGCCTTTCTTTAAACGGAGTAGAATATTTTGCTGCTGCCTCTCATAAAGTGAGCTTATGTGCCCTTTCTTGATGGAGAATTACTGGAGGGAAGATGAAACGGTCTTTCCCTGCTTCCTTCCAACATGGCAGCTCAAAGAGGGCCTCCCCCTGAGGAGCAGTACCCTCTACTGCCCTAAAGATGTATCCTCAACATGACACTTACCCTGGGACAAGACTAGCATTGCTGGCCACTTAGGGCAGGCCTGGCACCATTAACCAATTGTGCTGAAAACAGCACAGAAGGAGCGAAGCTCTTTTACCAACGAAGTTGGGTAAAAGGTCAAGGGAGGGAAAAATGAAAGGTCATTGAAGCAGATTAAACATAGAAAGACATCACACCTTGACTTCCTTGATTTCCTTGATAAGGAAGCTTATTGTCTTCCTGTAAAAAGTATCTGGGAAGAATCGTGAGAGAATGATGGTCACTGGTGTGTCAACTGGGGAACAGTGCAGGGCAGGGGGCAAAACCATAACTTGATTAGAGAAGCCAGTTAAAACCTTGCCCAATTTCTGTAATAAAGCTTAGCTCACCACTTAAAAAAATCTTCCTGATTGTAAACTGTGTTCTCCCTGTGGCTAAACAGAGCTGCTAATTTAGCAACCAATTATTGGGTATGTCGGTTAAGCCATGCACACCACTGGAGGAGTGAAAGAACATTCTTTCTCAAAAAAAGGGAGAGAAAAATGTTAACGTCACCGACTTTACTTAGGAAGTCATGACTGTGTCACAACTCAAACTGGGAGTTCTTTTTTTTTTTTTGGCTGGGTTTTTTTGTTTTAATTGAAGTATAGTCGATGTGCAATATTATGTAAGTTACAGGTGTACAATATAGTGACCCACCATTTTTAAAGGTTATACTCCGTTTATAGTTATTATAAAACATTGGCTATATTCCCTGTATTGTACCATACATATATCCTTGTAGCTTGTTTTATACCTAGTAGTGAAGCCGAATCAGGCATCTGTACCCCGACACCGAAATGAATCTCAGAGACAGAATTTTGGGCGAAGTAGAAAGGAAGAGCTTTATTGCTTTGCCAGGCAAAGGGGGCCACAGCAGGCTAATGCCCTCAAAGCTGTATGTCACGACCTGGAGGGAGTAGGGAGGAGTTTTATAGCAATGGTTCAAAGAGGAGGACGTGATCAGCTCGTGGACATTCTTCTGATTGGTTGGTGGTGAGGTAAGCGGGAGTCTGCGTCATCAGCCTTCTGGTTCCAGCCAGTCTGGGGTCTACCTGCTTGTGGGCAGCAAACAGTTAACTTCTTCCACCTGGTGAGGGTTTCAGTGTCTGCAAAACAGCTCAAATACTGTTATGTGTATCCCTTGAGGGGGAGCCAGGACCCTGCCCCAAGGCTGGGCTATTGTTTCCTGACTACTCTTCCCTTGTCTCTGCATCCCCTCCCTTCCCTGATTAGCATCTGTTTGAACCTGCCCTTTGGACTCAGGGAAGGTCTTGGAGGCTAAATGAAGCCTATTTCCTGTAATCAACAAATGGGGGGGGGACACAGGAAGGCTTTTGTGCCCAGGAGCCCCACAGAGTCCTGCTTGGTATCAGTAATTTGTACCTCTTAATCCTCTACAGAGTTGGGAGTTCTTTGAACAGACTTTAGGAGTCCCAGAAGTCAAGGCAAACTGAAATCACATCTTCCATGTTTGTGCTTGTATCAAAACGAATGGAGAAGATGGAGAGTCAACTGAGGAGATATGTCTTTGGGTGAAAGTGTTGCAGCAGGGAGCTGGGGAGGAAAGGGAAAAGGTAGAGACCGTTTTCAGAGAGGGAAGCTGGCCCAATAAGCCAGCTTTATCTTGTGGTTTTCAAAAAGCAATCATGTAGAAGTTTCTTTTCTCTGAGCCCTCCCCGCCGAGGCTACTTCCCCAACGTGATGCTAGAAGAGTCAGCCAAAGCACAGGGAGGAAAGCATGTGGGGCCTCACACAGAGCTCCTCAAACCCTAGGCGTCTCCGAGATCTTGTTGAAGAGCCGACGATGATGCCGTAGGTCTGTGTGGACCCGAGGTTCCGCTTTCCTAACGAGCTTCCAGGAGATGCTAGTTCTGCTGACCCACGGGCTGGGCTTGGGCTGTAAAGGCCCTGGAGTTGTTGAGCCTCAGCTGCACGGTTTGTAAAAGGTTGCTGATCTGCCCAAGCAAGTAGGAAGCAGGACTCACGGTACCACGTGAAACCGGCGAGTGACTGGCTTCAGGCCCCAGGGCTGTTTGAGTCCTAGTCCGATGTCACTTGCAAGGGAGGGGAGGCTCCATGGGCAAGTCTTTTAAGCTCCGGGAGCCTCAGATGCTCGTTTGTAAACGGAGGGTGATGGCACATGCACCGCCCAGCACAAAAGGTTGTCGTGTGATCGTATGAGACCCCGTACGTGCAAGTGCCCTAAGGGCTGTGAAACGCCATAAACGTGTCAGGAACCCTATCGTGATATTCTCCGTGGGGTCCGATGCAGCCCCTGCTCCGTTCATTGGCCGCCTCATGGCGACCTGTTTAAACTGCAGGGGTGGGTCTTACAGGGAGTGGCCAACCCCTGCAGGTGTTACACCGTGCAGAAATCAGCTTGCAGGTCTCTTGGCTGCACAGGGCATTCTAGAATGATCAGGGCTTCCTGTGATGGGGCACTGTTGTCAGGAGTTAGAGTGTGGATGTGAAAGCCTCTCAAGCCCAGCTGTCCTGGGTTTTCAGCCTCAAGCCTGTGGTCTCCCCAGTGACACCACCCCCAGACTTCCAGGAGTAAAGCGAGCTCCTCTCTTTCCCCAGGCCATCAACACCCCTCCCTCACCTTCCCTGTTTCTCACTGACAGCCAGTCTCAGGGATGCCCTGAGAAAGCAGTAGTGTCCAGGACCCAGGGAGGGCTCTGGCCACAGAGATGCGTGTGGGCGCTGCAGAAGCTGTAGGCGTGACCTGAAAGGGGGTTCAGCTCCCAGGAGTCTGTGCAAAGCCAGGCACCAGAGGGAGGCACGCGGGGGAGGCCGTGTCAGGTTCATGGCCCTGGGGAGACCGTCAACGGCAGGTGTGATGACACACAGCCTCCCGGCCCCTCTGACCCTGGGACAGGAGGACAGCGTCTCGGATCCCAGGGCTGCCACGGCCAGCAGAAATCAGCCAGAGCAGATCTGGGGCACTTGCAGGCTTGTCAGAAGGCCTTCCAGGAACTTCTCCCAGTAGTGACCTCTTTTCATGAGCAAACACTAGAAGCTTCTGCTCTCCTGTGGCTGCCAGAGAAGTGAACGAACGATACAGTGGTGACAGATGTTTCCCTTGGTCTTTTGTAGTTCCAGGCTTCTGGAAGCTAGCCAGTTGATTCCGCTTCAGAAACGCCCACAGACGTTCTGAGCCAAGAAAGGGCAGTTTTGATGCCACTCGTTTGCCTTCAGTCCCCCAAGGGCCGGGTGTGCGTTCGTCGCGGCACAGACTTAACGCGGGATCCATAAGGGGTCTCGCCGCTGTAACTTTCAAAGTCTAAGGAGCGGAGCAGAGCGGTCACAATCTGGAGGTTTGCTCCTTCTGGAAATGGTTATTGCACATCTTCTCAGGGATAGAATCATAACTGGTCCTTGTCCTCAAGGATCCCGCAGCCCGGCAAGGGAGTCAGATAGCCAGACAAGGTGAGGGTGTGTGCAGGGGGCCCAGGGGAGGGGCCCAGGTGCGTGGGTCCTGGGACAGGCGGAAAGGTTTCTTAGAGGAAATGACCAAGGAGCAGTCTCTTGGAAGACAAGCAGATGGTCCTGTAGGCGCTGAATCCCAGGCAGGCAGAGTAGTGTGGGGACGGCACAGAGGCTGAGAGAGCACGGCACATGGGAAGCTCTGATCGGGGGTGGAAAGCGGGTGGGGAGCTGCAGAGGAGCGGGAGGGCAGGATCCCCTGACTCCTACACGCATATGCAGAGAAGGTTGGCTTCTGGTGCGAGTGTGGGCAGGCGGTGGGAGGCAGAGAAGCCATCAGACTGGACCTTCAGCAGTGCCACCATCCCTCTGTTGAGGACGGAACGGAGGGCACGTGGAGGCTGGGCCCGTAGAACAGGTGTGGGCTCGATGTCTGTGTGTCGGGGTGTCGACTGAAAAAAATGTACAACCTAAAAGTTGAGAGTTAGGTTTTATTCAGCGGACATTCTGAGGACTTAAGCCCGGGACACAGCCTCTCACATGGCTCTGAGGGACCGTTCCGAAGAGGTAAAGGGGGAGCCAGGATATTGAGGAGTTTTTGCAACAAAAACTGGTAGTCGGAACATCAAAAGATTACTGTTAATTAAAGAAAACCAGATATCTCAAAGTTAAGGAATTCAGCGCTTTTCTATATATGGGAAGATGCAAGAGTCTGGGCTCACAGAAATCATCCCTTTGATGTGCACCTCAGCTCTCTGGGGCCAGCATCCTGTGCTTTCCCATCCTGAGTCCTCTCAGGGCGTAGGGTTGGGGGAGGCTGCAACAGATGAGGGCTTGGTGGTGGGCATCCTGTTTCCATCCTGAGTTCCCTCAGGGCTCACCGTCGGGGCGGCTGTAATGTGACGGCTTGATGGCTGCAACATCCCTTGTTTACTGGTATGGCAGGTGGCACTTTTCATTCGCAGGGGCATGTGGGCACGTGTGAGTGACACAGATGTGGTTCCCGACCTTAGGAGCTCACATCCAAGCGGGAGAGAGACCCGTATGAAAAACAGAATGGGATGTAATGGCGGGCGAGAGTGGGGCAGACTTGCTGGGCTGCAGCTTGGATTTGAGGACAGGGCCGAGTGGAGGGCGGGACTAAACAGGGGCCGGGATGGGGAGCCCTGTGGGTGCTGGCTTAAGGGGCTGGGGCTTTATCCCCCAGGCAGTGGGAGCCTCTGAAGGTTTTTGAATCCAGGACTGATATAATCAGAGCTGCTTTGGAAAGTAGGAGAGTGCTAATCACACAACTGGTTACAGAACATGTGCCCGTTTCACGTCAGAGGTAGAATGACTCAGGATTTTGGTTTTCTGTTTGTCTCTTTGTTTTGAGTGTAGACCTTGAAGTATCACAAGGCCAGGTCTCTTGCTTTGAATTGTCAGCTACTTCTTCAGTTGAAAGCAAACTCCTGTGTCGGTGAAAAGCATTTCAGTGGTTATTTTCTCACTCAACTCAGGCATTCCGGAAATTGGCGGGGGAAATCTCCTTTCTGGGAAACACTGGTACATGTTTTTCAGGCCCGATATGAATATGAACGCATGGCCGAGGCCGCCCTAAATAGCGATGCCCCAGCACGCCCTGCCCTTCTGGCACTGTCGGGCCTCCTACCTGGCGTGAGCTGATAGGGCTCCTTGCTTGCTTTTTCTTCCCTGAGCCCTGGACGTGCTCTGGCCTGTTGCTGCCGTCAACAGTTCTTCTGCAGAGGGTGAGGGTGCTCTGTAAACAAGTCCACAGGGACCCTCCATTCTAAGAAGACAGAGATAGCCCTTCACTCATTCCACAAAATCTGCCAAGGGTTTTCTGTGTGTCAGGCATTGCTTTATTTTTTAATTAGTTTTTAAATAAACAAATTTATTTATTTATGGCTGTGCTGGGTCTTTGCTGCTGCGCGCGGGCTTTCTCTAGTTGCGGCGAGCGGGGGATTCTCTTCGTTGCGGTGCGCGGGCTTCTCATTGCGGTGGCTTCTCTTGTTGCGGAGCACGGGCTCTAGGCGCGCGGGCTTCAGTAGTTGCGGCACGCGGTCTCAGTAGTTGTGGCTCGCGGGCTCTAGAGCGCAGGCTCAGTAGTTGTGGCACAAGGGCTTAGTTGCTCTGCGGCATGTGACCAAGGCTCGAACCCGTGTCCCCTGCATTGGCAGGTGGATTCTTAACCACCGTGCCACCAGGGAAGTCCCTCAGGCACTGTTTTAGGTGCTAGGGAAACAGCAGTGACCCAAGCAAATGAAAATTCCTGCCTTCATGGAGCTTACCTTTTAGTGGGGAGACAAACAGCAAACAACTAAAATACAATAGGTCAGAGGGTGCCGAGTGCTGTGAAGAAAGATGGGGCAGGGCTGGAGTAGAGGTGCTGGGCAGAGAAACGTTGATGTCAGGCTGGGGACCTGTCTGTCTGTCTTTCTGAAGGCGCTTGTGGTTATACCAGCATCTCCTCACCCCGTCCACACCCAAAAGCCTGGGTTAGCCCCCGTTACTCACTCATTCATTCATTCTTTATTCATTCCCACAGTAATGTACACTCATGACTGTCAACTCTGAACATGCGCTACAGGACCCTGCCCTTGAGATGCGCAGAGCCCAAGGGTTAAGCCCCACTTAGAGCCCAGGATACAGGAGTCCAGTGGCAAGGAGGTCTGACCAGCATGGCCTCCATGGGGTCCAAGAGCCCTGTGTGGGCTCCAGACCCATGGACAGAGGCATTTCCTGGGCTCAGCCATCTCTTTGCCTTTTCCCTTCCTCCTAACTTGTAGCCTTCTTGTTTCCTGTCTTATTTCCAAGAATCAGCCACCCGAGGAGCAACAAGCTGCATCCAGAGCCCTTGCAGTTGATGTTGTTGTTGCTTGTTTTTGTAACTGGTTTAAAAGAAATGGGCAAAATATTTGGGAACTGCAGTTGTTCATTGGGCCCGTGTTTTCTGTTTGGTGGTAAATAATGATAATTATGCATAAACATCTTCAAGGGGAACGGGGAGAAAGGGATAAATTAGGGGGTTGGAATTAACAGATACAAACTACTGTATAAAAAATAGATAACTAACAAGGACCTACTGTATAGCACAGGGAACTCTACTCAGTATTTTAAAATAGCCTATAAGGGAAAAGAATCTGAAAGAGAAAATTGTGTGTGTGTGTGTGTGTGTGTATAACTGAATCACTGTTCTGTATTCCTGAAACTAACACGGCATTATAAATCAACTATACTTCAAATAAAATAAAACATTTAAAAAAATATCTTCGGGCTTCCCTGGTGGCACAGTGGTTGAGAATCTGCCTGCCAATGCAGGGGACACGGGTTCGAGCCCTGGTCTGGGAAGATCCCACATGCCGCGGAGCCACTAGGCCCGTGAGCCACAACTACTGAGCCTGCGCGTCTGGAGCCTGTGCTCCGCAACAAGAGAGGCCGCGATAGTGAGAGGCCCGCGCACCGCGATGAAGAGTGGCCCCCGCTTGCCACAACTAGAGAAAGCCCTCGCACAGAAACGAAGACCCAACACACCCATAAATCAATCAATCAATCAATCAATCAATCAATCAATCTCTTCATACCAGGAGATTTTGGTCAGATTTGCTATTGAGGCAAAGCACCTTCCCCCTAAACACAGACACATACATACACATACACACACACAAACACACACACAAACACACAGACACATAACCATCTGAGCATCAGAACCTGTGGTACAGCCACAGGACGGCCCATAGTCAATGCTCTGAACCTAAGTAGGACGTCGTAAGACATCGTAATGGGTCCCAGTGTCAGCAAAGGCAGAAATGAGATGAGGGTGGCTCACAAAGGCTTAGAAAGTCTCTGCCTGTCTTGAGACAGCATTTGAAATATTCAAGGATGCGTCAGTGGAGAAACGAAACACAGGGCATCAATCCTGTGCCCTAGGCGGTGACGCTGACCTCGCACATTTACGCCAGGTCCCCGCTGCTCTGTCCCGTCATCATGGTATTTGTAGTTTCCCCGTGGATGTCACCCCCGTCCCACCTCCACATCTCAGTTCAACAGCTGCTGGCCTCATGCCAGGGAAGTTCAGTGACAGCCGGACACCCACGAAGATGAGTCCAGAACATTCTACGAGTGACTCTTCAGCTTTCACTCAGGCAAATAGGAAATGTCATATTAACTCCCAGTCTCCTCTGTTCTCATGTACTTCAGCCACCCTTCAACCCCCAGTTACCTGAGCTCTCTGTCCATCCTTGAACAGATATCAAGGATGGGTCTCTGCAGTGCAACACTTTAAGGAGGTTATGCTAACTTACCCTTGTAATTTCAGAGCAGGTCTAATTCAGCTGCAGCCATGTGGTTTCCCCACGCAGTTTCATTGAAATTTTGCCAAAGGTCGGTTCCAATGCTCCTGTTTGTGGGCTTGAAGAATGCCAGCCACTTAAATAATTGCCATATCAGGGTGATTATGGCTCTTTGAGGGTCAAGTTACCCTAGGCTGGGCTTATTAACAAGAGATTTAGTAACAGTTTTAGCACAAATCACCATGGTCCCTGTGAACCTTTGCGAGATCGGTGTTGCAGTGGCATAAGAGGTGGAGAGCAGGGGATCCTTCAGCCAGCGGGTCCTGAGGGGCAGTTAACATTGCACAGGTCAGGCGATGGAAAAGGGCTCCCGTGGGTGGCGTGCGGGAAGGTGCAGAGAGGCATGTGCAGATGCGTATGGGCTACAGGAAGAGGGGGTGCCACTGATGTGACCAGGAGACACAGACCCCGCCCCCATCCCACCAGCTCACGTTGAGCCATTTTTTACTTTCCATGTGCTTCCTAATCAGAGAATCAAGACTAGCAAGTCAGCTCATAGGTGCATTGGAATTTTAAAACCTTACTACATTTAGGAAGAAGATATCTGCATAGAGATCCCAAAGATGAAAAAGGGACTTTGACAACTGTCTAATCCAAATCATCCATAGTAATCTAATCCATACTAAAGAGACCACAGATGCTCAGAGAAAGGGCGTGAGACCTTTGTTCGCTTCAATCCCAGACCTCTCCAGAAATGCTAGCAGGGAAGAAATGGTCAAAACTCTTCCTCACAGGAAGGAACATGGAGGTGGTGCCTGGGCAGGTTAGACAACGGGGGAAGAATGCTACTAGCCCTTGCTTGGGACACTGTGATCAAATGATAAGAAGGCAGGCTTGCCATCAGTCAGCTCATGTTTGAAACCCAGCTTTGCCTTCATTTGGCTCTATTGCCATAGCTTAGTCATTAAAAGCTCTAAGCCTCACTCCTTATCCATAAAGTGGAGACCCTAATACCTACATCTGAGTGTTGCAATTGGCATTTCCCTTCTTCCGGGCTTTCCCAGTTTCTGCAGAGATCTTGTGTTTGAACTGAACAGAATTAAATATGATAGTGGCTATAAAGCCCCAAACCTTGCTTGGTCCAGAGGTTTGCTGCCCATCTTTGGTTGACTCCAAATGTGAATCCCCAGACTCACACAAACCCTGGCTCCGGCTCTTTGCAGGTCATAAGATGATGGTGATGGTGATGGTGATGGTGATGGTGATGAATCTGATGATGGTGATGATGGTGATGGTGATGATGATGGTGATGGTGGTCATGGTGATGGTGGTAATGGTGATGATGAAGGTGATGATGGTGATGGTGATAGTAATGATGATGGTGATGGTGATGATAATGATGGTGATGGAGAACATTCCAACCATGCATGACTGAGTCTTTCTCCTCATGAAGATTCAGATAAGTCATGTAACTGGTGTGGAGCCCACAGTAGAGAGGGCAGCTTCATGCCTTGTCATTATTTTGGGCTGTTGGGAAGGGGGCATTTCTTGGCAGAAGTGAGCTTTGAGACAAGTTTGCCAGGAAAAGGGCAGAGAACTCATGTGGTACATGCCGTGTGTCATTCTAGAATGAGCTGAAAGCAAGACAGAAATGTGAGGTGATTTATATGTCTAGAAAGCAGTGTCCCGTCAAGCTCTTGATGTTCTTTTTGGTTTTTTGAAAGCTAAAAAAGAAAAAGGGAGTGGAAATGCTGGTACAGTGCAGAATGCTAAAGCAGACATGCCTTACTGTGTCATTTTTCTTCCACGGGCACCACTCTAGCCTTGATTGTATACAACTCAGAGCTAAATTGGAGTGGTAACCCCTGACATGGGAACAGCCATTATAATGGCTTCCACAGCCTTCACCCCGCTTCCTGCCCCATACAGCATTTGCACACCTACTAGTGTGTTGCTCGCGCCAGACACCAAGGATGCAGAGAGGAACGAGGCCACATGGTGGAGGGAAGGGACCCCAGGCATTGGAGTCCAGCTGATTCAGGTTCCCAAATCTAGAGCTTACAAATCTGCACAACTCCAAAGTTTTCTTTCACTTCAGTGATCTGATATTTAACAATGGGCCAATACTGCCTATTTCCACGGGCTGGCTGCAAGATTTGGGGTACTTGTCTGAACTTGGCTGTTGGTTGACACTGAATTAACAGTGGTCACGGCGCCTCCCACTGCTGAAGCAGTTATCCCTATGGTGGTGATTGTTAATTTGCATACTCTGCCTTAAGAGCCTTACTGCACATGCATATTTCTCTGAGCAGTTTCATTTCTAACTGAGCCACAGAGCAAAGGGACTTTTTGGTACTCGCATTCTCTCCTACCTTATTTCATTATATTACATTCCACATAGGCCTTCCTCAGCTAAGGAATTGGGAGCCTATGGGGAGAGCAATCACTAGAAATTGTTATGCCTGATTTTTTTTTTTCCTTTGGTGGTTCTAAATTTTTTTTACATTTTTTTTTAATATTCTTTTCCATTATGGTTTATCATAGGATATTGAATACAGGTCTCTGTGCTATACGCTAGGACCTTGTTGTTTATCCATCCTATATATAAAAGCTTACATCTGCTAACCCCAAACTCCCACTCCATCCCTCCCCCACCCCCTCCCCCATGTGTTATGCCTGATTTTTAAAGCAAAATCAAATCACATTCTCTTATACAGCCAGTGTCCATGCTGAGTGCTTCAGAGAGTCAGTCCTCCATTCACCAAATCACATTTTTTTTTTTTTTTTGGCCGTGCCACACCTTACGGGATCTTAGTTCCCTGACCAGGGATTGAACCTGGGCCCTCGGCAGTGAAAGCGCGGAGTCCTAACCACTGGATCACCAGTGAACTCCCAAAACATGTGTTATCTACTTCAAGCATGAGCCAGAGCAGACCAGGCTCCCTCAGGCCAATCTTCCCCTCCACCCATCACCCAGGTCTGGGCCTGAAAGCTTGGCGAGGGGCAGGGGGCGGGTCTCCAGCTGAGGGTCCCTGAGAACCTTCAGATGCATTTCCCAGCCTGGGCCGTCATGTTCTAAGAGAGACCCCAGCTGTTGGTGGGTCTCCTGTGCCTCAGAGCCCGTGAACCTGGCCCTGGCAAGCTCTCTTTCATTGAAACTGCATATTGGTTTGATGGCCACACCCCATACCGTCTAGTTGAGTTTGTCACAAAAGGTGACAAATCTGATTGCCTTTTCGATGTTTATGCAAATTCTATTCTCGTGCTTCCTGGATATTTTAAAATAGAATCATAGTCATTACATTTACCTCCTCAGCTGTTTTCTACTTCAAGTAGAGAGGAAACAAAGTGATTTATGTGCTTAGATCCTTTCTCGCTTTTCTTATCTAAGTGCCTGACTCCGTGACACTTACGTTTAATGAGTTACTCTCTACCATACATACATTATTAATTTATAACATAAACTAAATTAAAAGCACTGGAAACTAAAGCTCCCTCATTGCAGGAGCATATTAGAACCATCATGTGGAATATTTTGCTGTGTGTTTCTCTGCAGGGGGGTGGGAAATGGAAGTGAATTTTTTCAATGACGGGCTTTAGATGCTTCACCCGCAGGATGGAGACTGGCTTGTTAATATTTTATTATGGATTAAAGTTGGGGGGATTGGGTCTTTTCAGTGCTTTATTGGTTATTTTTCAAGTGTTTGGTTTTATGAAAGTTAGATCAAAGTTGGTATGTTTAAGTCCAGCTGAAAGAGAGCCCTTGTCTCTTGGTGAAGATGTTTTCTCCCATGTAGGGAGCAGAGAGAATTGACAAGGTGGCCTGAGAGGCATGTGTACACATGCATTTTACAGAATCCTTTTGGGGGACTTGTGAGGCTTTGTAGATCTTCCCTGGAGAGGAGGGACGGAGCCGTGTAAGCTTCCTGGGCAAAGCCCCCAGCTCTCGGGGGGAGCCAAGCCCCTGGCATTCCGTAGTACGCTGGCACCATGGAGAACTTTGGAATCACCCTGCAGCAGAGATGGGGAAATCCATGACGAGATCCCTACTTTTCCTACCACATTGTCGGGTTATTGCCAAGAGGGGGTGTCCAGCCAGGGACTGTATCTCCCAGCCTCCCTTGGCTTCTATGTTGGGCCAAGTGACTTCCTCCCAGAGACCACTTGGGGGTGTCAAGCAAGGCAGATTAGGACCAGGCAGGCATCGCCCACCCTCCTCTTCTCTTCTCCACTGGCTGTACACATGGGATTCCCAGGTTCCCAAAGATGGCAGAGCCTCTGGTTCCCAAATGTGATGAGATTTTAAGTAACTGAGGTTAAAGCAGAACAAAAGACTCCTCAAAAGAGCTGTCTCTACTTGCTGCCTCCGTTTTTTTCTTCCTGGGTTCTTTCTTGAACACACTCCTTTTCATCCCCACCACTACTTCCCTCCCCACCACCCGGTGAAAATGGATCATGGCAAAACCACCAGTGATCTCCACATCGCCAGTGTCAGTGCTCAAAATCAGCCTTCATCTTCTTCAACCTGGATGGAATGGGACCCGTATCCTGTGGTCCTTTTTTGAAATGCCAAGGGTAGAAACAGCATGATGTGCGTGCACTTTTGGCGAAGCAAATAGGAGAATCACCAAGTGGTAAAATACCCCCTGTCTTCCAACACCATGACTCAGAACCGAACTTTTGTTGTGCTCCGCCTCCAGATTAGGGGGGTAGACACAGCAGCCGATATGCTAATCAGTACCGTCCCCACCCTTCTACCCCAACCCATAGAGCTGCCGTCCATCTGAAAACCTACTTCCTCCAGAACGTGCACTCGGGCATCCTCACTACCCGAGAGCTTCCATGGGGTTTTATTTTTATTCTCAATATAATAAAAATTGTAAAAGTGTACCTGGACAGAAAATGGCAGCCTCTAAACACAAGGAGAGGGTCTCCCCTGTGTATCTCTAGCACCTAGCTCAGGGTCTGGCACAGAGCAGACACAGAACGGATGCTGGTAGGAGGGAGGGCAGGAGGGGGAGGAAGAAATAATCACGTGGGCAGTGTCAGTATCATCACCCTCATATTCACTGGCAGAGCAGATACTGAGACCAGCTCTCGGAAGGCGCTTTGCTAGGGGGCAGCTCTGGGAGACACCCTCTATCCTTACGGCAAGCCGTTCCCTTCCCAGCCAGAATGATAAACTGACCCCATTCTGAAAGAGCTCTTTAATGATGAAACAATTTTAGATAAAGAAGTGTTTGATTATCGGCCACTTTTTGGAAGTTAGGTCTGAAATTAGGACATTCCAGTTCAGCGGATGCCCCTTTAACTGTCTGATTAAAGCCAGAGTAAACACCCAGCCTCATGTAAGTTCGATGTGGCCTTTTTACTGGCTAGAATTTCACATTCTTTTAAAACTACACGCTCACTGCATCCCAGAACAGAGGAATTTAGAGGATTTGTGTATTCAGGGTCTTAAACGTCTTGCAGACATTTTAACCAGCTGTGAGATTTGAGATTTTACATCTGTTCCAGTTACTGTTGCTGTTTAACAAGCTACCCCCAAACTTCATGGCATCAGCGCCCCTTTCATTATGGTCTTGGGTGAGGAATTCTGACAGGGCACGAGGGATGGGTTTTCCCTGCTCCATGATGTCAGAAGCCTCCACTGGGAAGATTTGCTGGGTGGGGAGCTCGGTAGCTGGGGCTATAATCCTCCGGGGGTCTCCCCTCCAGGTCTGGTGGTTGATGCTGGCTGTCACCTGCTACCTCTGCTGGGGCTGTCAACCTGAGCACCTACACCTGGCCTCTTCTGGTGACCTGGGCTTCCTCACAACATGGCAGCCCAGGAAAGTCAGACTGTTTTCATGATGACTCAGAGCGCCGACAGTGAGTGTCCCAGGGAAAAGGGATCTCATTCCTTTTAGGACTTAGCCCCAGAAGTCACAGTGACCTTTTCACTGTACTTTTTCTGTCACAAGCCCGCCCAGTTTCAAAGGGAACATAGATCCCACCCCTCAGCTGGAGGACGGTGAGATCCCCGGAGGAAGAGTGCATGGAATGGAAGCTTTGTTGCCACCACCTTTGGAGAATACACAACATCTAAAGCCAATGTGGGGCATGGGGGAGGGTGGTGGCCTCCCTCTGTCAGAAAAAGGTGTGTCTGGGCTACAAAACGCAGGCCGGAGGCTTGGGGAGAGGCGACAGGGGACATGGCTCTGGAGGAGGATTCTATCAGGGAAGCAGCAGGGCCTCAAGGCACCTCTGTCCCCTGACCTGGGGGAGACGTCAGAGCCCTGCTATCCTCCTGAAGCCGGTGAGTGTGGCCAGACCACCTCCCAGCCCATCTGGGCACCTGGGGCATCTCCGGGTCAGATTCTGCTCCAGCTTCACCCCAGATTTCCGCCGCCGTCTTCTTTCTTTGAGAATTAGCACCTTTATCAGTAAAGCAGAAAATAATATCACCCTGGGTAGAGAAGGCTAATAAAAGTGATAATAACTGATTCACAGAGGGTAAAACTATTCTGGAACTGCTGAATTACAAGAACAGACACACGATGTGTTTACTGTCCAGGTATCTCCTTGCTACCTTTTTCTGTACTGATTTTTCCCCTGCTAAAGATGTGGATTATTTTTATGCAAATAATGTAAGGACTGCAGTATTACAGGCCCTTGCCAACACAGGAATTTATAACTCAAGTCATGTCCTCTTATGCACTGAGCTGCCAGAAAAACTCTCATTAACTAAAGCCACACATAAGACATAAACAGCCGTGTGATGGGTTAAAGCGTGACTAGGAAACTGCTCCCAGAAGCGGCCAGGACGATAGAGCATAGTGTCCTTGTGGCTCTGTGGACCGAGAGCTCTGAGAACTGGGAGCCTTTGTTGGCTGCCATGTGTGCTCAGGTCAGATAGTACAGGTGAGTGATAAGACCAGACCGTGCGCTGTCCCAGGAGCCGGTGGGGCACCAGAGAAGCGACAGACATGGCAGGATATGGTGGTCTCGAAGAAGGGAAAACCACAGCCGAGTCCAAGACCTGGCAGAGTTCATGGGGCAGCAGACCAAGGTGTGGAATCAGATGGGATGGAGCGCAGGTACTAAGCAGTTCCAAGGCTGAGGGCACGAGCATACTGGGTGCTGCTTGCTGGAAAGAGAGAAGGACGGGGGTGGAGGAAGGGAGAGACAAAACAGTGGCTTTTTTTTTAAATAGTAATCTTTATTTCCATTTAAGCTTTGGCAAATCTCTCTCTCTCTCTCTCTTTTTTTTTTTTTTGGCTGTGCTGTGAGGCATGTGGGATTCTTGGTTCCCCGATCAGGGATCGAACCTGAGGCCCCTGCAGTAAAAGTGCGGAGTGCTAATCACTGGACCGCCAGGGAAGTCCCATAACAATGGTTTTAAACTTTGTTGTTTGATAGGTTGGTTAGTTGGTTGGTTGGTCAGTTGATTGGTTTGGTTGATTGGTTGGCTAGTTAGTTTTTGGTGTGGGGATGTTTAGCAGAGAAATACTTTCTTCTGGTTCAAAGATAATCACACAGGGAAATGCTATACAGAAAACAAGATTCAAGAATCGCGGCTCCGTTAACCGGCTTACAGTTCATAAGTGACCTTGACACTTTAGCCCAGGTGGATAATTGCTGTCACAGGTGTGCCCAGCAGAGAGACTCAGGCAGACCTGGGTGCTTCTTGTCTTGAGGCTGCATCCCCCCAAAATGTGTTCCCCGAATGTGAGGAGTGCAGGGTGTTAATTAAGCTTCCGTGGGCAAATCCACTTGCGAAATGCATAGTGTTTACTCCAGAAATTCTCCTTCTCGGTCCTTGAAGTGTTAACATGCACTGGGACCTTACACGTGACATACAACACAGGCTGTCTCCCAACACAGCGAATTATCAAGCCCTTTCTCTACTGAATGTAACGCATGTACTAGCATTCTAAGAAGCATGTTTTTGAAGATAATTTTTGAAATAATTATTCCAAATAGAAGAAGAAGAAATGGATGGAACTCTTGATTAAAAAGAGATGTAATATGTGGCAGTTGGTAGAGAGAGCGTTTGGTTGAGACAGAAGCAGAGGCAGAGAGCAGAGTAGCTGGGCCATGGTCCCCAGCAGAGGGAGGCCAGAGATGAATCCTGCTTTGTAGAGATGACAATGCCAGCAAATTCCAACCGGAACATGCAAGAGCGATGGGTTATTCTTGACCACTGCTGCATGCCTCGTTGAGCTAAACTTTGGTCCTCTCATAAACCTTTGACCTTCTTTAGAGTCATTTCATTGCTCAAGAGGTAAAGGAAATAACGAGGAATGGTGTTATTTGACCAATAAGGAAAAACAACTTAGTGAGTGAAGATTACAGGGACACAAGGGAAGGTGACCGTGGCATCCTAAAGTTTATGAAAGGGAAGCACATATTTGTGGGCATGGAGAGGTCTTAAAATAAGAGATCATTTGAGTTTGACCCTTTGGCCCTCTAGGCTAATAATGGGAATAACCACCAGATGGAAACTATATGGAAGAAAGCAGCCCATTTACAAGTTCAACCAAAACAATTTGAAATCCCTAGTATAATAAACATAGCAAAATTTTATAGGACCTCTATGGAGAAGGCTTCAAAATTCTGGAGACTCAACAACATAAAAATGTCAGTCCTCCCTCCATTCATTTCTGAGTGTAATGGTATCCCAATTAAAATACCGAAAGGTTTGTCTTAGGAAATGGACAAGAAAACCCTGAGAAAGAAAAGCAGTAAGGGGAACTCGCTGTTCTAGAGGTTAAAACATAGTAGGAGGCCATGTTTTGGAGGAATTAAAGCAGTGTGATGCTGGCACACGATTAAACAGAGGACTGATCAAATGTAACAGAACGTCCACAAGTAGATCTAAATACATAAAGAAGAACTTTAGTATATGTTAAGTGTGCTGTCTCATGTAAGCAAAGGAAAGATGAACTACTTAGTAAGTGATGTTGGGACAACTGGGAAGACATCTAGGAAAAAATTAATTTGACTACTCAAAGCCTAGAGAAATTCCAAATGGAATTTAATTGTAAAACCTAAAATTTTATGAGTGCTAGATAAAACATGAGGTAATCCTGTTACTACGTTTATTACCTTTCTCACTGTGATTCAAAGCCTAGAAATCATCAAAAAAAGATTAATAAATTATAAATTAAACTACATTTTTTAAAAAGTTTAAAGACTACTGCTTGGCAAAAAATTAATAATCACCATAAGCAAAGGGAGAAAAACAAACCGATAAACTGGGGAAAATGTTTGCAATTCATATAATAAACAAAGGGTTAAGCTCTTTAATAAATAAAGAGCTCTTACAAATCAATATAAAAATGACCAACAACTCAATAGAAAAACATGCAGAAGATGTGACAAGTAGTTCATAGGAAAGGAAATGAAAACAGCTTATACATGTATGAAAAAATGCTTAATCTTACTCATTATGAGAGAAATGCAAATTAAAACTGGTAATTTTTTTTACCTGTGTTACTGACAAAACAAAAACAAAAACAAAAAGGTTTGATAATATGCTGCGTTGGCAAAATTGTGAGAAACAAGTACTTTAGTACATTGCTGGTGGGGTGCAAGTTAGTAAACCTTACATAGGGCAGTTTGTATAGTAGTACCTATCAAAATCACAAATATATCCACTTTGACTAGGACTTACCTTCTAGGAATTTACATTACAAGATGTACAAGAAAGCCCGGATCATGAAGTATAAACAAAGTAACATTGCAGCATTGTTTGTAATTGGCTAAGTATTTCTCCCCAAATATTCATCACTGGGAACTGGCTAAAGAGATTATGGTACAGGCTTATAGTGGATGCTATTCAGCTGTAAATAAAGAGAGGATGTTTTCGGCCAGTGTCAGCTATTACCACTTGCCACCCCATTTTGACCCATCTCCCACCTTTCTGACCTCAGTTCCCATCCTCAACTCTTACACGTTCCATAAAATACCATCACAGATGCTGAATGAACATGACACTTATTTTTAAAGTTTTCACATGTATTAGCCCTACTTCTGTCTGCCAACATGGTGAGAACTGCTATGACTCTTATACTGCAAAGATCAAGCAGTTGAATGATACCCAGTGTAAGTGAAGGCAAGCAGAATTTGGCCTTCTCACATCCTGCGGAGGGAGGATAAATTGGTACAGTAGTTTTGGAGGTCAATGTGACAATGTCTATTAAAGCTTTAAATGCGCATTAACCCACCGATTCCACTTTGAGAAATTTATCCTGTTGACACCTGCATATATAAGGATGCTCATTGTATGTTTTACAGCTTGGCTCCAGGTGTTTGGGTCAATGTTGAGTGGCAGTCAGAAAACAGGTTCTAATGCTTCAGGGTCTCGTCTTCCTACCTTCTATGCAGGCTAGTCTGTGTAGCTATTGTTGCCACCACATGACTGATTTTACAGCAATAAAGGAAATATCAACTGCTGGTCAGTCAGGAGAAAAGAAGGACCCTAGAGGTAGAAACCAAAGCCTGTCACCTCAAATGCCATCATGTCTCCTGTCTTTCAGACCATAGTCTAGAACATTAGTTTCCCAGTGATGATAATTGGATGCCCAGAATATTAAACTCACCTCATGACTAGAGCCAAGAGATTAATCATGGGTATATTCTATTTAACCTAAATAACCAAAGAAATGTACTCAAGAAAAACTAACAGAAAAAAAATTAGTTTTTTGCTTTAAAAAAACGAAGGTAAAAAGTAAGAGGCTACTAGAGACAAGGAAACATGGAGTGCATGGTTGTTTCAGAATATACCCCCAAATTCTTTGATGTTCCTCCCTTCACGTGGTGGAGGTTAATTTTCCTCCCCTTAAGTATGGGCTGGATGTAGTGAGTCTTCTAACGAATGAAATATGGTGGATGTGATGGCGGGTGACTAGGTCATCAGAGACATCGTGGCCTCTTCCTTGCTTTCTCTTGGATTGTTTGCTCTGGGGGAGGCCTGCTGCCCTGCTGTGAGAGCACTCAGGTAACCTATAGCGAAGACCCCTTAGTGAGGGATTGAGGCCTGCTGCCAGCCCCTGCTGACACCTTGATAGCAGCTACATGCGACACCTGCTAAACCACTCACAAATTCCTGTCTCTCAGAAACTGTAAAATGATAAATGCATTTTCCTTTAAGCTGTTAAATTTGGGGGAAATTTGTTATACAGCAAGAGCTAGCCAATACAAAGAGGGAAAAGCAGTCTGTGATTAATAAAGATGAACGTTCCCCAGAATTGTGCCATTTGCAGAGATGTAGCTAGACCCAGAGACTCATACAGAGTGAAGTAAGTCAGAAAGAGAAAAACAAATATCGTAAAATATCACTTATATGTGGAATCTAGAAAAATGATACAGATGAACTTATTTGCAAAGCAGAAATAGAGACACAGACGTAGAGAACAAACATATAGATACCAAGGTGGGGGTGGTGGTGGGATGAACTGGGAGATTGGGATTGACACATATACACTAATATGTATAAAATAGATGACTAACACATATACACTACTATGTATAAAATAGATGACTAACACATATGCACTACTATGTATAAAATAGATGACTAATGAGAACCTACTGTATAGCACAGGGAACTCTACTCAATGCTCTGTGATGACCTAAATGGGAAGGAAATCCAAAAAAGAGGGGATATAGGTGTACATATAGCTGATTCACTTTGCTGTACAGCAGAAACTAACACAACATTGTAAAGCAACTATATTCCAATAAAAGTTAATTTAAAAAAATAAATAAAACAAATTACCACCAGCATCTTCCTGGAAAAAAAAAAAAAGATAGACGTTCCCACTATGTCAGGCTCAGGATATGACTTTATTAAGCCCCATTATCCAAGACTGCATGTCATACAGGATCCACTGCACCAAGAAATACCATTACTATGGCTGAGGTTGGATATTAGCTTATGGTATATTATTGTTTGAATAATCTGAATAAATTTAAGTTATAAGAATCTTTTGATGCTTTTTGAATAGCATTTGATTACCCTATATTTTACCTCAAATTTTCATCTCTTATATTTTCATTGCCCAAGACATGTGCTTTTGACACTTTGTATACAATTCCTAGTGAAAACTGGTCAATAGAAATAGAAATCTGGTAAATAGAAATCTCAAAGCTTTAGCAAATGAATAAGTAAATAGCAGCTGCATATGCAGTGATAAGGAAAGATCTCCAAGAAATATTGTTCATGAAAAAGAAAAGTATACTAGTATTTGTATTTTTTTAATAAAAAGAAGGAAAAAAGAATAGTTATTGGTATTTTTTTTGAATATGCATTAAAGGAAGAATAAGCAATAAATTAAAAACTGTGGTCACCTATTAGTGGGATTGGAACAGAGAAAATAGTTTGCATTATGTAGTCAAAGAGAAATACATAGTTTTTTTTTTAAATTTTTGTTTATTTATTTATTTATTTTTGGCTGTGTTGGGTCTTCGTTTCTGTGCGAGGGCTTTCTCTAGTTGCGGCAAGTGGGGGCCACTCTTCATCGCGGTGCCCGGGCCTCTCACTGTCGTGGCCTCTCTTGTTGTGGAGCACAGGCTCCAGGCACGTGGGCTTCAGTAGTTGTGGCATGTGGGCTCAGTAGTTGTGGCATGTGGGCTCAGTAGTTGTGGCTCACGGGCCTAGTTGCTCCGCGGCGTGTGGGATCTTCGCAGACCAGGGCTCGAACCCGTGTCCCCTGCATTGGCAGGCAGACTCTCAATCGCTGCGCCACCAGGGAAGCCCCATAATTTTTTTTAATTAAACAAATTTTAAAAGTGAGGGGCACCACGAACATCAGTATGGACCATCCAGGTTGCTCTCTGATGAGTTCAGAGTTTTTTTAAAAGTATTGATATGTACAGAAAATAGGAGAGGCACGTACCCAAGGCTGAATGGCAAGTAAGGGCAAGAATAACCCCCAGGATGAGCTAAGCCTTGTGAAAGATGCCAGGAACAAGGACATTTTTGGATATTTGCAGCGAAAACGTAACATGAAAGGCTAACACAACCACTGCCAGGGGAAGATGGCAGGGTTGCTCCTTGGCGACCCACAGAAAGTAGAATTGCTCTCCTGTTTGACCCTACTGCTTCTTACACGTGGAACCTTTAAGCCCTGCTTGTACAGGTTGTTCGCTCCCGTGTAGCTATCTGGGTTCATTGACTTATGCCAAGATTGGCCTTGGTTGTTTGGGGGGGTGTCTTGGGGTGTTTTGTTTTGTGCTGGTTTTTTGCTTACTGACCTGGGAGCATTGTGCTTGGCTCGACCTTGTTCTCATGGGCTGATTGTCCCCCTTATGCTCTTGTCTCCTTCAAAGCCAAAATGGGTACTAACTTTTTGTATCCTTGAGTAGTGTTCAAACTCTCTTCTGTTCTCAAAACTCATTCTGGAATTCACTTCAGCCTCCAGCCAGCTGCTAAATCAGCCAAGAATGCTTCCACCAGGCCTTGGCCTCTTTGTTCCAGAGGCCACTAGTGGTGCAGATGTGGGCTTCGCTCTTTGGGTACCAAGCCATTGGAGAGAAGCATTGCCATCTTCTCTAATCCAAGAAGGATAACCTTCAAATGGAGGAAGGAAAATGAAGCACAGACTTTACTAAGTAGGAGTTAAAATCTACAAAAGGAGGCGAGATTGAAGAAGTACACGTAGCCACTCTAAATATCTTCAAGTCTTCAGGCCCAAGTTAATACTATCCCAGGATAATGAAAAAGCATTCAAACATGACTGGGAAAGATATTATAAGAAAAGGAAGGATATTGGAGGGTCATTTCTCAGTTTTCCAAATGGTGGGAAAAAATACTCTCCACCAAATAACATGGATTCATAGTAAAACTCATGAATGAATTATTAAACAGTTCGTGAGCACTGAATAAAGAAATGCAGAAGCCGGGGTGGTTCGTTTATTAAAAAATTATGCCAAATTAGGTGTGAAATCTTTGTCAGCTTCTTTTGATTATTGTCAACCTGGAGGGAGGTATCCAATGTTTAACATCTTTGAACTGTCCTCCTATTCAATACTTTTGTCAGGAACTAAGATGTGCATTTGTAGTAGAGGGCTTTGTTATCTTATGATAACATTGTTTTACATAATGTATTTTAAAATTTCATAACTGATTAAACTTGGCCTTTGTGAAAGATCCTGTTAAGGGAATGAAAAGGCAAGCCACAGGCTGGGAGAAAATATTTGCAAAACATCTTTAAAACTTAACAATAGGACCACCTTACACCTATTGGGACAGCTACTCTAAAAAAACAAAACAAAACAAAACAGAAAGTAACACGTGTTGATGAGGATGTGGAGAAAATGGAACCCTTGTGCATTGTTGCTGGGAATGAAATGGTACAGCCACTGTGGAAAACAGTGTGCTGGTTCCTTAAAAATAAAAGTACTGTATCATCCATCAATTCTACTTCTGGGTATGTACACCAAAATCGAATTGAAAGTAGGATCTGAAAGAGACATGAACACCTATTTTCACAGCAGTATTATTCACAATAGCCAAGAAGTGGAAGCAATCCAAATGTCTCTTAATGAATGAATGGATAGGCAAAATGTGGTTTATACATACAATGGAATATTTTTCAGCCTTAAAAGGAAGGAAATTCTGACATATTTTACAACATGGATGAACCTTGAGAACATTATTCTAAGTGAAATAAGCCAATCACAAAAGACAAATACAGTATGATTCCACTTATATTAGGTACTTAGTGTAGTCAAAGTCATAGAGACAGAAGGTAAAATGTTGGTTGCCAGAGTCTAGGAAAGGGGGAAATGGGAAGTTATTATTTAATGGGCACAGAGTTTTAGGTTTACAAGATGAAAGAACTATAGAGATGGATGGCTGAACTGTATACTTAAAAATGGTTAAGATGGCAAATTTTATGCCATGGATATTTTATTACCACAATAAAAAATAAATCGAAAAAGAAGGAAGAAAATAATAGGAAAATACAGTTTAAAAGTGGGCAAAATACATGAACAGACACCTCACTAAAGAAGGTATACAGATGGCAAATAAGTGTATGAAAAGATGCTCAACGTCATATCATCGTGGAATTGCAAATCAAAACAACGATAAGATACCACTATACACCTATTAGAATGGCTAAAATTTAAAACACTGACAACACCAAATGCTGATGAGGACATTGAGGTACAGGAACTCTCATTCATTGCTGGTGAAAATGCAAAATAGGACAGCCACTTTGGAAGGCAGTTTGGTGGTTTCTTAAAAAACCAAACATACTCTTACCATATGATCTGGCAATTGCGCTCTTTGGTATTTACCCATAAGATGAAAACTTATGTCCACACAACAGCCTTCACAGCGATGTTTGTAACAGCTTTTTCATAATTGCCAAAATATGGAAGCAACCAAGATGTCCTTGAAGGAACCTTAAATGCATACTGCTAAGTGAAAGAAACCAGTCTAAAAAGGCTGTATACCATGATTCCAACTGTATGACGTCTGGGAAAGGCAAAAACCATACATAGAGTAAAAAACAGATCAGTGATGGAGGGGGGAAGGGAAGAGACAAACAGATGACGCACAGGGGAATTTTAGAGCAGTGAAACTATTTTGTATGATACTGTAGTGGATGCATTACATTATGGATGTAGTGACATTATGGATGCATGACATTATGCATTTGTAAAAACCAAAACCAAAAAAGGAAAAACTACAACACAAAAGCGTGAACCCTAATTTAAATGGTAGACTTTAGTTAATAATAATGTATCAATATTGGTTCATCAATTGTGACAAATGTACCTCCAATGCAAGATATTAGTAATGAGGGGGTAGAGTATATAGGTACTCTCTGTAGCTTCTGCTCAATTTTTCTGTAAACCTAAAACTGCTCTAAAAAAAAGAGCAGTCTATCTATTTTTTAAATGTCAAAATTAAAAGTAGAAAAAAATACTCGGTTGGGAACTTTTCTGAAAATGAAACTAAAAATTAAGAAATAAGCCTTTTACAAATTTAGTTTATAAATGCAACAGTGAATTCTTAGAATGAATGAGGAGTGAGTCAAGTAACTTTTAGGGGTGATGGGAATGTTCTGCCTTGATAGTAGTGATAGTATCATGATTGTATAAATGTATCAAAACTCATGGATTTTTACATGTTAAAATAATTCATTGTGCTACAGTAACTTATACCTTACTGAAGAATTTTTTTTAATGAGGAGAGTGAGTTGGGGCTATAATTTTTATGCCAAAATTGTATGAAAGCACAAAATACCATCCTTCACTGTGTGACTTTTACTGCATGATTCTAAAGAGAATTATTTTTACAAGGGCTTTATCCGTTTTTTTCCAAGTCTCCTTTAAATACTTTCATATTTAGACCATTCTCTTTTAAACCTTCTTTGAAGTCATCATCCTTGTTAAATGTCTCTTCTTTAGTTGGTAACTCTTCTAAATCCCCTGACCTCCATTGGTCAGTGGTTTTGTATATGACTTGATCTGTTCTCCAACATCAGTGCCATGGATTACTGGTTTGTTTTGGGGTTTGTTTTTTTTTTTTTTTTGGCAAGATTTGCCATCTACTTTGCAACGAATTGCCCTGTATTTGCACTCAGCAAAAGAAGAAGGACAAAGATGTCGAAACAAAGGATGAGCATAGATGCTAGTGTTGAATGGGGAAAGATAATTTGAGTAGGAAATACTTTTACACTGCATTAGATGTGGTTCACTAGAGAATAATTTCATGTTAGGATGATTTTTGCTTTCCTATGCAGCTTTGTAACTACAGAGACTGCAATCATAAAGGTGCGAGAATGCCTTGGAGAAACAGGATGCATTTTTAAAATCACATAATGTAGATGAAACCAAACTGAACTAATGGGTTAAAGAGTGGATGGTCCTATCAGGATTCAAAAAGATGTTGACAAGATGGAAATGATCAGCCTAAACCAGCAAGGAGAGATTTAACACACATTACCTTTAATACATCACCTATTTGGGTTTAAGAGACTAATTTCATTTTTTTTAACTTTCTTTTTTAAAATATTTATTTATTTATTTATTTGGTTGCACGGGGTCTTAGCTGCGGCAGGTGGGCTCCTTAGTTGCGTCTCACGGGCTCCTTAGTTGTGGCATGCGAACTCTTAGTTGCAGCATGCATGTGGGATCTAGTTCCCTGACCAGGGATCGAACCCAGGCCACCTGCATTGGCAGCACAGAGTCGTATCCACTGTGCCACCTGGGAAGTCCCAATAGGCTAATTTCAAATGTTCAGTGTAGATTGCCCCTGTGGCTTGTTGCACCTGTGCTTACAAGTCTTACTTTTAGTTCATGTCCAGATTAAGGCAAGCCAACAGCATCAGACAGCTACTTAAGAAGCTAATGTCATTCTTGTCTGGGTTAATTAAACGACACCATCCTGACTGGTGGAGATGAGTCACCCTGCATTCTGCACTGATGGGACCATGTGGGGTGATGTGTCCTATTCTGAGCTCCACACTCTTAGAAGGGTTTTGATAAATTATTGTATTCAGAGGAAGGTGTATGGGATAATTTAGGAGTGGGAGTGGGGAGACTAAAAGCCATTTCATATAAAGAATGATTGAGAATATTTATCCTGGACAAAGCAAGACTTTAGGAGAGCCTGAGACCTGCCTTCAGATCCTCAACCTGAAAAAGGAGAATTCTAGCACTTTTCTGTAGGACATGAAGACCTCTAAGAGTCCATCCCCCTGGAGATTCTGATTCCTACTGTTGTGTTCAATCTTCATTTTAAAAGACCTCATCCCCTACATTCTACTTCTTCCTCCAAAATACTGCATAAACCCTAAACAAAAGCGTTAGCACCGCCTTTTAGTAGCAAGCTAATCGCTTCCCACCTCCCATTAGCTAATTGAAACCAGCAATAATAAGAGAGAATGAAAGAGGGTTAGCTGCCACACGCATACCTGGGCTGCTAAGTACAGTTCTAGGGTGCTTTTTCCAGCTGCAGGCTGGGGATAGCTCAGGGTCCTCCAGGGCAGGCCTGCTTCAGCATCAAGAAGCCATCTCCTGATTGATGGTAGCACCCTTGTCTAGGCAGCGTTTTGCTATTTTTATCCTCTGGTGGTTGTGTCTCTATCAGTCAGACTGCTGTATTCAGTGATATCTTTGTTTTGATGTTGATGCCCTTACCCAGTGAGAGCACAGAGAAATCACATGAATTCAGGCCCCTTTAGTTGAGAGTGAATTTTGACAGAGACTGAACTGCGGTATTTTGAGCTACTCCTGAAGAAAAAGTTGGCCAAGGAGGGACTTCCCTGGTGGCACAGTGGTTAAGAATCCGCCTGCCAATGCAGGGGACCACGGGTTCAATCCCCGGTCCGGGAAGATCCCACACGCCGCGGAGCAACTAAGCCCGTGCGCCACAACAACTGAGCCCGCGACCCACAACTACTGAAGCCCGTGCTCCACAACTACTGAAGCCCGTGTGCCTAGAGCCCGTGCTCCACAAAAAGAGAAGCCACCACAATGAGAAGCCCGCACACCGCGGCAAAGAGTAGCCCCTGCTCACCGCAACTAGAGAAAGCCCATGTGCAGCAACGAAGACCCAACGCAGCCAAAAATAAATTAAATAAATAAATAAATTTATTTATTTTTTAAAAAAAGTTTCCCGAGGAAATGGATGGGGGGGTGTTTTTCTTCTATGAAGAAAATGAACAGGCTTGTGCATCTTTTTGAAGCATTTCTTGCAATTAGTTGGTGTGATAATTGAATAATCTCTCTTCTGTACATCAGGCTCTTTAGTACTGGTTACTGTGTCTCAGCAGTTCTCAGAGTTTAGTGTGTTGAGGAATCACCCAAAGAACTGGTTAAAATGCCGTTTCCAAGACTTCGTGTCCACACATTCTCATTTCCTCTGCCCAGAGGAGACCCCAGGCGCCGAGTTTATCACAAAGGTTATACTGCCCCAGGTGATTCCACAGTCTGTGAAGGGCTGCTGTGTAGAACTCAAAAGTGGAAATCTGCCCCCTCTGTTCTTCTTTCATATGCTCTCACTTAAAGAAAAAAAATTCTACCAGTTTAGACCGAAGGAGTGAAGTTTTCCTTTGGAATTCAGAAATGAATGCAGTGATAACCATCTGGAATGAAGGTCAAAGTCACTTGGGAGTCTGCTTGGGGTCCCAGAGAGCCCGCCAGAGGGAAGTTTTGGTCTTTGATTCCAGTGACCTTCTTTTAATGTTTTGAATGGTGAAGGCTAACTAGTCTAGGCTAGCTACAATAAAATTCTGCTGTTGGAGCTTGGGATAGAGAATTCCAATATCTGAGTGCCATGGGCAATTGGCATAACTTTTCTAGCCTCATCTTTTTACCTGTTGAGATGGGAAAACACATAATCTTAAAATAGTAAGGCTAATTTGCAGCAACATGGATGGAACTAGCGATTATCATTATAAGTGAAGTCAAAAAAAGACAAATACCATATGATATCACTTATATGTGGAATCTAAAATATGACGCAGATGAACCTACGAAACAGAAACAGACTCACAGACATAGAGAACAGACTTGTGGTTGCCAAGGGGGAGGGGGTTGGGGGAAGGATGGAGTGGGAGGCGAGGTTAGCAGATGTAAACTATTACATATAGAATGGATAAACAACGAAATTGGGTCATTTGTAGAGACATGGATGGATCTAGAGACTGTCATACAGAATGACGTAAGTCAGAAAGAGAAAAACAAATATCGTGTATTAACGTGTATATGTGGAATCTAGAAAAATGGTACAGATGAACCGGTTTGCAAGGCAGAAACAGAGACACAGATGTAGAGAACAAACATATGGACACCAAGGGGGGAAGCGGTGGGGGGGGGGTGGGATGAACTGGGAGATTGGGATTGACATGTAAACACTAATATGTATGAAATAGATAACTGATGAGAACCTGCTGTATGGCACAGGGAACTCCACTTTGCTGTACAGTAGAAATTAACACAACATTGTAAAACAACTATACCCCAATTAAAAAAAAAACAAAAACGATGGGTAAACAACAAGGTCCTACTGTGTAGCACAGGGAACTGTATTCAGTATCCTGTGATAAACCATAATGGAAAAGGATCTGAAAAAAGAACGTATATATGTGTATAACTGAGTCACTTCGCTGTACAGCAGAACTTTACACAATGCTGTAAATCAACTATACTGCAATAAAAATTAATTAACATCTCAATAGTAAGACTAATATGAGGATTAGATGCGATGAGCCATTTCACAGGTGAGCGCGTGGCTCGTGGGAGAAGCCAGCAAACCTTAGTCCCTCCTTCCTCCCTCACGTCCTATCCCCCGGGGTCATTAATTATCCAGGAGCAGCAGGAAGGAGACGTTTGGCTGGACTTCTCTGTGCTCGCCTCCCGCAGTTGTAGCCCCAAGTATACACAGCACAGTGCGCATTAGAGGGAAGACGTTAAAAATCAATACTTCAATATGGACAATTTTTTTTTTTTTTTTTACATAAAGCCAAATGAAGAAAAGCAGAAAGTTTATGGACTGAAATTCTTTTTCTCTTAAAGAGGAAAATAATTTTATCAAGTCCGGTTTTGGCTAACACAGCGTCAACCAGGGTTTGCTGCAGGGACACCATCCGGCTTGTCTCCCTTCACTCACCCTCTTTTGGGCAGGACAAGGGGATGTGGCAGGCCTGGAATCCCCTTGATGGTCCTGCTGGTAGGACATTGTTTGGGGACACTCTTGCACCTCCCCTGAAGGAGATACACGGATAAGGAAACGGAGAAAAACTAAAAGACTTAGTGTCCTGTCGTCAGCAGGTTGAAGACTCACATCTGGGTTTGTAGGCAAGAAATCCTATGCCCTTATATCCTCACGAGATTGACATCTCTCCACCCTCTAAGTCACCCCCGGGACTATTACCTGGCAAGGTACAGAGAAGGCTCTTGGTGGTCAACAGATAATTACTTAATATTCACTATGTGCCAAGCTCTGTGTTGAGTGCTGGATGGAGGGCAAAATGATGCCTAAGACATAACCTCAACTCTCAAGGCACCCCATAATGGGCTAGTACAGGCACAGACCTGCTGTGGCACTGACTCTGTGTGTATCTGGGTAAGGTATTTATTCTTCTGAGCCTTAGTTTTCTCACCTGTGTGATGGGGCTGATAAGACTGACCTTACCGTGTTGTTTGCAATGACTCTACGAAATAATTTGAGAATAAACGCATTAATAAAGAGTGCATGTACTATAGTTACATAAGATGTTAACATTTGGGAAAGCCTGGTAAGGCATATAAGGAAACTCTTTGTACTATTTTTGCAACGTTTCTCTAAGTCTAAAATTAGTTCAAACTGAAATGTTAAAAAAAAAAAAGAGTGCATATAAAAGTCCTAGCCCAGTGCCTGGCACAGGGTTGGCACTCGAGAAATGGTGGTGATGGCTGTGGTGGCAGCTTTCGTGTCTGGCTCTTCTTACAGGAGAAGGACACAGCTCCACTTCCTTCCAGGAGAGCTTTCCTCATGATTCCCCTTCCTGGTCCTCGAGAGGTCCTCTGGCATCTGATTTCGGCAGAAATCAGGACCCGAGTGTACCAAATGAAGCCTCTCTCCTGCCTAAACCATCAGCGCGTTTCCTGTGGGTACACTGTGACCTGCAGCAGCTTCAGGGTGACATGTCGCTGGTTCCAGAATGAGGTTCTGGTTGTGGCCTCAGGGCAGGTACCAGGGGTCTGGTGCCCTCCTTCTCACTCCCCCCTAACCAGCCCCCAGCTGGGGGTTCCTGGAACACCATCTGCTTTAGGGAAACTGGACTGTTTGTGTTCTAACATTGTTAGCCAGAAAGAGCTGAGTTTTTATTAGGCAAACAGCTATTTGACTAATGGGTTTGGCCTTGGAACAAGAGCAGACTGCTTACGTGTCCAGGTTGTTGCCATTCTGGGTTACGGTTCCTATTTGGAGCAGGTGTGCCCGTTGTCATGGGGCTCTGCGTTTGGTTACCTTGCTAATGGGATCAGACACGGACACACAAGACTACTGATGAAAGAGAAGAGTTGCTATGTACAGTAACTCAAATGTTTGACCCTGGTAACACGGCTCACTGCGCTGGCTGCTGTGGAGACCAGAGATGCCCTGTCTGAGAAAGGGAGAGACGTGCAGAGGCACAGAGGGAAAATCTGGGGGCTAGGGATAGATTCAGTTCTGATGAGAGTAAGAAGCAGACGTGCTTAAAGAAAAATGTTTAAAGAAGAATATCCAAGAGAGCTGGGAGAATTTGAAAGGAAAACAGACATTTCTAATGAGAATTTTAATTCTTATAAAGAATAGTGTTTCACATGCAAAATAAATCCTCTCTTCCACCTCCCTTGTGAAACCTTAAATAAAATGTATCCCGCTTACTTCTCTGTTCTGGGCTCTGTCACTGGGCAGGGGTGCGGGGGGAGCCCTCGGTGAGCCTTGGACCCAGCCTTAACCTTGGGGACACGTGCCCCACCCCGAGACTGGGAGCTCCATCCTGACAGCCCTGGGGGGCTCAGGGGCTTGGTGATGAAGTGAAGATTGGTCAGGTCGACGACATGAAAATTAAGAATACCTTTCAGGAAAAGGCACCTTACATTGAGAGAAGACATTAGCAACACAGATTACTGACAAAGGATTAATATCCTGAGTACCATCTGCCACGCTCCTCTCTGAGAGCCGGGGACCTTCCACTTTGTCTCCAGAAGGACATCACGCCAGCAGCTGCCCTCGCTCTCTCCTGCTCATCAGCTTTCACCTCTTGGTGTATCATTCCCATCAGCTAACTGTAGTAGGGTAGCTCCAAGAATTTACAAAACACCTTTCCCCCAGGGCCACCTCGTTAATCTCTCTGAATACAGCGAAACTCACCAGCAGAGTAGTCTTTCCTCTTTGGCTCCTTTTCCCTCTTAAACCCTCACTAACCACCAAGAAGCCCTTATCAGAGTCACGTGTGCCAAGTCCAGGGTCATTCTCAGTTCCGGTCTTACTTAACCTCTCACGTGGTCATGCCTCCCTTCTGGAAACACTTTCTTTGCCTGGCTCCTGGGACACCTCATTCTCTGTGCTGGCCCCTGCCACCCTGGCTCTTCCTTCCCACCTGCTTTACTGGTTCCTGCCTCTTCCCTGACCTCTGAACAGTCCAGGGCATCCAAGCCTTGCCCTCTTTCCTGCTTCTGAGTATCTGCCCTTTGTTTCCCTTCTTTCTAGAAGTCTCTCCCCCTGTATCTGCAGAGCTCAGTCAGGTCTCAAATGCTCCTCCCCGCCTTCAGTGAGGCTTTTCCTGACACCACAGTTCAGCGTGCTCTCTCTCTCTTTCTCTCTCACCCACCCTGCTCTCTTTTTCTCGACAGTACTTAGGAGCATATGGGCCACTCTTTATTTACACGTGTGTTTGCTTGTGTCCTCTCTCTTCTAGGATGTATGTTTGCTTTGTTCACTGCCATATCCCAGAACCTAGAATACTGCCTGGCAGAGAATAGGCATTTGATTTTTTTCTTTTTTTTTTTTGAAAATGTTTTTATTTAGCCTTTAAGTTTGAAAGATATTTTTACTGGCTACAGAATTTTATGTTGACGGTTATTTTTTTCTTTCAGTATCTAAAAGATGTCTCTCCATTATCTTCTGGCTTGCATAGTTTCTGACAAGAAGTCTAATGTAATTCCTTTGTATGTTATGTTTCTTTATTTTTATTTATATTGGAGTATAGTTGATTTACGATGTTGTGTTGATTTTTTTTAATTGTAGTAAAATACACATGACATCAAGTTTACCATCTTAACCATTTTTAATTGTACAATTCAATGGCATTAAGTGCTTGACTCTGTTGTGCCACCATCACCTCCATCTCCAGAACTTTTTCCTCTTCCCAAACTGAAACTCTGTCCCCATTAAGCAACAGCACCCCATTTCCCCTCTTCCCCAAGCCCCTGGGAACCACCATTCTACTCTCTGTTTCTATGTATCTGATTATTCTAGAGACCTTGTACAGTATTTGTCTTTTTGTGACTGACATTTCACTTATTATGTCACTTATTATGCCTCTTAGCACTATGCTTAATTAATGTTATGTCCTCCAGATTCATCACGTTGTATCCTCTGTCAGAATCTCCTTCCTTTTTTGAGGTTGAATAATATTCCATTTTGTGTTGATGCCACATTTCGTTTATCTATTCATCCATTAATGTACAGCTGGATTGCTTCCACGTCTTGGCTATTGTGAATAATGCTGCTGTGAACATGGGTGTGCAAATACCTCTTTGAGACGGTGTTTCAGTTCTTTTGCATATATACTCAGAAGTGGGTTTGCTGAATCATATGATGATTCTACTTTTAATTTTTTGAGGAACCATCATACTGTTTTGCATCATGGGGGCCACACCATTTTCCATTCCACCAAAAGTACACAAGGATTCTAATTTCTTCACATCCTCATCAACACTTGTTACTTTCTGCTTTTTTCTTTTTTTATGTTAGCCGTTGTAATGGATGTAAGGTGATATCTCACTGTGGTTTTGGTTTGCATTTCCCTAATGATTAGTGATTTTGAACATCTTTTCATATGCTTGTTGGCCATCTTTTTTAAAAATATATTTATTTATTTATTTGGCTGCACCAGGTCTTAGTTGCGGCACATGGGATCTTCATTGCTGCATGCGGGATCTAGTTCCCTGACCAGGGATGGAACCTGGGCCCCGTGCATTGGGAGCGCAAAGTCTTAACTGTTGGACCACCAGGGAAGTCCCGCTTGTTGGCCATCTTATATCATCTTTGGAGAAGTATCTATTCAAGTCCTTTGCCTATTTTTTAATCAGGTTATTTGGTCTTTTTGTTGCTGTTGAGCTGTAGGAATTTTGTTAATATATTCTGGATATTAACCCACTATCAGATAAATGATCTACAAATATTTTTTCCCATTTCATAGGTTGTCTTTTCACTCTGTTGATTGTGTTTTTTGTTGCATGAAGTTTTAAACTTTGATGTAATCCAGTTTATCTACGTTTGCGTTTGTTGCCTGTGCTTTTGGTGTCACATCCAAGGAATCGTTGTCAAATCCAGTGTCATGAGGATTTTCCTCTGTGTTTTCTTCTAAGAGTTGTATAGTTTTAGGTCTTATGTTTAGATCTTTGATCCTTTTTGAGTTAATTTTTGTATACAGTGTAAGGTAAGGATACAAATTCATTCTTTTGCATGTTGTTTCCCATCACTGCTTGTCGAAGAGACTCTCATTTCCCCCACTGAACGGTCTTGGCACCCTTGTCGAAAATCACGTGACTATATATTCCTATTGGAATATGCTAAAACTCTGTATACTTGCCAGAGGATGGTCAGCAGGATGATAAAAGAGCAGTTTATCGCTATCAATGAGACTTTTACAAGAAGATGGGAAATAGAACATAAGGGCTTCTAGAAGCAGAACAACTCACATCAGCTGTAGACTGCAGGACCAGGAAGGTTAAGAAGTAGCACGTCAAGGGCATCTTCAGCACTACCTTTGCGTACATAGTTGTTGGAGCACTGTTCTACCTGTGACTTCTTTATTTGTGGTCCTCCCCTGCATGTGAGGCTGTCCTGAGACAGAGTGGGCTGGAGGGTAGGCAGAGGGTGGGGTGCGAGCATTGGCCAATCCAACCATCATCAGATTGGCTGTGAAGGAAGTCAGGAGATGGATGTGAGGTTGGCCTCGGTGCTCTTAAGATCTCTTCCACCCCTGAGAGTCTGTGTCTTATGACTTAATCAGAGCTTTATTGCTCTTTCTAAAGATGTGTGAAAGCAGTATCAAATCTTTCTTAAATCCCACATGTTTTCCCATCCTCCTCCCCTGTTATAATGGTGACCACTGCTTCAGCACAGTACCAGAAGTATTAGATGGACTTCGAAGCCCTCACAGGATTCCGTAAAATGAATCTGAGGACGGATGAATCTGAGGACGGATATATACACTACTCAAATATATATGAGTATGTGTATGTCGGTATACTTACATACACATACATATATGCATACATGGGTGCACCACACACAAACACAGAGGTTACTCATGCCTTAATCTCAGTCAGTTTGGCTATGGTATGTTCTCTGACCAAGTCAACTCAACTCTGATGGCTGAAACATCATTGATGCACACTGCAATACGATAGATACGGATATAGATATATACACACAAAAGACAATAATGATAACTAACACTTATTTAGCATTTGTTATGTGCTAGGTACTCTTCTAAGGACTGTGCCTCTACTAAATCATGTAAACCTACTAAGAGCCCCACGGAATCAGTGCCTTGATTGTCTTCATTTTCCATGTAACGCTGAGGCACTGGCAGCTTTCATCACTCACCTGCCCAAGACACGTGTCTGTACAATGAAGCGTGGGAAGCTGAGCTTGGTGGTCTCAGCCCAGAGCCCACGCTTACTCATCCCCGAGGCAACGCTGGGGGAGACCTGTACATGGTCATTGATCTGGCATTTTCTTACTCCTCGTCACGGCCAATGAAGTGGAATATTTTTTACAAGAGAAATCAGGAACAGTCCTCACACAGGCAGTCTAAGTCTCTTCTATTTCAGAAACACTGAAACACAGCATATATTCCAGGTTCTCAGGCACGACATGGCCTTGGACTTGAGCTAAGCCCTCCAGGCCTGTCTTTTCTCGTCCACCATGAGACATGCCAGCAGAATCTGCGAGTGCTCAAGAGCAGAGCCTTGGGGTGGGAGGGACAGTGGACGATGGGGCCCTGGAGGGCGGTGCCGGCAGCCTCCCAGCATCTTTGTGGGTCTGTCTCCACTTTGCCTGAAGCATGTTACACATAGAATCTGACACCACAGCTTATGGTACGTGCTTTCTAACCAACTCAGTGGACACTTCCATGAAGGCAGGACCCACGTCCATCGATCTAAATACATCATTAGGGCCTAGCCCAGTGCCTGAGATGGGAGAGCCCTAACCCTAACCCAAACCCTAACCTGAGATGGGAGATCGTTAAAAACACAGTGGGAGTGCACAGAGGGCCGGGTGGAATGAACCCCAGGCCACATCATGACAGCTCTCCCTCTGGCAGATTCTTTCTCGAGATGGGTCACTTTCTGTGCCTCTGTTTCTGTTTTATAATGGCCTGCAGGCCTGGAGGAAACCAAAAAAGGAAAGTATCATGCAGAATAATAGGTAGGAATTATAGTTGAATTAAATGAAAAATGAGGACAAATCTTGCCTTGGATGTTAGTGGACTCCAGTGAGGGCCTTGTTATAAATAACACTTGGTGCCCGCAAGGGCCGACAGCTGGCCGCTTGCCACCAGCATCTATGGTGAAGGCAGGTGGAAAGCACAGAGGGGTCCACTAGGAACTGTCGGGGCAGCTTCAGGGTGTCTCTCCCGCGTGCCGGGCTCTGAACACCGGGGACTTAAAATAGCAGTTTCTCAGTTGCTTAAGAGGAAAAGGAGAAAGACCAGAGCCATTCTAACAAGGAAGATGTTGCCTTCTCTGACATCATCGGGGAGGAGGGAGGTAGGTCTTTACAAACTCCATCATCATACACTGTCCAACAGGAGGTAACGAAATCCGGCCTCCGGGACGCCATGGCTGGGAGGGTCCATGTGAGCGGGTATAACTGGGGCACATGTGGATGTTGGGGACCCCGTCAGTATCTGCTCAGGGAAGAAGAGGTAACTGAGCATGAACTTGAAAGTGATCCCTTTTTATAAAATGCCCCATTCAGTGCAGTACCGTATCCCCCATAATGGGCCTTATACCACCCCTAGATCCAGAGCTTGGTCCAAGCGCCCACCTACCATGGCTGGAGAAGAAGGAAGAGACAGAGGAGCCTGGGTTGGGGCTTTTCTTTTCCCTGATCATTGCTGGCTTCTCTGTAATCTTGAGCAAATCACTTAGTCCGTCTTTTGGCCGGCAGCCTCATCTGCAAAATGGGAGGAGATTCCAAACACCCGCCTTGTTTCTTTTCTGCTTTATTTTGTAGTCACTGATTTATTCAACCACTTACTTGTTCTTTTTTGCCCCCCAGTTCTATTGAGTTATCACTGACACCTAACTTAATTGTTCTTTCAGCAAACATTGATTATTTAAGATGTACCAAGCCCTGTCCTAGTTGCTGGTGATAGCGCAGCCATCAAGACCCAGTGTCTGTCCTCGTGGGGCGTGTGTTCTTGGGAAGGTGGCAGACAGTAAACACACACGTGCATGCACATGCATATACACGTGCACACACGAGCATACACATGCACGCACATGCATATACACACGCACACATGAGCATACACATGCATGCACATGCATATACACATGCACACATGAGCATACACATGCACGCACATGCATATACACGCGCACACACATGAGCACACGCACACACATGCATATACACGCGCGCACACATGAGCATACACATGCACGCACATGCATATACACGCGCGCACACATGAGCATACACATGCACGCACATGCATATACACACGCACACATGAGCATACACATGCATGCACATGCATATACACATGCACACATGAGCATACACATGCACGCACATGCATATACACACGCACGCACATGCATATACACGTGCACGCACACGAGCACACGCACACACGTGCATATACACACGCACACATGAGCATACACATGCACGCACATGCATATACACGCACGCACACATGAGCATACACATGCACACACATGCACATACACACACACGAGCATACACATGCACACATGCGCATACACACGCACACATGCATATACACATGCATACACGTGAGCATACACATGCACACACATGCATACACACACACATGAGCATACACATGCACGCACATGCATATACACACACATGAGCATACACATGCATGCACATGCATACACACACACGAGCATACACATGCACACACATGCATATACACACGTGCATGCATGAGCATACACATGCACACACGTGCATATACACATGCACACGAGTATACACATGCACGCATATGCATATACACATGCACACACGTGCATATGTACATGTGTGAACACACACCACACCCAAACACATGCACACATGTATGTGCTGGCATGTGTACACGTGCTTCTATACATGATGCATGTAAAGATATGTACAGGCATATATAGTACATACATTCATGCAGTTTCACGTGATGCGGGTCCTCTGGAGAAAATTATTTTTCTCCCGACTCTGGGCTGATGAGAAGTGTGAAAGTGAGAAGGATCAAAGCAGTGCCGTGTGATTGGGGAGCGTGGAGCCGGGGTGAGCGAAACACATGGCCTTGATACCTGTGGGAAGGAGCTCAGGTTTTATTCAAGCTTCGGTGGGAGGCTGTAGGCAGAGGAGGGCTCGCAGAGCTCTGTGTGACCTTGTCAGCCTTTCCTAGCATGTTACTTTAGAGACCGTATATCTAGTCCCATTCCCAGTGTTAACGATGGGGAAATAAAATCCAAGTCAGTTCAGCGACCACCCGAGCCACACAGCCAGAACTGGGGCCCAGCCTGCACACTCCCCGTGGGAGTTCTTTCACTGCGGATGCCTCTGCTCCTGTGGGAACGGCCGGTTCTTCCCCCCGCCCACCCCAGGCTCCCCAAGCCACCGGCCAGTCTGCTCTCCCTGGCTGGGTTCCCTCCACCCCTAGGGCCACGAGCTTCCCCAGCTCTAGGAAGAGCTGCGGCTCTTGGAAAGGGGGCAGACAGTAAAGGCTGTGGCTGCCCAGAGGTGTTCCGCCAGTGTGGACCCAGCCCATCCTTCCGCTGGGGTAAACTGAGTCACCCCAGCCCAGCTGCACTCCCCAGCCAAGTGCTAAGTGGCAGATAGTTCTCTGGCGTTGCCCTTCCCTGCCAGCTGCTACAGCTTCCCCTTCCAGCCTCCAGGAATCCCTCCCCAAATAGAATCTGGAGGTGCTGACAAAGTCACTAGGCTCCAGGGGTGACCCAGGCAAAAAGAGGGTCATTTCCCATTACTGAGAAAGCGATGACAGTCCTGCTTTCATTTGCCAGAGAAAGGCCCCTTCAGGCTCAACCGCTTCTGGAAGGTCCATAGCAGCCTCTGCTATTTGGGGGAGCTTGTTGCTTAAGAAAATGGGAGGTTCTCAAAACATGATGCGTGGTCCCCCCTACAGCAAATCACCTGGGAACTTGTTAACATGCAGAGTCCTAGGTCCCACTGCACTTGCTAAATCAGATTTTTCTGGGGTCCCTCGCTTTGCAAGTGGTCTCTGGCCAGCCCATTCCCAACTTAGGCTCCTCGGCTTCAGCCATTGAATGTTCCAATCTGACTTGAGTCACCATAATTAACCCAACTAAATATATTAGAAATCTGTACCCCAAAAGTGCTGGAGTGTGAGAACGCTGATGAGATTTAGGGTGCCAACGAGGCCCTGATGGTTGCAGACGGGCATCTTTGGCAGAAGTAAAACCTCAGTTCTTGTAAAGATAGATGCTGTCTGCCCCCCACTTTCCCCCCGTCCTAGGGAATTAGTCTCATGAAGCAGCCAAAGCTCTTGGACCTCAGGCAGGGCTGGCAAACTTTCTGAAAAGGACCAGATAGTGAACATGGTGTTAACCCTGGCACTAAGTTCCATCTTTAGATCCAAAATAGGATTCCCAACAAAAGCCCCAGATCTCAAAGTGTGTGCTGATTCTGTTCGGCATGGCCCTACGTGGCCTATGCTGTGAATACGGGGAGTGGGTCCTAGCACGTGTGTAGCAGATGCTAATGTGTCCAGAACAAGAGCGCTGGGGATTCTGCACTAGAGGCTGGGAGAAGGGTATCTCTTCAGGGTTTTAAAATATGTTGAGGCACTGTCATGTACCAGGGTGGTCAGAATTTCACTGTTTTTTAAATTGCTTTGGAGGGCAATATTAGAAGTTTCCAAGAACACTGGACATTGCTTGTGATGGTTATGAATATAGTGGAGCCTAGTTTCTTTTCTTTCTTTCTTTTTTTTTTTTTCTGCTGGATCATATGGTAATTCTTTTTAAAAAATTTTTATTGAAATAAAGTTGATTTACAATGTTGTGTTAGTTTCAGGTGTACAGTAAAGTGATTCAGGTTATATGTATATATAAATACATATTTTTTTTACATTCTCTTCCCTTGTAGGTTATTAGAAGATATTGAGTAGAGTTCCCTGTACTATACAGTAGGTCCTTGTTGGTTATTTATTTTATATACAGTAGTGTCTATATTTTAATCCCAAACTCCAAATTTATCCCTCTGCCCCCCTCCCCTTTGGTAACCATAAGTTTGTTTTTTATGTCTGTGAGTCTGTTTCTGTTTTGTAAATAAGTTCATTTGTATCATTTTCTAGATTCCACATATAAGTGATATCATATGATATTTGTCTTTCTCTGTCTGGCTTACTTCACTTAGTATGATAATCTCTGGTTCCATCCATGTTTCTGCAAATGGCATTATTTCATTCTTTTTTATGGCTGAGTAATATTCCATTGTCTATATATACCACATCTTCTTTATCCATTCCTCTGTTGATGGACACTTAGGTTGCTTCCATGTCTTAACTATTGTAAATAGTACTGCAGTGAACACTGGGGTGCATGTATCTTTTCGAATTATGGTTTTCTCTGGATATCTGCCCAAGACTGGGATTGCTAGACCATATGGTAGCTCTATTTTTAGTTTTTTAAGGAACCTCCATATTGTTCTCCAAAGTGGCCACACCAATTTACATTCCCACCAACAGTGTAGGAGGTTCTTTTTAAATTTTTTCAACTTTTTTATTGACGTATAAATGATTTACAATGTTGTGTTAGTTTCTGGTGTACAGCAAAGTGATCTATCTATGTATAAATATATACATATATATTCAGATTCCTTTCCATTATGGTTTATCACAGGATACTGAACATAGTTCCTTGTGCTACACAGTAGGACCTTGTTGTTTATCTACTTTATATACAGCAGTGTGTATCTGCTAATCCTGGAGCCTAATTTCTTGAGTTCAAATCCTGTTCCACCACTTCATAGATTGTGGCTCCCATGTCCGTCAGCTGCGATTGTTAACACGGCATTGTTGCTACACAGACACTCAATAAAGAAGGATTGTCTCAGTCTTGGAACTGTGCAATAGTGGATTGGCCTTGCCCTCAGTTCCTGGAGGGGTCTCTGAGCTTCTGGAGCTCCAGACTGGGGCTGCTGGAGGTGAAAGAGGGTGGGACGAGAGGCAGGTCAGCCCAGATGGCCTCTACAAGCAGTGATCCTTAAGGCTAAAAGGGTCTGAGGGCAGAGAGGAGCGGAGGTGGGAGCCTACCCAGATGGAATTCTCTGAGGTGGGAGCAGTGCCGGCAGAGAAGAGTCTCGGAGGAGATGCGCAGGAACCGAGGAGCGACTCCGGATTGCTGGCGAGGACGTCGGGGCCTCCAGCAGAAGAGCTTCCGGGACCTTGCTGGCAGATCTGCAGACAGTACTAAGCCGAGGCCACAGAGCTACAGGAATAAACAGCACGGTCCTCTGTAGGGCACAGGGAACTATACTCAATATCCTGGGATAAATATAATGGAAAAGAATCTGAAAAAGAATGTATATATACATATATGTATAATTGAATCGCTTTTCTGTACAGCAGAAATTAACACAACGTTGTAAACTAACACAACATTGTAAATCAACTATACTGCAATAAAATTTAAATAATAAAAAAAGAAAGAAAAAGAAAGCTATGGGAAAGTAATTTGGACCCGTACTCCCAGGACTGAGGACCCAAAGAGAAAGCCGCCTGCTTTCTTGACGATTGAGGGATTAAAAAGGATGCCTCTTATACCCGGAGAAAACCATAATTCAAAAAGAGTCATGTACCACAGTGTTCACTGCAGCACTATTTACAATAGCCAGGACATGGAAGCAGCCTAAGTGTCCATCGACAGGTGAATGGATAAAGAAGATGTGGCACATATATACAATGGAATATTGCTCAGCCATAAAAAGAAACGAAATTGAGTTATTTGTAGTGAGGTGGATGGACCTAGAGTCTTTCATACAGAGTGCAGTAAGTCAGAAAGAGAAAAACAAATGCCGTATGCTAACACATATATATGGAATCTAAAAAAAAAAAAGTGGTTCTGATGAACCTAGGGGCAGGACAGGAATAAAGACACAGACAGAGAGAACGGACTTGAGGACACGGGGAGGGGGAAGGGTAAGCTGGGACGAAGTGAGAGAGTGGCATGGACATATATACACTACCACATGTAAAACAGATAGCCAGTGGGAAGCAGCCGCATAGCACAGGGAGATCAGCTCGGTGCTTTGTGACCACCTAGAGGGGTGGGATAGGGAGGGTGGGAGGGAGACGCAAGAGGGAGGGGATATGGGGATATACGTATGCATATAGCTGATTCACTTTGTTATACAGCAGAAACTAACACAACACTGTAAAGCAATCATATTCCATTAAAGATGTTTAAAAAGAAAACTAAAATTATTTTTAAAATGCATGCATGCAAAACAACAATACATATTTTGTAAGAACCTATTCAAATAAAAAGAAACCCACTCAAAAAAAAAAAAAAAAAAGAAAAAAGAATGCCTCCTATGTGGTGCAGAGGAGATGGTAGCAAAGATGAACCAGCAGGAGGAAGAGACCCTCCGTATGTCTGGTCAAAGGAGGAGCTTGGGTATAAAACTAGGGATGCTTGGAAGAGATTTTCAGCCAAGTTAAGTTGACCTGCGTTGCCTGACATGTGCCAAGTAACCCAAATCTATCTGTTTGGTAGATAGCTCGTGCCCTCAAAGACACAGGGATTCAGTGTCATTTTAATACCACCCATCGGTTTCTGTACTGCAGGCAGGGCTGGGTCGGGTAGTGTAGCAGAAAACAGAAGAAGAAGGACCCTGTGTCCCAGGGGCTTGACCTCTGGAGGAGGAACGTCCTGTCCCTGTGGATGAGGGTCATGGACAGGGGCCAGTGGGCAGCAAAGGCAGCAAAGCAGAGACAGGACTCCTTCCCATATGGTTTGGAGGCTGCTTGAAGCACATTTGTCAGATGTTATTTTCTGATTAGGGAGCTTTAGAGCGAAGGCAGCTCACCCAACAGCCACGTTTTGTCTTGCTGTGATTTTGTAAGGAGAAGAGAAGGTTGGGTAAGACATTGAACGTGTGGAGGCAAGCACTCTGTGCTCTAACCAAAATATCTAGGAAAAGGGCTGGTCCCTTATACCCAGACACACAGGACCTCTCAGCTGGATTTACATCAGTCCTGCGTAGGTGGGAAAAGAGTATCTACACTTAGGGCCCTTTGATACTCTTCTAAACTACCAGCTTTGGAATGGGTTTGTGTTCTAGCCTGAAGTCTCATTAAATGCTGATCTCACTTTTCTAAAGAAGAAGCAATGAAGGGGGCTCCCTCTCATCCCCCCATAGCTCCTTCACTATGGATTTCTCTTGTTCTTTTCATCATCATCAAGTGACCGTGGCCTTCTGAAAAAGGCAATGGTAGACTCTGGCTAGGAATTAGAACGAACAAGATTGATGGCTTTAAATTGGTTTTCTGGGAGGCAAAAGACACTGCAGAATGAGAGCGGGAATGGCTGAGAAAGGAGTTACTAACTCTAGAAGGAGGACACTGCATCATTTGGGAAGAGAGAGGACCAAAGCTGGAATGTTGTCGTTCGGGTGCCTTTCTCCTAAGATAACTTTACACAAGGTTTGCTTGGACTCATGTGGTTTTTAAACACAGAGATGGGAAGGCAGAGAGGAGAGGAGCAGGGGGCTTCCAACTTTCAAGCCCCTCCCTAGACTAGGGGCCTGAGAGTCAGGCGGGCAGGCAGGGCCAGCAGGTCCCAGCAGAGTGGTCGTGGGGTGCCCAGAGACCGCAGACAGAGCAGGATGGGGAGCAGAGCCCTGGGAAAGCAAACGTCAGGAGCCCAGCATGGAAGTGCAAGCGGGCAGGACGTTGGGGAAATGGCCAGGCTACTTGAGCAGTGGGTCTGGGGGTCGGCTTCCCTTACAGGCTAGGTCTAGAACAGGAAAAAAAAACAAATATATATATATATAATATACATATTATATATAATATATATATAATATGTATATATTATATATATAATATATACATGGCCAAAGGCTGTCTCCCGGTTGAGAACAAAAAAGACGAAAAGTGCTAACCTGGGAATTGGTCCCATTTACACCTGTGTTATCAGAAGTTGACTTTGCTCTGTTATGTAAATAAGTGATGTTTCTTTGTTTTTTTAAAAATTTTTATTGGAGTACAGTTGATTTACAGGGTTGTGTTAGTTTCTGCCGTACAGCAAAGTGAATCAGTTAAACATATACATAAGCGATGTGTGTGCATTTCACAGCATGTGAGTTAGACTTTCCTGGATTCCCTGGCACGTCGCGTGCCGTTACCCAGTTCACCCCGCTCTGTTAATAAATGATGGTGTCCAGCAGTGGCACCAGGCCCGTTAACTGGCTCGGTGGTTCTTGTGGCTGGAGAGGCCTTCTCCTCGCTGGCCTCTGATCCTGACACCAGGGGCAGGAAGAGCCCCACCTTTATCCACCAGGGGCCACTTTCCTTGATAAAACGTATTAGCATTTCAACGGCAAAGAGTCCTCATTTGCTTCCATCCCCTGGACTTTTCACGGAGACGGTTCCTGCTTCCTTTTCAGCTCAAGGCTTCACCCAGAATGAGGACGCTCACTGAATCGCTTTGGGTACCAAACGGACTCCCTCCTAGACAGCGCGCACTGTTTATCTCCTTGCTCCTGTTCACCACCTACTTTCAGATGCCTGAGCATATTCGCAATGAGAGTAGCTAATGGCGTGTTTTAACCTTTCTACTGAGATTTCATCATTAAATGAATTCACCCTATAACTGAAACACGCTTTGCCAGTCTGTTTATTGGAAGCCAGCGGACAAAAGAATAACAAAGGATGACCTGAGGCCAGGAAGTCACAGCACAGTATTCTTTGAGCCTTCTGCTTTCCAAGAGGGGTCTGGGGTGGGACAGGATGGTGGTTGGGTGGCGCTGAATTAAAGACAGACGGGAAGCAGGGTGACTGGGCCCTAGGCAGCCTGGCTGAGTCTCCCCGTGCCAGGACAGTCCCTTTGCTTTGCATGTTATTATCATAGCCGCACTTCTGCGCCCTCACCCGGCGCCGAGCACACGTACGTACTTCATCTCCTTTCTGCTGCACGGTCATCCTAGGAGGTCAGTAGTACTACCATTTCCCCTTTAAAGATGGAGAGGCGGGGCTTCCCTGGTGGCGCAGTGGTTGAGAATCTGCCTGCTAATGCAGGGGACACGGGTTCGAGCCCTGGTCTGGGAAGATCCCACATGCCGCAGAGCAACTGGGCCCATGAGCCACAACTACTGAGCCTGTGCGTCTGGAGCCTGTGCTCCGCAACAAGAGAGGCCGCGACAGTGAGAGGCCCACGCACCACAATGAAGAGTGACCCCCCGCTTGCCGCAACTGGAGAAAGCCCTCGCACAGAAACGAAGACCCAACACAGCCAAAAATAAATAAATTAATTTAAAAAAAAAAAAAAAAAAAAAAAGATGGAGAGGCGCAGAGAGGTGGAGCAGCTCGTCAGGTGTGACAGACAGGGTTTGAGCCCAGCAGCGCGTCCAGATGCCGCTGACAGCATCCTCACCCTGTCTGCGACGGCTGGGTCGCTTGGGACACCAGGATGAAGTGCCTGCAGATTCTGCATGGCAACTGTGGTCAGGGCCGGATGTCCTCCTGAAGGCAACGGTCAGCAGGGCCACAGTGGGGAGGGCAAAGTGCCTTCCCAGCCTGCTGGGTCCTTACCTGAGTTCTGTGGGATGAGTTGTATACCCCTGAAATACGTATGCTGAAATCCTAACCTCCAGTACCTCGGAATGTGACTTTTTTTTTTTTGGAGACATGGCCTTTAAAGGTGTGATTAAATCAAAATGAGGTCATTGGCGGGGGTGGGCGGGGAGGTCCAAGAGGGAGGGGATACAGGTATACATGTAGCTGATTCACTTCGTTGTACAGCAGAAACTAACACAACACTGTAAAGCAATTACACTCCAATCAATCAATCAATAAAATAAAATGAGGTCATTAGGATGGGCCCTAATCCAGTCTGACTGGTGTCCTTATAAGAAGAAGAGATTAGGACACAGACACACACAGAGGGAGACCATGTGAGGGTAGGGGGAGAAGATGGCTGTCTGCCAGCCAAGGAGAGAGGCCTCAGAAAGAACCAGCCCTGCTGATACCTTGATCTCAGACTTCTGGCCTCCAGAACTGTGAGGACATAAATGTCTGTTGTCTCAGCCGCCCAGCCTGTGGTACTTCGTTATGGCAGCCCTTGCAGAAAAATACACGTGGTCTGAGGCTTCTCTTTCCTCTTTGTCCACAGTTGGCAGAGAAGAGAACGGACATAAAGTCAATCTACATCAATCTCTGGAGAAACAGAGATTTAATGAGGTGTTAAAACAGACTTTTTTAAAGCCTCAGAACAACAGCCAAAAAAATAGCTGGTAGTTTAAAATACGATCTGCAGGCACACATCATAGAATAAGTATATGTAAACAAAGTAGGCAGCTCAGGGTTTCTCTTGAACCGGAAACGGGTCCAAGATAAGTGGTAAAATAACCCATGCCTCCAAGGTGACCTTCAAAATGGCTCGGCCTTTCACTTGGAAAGAGACGCCCTATGTTGTCAGCCCCTGGGAATCAATCGTATCCAGCTTGTGTGAAGACTTCTGTGTACTTTGTCTCCGGATTCCAGCGCATCGTGAAGCCCCCAACCAACCACTTGCTCATCTATTAGGCATCATGTCAAATTACTGTCAGAGCCGCAGCCCTGCCCGGGGAGCAAGGAGTGAGCTGGGACTGCTGACTGCAGCTGAGCTAAGCGATCTGTCCTCTTCCAAAGCGTCCGTTTCCCCTGGTGCAGGGTGGAGAGGAGGATCCCGGCCTCACAGCCCTGTGCAGTGAGCTGCCAGGCGGAACGAAGGCGCCTCCCAACACCTTTGGACATGGTTGTGCCTGGATGCACACAGGCGCTCTCTACAGGAGAGAAACGATCCTAAATTCTTCACCGGACAGTTTCTGCTGTGCTTGGTTCTGGAGGAAAAAAATGTTCAGAGGACCCGCCACGCTGACGCACAGCGCCGGATGTTAACCAGGACTGCAGCCTCACATGCTCGTCTGGTCCATGAGCCTGACGACACACTGCGGGCCCCTACTGGGCCTTTAATTCATGATCCAGGTGGGTGAACCCGGTGGTTCCTCCCACTCCTGCCCTTGACCTGGGTCTGACCCAGAGGAGAACCCCTTTCCATGGTTTAGAACAGAACCTTCCAGGGGCCTCCTGTCGGAGGACTGACTCCACGGCCCTCTCCGACCAGGCTGGCCCACACCCAAGTGCACATGACCGTAAGGCAAGGCTTGATTTGGCAGGAACTATTTTGAACAGACGGTCTCACTTCCTTATGCTTTATCCAGCAAATATTCTTAAAACACAAAGGACGATATTTTCTACTAATTACTGTCATTTTCTCGCAAATAACAAACAATGAACAATTGTGCAATTCAGGACTAGTTAGTAGCCAGGAGTTTAGGTCTACTTGAAGCTTCGTTGAAAGCACTGGCAAATACAAAATAGCACCGCGGGCCAAAAGGAAATTGGATTGGACCAGTTGTCCCTAAGATAGACCCTAATAATGTTGAGAGTAAAAGGATTCCATAATGTGAGGCACCATGGGAACACAGGCAAATTCTGGACTGCTTGAAAGGGCAGAAATCTTTGAAGGCAGACGAATCCAGCCTACCAGGGCGGATCAAGCCTCACGACTCTACCAGCAATGATGTGCAGACACTCTGCAGTAGAAGTGTTGATGGGTGGTAAAAAGTGTGGTGCCCGGGCGCTACAGCAAGAGAATGGTCACCTTCAGAACCCGGAATTTTTAAGAACACACTCATTATTAGGAGGATGATGGCGATTGAAATCAAGGACAGATTTCAATACAGATACCACTTTTGGAGCATTTACCGCAAGTCAGGAAGCTTTAGATGCAATATCTAATGAAATATTGAGCATAACTCTTTTGATAGGTATTATTATCCCCATTTGATAGAGGACAGATATGAGGCTCAGAGAGGGAAATTAACTTTCCCAAGATCACACAGCTAGGAAGTGATAAGAATCCATATCTTGGTGCGTCTGACTTGTACGTTTGTGCACAAAACAGCTGTTTGCTGTAGGGCACACGTCCGCCCCTCCCTCTGCTCCTGTTTGTGTTCCACATAAATGTTTACCTTGAACTCTTCATCACCACTCCTCTCTCCCCTGAGTTGTTACTGGAACCATTGGTTCAGTTTCAGATAGAATTCGTACACCTAACAAATGTTCGTTGAGCTGCTTCTACGTTCCTGGTTCTGTTCTAGTGGCTTGGGGAATGTGGGAAAATGCAGAAGAGAAGGCAGAAAGCCTTTCACTGCAACTCTGTCTCCTGTGTTAAAGAATTCAAAAGAATAGGAGGAAAAATTAGAGGCTGCCAAAGGCCCAGAAAGAGGAGGAGGGGGTTAGAGTGTGCCTGGCTTCTCTAAATGCAGGGGTCCAGGTCACTTAATCCAGATGGTGGCTTTCCAAGGTGTCAAAGGAACTAGCAAGTGAAAACAGTGACTCACAGCTCCTGGTCTTTGAGGAGAAAGGAGAGCAGAAGAATAGAGATGGGCAAGGGAAGAAGAAAGACTCCACAAATTCCAGCTTGCATGCAAGGTTTGATCCCAGGCCAAGTGCTAGGCTGGATTACTTACAGGATGCTTTGTGAGCCTTTAAGTTAACACAAGTGGTGTTCATCGCAGCATTATTAACACTTGCCAAGGTATGGAAGCAACTAAGTGTCCATCGACAGATGAATGGATAAAGAAGATGTGGTACATATATACAATGGAATACTACTCAGCCATAAAAAAGAATGAAATAATGCCATTTGCAGCAACACGGATGGACTTGGAGGGCATTATGCTAAGTGAAATAAGTCAGACAGAGCAGGACAAATACTGTATGTCCACTTACATGTGGAATCTAAAAAATACAACAAACTAGTGAATAAAACAAAAAAGAAGCAGGCTCACAGATGTAGAGAACAAACTAGTGGTTACCAGTGGGGAGAGGGAAGGGTTATTATGAGACTATATGAAATCATATGTGTGAAACTTTTGAAAATTATAAAGCACTATAGAATTTAAAGAATCTTTCATTCAATTAAAAAAAAAACAACTCAAAAAATTAACGTAAGTGATGATCACTACGGGGACAGCTGACATTCTCCAAGGATATGTCATGTCAGTTGAGCACTATTTCCTTTCGTGGTGAGAATTCTGCAGTGGTAGCTCAAGAGTATATGGTAGACCCTATATTGATGAACTTCAGCAAAGCATCCGACCTCATCTTATAAGAAGCTGGAGTGGAGAAACAAGGGTGGAAAGCGAGGCATGTAGGTGCTAGAATAACTGCCCCCAAAGATGTGTGTCAAATATCAATGTCAACCCCAAGGGAAATTTCTCAGGACCTCTAATTGGGCTTAGTCTGGTAGGTATTTTTAGCAATGCCTTTGGTAAAATCATGAAAGTTACATTTGTCAAAATTGTAAATGACCCAAATTGTAGGAGGGATAATGCTGTCGTATGTTAAAACCAGGATCCAAAAAGATCTGGCTGGCTAGAAAGCAGGGCCAGATACAATAAGAAATGTAATAGGAATAAGTGTAAAGTGTCCACATGGATCCACAAACTACAGGAGCAGGCTGGAGGGCGGGGAGGGGCAACGTGACAGACACACCTGTGAAAAGGACGTCAGTGGATTATAAGTGTAACATGAGTCATTTGCGTGATGAAGCCATCAAAAAATTCTGACTTAATCTGGGTTACATAATAAACTACAATCATTTGAATTTCGGAACTGACAGTTTTGTCCTTTTCTGCAGTGATCAGCTTATACTAGTAATGTTATATGGGGCCACAGTTTAAGAGAGACAGGGATGAGTGGCAATGAGGGTGGCAAGAAGACCCCAAATCAAGTCCCACGAGATGTGATAGAAATCGGGGATAATTAGTCTGGAGAAGAGGAACTTCCAAATATTTGATTGTCCATATAAATAGGAAAGGTATGAATCAGTTTTAAGAGGTAGAATTAGGACCACTATGTAGTAGTTTTATGAAGCTAGATCATACATCAGGATAAAAAGAGAACATTCGCTCAGAGCTCTCCAAAGAGCTGCGGACTTCAGCAAAAGTAGTGAATTTTGCATTAGTAAAAAAAATAACTAATATTCATGAAGCACCAGCCAGACTCGGCACTTTTTCACATACTCTCTTATTTTACCTGCACAATAATTCTGAAAATTCTGCCTTCCACCCATATTGGATATAAGGAAACAGATTCACGGAGGTTAAATAACTTACACAAAGCACGTAGCTAATAACATGAGAATGAAGTTTTGGCTCCAGGTCTGCCCAACACCCAAATCCATGCTCTACTGGGATATGTTGCCTGGTGAGCCTTCTTAAGGAGGGATCTATGTACTTAAAATCACTAATAATAATAATAAAAATAATAGTAATAAGAGCTAATGTTCATTGAATGCTTACTTTGTACAGGCACTAATCTAGGCAGCTTATACAAAGCAATTCGTTGAACAGCTGTATGAGGTGGACATTATTATTATTCGCATTTTACAGATGATGAAGCTGGAGCACAGAGAGGCTGTGTAACTGGCCCAGGTAACTATCCTACCCAGCATTTGGGCTCAGGCAGTCCGGCTCTAGAGCCTGTGCCTTTAACCACATTTTTTGTTGCCTGTCTGCGTTCTCAGCATCAATGAAGGGCCGCCGCAGTGTAGTAAAAACTTTTGCCCAAGGATGTGAGACTTCAGTATCTGAATGGGATCATTTACTTTGATTCTAAGCTTAAATTCCCTTTCCTTCATTTGCATTGACTTTGGGTTGAAAGACAGTTGTCTCCATGTTGAGGTTGGTATAGGGCAAGCCTTTGTGTTACCCAGATGTTCAAGGGCAGGGTCTGTACCACACTGTAGACTCCCCCCGTCCCCCAAGCCAGAGCACTGCACCTGTGAAAACAAGAACGGCAGTAAAACCCACAGCCTTGGGAAGCTGAGATGGTTGAATACCATCTAGAACTTGGTAGAACTTTAATTAAATGCTGAAAATAACAATCATTATACATTTAGTACTTTTCAAGAAAAAAAGCCCTTATGACTCTTGCAGTGTAGCAACTATTAATAAAAGTTTCAGAAATGCAGTCCGACTAATCCCTGTGTCTACTGTGATTTGGTACAAAATGCTAAGGCCATTTTTAGTCTGTTCTGTTGGCACCATGAAAGATTAGACTCAAACCTCAAAAGTATTTTCCTTAAATTGAAGTCTGTCCTTTTAAAAGGAAGGAATGGGAAGGGTGGTGAGGATAATTTATAAGGTGTTTCTACAATGGCAGCCACTTTGGTGATTGCTAAACTCGTTTTATCTCATTTAACCTTGGTCCTCCAAGGCTGCTATTAAAATGCCCATCTTCCTGATGAAGAAATTAAGGATCTCAAAGATTCCACAAGTTGTTTACAACCCCACCAGTTCAAGTAGTGAAGCAGTGTTTAATCTTTGTCTCTCGGGCTTCAAAAGTTATTGTCTTATACACTGACCCATGCTGCCCCCTGGTCAAGGCGGTAGGAACCCAAGGCTAAAGGATGACCGTAACAGTGGTGCTACTCATTTCAAATGCGATTGATTGTTCCCTACGGAGGTCATCAGAAGCCTCTGGCTGCCCCAGTTGTTTGACCGGAGAATTACAAGCATCACAGTGGGAGAACTCAGAGGGAGAATGGAGAAAGAGAAAGTGTATGTATGATGAGTGCAATTCTTTAAGTTAGACATGGTGCCCAGAACCTTGAAAGGCTAATTAGCGGGTACCCAGTGATGATGTGTTAAGCTTCCATGGGAGAGGACCACCCTCCCTGGGATCCTGGGGGGCCTTTGTCACCAGAACTTCCAGTCAATATGAAGACCAAGTTGATGGGAGAAACATCAAGATATGGTCTTCAACTTCAGATGTTCCACTTAGGAAGAATAGACTCTTCTCCACCAGGGGTTTGACAAAGCCAAGGGCTGATGACTGTAGCTGTTGTGGGTGACGGCCTGGAGCCCAGCTTGGGTCACATGCCTGACCCTCCGCACCACACACACGCACACTAGTCACTGTGGCCCGAGGGCAGTAGGCAGCAGCTGCCATTCAATCCCCATGGCTGGCGGAGCGCCTCTCAAGTGCTCGTGTGCACACAGATCGCCTGGAGAGCTTGTTCAAATGCAGATTCCGACGTCGAGAAGAAGGTCTGGGGTGAAGTCGGAGAGTCTGTGTTCCTGACAAGCTCCCAGGCAATGCTGACGGGGCTGGTCCCTGGACCACACCAGGAGGACCTTGGCTGGAGCTGGCGGGGAGTCGGGGTGCACCAGGAGGAGTTGCGGTTTCCCCAAAAAACGAGGGTGAGCGCAGAGCTGGCCACTTAGAGGGATTTTTGTGATTAGAGAAACCACCACAATTTGTGTTCATCACAGTCAGGGTGTTCTTGCATTCGGAAAGCAAAAACAACTACAGTTGGACCTGGTACTTTCCAAATACGTGTAAAGGCAAAAGGCAAAAAGCATCCACGAGCTGGTGGAGGTCCTTGATGCGTGGAGGACAGAAAAAGAGCCCTGGGCTCTGCGATGGGATGAGAGATACAGGGGAACATCAGGTGGAGAGTGGCGGAGGGTGATGCCCAGCTGTCCTGGCTCCAGGGACACCATAGCTCACCAATCTTGAGTTGCACACGTCTGGGTTTGGCTGCAGGGCTGGTGGCTTGTGTTTATGTCTCTGGATGAAGTGGGCAGAGATTTGTGAGGGCTTGATTTATCCATCCCTGTAAGTGTTGTTCTGATGCCTGTCTACTGCCTTTTGTGCTGAGTTTTGACCACTTGGAACATTTAGAGCCATGACAAGCAGAGCAATGGTTGAGGCAGTTGATCCCTTCCAGGTCTACTGAGGACAGCAGGGAAGGCATCTGGCTTCTGAGCTGTGGCCCTCTGCAGGCCAGTGGGGTCTCCATTCAGGGCTTTCATAGAGAACACGCTCAGGGAAGATTCTGACTCCCTAAATCATCTGCTTTCTGAAATGTTACCAAGAAATGATGAAACCAATTGTGACGCTTGGTGGAGCCTTCTGGGAGGCTAGAGTAGACTTAGAACCCTGACACTCCCAAATGCCCTGCCTTAGATGGGAAAGGGCCCTGCAAGTTTGCAGTGTGGGACTCAGGCCCCCATTGGGCTGGTGTTTTTTGTTTTTTTTTTAATTGAAGTCTAGTTGATTTACAATGTTGTGTTCGTTTGTGCTGTACAGTAAAGTGATTCAGTTATACATATATATCTGGGCCGGGCCCGGGCCTCTGCTCCAGGGTGTTACTTGGAATTTTAAGCTACTAGAATATGAATCACATATTCATAGATTATTGACTATAAATGGATCTTGAACGGGTCCTCCATTTCACAGATGAAAACACTGAGGCCTGGAGACATACAGCTAGTTGATTTTTAGACTTAAGACTCCTACGGCTCATTATCAGTTTCCCAAAAAGGGCACTCGGGCAACATCTTGCCTCCAGACACTTCTACTGCCCCCAGGCAGATGGGGGTCACTTTACTTTGGAAACCTCCACTTTCCTAGAAAGCACAGACAGCCTGTCTCACAACCAGAGCTGGCTGTACTAGGTGTTTGTAGATTCTGAGCGAACAGAAGGGAACCATAAATGGGAATTGTGGTGAGATGGGAAATAGGAAGGCCCATCAGGAGCCTCAGGGAGTAAACAGGACCCCTGAGAACGACAGCTCCTGGGGCACAGGCCAGAGTCTAGGATGGGAGGAAGTGACAGCAGGAACTCAGGTGTACCCTGCAGTTTCCTCTGAGCTAGGGAACACCCCAAAGCAAGGGCAGCTCTCTCTCTCAGCCATTTTTTAGTCCTTGAATCTCGGGAAATCACCAGAATCTTTTTCAAGGGTGTACAATGTTGTCTGCAGTCAGTAGTCAGGGCCAAGCAGTATGTATCTAGACAGTTCCTAGGGTCCAATCTAATTTATTTTTAAAAGGAGCTGTTGGTATGTGCCATGGAATCCATGCAGCTCCGAAGAAGTCACTGCTGGTAGTTCAGATGAAGGCAGTCCTGGCTGTGTGTGAAGGACACACAGGGAAACTGTCTTCAGACATCAGTGGGCAGGGCTTCCCTGGGGGTGCAGGGGTTGAGAACCCACTTGCCAGTGCAGGGGACATGGGTTTGAGCCCTGGTCTGGGAAGATCCCACATGCTGCGGAGCAACTAAGCCCGTGCGCCACAACTACTGAGCCTGCGTGCCACAACTACTGAGCCTGCATGCCACAACTATTGAGCCTGTGCTCTAGAGCCCGCGAGCCACAACTACTGAGCTTACGTGCCACAACTACCGAGCCTGCCCTCTAGAGCCCACGAGCCACAACTACTGAAGCCCGTGCGCCTAGAGCCCATGCTCTGCAACAAGAGAAGCCACCGCAATGAGAAGCCCGTGCACTGCAATAAAGAGGAGCCCCTGCTTTCTGCAACTAGAGAAAAGCCCACACCTAGCAACAAAGACCCAACACAGCCAAAAATAAATAAATAAAAACAAATAAATTTATTAAAAAAAAAAAATCAGCGGACACATAGCCACACACCAGCCTTGAAAAGCTTTACAGCTACTATAAATCAGTTCCATCCCAAATGGCACATTATGGAATCGGCCTTGTCCATAAACACTTCTGTCCTTGAAATACAACAAAATTTCATTTCAACTTTTGTAAAATTGTTCTCCTGAGTTAACAACCCTGATTTTTTAGCCCCTGTTGAGTTTGTGGCATCTTTGTTTTACTCCAGGTTCAAGGTCAGGAGAACACAGACTGTTCATCTGACACTGAGTTACACAAATCTTTACATCTCTTCAGTTTGAAGGAAGCTGTTTTTTAAAAGCAAAAGTCCATTGATAAGCCAGAGGTAGAGCCTTTAGGATAACTTCCCTGAATTTTTCTTCCTGAAGACAAAGTATGCCCATGGTTTTAAATAGTTTGGGCACAGCTCCTGAAAATAGCAAAGAGCATTGCCCACACATCTGTATAATTAGTTGCAGGGAATATACCCTAAATCCACATGACCATTTCTGCAAAATCCAGGGAAGCAGATTCCTTATGGTCAGCACTCCACACAGGCCCCTTCCACAATCACCGAGCATGAAGTGGCAAGGGAACCATTGCAACAGGCTGTGCTTGGTTTTCTCATCCTGTCCCGGCCGGTCAAGTGGGAGAGCACCTACTCTGTCCGTGATAAAGATATTCCACTTTACCGGGCACATCAGACACCACTAAGGTTTCACCAAAATAAATCCGGAGAGTGGAGAAGTGAATTGGGAGCCCCTAGTTCTACACTCAGCCCTGCCACTAACTAGCTCTGCAACTCTGGACAGAGCTCTTCTCCTCTGTGCCTGAGCTTCCCTATGTGTAAACAAGGAAGTTGGGTCTCCCACATCCCTGCCAGCATGGGTAGTCCAGTTCTACGATATCCACTTGCTAAACTTTCTACAGTATAAACATGCTGGTGTTGCCAAATATGCCTAGATATCAAGAGCCGAGTTGTGGTCAGTTATTCACCTAGGACAGTGAGATGCTCTCCTAGGTCCCGGCAGGTACAAAGGTGACTAAGACTCCTTCATCCAGGAAGAGACCAGTAGTCAACTGGAAGAGACATGGATGCAAACAGTAATTAGAAAACTCTGGGGAGATGTGAGGGAGCTGACACAGAATATTGCAGGGGCAGATTTGCAGGGTGCTGGGAGGAGAGGGAGGTCGAAGAGGAAGCCCTGGTGGAGGAGATGTCTGGTAGCTCTGTGGAGGGGATAGCAGTGGAAGGGTGTCTTCAAAGTTCTGAAGCCCATGAGAAGTGCCCTGATTCCTAACGAGGCAGGACCCCACCTCCGTGCTCTGCAGTCCTGGCTGGCTCTTGTGACAGCAGCTCTGATTTCCTGTGGCCAGCTTTAGAGGACAGACCTTCAGGACAAGTATTGTTCATTCTCCTCTGAGAAAGGCCCAGGACAGCAGAAGATAGATGAGTGACAAAGGGACTAAAGTCAAGCTAAAAGTCTTTTGGAATCCCCATAGCATAATTTAACTATCCCATTATACCATTGTTGCCTATCTGTGGGTGGATCTATGAAACAGCTGTATGAAATCGCTCACTGTACATTGCATTACTCCCTTCAAAGCCTGGGCTTTGAAGATTGCCATTCTGGCCACTGACCAAATGCCATTGCCTTTCATTGTGACAGAAGCAGAGAGCACACCGGTCATTGGTCCAGGCCTCAGTCTCAAACCTTGGACTTTCCATTGCAACGATGGGAGACAGGCTGGGACAGAGAGGGAGGGCTGCTTACCCAAGGTCTTCAGGAAATTCGACCAGATTTTTAGAATTTCTGCTGGTCATCTTTCTGCATGGATAGAATCCCAGGTCCCTGAAAGGTGGTGTGGGAGAACGAAAGTGAGCACACAGGCTTGGTTGTTGAACAAGGCCCTTCTCTTGTTGAACAATTATTAGAGAGTTCTTCCTCGCAGTGAGCTAAATAGGCCCCTTTCTCCCACTCCAAAGCCCCAAACAAATAGCCACCCACTGGGAAGAAAGCCAGTCCAGCCAGCAGGTGAATGCAGGCACGTGCTGTAGCTGTGGGTTCCAGTTCCAGAACTCTGGTGGGCACCATCAGATCCCATATCACCCTATCCTTATGAAGTCTGAGCTCTAGCTTTCTTTAGATGCCCAAGGAAAGAAAGGTCCACAGATCCAACATGACTTCTCCACTGTGATAAAAATGCCGTTGGGTCATGTGTTGTAAAAATGTATTCCTGGTTCAACTCTTGACAGCTTAGTGAAACTCAAAACGAGTCCTTGCTGAAAGGCAGCAAAATAGATGCAAAAGCTCAGCAGCTGTTATTTTCTGGGACCCGTTGATCAAGTGCCGGGTGCTCTGTCCCTCTGCTTTATAGTGGAATGTGCTTCATTAACGCAGTAGACGGACTCTTCCTGAAGCACCAGTCCCATCTCAGGGCCAACAACTCTCATTAGAGCCCATCTCCAGCTTGTCTCCTACCTGCGCAGGAGAGGAATCCCATCTTGCAACAGATGGTCCTGTGATGTCTTCTGCTACAGGAAACCTCGTGTCCAATCTCATTGGGTTAAGCGGACCACAAGCCAAGGTTCCCAGAGCAGCTTTATTCTGAGCGGCAGATATTTGAATGAACTCCCTAGAACAGGAAGAACGGTTTCTGATACCAAGCGGCTGTTTCAGATTGGGAGGAAATGCACAGCAGTTCTGGGGGCCCACCCTTCTTAAGTGGCCAAAGGACTTCAGCTGGCGCCTGAGTCTCCATGTATAAATGGAAGCTGTTGGTCATCCCTGTCTTTGCTGCTTCGATCTTCACCTTTGGATGGAACACAGTACTTCACAGTGACCGGCAGGTTAGCCAGGAGCCCTATGGGCAGGACAGTGCTCAGGGAGCAGGCACTCTCTCTGCACTTTTCAGACGTTTCTGCTGTTTGATTACGCGTGCAGAACCAGCTGAGCCCCAAACAGCGAACAGATTCCTGTGGAGCAGGCTGTGAAATTCCTAGTTAGTGAGACACGTGTGCAATCTGTGCTTCTCTGAGACGCGGTTAAGGCTCGACCATTCCTGGGGGAAAATCTCAGGGAGCAGAATTCTTTGTACACTGTGAATGCCCTTCACTTCTCTCAGATCCCTTTCCAAAAAGGTCATCACCACTAATATCATGGAAGACCTATCTTTTTCTGCTTCTAAATGTCTCAGGTATATGTTTTAGGAACAGACCAATGACAAGATAGATGATTGATAGATAGATAGATGATAGATGGTAGATAGATAGACAGACAGATAGATAGATAGATGCCAGATGAATGATAGATAATGGATAGATAGATGGATGGATAGATAGATAGATAAATGATAGATAGATAGAGATGCATGCAGTTTCAGACAGACACAATTTTTGGACTCACAGCTAACAGCACTCTGCTAGTTGCTCAGAAAACCTACAGTGTAGGAAACCAAGCTAATAAAATGATTCAGTATTTTTGCTGTGCTGTAAAAGTTAATCTTTTAGATGGTTTAAGCAAGTCTTTACAACTTGATTTTAAGATTCAAGGATACTTGGCTAAGCCTGGGTCTGCTGGGGAAGGGAAGATGTGTAACATTAAAACATATTCATGGGAAATACAAAAACACATTTTCACCTACTTATGAACAAGCGTGGCTTATGGGGGAAAACCCATTTTACTTAAAACTCCCCGAAAGATGTCTTAAAATGTTCAAAATAAACTAAAGCCTGATTCATAACTTTGGTTAACTGGTCTCTGCTTCTTCTGTCAACCTAAAGCTCTAAATAAATGCAAACGCAAAAAGGGGGGCGGTATAAACATTTACCCCAGTGTAACTGGATGCCACTCTGACTTCTGCCCTTTAGAAAGGTTTTATTTTCTAATCGCAGAATCTCAAAGATGAAAAGCATTCAAGACTATGGAGTCCAACCCCCTGCTAATGCTGGAGTGATGATATCTTTTACAACCGCCTTACAACCTGCTCATTGGTACTCCGAATGAACATGCCACGTGGCACAGGGCTGTATAAATATGCTGAGCTTCTAGGCCATTCTGCCATCTACCTTCCAATAAAGTCCTTCAATATGTGCTGAAGTCTAAAGAACTACCCCTTGGATGCTAAATGAGCATCCAAATACACCCCCCAGGGGTTGGAAGCTAATTCTCTCCAAGACACTTGTTTTCTTTATAATACAGTTAGGTATCAGATATGCCCTAATCGTGGGAGTCGGTAGTGAATTTTAAAGTAACGCCTGGGTCATCATTAAACCCCCGAACATTCTATTATGAATGCAGTTATTCTTCAGGAACATTTTCTAAAATGTACAGAAAACTATAAGAATGACGATATTTGTCGCCTTTTTATTATAATAGGAAAAAATGGATGCAATATAGTGTCCAATAATAGGGGAATAGCTGAGACTCTCACAATGTAATCCACTAGCCCCAGTTCTATGCAGACTATCACAGAATATCCATGCAGGTATCCACGTGGAATCTCACTGCCCCAGAGCTACATAGATGAAACAAAAAATAATCCAGTAAGTAGAAAACCATGTAACATCAAGGGAACATTCTTAGGAGATGTCATCAGTTAAAAAGCGCGATATGGGCTAACGTGACACAGTGATCACACCTTTGCAAACACATCTCTGGGGAAAAGACAGGAAGGATCATCTCAATCTGTTACCGAGCAATACTTTGGGAATTTATCCTGTGTCTCTGTGCCTCTGCCTTTCCCCAAACCCCCAGTTACTGTCCTGTTGATTTACTATTTTGCTTTTTCAGAAACTATTTTCATTTCTTCCATTACATTCTTTTACTTCTCCCATTTTCTTATTCCTTTTAACGTCTTCTGAGCCAGAACCCACGTTTAACTTTCTTTTGCGTGTCCAAATGTACTTAAATGACATTTCATTTTTTTTCTTTTTGGCCGCGCGGCTTGCAGGATCTTAGTTCCCTGACCGGGATCGAACCTGCGCCCCCTGCAGTGGAAGCGCGGAGTCTTAACCACTGGACCGCCAGGGAAGTCCCATTAAATGACATTTTGTCTTAACTGACTGTATGCCTTAAGACCTATGAAAGGAAGGAGATCAAAGGGTATCACTGTGATTACGGTTCTAATTTTTGCAATGCTAATATTTCCAATCATGATTTTTATTTTCAATAAGTACAGTTTGTATTTGCAGCCAAAGGGAAGCCCAAATTAGTCATTCAGTTCAATTATATTTTTTATTTCATACATTATTCAGTCTCTCTTTTTCAATCTATCTACCTAAATCTATATATTTTTGATCTTCGACTCTGTGTGTGTGTGTGTGTGTCCCTGAAATAGGATAACATATTCTATCACCATCAATATATACTAACATTATTGCAAGCTTATTTCAGTACAAGCTGTGGACAGGGTTGGTGGGGGTCCAAAACGTTGGCAGATTGAATTATTCCAATGGCCCTGAGTCACTGAGTAAAAGAAACCAGACACAAAAGAGTACATGATGTACAGTTCCATCTTTATAAAGGAAAAAATAAACCATGGAGACAGAACTCTCCATACTGATTATATTTAAGGGGATAAATAATGACTAGGAAAGGGCACAGAGGAAGCTTCTGGAGTGTTGGTATATATTCTATATCTTGGAAGAGATGGTGTTACGTGTATGATTTTACTTTACAAAAATTAAACTGTACGTTTTAATCTTTGTGCACATAAAGACATATGTGTTATACTCCGATTTTTAAAAAAGTAAAAAGTAAAATAATTCCATTTACAATATGATCAAAAAGAATAAAATACTGAGGAGTAAACTTAACCTAGGAGGTGAAAGACTCGCATATGGAAAACTACAAAACATTCCTGAAAGAAAGTAAAGACGCAGACAAATAGAAAGTCATCCAGTGTTCGTGGATGGGAAGACTTAATGTTGATAAGATATCAATAATACCCAAAGCTATCTACAGATTTAATGCAATCCCTATCCCAACAGCATTTTTTTCAGAAATAGGAAAATCCATCCTAAAATTCATATAGAATCTCAAGGGATACCAAATAGCCAAAATGATCCTGAAAAAAAGAGAACAAAATTAGAGGTCTCACACTTCCTGATTACAAAACTTATTATAAAGTTACAGTAATTAAAACTGGCGTGAAGTGTGGTACTGGCATGAAGATTTATAGACCAATGGAACAGAATAGAGAACCCAGAAATAAACCCTCACGTATGTGGTCAAATGATGTTGACAAGGGTGCCAAGACCATTCAATGGGGGAAGGGACAGCCTTTCTACAAATAGCGCTAGGAAAACTGGATATCCACATGCAAAAGGAGGAAGTTGGATCCAAACTTTACAACATATACAAAAATTAACTCAAGATGAATCGAATATCTAAATGTAAGAGATAACACTATAAAACTCTTAGGAGAAAGCATAGGGGCTTTATGGCATTGTATTTGGAAATGATCTCTTGGATAAGACACCAAAAACACAGGCAACAAAAGTAAAAATAGATAAATTGGATTATATCAAAATGTAAAACTCTTGTGCATCAAAGGACACAATCAACAGAGTGAAAAGGCAACCTATGGAATGGGAAAAATATTTGCAAATCATATATCTGATAAGAGGTTAATATCCAGAATATATGAAGAACTCCTATAACTCAACAACAGCAATAAAAAGAAACACTGAAAAAATAAGTAAAGGACTTGAATAGACATTCTTCAAAGATGATATATAAATGTCCAACAAGCTCATGAAAAGATGCTCAACATCACTAATCATGACAGAAATGCAAATCAAAACCACAATGAGATATCACCTTACATCCATTATGATGGCTAAAATTTAAATTTAAATTTAAAAAACCCAGACAATAATAAGTGTTGATGAGGATGTAAAAAAATTGGAATCCTTGTGCACTTTTGGTGGAATGTAAAATAGTACGACCACTATGCAAAACAGTGTGATGATTCCTCAAAAAATTAAACATAGAATTATCATATGATCCAGTAATTCCACTTCCGGGTATATGTACAAAAGAATTGAAATCAGGGTCTCAAAGAGGTATTTGTATATCCATGTCCATAGCAGCATTATTCACAATAGCCAAGAGGTAGAAGCAACCCACATGTCCATCAGTGGATGAGTGAGTACACAAAATGGGATATATACAACGGAATATTATTCAGCCTTAAATGGAAGGAAATTTTGACACATGACACAATATGGATGAACCTTGAGGGCACTGTGCTAAGTGAAGTAAGCCAGTCACAAAAGGACAAATACTGTATGATCCCAGTTATATGAGGTGCCTGCAGTAGATTCATAGAGACAAAGTAAGAGTGGCAGTTGCCAGCAGCTGTAGGGAGGGAAGAGTGGGGAATTGTTTAATTTAGAGTACTAAGTTTCAGTTTTGCAAGATGAAAAGAATTCTAGAGATTGGTTACACAGCATTGTGAATGTTTTTAACACCACTGAACTGTATACTTAAAAATGGTTAAGATGGTGACTTTTATGTTATGTGGATTTTACTATGATTTTTAAATTTTTTTTAAAGAAATAAAGCAAACAGTGAGAGAGAGAGAGAGACAGCATGAACTTTTGGATCCAAACTTAGCTGCACTTGAGAATCATTTGGAAATTCTTTAAAATACAGTGCAGTCACATTTTAATGCAAATTTGCAGTAACAAAATACGGGTATGACTAATGTTTCATTTATGCATAAAATTTCAAATAATGTGACTCCCTCGAGATTTTAAAAGTTAAACAAGAATCACAGTGTCAACTCGGAGAGGCCAAGGGAACTATAAGTGCTAGGTGGCAGTGTTAACATAAGCTGGCAAATAGAAACATGGTGCTACTGTGGGAAAACAAATCAAGATGTGTAAATGTTGAATTATGGAATGCTGTCAGGAATGTCACCCTCATATAAACTGCACCATTCTCTACAGAATCCTAGGCCCCTCACAGGAAAGTATGGTTGAATATGTCTAGAGCTGAATCGAAGCAATTCGTATTTTTAAAAGTTCCCTGAGATTTCTAAGACTGATGGTCTATGCATCACTGTTTGAAAACCAGTGGTCCCCCGTAAAGGAATAAGCACATTCATTCTGTAAAAATAAATTATCTGTTAACACATATCATGAGCCAAGCTCGGGGGATATAAGATGAAGCAGAAATATAATGACCACATGGAGCTTATGTTCTAGTGAAGTCAGATGATTAAATAAGCAGTTACAATAAAGGGTCCCATACGTATGATGGGGGCGTCCAGGGCATTTGGGGAGCACATATCAGGGCACTTCACTGAAGGGGGTATATGAGCTGATACCCAATGGATGGAAAGAAACCAACTAAAGAAGGAGGAAGAGTGTTTCAGGGGAATAGAGGATCCGATGAGACCCAGAGCAGAGAAAGAAAGAACACTGAATCCAAGTGACTGAAATGAGTTCAAGGTGGCTTAAATTCAGAGTAGGGGTGGAGAAGTGATGGATAAAGGCTACAGGATGGGCAGAGGCCAGGTCAGAAAGGACCTGGTAAGCCTGTGGGGAGCTTGACCCTCATCCTAAGGGAAAGTGAGGGAAGAGGAGGATCTCTCTGACTGCAGCATGGAGTATGCAATGGATTGAATTGGAGGAGAGGCAACCGTGGAGAGAAGCTCAGATTCCAGTGACCGTAGTCCAAGTGAGAGGAGACAGAGGCATGGGCCAGGTGGTGGTGGTCATGGCAATGAGATACTTAGGAGAAGTAACCTGTAAGCCTTGTTGATGAATGAGATGTGAAGAGGAAAAAGGAGACGTTAAGAATGATTCCAAAGTATCTAGCCAGTAGAAGAAATATGAATCGTGGTACCTTATGGTGATTGAGGGGAATATGGGGAGTTCATTTGGGGAGGTTGAATTTTTGGTGTCTGGGAATGTCCAGGATGCAGATGGCACCAGATAGGAGAAGCGTCCTGACTACAGAGTCACTGGCTGGGCTTTGAAACTCTGACAGTAGATTAGACTGCTCAGTGTCTGTTTGTAGGGTCAAAAGAGGGAGAACTAGAAGAGAACCCTAGGAAGATACCAAGGAAGCCTTGGGAGGGTGTGGAGAGGTAGGAGGAAACCCGGGGGAGTGTGCTGAGTTGGAAGCCAAGAAGGTTGGTTAAAGGAGGAACAGTCAACAATGTCAAAGGCTCCCAAAAGTAAGACCGGAAGGTACCCATGGGATTTAGCAACTGGGAGGTCATTGGTAATCAGTCTAGGAGTTTGGGTAAGTGGTGGGAGCAGACACTGGATCAGAGAGAGCTGAAGAGTGAGAGAGGTGGTCATGGGGACATGAATGCAGATGACGGTTCTAAAGTCTTGCCTCTGAAAGAGGGGAAGAGAGAGGAGAAGGGGCTGAAGTGCTTGCTCTTGCTTTGGGGGCGTATTTTAAGGTTGGCAAGGCTTAGACATGTTGAAATGGTGATGGGAAGGATCCAGAAGAGAGAGGGGATCATTGGGAGTGTTCATTGAGGAGTGAGCTCAGGCTGCAGGTCTGGCTCCGCCACTATCTGATTGAACTTGAACGTGAGCGCATCATTTAATCTGTCTGAGCTACAGCATCCTTATCTGTAACTAGTAGGGTTTCCCTGTATCTATGGCTTTCAAACTGCACCCCTCAAAGCTATCTCAGGGCACTCACTTTGCAGCTTCAATCACGGCAACTCGACCTCTCGTGTTTTTAAGTAATTTTTATTTTTAGCACTTTAATACTTGCACATACGTTGGAAAAGCAAATGAATAATAAAACAATTATCATTTAAAAATGGTAACTCCTGTTCCACACCCACTCACTCTCAGTCACTCCCAATTCTCCCAATTTTGTTTTATTTCTCTTGGGAGCCTTAAGTCTTATCTTTATCCCTTTTTGCCACAAGTATATGCCTTGTCGTGGTTCTTCGTTTTGCTTGGTACTTGGTGAGTCCTTTCATTATGAAGACTCATGTCCTATAGTTCTAAAAAACTTTCTTGAATTATTTATTTTGTAATTTCCTCCATCTCATTTTTTCATTTTTCTCTTTAAGTTCAATATTGGACCTTCTGGCTTGACCTTCTCATATAAGCTTTTCTTTCCATCTGTCTCGCTCTCACTTTCACTCTCTCCCCCTCCTCGAGTTTATCTTGACTGTATATTCTAACTCTTCTATTAATTTTTAAAATTTGGCTATTCTGTATTTAATTTGCAAGATTATTTCCATTTTTATAGCCGTTTGTTCTTGTGTCATGGGTACAATTTCTTCTCTCTCTAAGGATATTATATCTTCCCCAACCCCGACTGTATAAATCCTAGCTATCCTTAAAGGTTTAACTCAAAATCTTATCTTTTATGAGACCTTTTCCAATCAGTCCAGCTCTCTCCACTTGATAGGAATTCTATAGCATTATTATATTCCACACCACCTAATAGGTGATTTTATTTAAACTTGCATTACTTCCTATTGAGGAATCAGTCTTATCTTCCCAATTTTACCATAATTTTTTCAAGAGGAGGGACTATTTACTTGTTTTGTATCAGCTACAGTGTCTAGAATTGTGACTATAACAAGTGATAAACAGGTGCTTGTTGATTTGAATTAAATGGCAAGCCATCCTAATCCCACCAGGCTAGCCTGTCCCAGCCAGAGTTCTTTAAAGAGCACCAAGAACATAGGTCTTTGTTAAATAATATGAGCGTAGAACTGACAGATTTTTATGGTTTTCCCTATCTTTCACAGTGTTTCATTCACACCTAATTCGGTAGCAATATTTTAGTGACTTGCTTTTATTAAGTCTTCCTTGAAGCTCTCCATTTAGATTTCATAGGAAAAGTACAACTTTCTTTTCTCAGTCATACTTCATTGGTTTAGGAAATATTTAATTGAATTACGCGCTTGAAACAACCAAGAACAATTGACACAAGCAGGACTGGAAACAAAGACATTGAAATATTGGCCAACACGTGACTCAGTCAGTAGGAACCGCAGGGCTTGGGCATGCTGGGCAGTAACCTGCCAGCCTCAGGCCTTTTTTGTGCCAGCAATGAAGGGCATTAGACTGTCGCGTCAGCCAAGTGGAAATCAGTCAAGAGAGTATCTACTGTCCTCTATTCTTGGTACACCAAGAAGAGGTGGATTTGTGCTTGTCATCTCTCTTGGGTCCCCTTGCCATCAAGGGTATATGTGGGCCATATACCCAAGCCAGCTGACATGGATTAGTGCACAGTCTTTGGTCTTAAAACAGCACTAGGCTCGCTGGCTCAGGGGTCAATCATCTTGGTCTCATTAGAACCAAGATCTACCCACCTGGCCTGTAATCCCCTGACCGTGAGTCCTCAGAGGGCCAACAGAGCTCTGCTGGGCCCAGAAGTCTTGCCTTTTCCATCTCCAGGATGGATCCCCACTCTCCTCCCCACTTCTGGTCAACAGCTTGGGCCGTTCACTACCCAGCTGTGTCTGTACGCCACCCATCACTTCCACAACCATCACACGTTGGATGAATCAAACGTAGATTCTCAGAGAGGACGTAAGGTGTCCAGTTGACTTTGTATGGCCCCTGCAACAACATGAATCATGTCTTATAATAGTCAGGGGCAACTTGGAAATCCTCCTTGTGTTATGTTCCCTTAAGCAGGGTAACAACCTCTAAGTTTGGTTAAGATAGGTTGACATTAATGACAAGAAAGAAGACTTGCATTTCCTGTTGATCATTCTCAAGGGATCGGTGTCACTTTATAGCCGCCATAATCACAAACATGAAGGAAACTGCCCCTGGTCACCGTCCCTGGGGGAGAGAAGACTGCCCTGTAAATAGAGGCTGCAGAAAGACCCATGGAAAATGCAGCTGAACCATTGTATGAAAAGTACACGGCAAACAGAAATATCAACATGTCAGTTAGATGAAAGTTCCATTCATAGAGAGCCAAAATGGAATCAATTCAGTTGAATTGGTTTCATGGTAAATTTAGTGATTTGAATGTTTTATATTTACCTGCTGCTGGTTTAGAAGCAATGTAAGACTCTGGGTTCAGCAAACGGTGATGAGTTTTCCATTTCTTCTATGGATATCCCACAGTGGAGCAATGAACAAAGGCAGATTGCATTTTAGATTGATGAAAAGAGCAAACAAGATTAAATTTAAAATCGCGTCAAATCCCCTTTGACTCTTGTTTTCCGTTTTCCTCCGTGACTGCTGCATTTTCATGCTGAGTGGCATGGGCTGCGGCTCTTCCCCACCTTAGCGCCTTTGGCTCATTCCCGTTCCATCTTTTCTCTCCCTGACCGCTCACTCGCTGGTACGTGGGCCCCCCTGGGCCCTGTCGTGAGGCTGGACAGTGATGGCTGCGGGGCAGCATGTCCTCATGTCCCTGTCCTTGGCCGGGCTCGTGGGGCCCAGCAGAACGATGCTCTCCACTCTCACCCAGGGCAGCGGGCAGCTGTCTGTAGAGCCAGCCCCTCAGCCCTCTCTCCACACCCTCTGCCCACAGCCTCCTCTTCCCATCTTCTTCTGCCTGGGCAAGGTTGGCTTTCTTTTTCTTTTCTTTTTAAAATTGATTTATATTATTTATTTTATTTTTGACTGCGTTGGGTCTTCGTTGCTGCACGCGGGCTTTCTCTAGTTGCGGCGAGGGGGGGGCTACTCTTCGTTGCGGTGCGCGGGCTTCTCACTGTGGCGGCTTCTCTTGTGGAGCACGGGCTCTAGGCATGCGGGCTTCAGTAGTTGTGGCACACGGGCTCAGTAGTTGTGGCTCGCGGGCTCAGTAGTTGTGGCGCACAGGCTTAGTTGCTCTGTGGCATGTGGGATCTTCCCGGACCAGGGCTCGAACCCGTGTCCCCTGCATTGGCAGGTGGATTCTTAACCACTGCACCACCAGGGAAGCCCGGCTTTCTTTTTCTTAAGCAGCTTTTCAGATATCGATGATCCTTCCCCTAGAATCTGGAATGATGGCATTGGAAAACTTTCTCCTACGGGCGTTTCCTCACCTCTTCCTCTCTTAAGAGGCTGAGCTCTTCGACCTACTCATTCCTCCTGTGCTCACCTCTCAGATGGCGTGGGGACAGGCCCTTCCACTCGGTGAAATGACAAACTCTAGAAAGGGCCTCGTGGGGAAAATGTATAGACAGTTAACACCGTTGATATCACAGCCAAAATATATTAGACGTGCCCAGGAAATGACTGCCACTGCCTGATCACAGGCAATTTCATTTGGGGGCAAATTTGTTAAAAAAGTATGTTTCAGTGAGTTCTCTTCAATATCCAGTCCCCTGAGAAGAAAAGGTCTAGGGATGTCCTTCTCTTACTAACCAAGTGGCAGAATCCCTTAGGCAGTCACCGTGGAATTGGGGCTTCTTCACATCAGATGGTCCCAACATTACCTTCTACCAGCACCATCCATTCCAAAGCCAACACGGACAGAAGGAATAATCCATGACAGCAGATCCTTGTGGGACGCTTTTTTCAATGGACTAAAGCATAGATTGAAGGGCTTTGATAGAAAGATGTTGCTAAAACATAATAATAAATAAAAGGGACCCCACCCCGTCCTGCATCTGCTAAAAAAAAAATAAATAACTAAACTGGGTAGAGGGGGAAAAAAATGGTCTGTCTCAACCCAAGAATATAATAACACTGACTCTCTTTCCTTGTTTTAGGGAATGCTGTCGATTTTTTGGAGACAATGGCTTGACTTTGAAGGTGTTTTTTACCAAGGCAGCACCCTTTGGTGTTCTTTGGACACTCACAAACTACCTGTACTTACATGCAATAAAGAAAATAAACACTACGGATGTCTCCGTATTGTTCTGCTGCAACAAAGCTTTTGTGTTCTTGCTCTCATGGATCGTTCTCAGGGACAGGTTCATGGGAGTGAGGGTAAGTTCCTTATTCTCTGTCTCCCTCCCTCACTCAGTCATGCCAACCAAAACCTGCCCATCGGCTTGCTTAGCTCCATGTGCTGGGCCGTTAAGCGTAAGCTGCTAACCACTTTCCTTCTGATTTGCAGCAGAAAAGGAGCCCGGCTCTCGGGGTGCCTTGCAAACCTTCTTGCTTGCGAACCATTCTAGACAAGCGTTCATTAAAGCGCCTTTCATTTCAAGCATTTCAACAAGCATTCCCTAAAGTGTGTGCTGCTCGGGGACCCCCCCTGGGAGGAGTGATGTGCCCATCCCGCCTTTCAGGGGTCCCGTGGCCTGGAGCCCTCTGCTAACACTGCCACTGTCTGCTTAGGAGGTATCTGAAAGCCAAAGGTCCTTCTGCATCCACACGGACGTGCAGTCTCGGCGGCCCTTTGTCTGGACCGTGGGTTCAATGCCCAAGTGGGCCGGACACACTTATGCTAAGTCCAAACTTTGGAGGGACAGTTTCACTCCCTTCAACCCCAGAGCAAGGGAGAATGAAATGATACCCCTGAATTACCTCTGGTTGTTACATCTGAGACTGCGGAAATTCCCTTAAAATCAAGTCAGATTTAGCTAGTCACATTTCAGAACAGTTGTGTGAAATATGACAAGTGCGCTATCAAGCATGTGTCGAAATATAGATAAAAGGAACAGGCGACATTCAGCCTTGACAGAATCCTGCCGGCTTCTGCTTGTCTCCCTCTGCTGGCCAGGATCTGCCACTGCCCCACCATCACCTTGTCACAAACAAGGACAAAAAGGATTCGACCAGGCAGCTAGTAGTCCTGTAGTCAGAGCGCCTCGCTTACTCCTTCCTGCACCCTCAGGCCGTGTAGGAAGCCCACGAAGCTCAGAATCCTTTTGAAGGGCAGTCCCTTTAGAGCAGCGGTCCCCAACCTTTTTGGCACCAGGGACGGGTTTCGTGGAAGACAATTGTTCCACGGACAGGGGTGGGGAGGTGGAGGGTGGGAACGGTCAGGCGGTAATGCGAGTGATGGGAAGCGATGGGGAGCGGCTGTAAATACAGATGAAGCTTTGCTCGCTCGCCTGTCCGCCGCTCACCGCCTGCTCTGCAGCCCGGTTCCTAACAGGCCGCGGACCGGTACCGGTCCACGGCCCGGGGGTTGGGGACCTCCGCTTTAGAGTGGACCCTGCTGGGAACCCAGCAAGGGGCAGACTCCAGGCCCTCTGCTTGTGTCCTTGGCTAATTGTCCTGGGAGCAGTGGTATCACCTTCACGGAGGACTCACGCCCACCTAGTTTCTCAAACAGCGGTGGAGACGTGAGTCAACTGCTGAGTCAGATTTTTACCTTGCAGTAGGGGGAAAATGTGTTTTGAGGCTTCGTGTTAATTTTGGAATAAGAACTCTGCTCACTGTGCTACCACCCAGAAAAGCTTTGAGCCAATAAACCATCGAATACACCTCCACTAGAAATGAGGTACGGCCAGAGGCAATCGGTCCAGTCGCCTGCCTGCCTGGACGCTGAAGATTCGGATGTCCTAGGACCCACTGTGGCTTTATTGTGAGGTCAAAAGCCAGGGGAATGCATGGAGCACTTTTTGGCGTGATTCTGATGTCCAGAACGAATTCCGCATAAGATTGCTACTGTGAAAAGAGGCTTCAAGGTTCATTCCGCATCTAAGCAGAAGAAAACAAAGTTTTTGAGGTTAAAAGAAGGAGGTGTGAAAACACTGAAACCCACTTGGACTCACAGAAAACCAGATCTTTTCCTCGTTGCTTTTCATGGGCAAGAGGCTTTCCGCTAACATCCCTGAGCTGTGATTCAGTCCTGCCGTCCTGGCCACTTGCTCAGCTTGGGCTGTGCCGACCACTGTAGACTGAACAGATTTTCGTGTTGAAGCCTTTGGCACGAGGCCAGCACTGAAATGAAGATCCAGGAGCCGGTGTCAGTGATGGAACTTCGTAACCTGTAAAGCACCGTGCAGTCGTGGGTCTCTCTGATAATCATCACTCCTCTTAGAAGTAAGTGACCTGTCCTCTAAGGTCATCCTGCTCCAAGTCAAGGTGGAGCGCCCTCTTCTCGTCTTCAAGAGTTCAGAGAGCTGGTAAAATCTGTTAAGATGTCAGCAGCTGGCCGGTGTGACTGAAAGGTCCCCCTTGAGAAACAGATGGAGATTTGAGCCCAAGATAAGACCTAACCAGTACACAGGTTCTCTGAGACTTCTCTCGGACTGCTGGGCTAGCTGGCACCTTCTACTGGGTCATTGCCAGAGACTGAAGGGAACTGACACTCTTTTCCGTCCTGGAGGGCTGAGCATTCTGGCCTGAGAGTCACACAGATGTAGAGGACAGATGTTTGTGGAACAGGTGACATAGAGGGCCTGAGTTATTAAGGCAGTGACTCAAATCGCAAGGGCTGTGGTTCCTAGAAAACATCAACAGGGCAGAGTCATGCAGACAGACCAGGGAGAAGAAAATGTTTATCTTCGAATGCTGGGGAGATCGTGGCCACATATGGCATCAGAGGCGAGTGTATGAGAGGAGCCCACGTTGGCCCCCATATCACCCCTTGACTCTGTACTTAGATGTGCGTTTCACATGTCTTCCAGGCTTGGGGTCATAATGGGTCCTCTAACCTGGAGTCGAGCGATGAGGGTTTGGGTCCACTCTCATGAGCTGTTGGACCTTGAGCTAGTTACTTAACATCTCTGAGCCTTAATTACCTGATGTTAAAATAGAATATTAGTACTCAGAGAACAGCTGTAAGAATAAAATAAGGTATGCATGCCCAACACATGAAACCCAATACATGTCATCTTTTCTCAGTGTTGTTATTCTTCTTATTCCTTCTCAATAAGAGGCGTTTGACGGACCTGCCCAGTTCTTCGGTTGACAGTGTCAGAGGCTGGCAACTATTTAGGGAGGCGGTTTGGTGTAGCAGAAGCAGCAGGAGAATGAGAGCAAGTAGAATTCTGGGGGCAGGAGGTGTGGCCCCTCCCAGGCCCAAGCCCGCCCGGCCGTGGTCCGCAGCTGGATGAAGGCGGGGTTGACCAGCTGCACCACCCGCAGCCCGCACGTCAGAGGAGGTGGCAGATGGGACTCTCAGTTCTTCAGAGCCAGCTAGAGCGTTCACGCCAGGAGGACTGGAGAAGGAGCGAGAAGACACGCTAGGGGATCATCCGGGTGGCATCCATCCGCAGCACACGGTCCTGGGGAGCCTGGACTTTTTCCAAGAGCAGTTCCCATCTCAGTAAGATCCTAGCTGACGTCTTCCATAGTTACACGCTGGCGGCCTTTCACCCGGGGCCATCCCTGAACGGTAACCCCAACCGCTGATCCCGACTCCAACTTCTGTTTGGGCGGCTGTCCCCTGCCACCTGAGCACAGCCTGGGGGAGGGCACAGGGCACACAGAGCGTAGGGGAACCCGGGGCGGGGGGTTCACGGCTCAGACCCCTTTCCAGCCTCCGACACGAGAGGGGTGAACTAGAGCATCTGGAAATTCCTCCGGACTCTCTTGGAGTCGATGAGGGCAGCACAGGGGTCGGGAGGGGAAATGTTACGGGGAGGTATACTTAAAAATTAACCCGTCCTTTCCCTTTTTTAAACTGCCCCAAACTGTGCAAATCTAAAATGCATCGCAGACGGGGCTCTGTCTGGCAGAGAACGTGCAGCCCGTCACATCTTTAGCAGGAGCGGGGAGGGTGCTGGTCTGAGAGGCGGGCCGGCTCCACTGAGGGCTACACCTTCCCTCTCGGCCCGACATCTGATGGGGAAAGCAGTGCGCCATGGGGGGTCCGGGGGCATCGGTGGGTTGCTGGGGCCCTGAATCCAGAGCCCTGGGGGCCGGGCAGGTTATAACCACACGGGCAAGGCCCCCATTAAGAGGTTAAACGGCAGCATGCTGGCCTCAGCGTCCCCCATGCCCATGTTTCTTCCTCTTCTCCGAGCAAATTTTCCCCGGCCAAAGTAGAGATGGTGGTTGTCACCCCTGTTGGTCTCAGGCCACTGTCACCCATCTGTCTGGATCCCCAAGTTCTTGTTCAGTGGGATACATTGGGGTTGGGGGCAACGGGAAAGTGTGAGAAAGGAGGGGTGGGGGGAAGGAGGGAAATTCACTTGATCCCATCCTGAGACTCGCTGTTCTCCCCCAGGGGGGCCCAGATCTAGAAGGTGAGGACCACGTGAAACCACAGGACACGCAGGACCGGCCTTCCTGGAGAGTTCATCTGAGTGCAGGAAACAGGCAGGGAACATTTCCAAATGTAAACCAAGAAACCAGACATGTTAGGGTGAAAATGTAAACTCGGCACTTATTTTTTAAAGAGATCTGGCATCTTCAAGGGAATGGCAGGCTTGGGGAAGGACGCTCAGGCTCTGCCCCCCAGACCCGCAGGGTATGTTTCAACTCTGCTCTGCTGTTAGGGGTACTGGACGCGAGGTCAGCACCAGCTTCCCCTCCAGCACGGCAGTCAGGGCCTCAGGCTCAGGGTCGGGGGTTCCAGGGGGACTGTTGATGCCCAGAGAGTGAGCCCTGTAATCGGGTGGGTCAAGCCTGTGACGTGTGGCGGGGGGCCCCAAGAGGAGAAGCCCTGGAGGCGTGAACGGGGGTGGGGGGAGCGCTGTCCCCGGTGCCACCTGTCTGAATGAACCCACCGGCCTGGACTTGGCGAAGGTTGGCCAGGAAGCCGGTGGCCTCCCACGCTCTCTATTTCTTGCCTCTTCCCTCAGCGCTTCTGCACAGCGCAGCTCAGGCGGAAGCTCTTAGCTGTTTCTGATTTAATCAATAGAGAAAGGAGAGTAAGGAAGTCCAAAATCTGCCTTGTAAATCTTCAGGGAAAACTAACCCTTGTTCTCCTTCATTCCCTCAAACTTCATCTTTATGTTTGGAAAGACTCAAGTACCTTTGGAGACGCACCACATCATCTGAAATGTAGCTGTATCCTTCCCTCTTTCTCTCTCTCTCTCCTTCCCTTCTTTTTCGAATTAGTTCCCTCTCTCTGTTTACCTGGCTGCCTAGCCCGGTCCAACTGCCGGGTGCAGCATGTTTGCAACGTGCGTGTCCTCTGGAGCAGAACCCACACCCCTTGCCCTGCCTGCGTTTTCATTAGCCCCTTGTTCTCCTGGAGGGAAAAAAGTCACTTATTGTCTTGTGCCTCTGTTTCTTTCTCTTAATGAAGAGTCGTACACAGTACGTGTAGCATTTGAATATAAAATATGTGCATTATGTGATGATGAGAGATAAAGGTGAGTCACTAAACCAGAAAGAGCAAGTAGACAGAGCAGGGATGGCGCTTCTCTAGGAAATGATGATCTCCTGCTCTCTTAAGGGCCTCTGTGTGTGGGTGGATGTGTCTTTACATGAAAACACTGCATGAGGAATGCACAACTCAAGCTGCTGAGACCCAACCACTTTACCTCTCACTAACCTAAACATGGTACTTCAGCCATGCAGGAGACCTCACTTTAGATCTCAGAGTAGAATTGGCAGCGGCTTTTTATGTGAATCCTACTTTCTGTTTATATATATATATGTGTGTGTGTGTATATATATGTTTATATATATATGTTTATATATATGTGTGTGTGTGTATATGTATATATATATATGTGTATATATATATATCTATATATATATATAGATATATATATATATATAGATATATATAGATATATAAACACTGACTTTGCAATTAGACCTGAAATGTGTGTCCCTGCTCTGCCACACACCAGCTCTGTGACTTTGGGCAAGTTGCTGAACCTCTCTGAGCCTAAGTGTCCATGCCTGTAAAATGAAATGAATGATAATGTCTACCTAATTTGAGGGTTAAATGAGAAGATACACAGAAAACATGTATCCCGTGACCACTCAGTAAATGTCAGCTACTCGATACTGCTACAGAGAGCGGAGGGAATTTTGAGCAATCCGTAAGAGAGAGAAACTCCCAGTAGATCCAGTGGTCAAAACTTGTGCTGCGCACGTTTGTCCTGCCCTCCCCGGGTTCTGCCTACAGCGGCCCCTTACCACTTGTCACCCAGCAATGTTTCTGCAGCTCCACGACCACTTCTGATTAGAACTTGTACTTATTCTGGGTGCTCATGCATTTCTCCTTTGGGAAGTGTTATCCCAAGTTAGTTGATCTCCTGTGCACTCTGACAGCTTGACTTTGCACAGCAGGAATGTGTATGTGTCCCTGGAGCGTCCACTCCACCTGAGAAGTTCGTATCTGGACGAGAACAGGATTGGAGGTGGTGGGCCTTGGAGGTCAGGCCCTGCAGCAGCCAAGGAAAGGAACTGCAGCGCCAGGGTTAGGACACTGTTTGTAGCCCTGATTGGCCCGTGACACACGCTGCACGCAAGGTCCTACTGCTGGCGTGTAAAATGGGGCCAAGGCCTGTGGTCGTCACTGTGCCTTTCTCTGTTGACATATGAGATACATAAAAGCTGGACCCTATGAGGTGCTTACGGAAGGTTGCGAGGGAACTAAGAGGTGGTCACGACCAGGCCTTGTCACGACCAAATAGCCTGTCGTTGGGATTATGACCGCCTCCTCTCGGGTGCCCGGGAATCACGTGGCTGCCCGCCTCCCACGTGACGCCGAGCCACGGTGCCACTCCTTGCTGCCAACCGTTGCCAGTTCCTGGGTCATGCCGGGCTTTGCCGAGTGCCCCCTTTGCAAGCAGGGGCAAATATTTAGACAGGAAAGCAGCCTTTGCTTGGTCCCCAAAGAAGGACTGAAAAGGAGCCTCCCCGCCATCGCACCCCCATGAGCATGCCTCCCCCTTGGCACGTAGGGGGCCCCTCCGATTCCCCACCGCTGCCCTGACCACCGTGTCTTCCTTCCATCCAGATCGTGGCCGCCATCCTCGCCATCGCTGGGATCGTGATGATGACCTACGCGGATGGCTTCCACAGCCACTCTGTCATCGGCATAGCCCTGGTGGTGGGCTCGGCCTCCATGTCCGCCCTCTACAAGGTAGGCGCGGCGAGCAGGCTCTCTGGGCCGTCCCGGGAGGGAAGGGCAGGCCTCGGCGTGGCTGGCCCGTTGCTTTGGGGGGACGTTTGATGGAGCCTGGGCTTGAAGATGAGCAGCTGTTTTCCAGGAGTGCCGGGCACACGAAGCCTCGCCCTGCTGAGACGCACAGCAGCTCTCAGCCCTGGCTTTCTAGACCTTTCCATCAATGGCTGTACATTTGCAGCGTTTGGGATAAAACGGGTGGAACCATGGATTGGCTGAGTCCGATTGGTGACTTCCTTGTTTGGCAAGGACTGGAGAAGGATCCGGGGCCCTAACTGGCTGGCTCAGTGTTTGGTCAGATACTTTCCCACCAGATTGGACATGAAAATTTGAATATCTGGTACAGCTTTGAAATCTTTTATCACCTGGTTTTTGAGGCCACCAGTATTCAACATGAATCCATATGCATTTCAAGCGTTGCCCGTAGACTGAATGAATAAAAGCACAACTACTATCATATGGGGAATTATCAAATATTTTTGACAAAATGTTGGGAACTGCTGGGAGGCGTGGCCAACTGCAAGTCTCGAGAGGACAATTTTTATCCCCACACTCATCCCTCACTCTCTCCCCTGCTCCATCATGCCTCTCGGCCACCCTCTCCCCTCACTTGCCCTTCTCTTTGGATCCGAAGTCAAGAATGCAAATATTGTGTGGTCTCCAGGTTGGGAAATTGAACTGGAGGATTCAGTGAGAAATGAGATTTTAGCTTCGAGACTTACTGGCCCTTTGTGGATCCAGACGGTCGGACAGAGAACATAAAGGACCGTAGAAAGTTCTAAGAAAAGGAACTTTTTTCCAGCACTGGGAGGAACGCACTTTTGGAAAGTGAAACGTCTGTGCCGTCTCACCCTTCATCAGCTCCCTGCCCTCACTGCCCACCACACACAGGCCATCTTCCTCCTCTGGGACACATCTCTCTCAGAGGATGTGATAGTCTAGCCCCATTCTGTGACTCCAGAGCCATGGTCCAAATGCAGAAAATATTCAGAGGCCACACTCTCCTCTCTTCAACGAGCTGCATGCTAATGGGAAGCCGAGAGCGGATAGAAACGCGATCCACGATGAACACAAATATTCTGATTTAGACTTACACTTCCATCTCCTCCACTGCCTGAACTTTATCCAGAGAGGCCGGTAGGTGGAAGGGTGAAAGCAATTGACGGTATTTCCCTTTCCGTGCTTCCTGCCCAGAAATGCCCAGAGATAACCTGAAAGAGATGTGAAATGGCTGGAAGAGGAAGAAGGAGGAAAGTAGGAAGGACAACAGGGCAGAGACTGAAATTGGACCATCAGGTCCCTAACGGTTCAGTAAACATGGGGGCTGGCCGGGGGCCTACTGCCTCTGGGAGCTCAGCTTCCCGGCCTCTCCAGTCACCTTTGTCCCTCTCCTGGCTTTTCATGCATCTGAGATATGTACAAACAGGAACAGGTGCACGAAACCAAAGTCGGGTGTGTTCCGCTGAAACCCACGCCGTGTCTGGAACAGGGGTGGTGAGCTGGAGCAGAGAAAGCTGGGAGTCTTATAATCCCTCTCCCTTTGATTTATAGGAAATGTCTTTGCAGCCAAAGCCCTTTTGCTTGGGGACAGTGGTTTTCAAACTGTGTTGTTCAAGGTCAGAGATTAATGTTAGGGGCCCCCGAGAGGAATGTGTAATCACGGCAGATACTTCTAATTTAAGTGGCTTCTCATTTATGTGGCTTTCTCACCTTCAGTGCTCTGAAGCGGGGATGTGGTGTCGTGAATACAGCCCAGAGGAATCAAGCCTAGTGTGACAACCTATGGTTTCTGGAGTTGCTCTCTGTGTACCTGGAGGGTAACTCTCCATCGTGTTGCTACTGGGCGTAGGTAAAGCCCACCGCCCCTCACTGAAGGCCGTACGAGGTAGCATTTACCCGTCACATGGCTGTCGGTCCCGTGGTCCAGCCCCAGCTTAACCAAGTGCACTCGCTTCTCCGTGGCGAGTTGGAGTCCTAGGCGAGCCATCACCCCTCCTCCTGTGCTCTCTCCGTCAGGTCCTGTTCAAGCTCCTCCTGGGCAGTGCTAAGTTCGGAGAAGCCGCCTTATTTCTGTCCATTTTGGGTGTGTTTAACGTCCTCTTCATCACCTGTATTCCTGTCATCCTCTACTTTACCAAAGTGGAATACTGGAGCTCTTTCGATGACATTCCATGGGGAAACCTTTGTGGATTTTCAGTCCTCTTATTGAGTAAGTGGCGATCACCCTGTCAGGATCACCAGAAAGCGGGGGCTGACAGAGCGGCACCTGGGCAGCTCAAGGGGAGTCTTTGGAAACCCGTGTCCTGAAGGAGAAAAACGAGTCTGTTATTGTCCTTAAGTTCCTCGCGCTTTTCTAGGTCATTGTGTCGCGAAAAGGAAAGCCTTTGAAATGATGACACTGGATTCTAATTCCGGGACTACAGTCGCTGCACTAGTGGCCATGGTCATTTGGCGCTCTGAATAGTGAGCTAGTAGCCCAGTATGCTGCGTGTTATCTACTAATAACAGTACGTTCCTTATATAGGGCTGGTAAGAGGTTAGTAAATTAGTGCGTGCAGCGAGCTCTTAGAACACTGCCGGATAATGTTCAGTAAATACTAGCAATTATCATTATCATTATCATTAATGGTGTCATCATCATCACCATCAGTTGATACAAGGCTGGTCCTAAGCAGGAAAGCAGCCAAGGAGGTGCCTCACCCCGTTTCCATCAAAAACTGTACATACCACTTAAAAACGATCAGGCTAATAAACTTTATGCTACATGTATTTTACCACAATAAAAAAAATTCAAAAAGAAAAAAAAACTAAATTAAAATAAATTTAAAAATAAAAACGTACATTCCAAAGCTCCTATTCGTAGTCATCCCAGAATCATTGGCAGCAACAGAGAAAAGCAAAGTTAGTAGGCTACATAGGAGGGCCCCCATCCTCTTTTCTAGTGTCTGCTCGCTGGTTACCTTTTCCAGATTTCTTTTCCCTTCTTCAAAGCTCAGGGAAGAGAGGAGAGCTGAGTCAGCAGGATGTTTGGCCCTAATCCCCCAGTTCTGGAGCCCTTGCAGGAACCCCGAATTCACTGAGTCAGAGTAGAGGGCAAAACACCTACGACTCCAGCCTCATCAGAGAAGCTGGGGTCCGATGGACCAGGGGAAAGTCCAGGGCCAGTCGTGAATAACACCTGTTTTTTTTTAAATTCTGTATTTCAGCATTCAATATTGTATTAAATTTTGGAATTGCTGTTACGTATCCCACTCTGATGTCTCTTGGAATCGTCCTCAGTGTACCTGTGAATGCAGGTAAACCTACATGGCTTTCTGTATCTGCTGGTAAACACACACACACGCAAACACGCATGTGCGCACACATACATATATTCTTGCTGTGTCTGGTATAGCAGGCGTGTTTGACCTTCTCTGTAGAAAGAAAGCACTTCGGTAAAACGCTGATGCCTGTGACACATGCAATATTTTCTCCAGGGCGGCTCGATTTTCACCTGCCACACCGAGATACAGGGAGTCTAAGGCCATCTCCATCTCCATTCAAACTGGCGTGGGGATCAGATGAACATCACGGATACTATTGAGAAGTATAGACAAATATGTAGCAGAGAAAATTTCTAATTTTTGTTAAGTGGCTTTCTAGAAGAGACCGCTAGCTCAGGTTATGGCAGGCCTGAGGTAGAGGCATGTCTGCAAACTGCAGAAGCGTAAACACTGTTCCCCGAGTCCCAGAAGACAGCCCTTCCCCCAGCTGCTCAGCACCTGGCTCTTTCTTTCACTGGGGACTCGCGCCGACACGCTCAGCTGGCAGCTCTTCCAAAGCCTGCCATCACCTGCCCCTCACCTCCTTCCTTTTCCTGGCTCCTTCTGCTATGAATTTCGGATTTTCCTCCCAGAATGCCCCCGCCTCACACCCGCCCTCCCTGTAGAACCTGTTTGTGAATCACTCCTCCCCAGAGCATTCACCCCCTTGGGCTTCGCACAGCTGCCGCCAAAGCCATCTCCCGACCCTCCCACTTCTGGGCCATTAGAGGATTAGGCCCCCAGGGGATGGCAACCCCTTATCCTGTTCAGTCTGGCGTTAGCAAGCCTGGAAGCATAGGCAAAGCCGCACCCAACTTCCTAAACCTCTTCCTGCTGTCCCATCCCACACGTCCTGTATATGCCTCACCCTGGCCCCAGACTCCTTGGGCCCAGCACCATCCCTGCCCAGAGGGAGGATGGCGGTCCCCACGCATCACCTCTCTGGGCCTTTGCTTGTCGCCTAAAAGTGAAGGTCGTCCCCACGTCATCACCTTGGTTGATATGAGAACCACATGAGATGACCTATGAGGCAGAACTTCCAAAGGCAGGAAAGCCCCTGAGCTCCTGGAAAACTGGTAAAAAAGTGGTCCAGCTTGTCAGTTTCCACACACTACAGGCTTCTGAAAAATAACGCATCAACTTACCCCCGCTGCATCTTGGTGTCTCTTCATAGTCCCACGGTGTTCTTATTTCAAGGAGGCATAGTCCAGGCAGCCCTGGTGTAGAAGCTACTTTGACCACATCATACAGCCGGGTGCGTGAGAGGTTAATCAGAATCCTCTTACTACTTACCTGCAACGTAAGAGGGTCCGTAACGTGTCAGGGGAAGGAATTACATTCAGTTCTCCAGGGGAGGAGAGACCCGACCTGTCAGAGCAGAGCCCTTGCTGGGCTTTCTGACTTTCCCTGACGCCCTCTCTAGTGCAGCTCGTATGGCTTGCTAACTGACTCTCCCCATCTGTGAATTAACAGGCCATTCTGCCCATATGAAAAATCAAACTGCTTCTGAATTAGAGTGAGATAAAAGCGGCACTTTAATTCCACAAAAGGGCTACTAACAAAGTGCTTTTTTCAGGTTTAACTTTTACCTCTCTACCCACCCTCCAGACAGAGGTGAGAGTCAGGTGCAAGGGCAGGGGGTGGTGCAGGAGGATGTGGAGGGACGTGAGGTGGGGGTGACAGAGCAGCCCCCTCATGCGGCGGGCGAGCTGGGGGGGAGCAGCAGTCCAGCACGTCAGGCTTCAGAAGCTGCACGTGCAAGTCAGAAAACCCTCTCTCACAAAATGCGTTCAAAAAAAGCAATCTAATTCTCCCTTGTGGAGAGGCAGGCTCCAAATTTTCTTTGTTTGATTTAGTTAGGAAAAGAGAAAAAGAAAGCAAAAAAAGAAAAGAAAAGAAAACCAACATTTGAAACGCTTTTGATCTTTAGTTATGAAGAGAAGGATGATCTAGATTTGTACGAACTGACATGAATCCTGTTCTCATTTTGTTCCCTCACCTGATGTGGGTCAGGAATGAGCTTCTTGGGCCTTTAATAAGCTTTCATCATCGGTGGTGACACAGGTGGCATTAGAGCCTCACACTAATAATATCCTGGGGTGGAACAAAAGTTTGTGTTTATTATCTTCAAAGAACCAGGTCAAATTTGGCCTTCGGAACATATATTATATATATAATGCTCTTAAATTATAAAAATAACGTATGTCACTGTAGCAAAGGTGAAAAGTGCCAAGAATATAAAGAAAGCAGTAACGTTTTAATTATCCTGCCAACCCGGAGGTGGCCACGATTAACTTTGGTGGATGTATATATTAATACACACGCGCATCCGCAACTGCCCCTGGTGTTTCATTTTGTCTCTCGCACAAATCAGTGTCGGAACTAAGGTACCAGGTCAATTGGGGGAAAGTGAAACACAGCGCAAGGCCTCACAGCACACAGGGTTTGTAAAGTTAATGGGGGATTTCTGGGAGGCAGCCCCTGCCCGCCCGGTCCAGGGAGAACAGCTGCGGCCCCGCGGAAAGGGGCGCCCCAGGCCCTGGCCTGGCCGGGGCGCCCCTGCCCCGATGGCCTGGCACGATCGCCCCCCAGTAACCCACGCTCTCCATCCCCTGCAGTTGTCGATCGCTACACCAGTAAGATCGTCTTCAATGGGGTCCGGGTCGTCGCCATGGTCATCATCGGCCTGGGCTTCCTCCTCCTGCTCCTGCCCGAGGAGTGGGATGTCTGGTTGATTAAGCTGCTCACCCGCCTCAAAGTGAGGAAGAAGGAGGAGGCGGCCGAGGGCGGCGCGGACCTGGGCTCGGGACCTCAGAACAAGAGCGGAAGGGCCCGGCCCTCCTTCGCCCGCTGATGGTCCGCCCGAGAACTCTGTGGCGACGCTCGCCTGGGTGATTTGGAATCTCTTCCCCGCAGGGGGAACCTCGGTTTGGTGAGGTGTACATACCTGTACAGTTTTGGTAATCTGCGGTAAGTTATATGGTATTTATTGGCATGTCCAACTTGCTTGCACTTTTTTTCACATCAGACCTTTCACTTAAGGGTACCAGTTAAATATGGGAGAGAAAAGAACCTCTCCGCTCTTTTTAAATGAATGTAAAGCAGCTTAAGATGATCCTTGCCTAGATTGTTTGGGAGGACGGATGTTCTTGACAAGGCAGGGCAGATGTTTTGATGCTTCCCAACTGAAAGTTACATTGCACACTGTGATTATTTTTCAGCTATGGTAGGTCATACTTTGCTTTATACAACCAGAGCTGTACGCTTCATTTTAAGGGATTTCAATGAACCAAAAGATCACTCTGAGTTAATTTGGATAAACGGCTTGTTGGATGGATGGGTGGATGGGACGTGAAGAGCTGGAGCAGAAAAGGATAATGGACGTGGAAAACCACTGACTATGGCTAACTGGGGGTGGCGATTGGAGGAGGACAGGCCCGAGCCAGGTAACAGAAAGGGAAGGTTAAGTCCCAGCCCCAGCTGGCTTGCTCTCGCGTGTCTGTGTAAGATCATGGAAGAGAAATTACAGTGCCTTCTACAGAATTTTTGTCTTTACCTATGTGAAGCGAGGTGACATTATAGGTCACTGGTGCCGTCTTACCATTTAGATGTAGAAATCTTTAGAAACAAATAAAAGACTATACATATGTGTGTGTGTGTGCGTGTGTGTGTGTACAAAAGTGGCAAAGCTGATGACCAGTGGAGTAGAACACGGGTCACGGTGTGCATAAAAGGCAGACTCTGCAGAAGATAAATCGCTGGTTGCTTTTACTTCCTGACCAAGACCGCAGGATTTACTGAATCTGCAAACCTTTTTATGAAACTTTTAAGCACCAGGCTGTTTACTTCCACAATTTAGGTCTGCCAGAAAATTCTATCTGTGATAGATCTGTAAAGAGGGACAAGGGGGTTAGAGTTTACTATTTTTGAAGTTTACATTGTTACATAACGAATTGGAAACCTTATTTTGAAACGGTGTCATAACCCAGTGGTGTGCTCTGTAACCATGGAGTCTTTCGTTTCCTAGGGGAAAGGGCATTTGTGACCTGAACTTTTTAAGCAAATTATTATTCTCAGTTCCCATTACCTGTTTAACCAAACAGATTAATAAACGATTTAAAAAAGAAGCATTTGGTGCTGTCTTGGTGGCAACTCTGTTCCTTTCCCACTAGGCTAGATCTGACTTTCCGGCTTCCTCACCTTATACTTTTCTCCCAGCGAGCCCCACTCTCCTGCATCTTCAAGGCACAGAAAGCCATTCAACCGTCTCAAGGGAAGAAAGTTCTTATCGCAGACAGAGTTGACTTTCACAAAAGAGAAATGCAGGACACAGAGGCGGCCTCGAAGGAAAGGTCTCCGGGCAGCGGTCCCCTCCCGTCCTCCTGCCCCATCCTGTCTCCTCTCCTCTGACGCCGCCCTCGGTGCAGCTCTGGGGTTGCTCCGTCTCCCTTTCCTGTGCAGCCCGGTTCCCTGGCTCCCTTACACTCAGGCCTCAGAATGGCAGCCTCAGTCCCTAAACTGACCTGGTCTTCCAGCTCAGCTCCCACACCTGACTTCTGCCTTCGGTGCCCTGACCTGTTCTGGCTCTAGAGGGAATTTGATGTAACGTGTATGTCACTGTTCCAGGCAGCTGTGGCCAGGCACTCTGAGGTCCAATGTCTCTCATCCTCTGGCCACAAAGGGCTGTGTTCTCTAAGAGGGCGTGTGAGTGGAGAGGGGATGACAGCCTCTTTAGGACACTTTGCCCCGCCACCCATCCCTAGAGCATCTGCACACCATGCACCACTTGCTACGTGGGGTTGTAACCTGGGGAGTGTAGTCGTCCAGATCAAAGGGCTCCCCTGCCCATGTGTCCCGTGTATGCCGGGAGCCCCGCAGTGGAGCCCGAGCCCGTCACCTCCACGACTGTCTGGGCTCCCAACCTCTCGAGTTACCCCAAGGTGCCGAACAGATATTTCCTTTGTAAGCCATAACCTGAAAAATTGGGAAACCCTACACGAGAGCAGATTTACCTTCTTCTCCCATAGGCATAAAAGACTATGAAGACCCAAAAGAATTGAGAGCAGGAACTCAAAGAGATGTTTGTACACTTATAATCAGAGCAGCATTATTTACAGTAGCCAAGGGGTGGAAGCAACCCAGGTGTCCATGGATGGATGAATGGGTACACAACACGTGGTAAATACATACAATGGAATAGTATTCAACCTTAGAAAGGAATGAAATTCTGACCCAGGATACAACACGGAGGAACCTTGAAGACACTATACTAAGTGAAATAAGCCAGTCACAGAGGACAGATAGATATTAGCTGATTCCACTAATATGAGGTACCTGGAGTAGTCAAACTCACAGAGATAGAAAGTAGGATGCTGGTTATTGGGGGCTGGGAATGAGGAGTTATTGTTCAATGGGTACAGAGTTTCAGTTTTATAAGATAAAAAAAGTTCTGGAGGTCAATGGTGGTGATGGTTGCACAACAGTGTGAATGTACTTCCTGCCTCTGAGCTATGCACTTAGAAATGGTCCAGATGGTAACTTTTTATGTTATGTATGTTTTACTCCAATTACAAAAAAGACTATGAAGGGTAAGGTATGTGAAATAGAAAGTTTAAAACTTGCAGGAGAGGTTAATGCCCCTTTCAGGACATTATAAACCTGAGTTGGGGTGAGGGTTGGAGGATGTAAGAGATTCCTTTCCAAGAATACAAACCACAACTCCTCTGACCCCTTCTATCCCTACCGTGTAGATTTCGAGAATTGGGAGGAGCTACGGCAAACCAGGATGGACCCATGAACAGAAAATCTCAGGAAGGAGTTCCTCCTGATGGAACCTTGGGGGTGGCTTTGGGAAACAGGCTCCATTTTTGCCCCCCCGGGGGATTGTCTGCCCCATAGAGGCCAGTCTGGAAAGCAGTTAAAGGATTTCTCTGTTTTTGCTCCTTTAAGGAATAAAAGTAAAATGAAGATGGAAGGTACAAAGAGGCTATGGGGTCTCTGCTGCCCCAGCCCGCCCCTCTCAGAATGTGGACGTTTGGGGCCAGAGGATACAAAGTGATCAGCCAGCGCCCCCCTGCCACACTGAGTCAGCACTGTCTCTAGGAACCCACCCACACTGTGCAGACCCTGAGCTCCTCCTTACTTGGGCTGACAAAGGTAAAGAGACTCCAGAGGCAGGAAGCTGTGGTCAGAGACCTACCTCCTTACAGAACAGGGGTGTTTTCCGAATCTAGGCAACAATGTGTAACATGGAGTTCTTTATCTCCAATTTTGAATATAAATGATTTGTTCTAAAATTAGAATGTAGTGGTAGTTGCACAATCCTACAAATATGCTAACATTTGATAAATTGTACACTTCAAATGGGTGAATTTTATGGTACGTGAATTATTGATATATCTCAGTCAAGTGGTTTAATGAATAAATTGTTGCCGCACAAAATGATTTAAAATTCTTTTGCCAAAATCTTACCAGTAGAAAGGACATCTGTGGGGTTGTTGGCTTGGTTTTGGCTGCCCAGCATCTGATCTCTGTTGGAAATACCATCTTGCTGTTGTTGCAGAAGCTGAAGGGAACAGAGTCTCCATTTCAGACCCCAGCGTCCGGGGGAGAAGGGGAGGGTGTGAACTGGACTTGGCCAGTGGGCCAGTCTCCCAGGACTTAACCAGACCCCACGGAACAGCCCAGGAAGGCCATGCTGACTGGTCAGGCCCCCAGCGTCCTGCTGTGGCTCCGGCCTCCTCCCACCATGGAGGTTCGCATTCCTCCCTTTTCCAAACAGATCCTTCAGACACGTACGGTCCCTAAGAGGCTTCCAAAAAATGTTTCTCTGTTTAAGACAGCAAGAAGCCACTGCTGTTGCCTGAATCCAAGAACTCTGAATAATATGTGGGAGAAAACTGGAATGTTCAAAGAAAAAAGTTGGACTCTTATATAGGGGTTTGTTTGTTTTTACTTTCTGGTACTCACACTTCTTGAATCTGGGCTCGTTATGGCCTAGCAGGACTCCTTGGTCAAACTGCTTTAAAGAATGGATGAGACTGATTCATAAGAAATACACCCATGATATATGAATAAAGAGGGTTTAAAATTTTTTCACAGTGCTTAAAATACATTTAATAATTTTTTAAAGAATAATATTTTCCCTTACATACTTTTTCATGTATTCAGCATTGTCAAAATCTTGAGAAAGTCATTTTCTTGAGTTAAAATAGTGGTAAGCTTCAGTTAAGGTAAATCTCTAAATTATCCAAAAATGTGAAGTTACTAGAATCGTAACAAATGAGATTTGTATGTAATGTAATGTATTATGTATTGTAAATTTTAACTCAAACAAAAAGTTGTGCATTTTTTCTCTTATTGAAAAAAGAATAGGTTTCCTGTAAAAAATGGGAACTACCCATCAAGCCACAAGCCAGCAAGAAGTGCATCTGTACCCAAAGCAGCAGTAGCAGTAATAGCAGTGGCCTCTGACGCAGGAGAGTGAGCCCAGAGGGAACCCCATGCCCGGCAATCTCACCAAGAAGGGCTGGAGGGAGCCCCCAGGCTCTTCCTCTCTGAGGGTGACAGGCACCCCACAGAAGAGGCTCTCTGCCATAAGAAAAAATTAGAGGGACTTAAAAACCTCCAGATGGAAATTTCAGGAGTCCTCAGTGTTTATTCCCCATTGGAAACAAGACCTGCTGGCCCCCTAAAGCATTCAGTTTGTTAGGAATCTATGCTATGCTAACGACTTGGGGAATCTCAGAGGCTAAGAAGAGACAAGGGTTAAAGGGCCCTGCTTATGCCCACATACAGCAGTACCTGTGAAGGGGAAATTTGGGTATAAATAAAGAAAAGCTGTTAGTATATCACTATGGTGTTCTTTATCAACATACACCTATGTATCAGGGACTAGAGTTTGATGTTTTTTATGCCCCTGACCACCCTCCTGTGACACCTCCATTTATGGGAACTGTAAATTCAGTTACACCGAGTAGATGTACTTATTCAGCCAGTGTTCCCTCACTCTCCCTGTTACCCGATTTTATCCCCATAGTGAGAAAACTGCATTTATGATGTACTTTCCTTTATGATCTGGAGGGTGCAGAGCAGGCAGCCTTGTGGGGATGCTGGTAGCCTAGCACTTTTCAAGGATTTTGCAAATGTCTATACTTTGTAGATAGCCTTGCTGAATGGTACTGCACCAGATGTTGGATTTCCTCAAGGACCTCATGTGTGAGTGTATGTGCATGCATTTGCCACATTTACTGTGGGCGTATAATTAGCACATCTTTCCAATCAATTAGGCTATTTCTATTTTTTCTTAATTTTGTTTAAGTAAATCATTCATGCAAACTAATCACTACATAATAATCACTAATTTTTTTAATGATACCATTTACAGTTAGACGTATACTTATCCAACTACAGCCTAGTGACTGTCTTTAACCCCTTATCCCATGCAATCATCATTTAGGGACCTGGTGTTTTTCTCCAAAGCTTAACTTTTAAAACCAAATCTTACCATTAGCACCAATTTAAAGTCCAAAGTACATTTGGACATTTAGCTGCCCCCCAGATCTGGCTTTCCTGAGAGCGTTATTGCATCAAAAGTTTAACGTGTTACTTTTGTCTAGATTTTCTTATATTTTCTGATAGCATTTAATTTCCTGTCTTTTTTTTAAGCAGAGAGAAGGTGCTGAGTTACTGTTTAGCAGTCTCAACTACTTTTCTGAATTCTCTGTCAGATCCTTTGCTCTCTCTTACCAATAACCATTTAGTAAGATGAAATTCTAGTGAATTCTAGGTTTTATCTGTTGCAGAGTATTTTTACTTGGTGTTTCTCAGAAATTAAGAGAATAAGCCATGTTCTGCCATCTTTTCCCATACAGGACAAATGCTGTTAGAACTTTAGATGCCAAGAGATCACTTAAAAAACATTTGTCCAGGACTTCTGAGTATAAGAGGAATGAAAAGATTTTGAGGCCAGGGACAGTAGAGGGCCACCTGCTTCTTAAATGTCAACTGCTAAAATCAATCATCATACATAAAATGCAATGAAACCTGGTCCCCAGAGTTGTCAAGGATATGTTTGTGAAAGTAACTTACAATCTGCAGAATGTTCTATGGCTCTATTAAGTAATCATCAAGGGACTTGCACAAGGCCATATGGCTGGGAGAGGCCGAGCAGATTGTCCCGTCCCCCAGGCCCTGTTTGTGGGGAGATTGCACAAAGGGAAGAGGTCTTAGGACAAGCTTCCCTGCTGAGTGATCTTGTCTAGGGCCCTTCAGAAAGAAAACTCTCCTGGGACTTTGAAAGATTTCAATTATCATGAAAGCTCTGCAGGCTGGAAGTTTTCTACAAATACCATTATGCCCATAAGTTCCCCTCTGTTATTTCTTTCTAATTAAAGTCAATGGCAGGTTTTTTGTCCTATCTCCAGATACAGTCACTCCACCTAACAATAGCAGAATATATGTTCTTCTCCAATGCACATGGTCCATTCTCCAAGATAGACCACATGTTGGTCACAAAAAAGTCTCCATAAATTTAAAAGATTGAAATCATACAAACTATCCTTTCCAATCACAGTGGAATGAAACTAGAAATCAATAACAGAAGGAAACTGGAAAACTCACAAATTTGTGAAAATTAAACAACGTATTCCCAATCAACCAACAGATTGAAGGAGAAATCATAAAGAAAATTAGCAAATACTGAGAGAAAAATTAAAACATACCATACCAAAATATATGGGATGCAGCAAAGGCAGTAGCAGAGGAAAATTAATAGCTGCACATGCATACATTTAAAAAAGAAAAAAGATCTCAAATCTCAAAATCTAACTTTACACCTTGGGGAACAATAAAAAGAAGAGCAAACTAAACCCAACGCTAATAGAAGGAAGGACTAATTAAGATTAGAGTGGAAATAAATAAAATAGAGATAGTTTATTAGCTATTTATTATTTATTAGCTAATAAACTAATTCAACAAAGTTGCAGTGTACAAGATCAACGCACAAAAATCAATTGTGTTCTGTATATATGCAATAAACAATCCAAGAGAGAAATTTAGAAAGAAAAAAACTTCCATTTACAATAGCACCAAAAAGAATAAAATACCTAGGAATAACTTTAACCAAGGAGGTGAAAGATTTGTACACTGAAAACTACAAACATTGCCAAAAAAAAAAAAATTAAAGAGCCCTAAATAAATGGAAAGATATCCTATGTTCATGAATTGGAAGACTTAGCATTGTTTAAGATATCAGTACTATCCAAAGTGATATACAGATTCAAGCCAATCCCTATCAAAATTCCAACAGCCATTTTTGCAGAATTGGAAAAACTGATCTTCAAATTCTTATGGAATTTCGAGAGACTCAAATAGCCAAAACAATCTTGAAAAAGAAGAACAAAATCAGAGGACTCACACCTCCTGATTTCAAAACTCACTTCAAAGCTATAGTAATTAAAATGGTGTGGTACTGGCATGAGGATTAACAAATAGACCAATGGAATGGAAACGAGATTCAGAAATAAACCCATATATCTATGGTCAATTGATTTTCGACAAGGATGCCAAGTACACCCAATGAGAAAAGATCAATCTCTTTAACAAATAGTGCTGGGACAACTGGATCTCCACATGCAAAAGAATGAAGTTCAAACCCTACCCTATGCCATATACAAAAATTAACTCAGAATGGATCAGAGACCTAAATAAAAGAGCAAAAAACTCTTAAAACTCTTAGAAGATGGGCTTCCCTGGTGGCACAGTGGTTGAGAATCTGCCTGCCAATGCAGGGGACACGGGTTCGAGCCCTGGTCTGGGAGGATCCCACATGCCGCGGAGCAACTGGGCCCGTGAGCCACAATTACTGAGCCTGCGCGTCTGGAGCCTGTGCTCCACAGCAAGAGAGGCCACGATAGTGAGAGGCCCGCGCACCGTGATGAAGGGTGGCCCCCACTTGCCGCAACGAGAGAGGGCCCTCGCACAGAAACGAAGACCCAATGCAGCCATAAATAAATAAATAAACTTAAAAAAAAAAAAGAAAGAAAAATATCCCCCAGGAATCTGAAAACAAACACTAGATTCCAAAATAATTACTGTGAATGTACAGGGAGCATATCTCTTAAAAAAAAAAAAAAAAAAAAAACTCTTAGAAGATAAGATAGGAGTAAATCTTCATGACTTTACTTTGGCAATGATACCAGAAGCATGAGAAACAAAAGAAAATATAGTAAGTTGAACTTCATCAAAATTAAAAATTTTGTGCGTCAAAGTACATTATCAAGAAAGTAAAAAATACAATCTACAGAATGGGAGAAAATATTTGAAAATCATATATCTGATAAGGGTTGAATAATCAGAATATATAAAAACTTCTAATGCTCAACAATAAAAAGACAAACAACCCATTAAAAATAAGCAAAGAACTTGAATAAACATTTCTCTAATGAAGATATGCAAACGGCCAATAGGCACAGAAGAAGATGCTCGACATCACTAATCATTAGGGAAAAGCAAGTCAAAACCACAATAAGATACCACTTCATACCTACTAGGATGGCAATGTTTATATATATATATATATTTTTTTTTTTTTTTTAATTAAAATTGTGGTTTGCCCCAATGCCTCTCTGTTGAATAAATGAGTGGGTAAAGTGAGTATTTAATTTCACTTTATACTCTTAGTTTCTAGGACATGCCTGCTACATGGTGGGTGCTCAATAAATATTGAATTATTTATGACTTTTTACTTGGATATTAAAAAACTTACAACTGCAACTGAAATGTCAAATCCCAACCTTTGCCTGAATTCGGGAACAGTCAAGTTTTGATCTGAAAAACCTAAAGAGCTGCCTCACTTCCCATTTTTGATTGGTTGGTGGGGCCCTGTAATATATATATATATATATATATATATATATATGTATTTTTAAACAGAAAACAAAAAGTGTTTGTGAGGATGTGGGAAAAATGGAAGTCTTATACATTGCTGGTGGGAATGTAAAATGGTACAACTGCTGTGGAAAAGTTTCCCAGTTCCCCAAAAAGCTAAATATAGAATTACCATATGACCCAGCACTTCCACTCCTAGGTATAGACCCCAAAGAATCAAAAACAGGAATGTGAACAGATATTTGTACACAGATATTTGGACATTTGTACAATGTTCACTACAACATTATTCACAACAGCCAAAAGGTAGAAACAACCCAAGTGTACATCAAAAGATGAATGGATAAACAAAATAAAATATAGACATACATTGGAATATTATTCAGCCATAAAACGTATGAAGTTCTGATGCATGCTACAGCATGGATAAATCTGGGAAATATTAAGCTAAGTGAAATAAGCTGGTCACAAAAGGACAAATACTGCATGATTCCACTTTTACAACGTACCTAGAATATTAGGTACTCCACAAACTTACTGTCATAGGCTTAGAAAGTATATTAGAGGTTACCAGGGCCCAGGAGGGAGAGAAGGAAATGGGGAGTTATTGCTTAATGGGTATAGAGTTTCTGTTTGGAGTGAAAAGTTTTGGAAATACATAGTGACAATGGTTACATAGCAGTTTGAATGTAATTAATGACACTGATTTATATGGTTAAAGTTGCAAATTTTATGTTACATTTATTTTACCACAATTTTTTTTTTAAAGCATGGGCTATGGATGGAGACAGAAAATACAATGTGGTAAGTACTACGATGGTCATATATCCAAGGACAGATGGGGTGAGACTGGAACTGACTAATGGCCTAGGAAAGAAAGAGCCCAGGAAGACTTTATAGATGACGTACAACTTAAGTGAGCATTTTCAAGGTAAATAAAGTGGGAGAGGAGTACTAAAAACAGAGGAAAGAGCAATATTTATGGCAGAAGATAATGCTAGAGAGACACATAGGGCACAATCATGAGTATTAATCCTTTCAAACACCCACCTTTCCCTGACTGATGCATAAACTGTGACTAAAAAGAGCTTAGGCCAAAAGTACCACTGGGGAGGTGTCCCATCCTCACAAAGCACCATGATGGAACTCTAGGAGGGAGCAGGTAGCAGACATCTGTCTAAAAACTTACAAAGAGCAGAGCCAGGGGCGATCACACGCTGTCAGAGCAGGTGGAGGCAGGCTGGTCCTAGAATCTCATCTGGGACTGTACGTGGGTGCCATGCTCATAAAATCAGCTAATGGAATCAAGAGTGGCTGCTTTCAACAGAGATGTGACGAGATCAATCAAGCAAGCAAAGAATCAATAAGGAGGGCACTTCAGTTCCCCCGCCAAGGTCTGGCAGAGAGAGTTCCGTGTGGATTTCTGATGAAAAGTCAGCAAGCGGAAAAGTCAACTAAAAATAGAAACTCTTTTAACTTTTATGGGAACTCGTAAGTGTATACTACACGATTTTATTAACATTAGAATTAATAATAGATGTTTGCAGGAAACACTACATATTTCCAAACAACTCAACCATAGGGAATCCTAAGACTCTTCTAGGCTGTTGCCAGGTTATTTTATACTTCACTTATGATGAAGAAATCGATTCTAAAAATTCTGTGTATACTAAAGAACATATTTACTCTTTCATCTGTAGTAGTCTGTCACTCTCGTGTATGAATCTGGGAATTGTTCTAAACAATACTAACAACTAGAAACTAAAGTGATTTCTTCAGCATCTATGATGTTTTGCCTTAGTGCATTACTTTTGAGGTTCTATTAATTAAATTCAATATTTGATACAGTTCTAGCTGTACAGCAACAGCAAGAAAAAGCAGCAGTCATTATATTCAGTGGCTTGCAGTTTCTGTCTGTCTACACCAGGCCTCTGAGCACCCCCGGGAGTGGGGAAGCAGAAAAGATTCCTTAGATCTGCTCTGGGTACGTGTCTACAGCTATTAGCTCACTACCTTGGTCACTGGGAAACACTATGGAGTCACTGTTTTGAGGCAAAGCACATCATCTCCAGAAAGGCCTTTTTGAAATTCAAAGTCAGAATCTGGAAAGAGCCATCTGCCATCCACTGAACTCATGGAGCCTGTTACTTAGAATTCGCTTCAGTGACCGGCCACTAAGTCACCCCTTACACCCCTGAGAGACTGTGACACAGGCTCTTTTTCTTAGTCAGATAGTGCCACAATAATGCCTCATTAGAAGCCCACCTGGAACTCAGTGGCTTAAACACGCACGTGTGTGCCTAGGCTCATGGGTCTGCAGGGATTGCACTGTGGCCGACAGGCCTGGCTCAGCTGAGCAGCCCTGCTGCAGGTGAGGGTCTGCCTGGGCTGGCTGCCAGGCTGGTGCAGGGCTCAGCTTAAGGGGACGCTCACGTCTCTTCTACTATGCATCTGCCCTTGTTCTTTGTTCTTATTTTTGTCTTTCACTCTTCTTCTGCCTTTTGTGGTTTTAATATTGAGCACTTTATATGATTCTATTTTCTCTCCTTTCTTAGCATATAAATTATTTTTTTTAAACTGTTGTTAGTGGTTGCCCTAGAGTTTGCAATATACATTTACAACTAATCCAACCACTTTCAAATAACACTATACCATGTCATGTGTAGTGTGAGTACCTTATAATAACAAAATAATCCTAATTTCCCCCATCCCTTGTTATCATTGCTGTCATTCATTTTATTTATAAGTATACATATACACACATATGTAAAAGATGCATAAGCATACATAATTGCATACATTGTTGCTATTATCATTCTTAATAAACTGTTATCCACTAAGTCAGTTAGAAATAAGAAAAATAAGTTTTAACTTTACCTTTACTTATTCCTTTTTCAAAGCTCTTCCTTTCTTTATGTAGATCCAAGTTTCTGACCTATTTTTTATTCTCTCTAAAGAATTTGTTTAAACATTGCTTGCAAGGCAGGTCTACTGGCAACAGATTTCCTTGATTTTTGTTTGTTTATCTCTCCATTTTCGAAGGATAATTTTGTGGGATAAGGAATTCTAGATTGGTGGGGGTTTTCTCTCAACACTTTAAATGTTTCACTCCTTTTTTAAAAAATTAATTAATTAATTAATTAATTTTTATTTTATGGTTGCATTGTGTATTCGTTGCTGTGCTTGGGCTTTCTCTAGTTGCGGCGAGCGGGGGCTGCTCTTCATTGTGGTGCACGGGCTTCTTATTGCGGTGGCTTCTCTTGTTGCAGAGTACGGGCTCTAGGCGTGTGGGCTTCAGTGGTTGTGGCACGTGGGCTCAGTAGTTGTGTCTCGCAGGCTCTAGAGCGCAGGCTCAGTAGTTGTGGTGCATGGGCTTAGTTGCTCCGCGGCATATGGGATCTTCCCAGACCAGGGCTCGAACCCATGTCCCCTGCATTGGTAGGTGGATTCCTAACCACTGTGCCACCAGCGAAGTCCGTTTCACTCCTTCTATTGCCTGCCTGGTTTCTGAGCAGAAGCTACCTGTAATTCTTATCTTTGTTTCTCTGTAGATACAGGATTCTTCCAGGATTTTTTCCCTATCTTTCATTTTCTATAGTTTGAAAACGATATGCCTGAGTCATTTTGTTTTTGTTTTTGCGTTTATTTATATTATTGTGTTCTCTGAGCTTCCTGGAGTTGTGTTTTGGTGTCTGACATTAATTTGGTAGAAATTATCAGCCATTATTGTTTCAAATATTTCTTCTGTTTCTTTCTCCCTTTCTTCTCCTGGGTATTCCCATTTTGGGTGCGTTACCTGTAAGTGTTGTCTCACTGTCCTTGCATATTCTGTTCTGTTTTTCCAGTCTTTGTTTCTTTGCTTTTCGGTTAGGGAGGTTTCTATTGATACATCCTCCAGCTCAGAGATTCTCTCCTCAACTGTATCTAGTCCACTAAGAAGCCCATCAAAGGCATTCTTCATTTCTATGACAGTGTTTTTTATCTCTAGCGTTTCTTTTTGGTTCTTTCTTAGGATTTCCATCTCTCCCCGCTTACATTGCCCATCTGTTCTTGCCTGCTGTCTCTTTTACCCCTTAACACATGAATTATAGTTGTAATAAATTCCTGGTCTGAAAATTCCAACATCCCTGTCATGCCTGCTTCTGATGCTTGCTCTGTCTCTTCAAGTTATGTATTTTTGCCTTTTGGTATGCCTTGTAAATTTTTTCTTGATAACCGGACATGCTGTACCAGCTAAAAGGAACTGCTGTAAATAGGTCTTTAGTAACGCGGTAAGGTATAAGGGGAGGGGAACCATTCTATAGTCCTACGATTAGGTCTCTTTCAGTGAGCCTGTGCTCTGGACTGTAGACTTCTCAAATGAGTCTTATTTTTTTCCTCCTCTCTTAGGTGGGAGAGGATGGTTAGAGTGGGCTAGAGTTGGGTATTGCCCTTTTCCCACGTGGAAGGCTACTGCTGTCTGGAGTTGGGGATTTCCCTTCCCCAGGTCTCTTAGGGTCTGATAACACCCCCAGCAGGTTCGGCTCTGGTTAACTAGTTTCTCCTGGTGGAAGGCTTTGTTAAGAAGAACAGATCGCTCCAGCATATTTCAAAATGGCTCCTTTTCCCCTCCCCCTGCTAGAAGCATGAGGGGATTTTTCTCCGATATTTACTGTGGGAACCCGGTTGAGCTCCTGGAGGTAAGTTTCACAATTGTGGAGGCCCCATATGACCGGGCCCCCCTGGAGTTTTTAACTCTCAGAGTCGTCCACACTGAGCCTCCAGCATTTGTCAATTACAGTTCTGGCTTTCCTACCTTGGCACTGGTTCCCACGTAGTTTCTGTTTTTTGTCTCTGCTAAGTTTTCTCTGTGTTCATCTGTCTGTCTCTCCAGTCTTGGGGGCAGTGGTTTGCCCTCTGTCCTAGAAGAGTTGATTTTTTAGTCTAGTCAGCTTTTTACTTGTTAGGATGGAGTGGCAAGTTCTAAGCTCCCTACACGCAGAGCTGGAAACCAGAAGGGCTTTCCTTACTCTTTCAAAATACTCTAAGAAGTAATGAGGTGGACCAAAACAGAAATGATTACAGAAGCACAAACTGCCCAGACATAGATGCCTCTCCCATCCGACCCTCTGATCCTTCAGTGAAAGGGCTGCTCCACTCTGCAGGCTGCCGGCTGCCCCTCCCCTTTCTCCAGTGGTCACCTCCCTCACGGCTCTTGGCTTGACACGCAGGTTTTCAGCCTAACTCCCGCAGTGGTCATCCTTCTTGGGCTCCCATGCTGATTCATGATTCTCAGCCTGTCCCTTATTTCCCACCATAAGATAAACCCATTCTTTTTTGGCCAGTGTGTCCCCATTCCAGCCACGGCCAGAGACATAGGATTCAAGCTTCTTCGTCTCCGTAGGGCTGAGAATGTGGAGAGATTTAATCAGGTCCCAGGGTGAGGAATATGCTGTTATTGGCAAGGTAAACGGTAATTCACCACCCTGCAGGTGAAGCCCTTCCCACCATAAGCACACCGTCTAGCAATTCTCTAAGCATTCAATAATCAGAGGCCATATAGAATGATAATTGTCTCACATCTCGTAATACAACAGTTGTTCACTCATTTGGAGAGTGTAGCCTATGTTTACATTAGCTTTTAGTGCCCACAGTAATTGTACTTACTTTACTTACAGTCAGCTAGACCCCTAAGATTTAGTTAGATGTTCATTCCGTCCTATTCCCCTGAAATTGTTTTGTTTTGGACACAAACAGGATTTCACACTTACCATTTATTTCTTTGTCCCATAAATACTTTAAAAATGGAATCTGCATAACTGAACCAGCTCCTGTCTTTAAGAAACTTTGAAATTAATAAGAGGACTGATCAAGGTCACCAGGACCTCTGATATAAGGCAGCGTGAGACGATTGACTCTCAGGGGCAGACTTTGTGCTGTTTGGATCTGGAGGGATTGCGAACTACTTCATGAAGGAAATAACTCTCTGAGTTGGGCCTAATAGGATGGATAGGGTTTTCAGAAACAGGTGGGTGACTGGGGAGTTCAGATGACTGGAAGAGCAGGAAGAGAGGCAGAACGTTAGAGGCAAGATCTGGGAACAGCAAATAGCTAAGATAAAGAGATGGGCATCTGTAGGGAGTGGTAGGAGATAAAGTCAGAAAACAGGCTAAGTCCTAATGTGAGGGTCTTCAGTGCCATGCTGGGATATCAGGGCATTTGTTGGTCAGCAACAGAAAGCCACTAGAACTGATTAAGCGGGAGAGTAGCGTGATTAAATCTTCTTTATGCTAGCCCATCATCCCAACCTGTTGATATCCTTGAGTCTTTCATTAAAACTATGAGCTATCTCCGCCATCCCCAGACCCTATGCAGGTCTGATAAGCATCCTTGATTACGCTTCTCTAATTCAACTACAAAATATATAAAAGTTATAACCCTAGTCACAACTCTAAAAGTGACCTTCCTCCAGGTTGATTACTCAGATTCTTTGGGCTGTGCTTATCCAACCATGTAACACTCAGGTATAGCAGTATCTAGTCCACAGTTCTCAAGAGCAGATATTATTGATTGCTTATTTCAGTACACATGATTTACACTCACTATCTTTCTTAAACCTTTCACCAGCCCTCTGAGATGAAGCTATTGAAGTTTACTGTGCATTCTTTTAAACTGCAAAATCTTTCCCGTCCCAGACACTTGAATCTCAACCTTGAATTGATTGGTCTTCAATCAGTCTTCTAAGAAAGTATGGATTTTATCAAATAGAGCCTTCATAAAACCTTTGGTCAACTGTAACTCCTTTAATATCTACCTGGTTAATATAAAGAATTGTAGAAGTCACAAGATCAATTAGAAACTTCATTATTGTTTGTGTTTATTGAGGCTACCTGGAAAGTTTCAAGTCTGGCACAGGGGAATAATGAAATAGAGTTTCAACCTAGCCAAGAAGCTGAGTAGACCTGAATTTCCTGAAAAATTTTAAATAATCTACAGTATGAGCATAAGCCCTCAGTTGCCTAGGTAATACAGCAGGTTCCCATGGAAACCCATTGGTCTGTATCAAAGAAACGCTTTGAATTTTAATGGGGTGAAAGAGCATCATCTAAGAAAGACCAAATAGCTATTGCTAACTGAACTGTTCTTGGTGGTGACGGCCTTTTATGTTCATATTTGTTCATAGCGGTGGCTGTTTTTGCCAGAAAAACAAGCTTTAGATATGCAAATAATAGTAATAGCTAGTACTGTCTTCTCTCCTCTACACACCACAAGAGAGTTTCTTTTTTTTTTTTAAAAAAGAAATATTTATTTATTCATGTTTGGCTGCGTTGGGTCTTCATTGCTGTGCGTGGGCTTTCTCTAGTTGCGGCGAGCGGGGGCTACGCGTCGTTGCAGAGCACGGGCTTCTCACTGCAGTGGCTTCTCATTGCAGAGCACGGGCCCTAGGTGTGTGGGCTTCAGTAGATGTGGCACGTGGGCTCAGTAGTTGTGGCTCACGGGCTCTAGAGCACAGGCTCAGTAGTTGTGGCGCAAGGGTTTAGTTGCTCCACGGCATGTGGGATCTTCCCAGACCAGGGGTCGAACCCGTGTCCCCTGCATTGGCAGACGGATTCTTAACCACTGCACCACCAGGGAAGCCCTACCAGTACATTTTATATACTTAAACTATATACATACACACAAACACACACTCATTTTATACTTACAGTAACTGAGGTTGAATTCCCTGGCGGTCCAGTGGTTAGGACTCCGCGCTTTCACTGCTGAGGGCCCAGGTTCAATCCCTGGTCGGGGAACTAAGATCCCGCAAGCTGAGTGGTGCAGCCAAAAAACAAAACAAAACAAAAAACAACAATTGAGGTAAGTGGTATTATTATCCTCATTTTACAGATGAGGAAACTCAGAGATAAGAAATTGAATAACTTACCTAACATCATACAACCAGTAAGAAGAGAGCTGTGATGTGAAGTATGGCAATTTGGCTACTCCACACTAAGCCTTTATTCTGCTAGCTCTCTATATCCCCCTCGCCATCCCAGCTTGTATTCCCTCCATCCCCCTAACTTAATTTTATTATGATTTTTTTGTTTTAAGACTTTTTGATGTGGACCATTTTTAAAGCCTTTATTGAATTTGTTACAATATTGCTTCTGTTTTATGTTTTGGTTTTTTGGCCCCGAGGCATGTGGGATCTTAGTTCCCGGCCAGGAATTGAACCCATGCCCCCGACAGTGGAAGGCGAAGTCTCAACCACTGGACCACCAGGGAAGTCCCTATTATGATTTTTAAATGAATAGTTAGTATTTACATTATTGTGGCTATGCCAACCTTGCTAATTGCTGAGCCAAGTAATATACTATTTACATATTTCTTTTCTTTTTTCTCCTTCCTTTTTACTGAGGCTTGATACTAGCCCTTTTGGGGAGTCTGAAATTCTACCTACCTATTGTTAATTTTTTTCTCAAATGTGCCAATGTTTCTGCCATATGCACATTAACAGTTGTGTGTGTTTATTTCCTGAGAACACTTTCCTTCCTTCCTTCTGCTACGATACTTATTGGTTGCTCTCTGCAAAGATTTCATTGTGAGATCTCCCTTTGTGCCAGAGATCCTCTTTCCTGGATCCTGTGCCATGTCTTTTGATTTCTTGTTTTGGTGGAAGGTATTCTCCATAGCCTGTTACAGGAAAGTATATGAGAGGTTTTCGAAAATCTGAAAATGTCTCTATCCTGCCCTCACATTTGATTGATAGTTTAGCTGCCTCTCGAATTCTAAGCTGTAAATAATTTTCCCTCAGAATCTTGAAGGTATTTGATTTGTTGTCATTTGGCTCTGATGCCACTTGAGAAAGACAAAGCCATTCTGATTGCTAGTAATTTGTAAGTAGTCTTTATTTAGCTTAATAGAAGTTTCCAGGGGCATCTCTGGTGTTCTGAACTTTCACAACATGCCTCAATTTGAGTCTCTTCCACGCCTTTTGCTAGGTACACGGTGAGCCTTTTCAGTCTAGAGTCTTGTGTCCTTTGGTTCTGGGAAACTTCCTCCCCTCTCTTTTCTCTCTTTCTTGAACTATTAGTAGGATGTTGGATTTAAAGGACTGATCCAGTAGTTTTCTTTCTTTCTCTTATATTCCATCTTACTCTTATTTTGTTTGTCTTTCAGAAAGATTGTATCAAGTTCTTTTTATTTCTGCACCTCAAGTAGCAAAGACTTAAAGTCATGCCTTCAGCAAGATAGGAGTTTAAGTATCTCTCATGCAAAAGTCCAGAGGTAGGCTGCCCAGTGTTGGCATGACAGCTCTGCTCTATGAAGAGGCCCCGTCAGGCTCCTTCTATGCCCAAATTTGCATTATGGATCACACCAGGTATCTTTTTAGGAAAGTTTCCTTAGTTGCAAGAAAATACTTTTACTTGCATGTCAAGAATTAGTCACATAGCTGTATCTACATCTCAGTTGGAGAATCCACTCGGCCACATATTTTATGTGTGTCTTGGACAATTTGAATCCTCTTGTCATCTATAAGTACATTGTCTCATATGGTAGCTGCTACCTACATGTGGCCACTGAGGACTTGAAATGTGATTAGTCCGGATTAACATGTGTTTTAAGTTAAAATACACACTGGATTTAGAAGAGTTAGTATGCAAAAAGGAAAATCAAACATTTTAGGTTGATTATAGGATAAAATGATAATATTTTAAATATATTGGGTTAAAAGAAATATATTATTATAATTCATTTCACCTGTTTCTATTTTACTTTTTTTAACGTGGCTACTAGAAAATTTTAAATTACGTATGTGGCTTGCCTTATATTTCTATTGGATAATGCAGCTCTATAAAATGGGAATAATAGAGTGCCTACCTCCATGGCGCTCTATTAGTAAATGAGAAAGGTTAAATGAGATCCTAAGTGTAAAATGTTTAGCCCAGTGCCTGACAAAGAGTAAATACTCGGAAAAAGGAAAATAGACTAGTTAATAGCGTAGTATTTCATTGACTCTAACACCTCCATTCTTGTTCCTGTATTTTCACACCTCGGACACTCGGACACATCATACAGGGGATGGCACCCAACTGTTGCCAGACCCCAGTCATAACATAGTTGTCACTGCCTGTGTGTGCACACACATCGAAATCACTAGCATTCCATACTTGCAGAGTGAGTGTCCGTGGCCTAGAAGACAATCTAGGAGATCAGAAGGGGGCACTCTTAACCTCTAAGAATCAAAATGTTAAGGAGACAGGTGGTGGAGGGTCATTCTGATGTGTTTAAGCAACATTCCCAAAACAGGAGTGAAGAGTAAGCTCCTTGTACCTAATTACAAAGTTGACTGAATTGTTGAGCACCAATGGCTTCTAGCTCTTTAGTGGATCTGGAAAGACAAGAGGAGGGGAGGGGAGAAGAGAAGGTAAGAGGACTTGCTCAAAGTGCCTAATGGCATAGATGATAAGATTGGTGGAAAAACACAGACGTTGGTGACCGAATCGAAAAGTGATTCTGAGGACTGAACTCGAAATGTAATGAAGTTTCACGAATACCTTAATCAATTGCTGCTTTTATTTTCCTTCTTCTGTATGTATTACTGTGATATGATTTTTTTTTTAATTCATGCCTAAATGTGTCTAAATAAGTTTAAGATAAGAATCTTAGGTAATGAAAAAGCATTGTGTTATAGTTTAATTGGCAGCGCTTTTTCCTTTCTTAGGGGTACGTAAAACAATGGGGAAAATTATAATTAATGCATCTTAGATTTGATGAAATATAGTATTATTCCCTTTAAAGGACTTCTCTCTAAGTCCAAGATCAAGTGACCTCTAAAATATAGTAATACTAATAACTAACATTTATGTTTTTCTTTTTCCTATGACACTTATCTAACATACTATGTATAGAATTTATTGTTTATGGTTATTGCTTATTGTCTCCCTGCTAGATTTCACATTCCATAGAGCAGCAATTTTCATCTATATTGTTCTCTGATGTCTCCCGGGCCCCTAAAACAGTGCCTGGCACAGAGTAAGTTCTCAATAAATATTTGTTGAGTGAATGAATGAAATCTTTGTATGTCCTGTTCTAAGTGCTTTGCTTGAATTATTCCATTTAACTTTCACAAGAAACCTAAGTAGATATTACAATCATCCACATTTTCAGTTAAGGAAACCCATGTATGTAAAAGTTCAGGAACCTGTCCAAGGTCACACAGCTTGACATCACTGGCGGGGGAGGGGGGTAGGATTCAAGCCCAGTCTGGTTCTGAACCTACACTCTTATCCACTGAACTTTGCTGCCTCTAATACTGCCTGTGTTTCCCTTCTTGATTTAACTCCTGCTGGGCTCCCGCTGCATTTGGTGCATGCCTCTCTCATAGGTCTTATTACTCTTTATTAGAGGAGAGTATGGCCTATGTCCTCCATAAGACTGAGCTTCTCAAGGACCAAGGTCTACCCTTATTCATCTTTATATCCCCAAGGCTGACCACAGTGCCTGGCACTGTGCAAGCTATGTACAGAGCAAGAAGCATGAAAGAAGGAGCAAAGGTTCCCATCTGGCAGCTGAAGGACGAGTAGATCCGATGAAAAGGAACAGCTTAGAAAGAGAAGCTTTCCTGGAGAAAGAATACTATGAGTTCCAGTTTTGAACTTATTGGAGTGATGGAAGGACAAACAAATGGAGATAGCCGTCAAGGGACTTGGAAAGAGAAAATGGGCACAAAAGTTCCATGAGGACTAAAACATAGACTTCCAAGTCTTTTTGAAAGAAGTGCTAACTGAAGCTCTGGGGCTGAATCAGCTCACCATGGAAAACAGAATGCAAAGAAAAGAAAAAGAGAGAAAAAAAGGCAACGTCTTGGAGCGTACCTATAGTTAATAGGAGCAAAAAGAGCAAGGAGTCAGCATAGAGATCTAAAAGAAATTCAGAAGGATCTCTGCAGCAACACTGAAGTCAAAGGAATCTTTCTTGTTTGTGTCCCTGAGTAGGTGTCTGTGATGACTGCTTTGTAAAACAGTACAGATTATAAATAAAAAAGTCTGTGGGCAGCAACAGAAAAACAACACATACATTTTCAGTGCTACTGGGTCTGTCTGGCCCTGCCCACCATTGGTTTGGGGAGCAACTTAGTTCAGACTGGAGAACACCCACGTGAAACTTTGCTCGATGGTAACACGACATGTCTTCCACCTCTTCACACTGACTTCTCTTCGCCTCCTCTCTCCTCCAAACAGAGGTTGGAGATTACACCCTCTCTGTATCAAAACAGCATATCTGAAATCATCTCATGGCACCCACATTCTTTTACTTGCCCATAGTCTTCCAAATTTTATAAGGTGAATTTGGCCTCTCCAACTCTTATCCTGCATTATTGCTGTTGTTATTAACATATATATACATACATATATATATTTTTTTTCTTTTCTTTTTTTTTTTTTTTACCATATCTACACCTCAAAATTTCTCTCTTCTAGTTGTTTTTGCTCTCTTGGCTAGACCACAGAGCTCCTTGAGAGTAAGCGGGTGGGGGAAGGGGCATTATTGCAATTCATTGAATCTCTTTGGTAATACTTTCCTTATCTCTGCCCTAGGCCTACTACTGACCAGTAGGAATTGCTTAGCTGCCCAAGTGACAGCACTAGAGACTACTGACTTTTGACCTTGAAGGCCACATAAGATGGTAAATCCATTAAAAACTTAGTAATCACACTATAAATATTCTGAATGACCATTATTTTTACCTTTCTGTGAATCAAATGTACTAAAGATGACCTTTCTCAGGCCAAACAACTACTCTACTTTACTTAAAAATTATGACACATATCATGCATATATGTGACATATGTTCTTTCTTATTCACAGAAGAGTGTATAAGATTTATTTGTACAGTTTACTTAAAGAATAATTATAAAACAAACACCCAGTTTCAGAAACAGAACATTGTCAGCCCCTCAGAAGCCCTCCCTGGTCACATCCCAGTTCTCTTAATAGTTTTGCTATTTAATGTATGTATCCTTAACAGCAGAGTTGAGTTTTGCATTTCTGAACCTTATGTTAAGTGGAAACACATGGTATCTATTCTTTGATTGACTTGCTTCTTTCACTCAATACTGAGATTCATCATATTATTATAAATGGTTATAGTTGTTCATTTTCATTGGTGCATTATATTTCACCTTATGACCACATCATAATTTATCCATTCTATTGTTGATATAAGTTTGGATTGTATGTTGTTTTTAGCTATTACAAACTTGCACGTATACAAGAGATTCTGAATAGAATTGCTGAGTCATAGCGAATGTGTATCTTCAATTTTACTGAAGTCACAGCTTTCCAAAGTGACTGTATCAATTTATACTACCATTAGAGTATGAGGATTCTCTTTGCTTCATCCTTCTTAAAACTTGCTATTGTCAGGCTTAATTATTCTTTGGTCTGGTGGGTGTCTACTAGTATGGCATTGTGATTTTCATGTTCATTTCTGTGGTTGCTAATATGGATGTGCATATTTTCTATGGGTCATTTGTATTTCCTCTTTGGTGTTGTGCCTACTTAAGCCTTTTGCCTATTTTTAATATTAGGTCATCTGTCTGTTTCTTATTGATTTGTAGGTGGTTTTTTTTTTAGAATTAATTTTTTTTTAATTAATTTATTTTTGGCTGCTTTGGGTCTTCATTGCCGCATGCAGTCTTTCTCTAGTTGCTGCAAGCGGGGGCTACTCTTCATTGTGGTGCGTGGGCTTCTCATTGCGGTAGCTTCTCTTGTGGCGGAGCATGGGCTCTAGGTGCGTGGGCTTCAGTAGTTGTAGTTGTGGCTCGCGGGCTCTAGAGCGCAGGCTCGGTAGTTGTGGCGCACAGGCTTGGTAGTTGTGGCGCACAGGCTTAGTTGCTCCGTGGCATGTGGGATCTTCCCGGACCAGGGATCGAACCCATATCCTCTTCATTGGCAGGTGGATTCTTAACCACTGCACCACCAGAGAAGCCCGATGTAGGTGTCTTTTATATATTCTGGGTACTAATTCCTTGTTATATGCTTTGCAAACTTCTCCCATATTGTGACTTTTCCACTCACTTTATGGTGCTATTTGGTAAACAAAAGTCCTTAATTTTAATGTAGTTGAATTTATTGATCTTTTCCTTTATGGCTAAAAAAAAAAAAAATTATTCTCAATCCTAAAGTCATAAAATCATTCTTCCATACAGGTCCACAAAATTTATCTGACATACTTGGAGACAGATGTGTTCTGGAATACAGACTTCTTTGGATATTGGAAAGGTACCATGGAACGTACAATGTATACTATGTAGCAAGAACTGGGACAGTACCTATAATCAAAAATATCAATATTCCTACAGCAAAACATATAGTCAACTAAGTGATATATAAATAATGACTATCGTGATACTAAGTCACATTTTTCACCAAATGAGTTCCAAAGAGTTTGATGTTTCAAGGTTTGGGGATTTTGTAATTAGTACAAAAGTTATGGTAGCCTCATACAATAAAAATGGAATTATTTCAAAGTTTGGAGGAACTTACTGGTGAAGCCATTGACCTGGAATTTGTGTGTGAACCTTCATTACTACTGATTCAAATTTTTAATGGTTTGGGACTATTCATATTTTCTTCTCTTTAGTCAGCTAGTTGTTTTTCTTGAGATTTGTACAATCATCTACATTTTATTTGCATCAAATTGTTTACAAGATGTTCTGTTTTGATTTCTAAAGTATAGTTTTCGTTATTGACATAGGTTGTTAACATCTCTCCTTTTATTGCTCAATACTGTTAAATATTTGTCAATTTTATTAGTCTTTTCCAAAAAAAAAAAAAAATCAACTTCTGGATTTTTAAAATCTACTGTATGCAGTGGTGTGCTAGTTAATTGGCTCTGAACATAACGAAACAAAACACTACTTTGTTGGCTGATTTCCAGTGTGAAGATTCCCATTGGGGCAATTTCAAGCTTACCAGACTGATACTATTGACCATGGAACTGGGAAGAGGTGTGAATAGTTGGCTCTCCTGAGCCAGTACAGGCAGTGTCTGGCACACCACTACTTTCATTTCCCATTTCATTCATTTCTGCTTTCAGCATTATGTCCCTCCTTCCACTTTCCTTAATTTTGCTCTCCTTTTTCTAACTTCTTGAAAGGGAATGTTTAGCTAAAGACCTTTCAGCCTCTTTTCTAACGTACTTACTTAAGGCTATAAACTTCCCTCTACGTACTATACGTTAACTTTATTCCACAGGTGTTGCTATCGTATTTTATTATTCAGCTCAAAACATTTTCTCATTACCATTATGACTCTTTGGCTATGGGTTATATGGACTTGTTTTTATAGTTCTTTATTGATTTCTAGGTTAACAGCACTGTGCTCAAATAACACGTGCTGAATGATTTCAATCTTTAAAATTCGTTGAGAGTTGCTTTACAGCTAAGTATGCGGTTGATTTTGGTAATATGTCATGTTTGCATTCCGAAAAACATGTTCTGATTTTGGTTGTGTTTTTCTGTGTATATTCATTAGGTCAAGTGTGTACATCATGTTATTCAAATTTTCTATACCCTTACTGATTTTTCTTTTGTTTGTCTTAACAATGACTGGGAAAGGCTTGTTAAAATCACCCACTATGGCCATATATTTTTTTCTTTATAATTTTGTCAAGATTCCCTTTATATATTATATATATATTTATCATTAAGTGCATAAAAATTTTAAACTTTAAATATATTTTTTTTCAACTCATAAGTCATTCAAGACTCCTTCCATCCTTTTTGCATCTCATCAGTCATACTTAAAAGATACTATCTTTACATAAACTGCCCTTGATAGACACAGTATAAAAGAATTGGTGGCCCTGGTAAAGCTAAAGCAATCCACTTATTAGACTCCATTAACTATTACAGAAATACTTCCCATATTGTAGAACATGTGTTTGGCGGTACTTAGGCTTCACACAGCCAACCTGAAAATCTGCGTATGTTTATTTGTAAAGGATTAAATACCAGCACTGAGTGCAGAGCTGTAAACTGCTTGTGAGTTTTATAAGCACTTAGAATTCAACAGGACTAGATGATTGGAGCAGATGGGATCTTTAAGAGAACTGGACGACTGACCTTTATGTACAAACGTGCTTTCAAATAAAGATTCTGCTGAGATATTCACTAAAATATTAAAAAGGGCATCTTTCAAAATATCTGGAGCAGCGCTTTTCATTCCTTTTAAAACACACCTCGGCGTTTAGGGAGTAAACAAAGCCACAAGTAAGATTAAAACAATAATACAGGTATTAATTTTACCCACTCTCCTGACCAATTTGTATTACCTCCGGCAACTTTCAGATCCAAGTCCAAGAATCTTAGCTGTAAACTCTAATCAGGCTCACATTTTAATCCCACGAACTATCAGATCTCGGCCTACTGGAACTTGGCTTTCATATTCTATCACTAGATGTCTCCAAATACCAACTAAAAGGATCTCGTTCATCTACAGAAGAAAGCCGCAAGGGTTCAAGCCAGGGAAAGGTGATAATGTTGGTAAATGTAACAGGATCAAATCTGAATCAGGAAACTGGGAGCTTGGTGCCCTGGGTTCTCAGCTCAGTCACTTATTTGCCATGTGTCCTGGGGCGTCACCCGCCTCTTTCTGGGACCGTTCCTTTTTCTTTTTTTTTTTTTTTTTCTTTTAATTTAAAAAGCGAGGCGTTAAGCCTTCGCGGCCCTTTAACGCTTCGTCCCGCTCTCATCTCAGGTGCCAACTTCCACACAAAGCCGCCGTTTCCGGCAGGGCTCGCACGTTAAGCTTTAAGACGGCGCTTGGCGAGATATATGCAGAAATTTAGATTCACGAAAGAAGCACAGTTCGTTAAAATCACGAAAAACTGCAGGGAGAGAGGCACCGAGACGCTAACAAAGCCAAGACCGCTCTGAGGAGTGAGCGGATCCCACCCACTCTCCATCTCCACACCCCCAGAACCCGCCTCCCTCGCCCGAGCAGGCCCGGAAGTCCCTGGGACAGGTAAGGGAACGGAACAGGAAGTCCCGCCCTCCTGGAACAGCGAACGGTAGCCCGTAAGGATCATGCCAAGGCCAGTGCATTCGCCGCGTGAATTGTCTCCTTGAGGCGGCGGGGGTCTACGCCGCTTGAGCTCAAGCGGGCGAGGCGACAGTGCGGCGCCAGTCCTCGGCCCCGCGCCCTTCTTTCTCGGTTGTTGGGCTGCGTGACTCTCCTCCCGTCGGCGCCGAAAGGAGCCTGGTTCTGGGCGGGCGGAGAGGTGGGCTTGCTGGCGGGGCTGGCGGGGCGCGCCGGGGAGGGTATGGACCCCGGAGGTCGCTGACTTTCCGCGAGCCTCGGGCTCCTCTTCTGCAAGACAGAGCGGCACTCCTTGTCCTGCCTGGTGATTTTGCCCTCGTGCATTTATTTGTATAGCACTTTGGTTCGAACAGCAACCTCGTAAAATGGGCACCGCTCCCCTGTTTTACCGATGGGGAAACAGGCTCGAGAGAATAAATGAAGTGTCTTAAGTGACAGACCGTGTGAGAGCCGTAATTCTAACTCCGGCTTTCTGAGACCAAGCTGCCACTCCAGCAGTGGAGCAAATTACATGGTGTAAGGGATAAGCGTCAAAAGCGAGTGCTCTTACGATACCGTTAATGTAATAGAACTGATTAGTTTCAGTCGCGTCGTTAAAATCCGGAGGCATAACTTTAAAAAAAGAGGGGTTTGGAGGGAACAACAGTATTTTTTCTTTGGCTTACCTTCTCTCGAATTACAAGTTCCTTGTTAATGTCACATGTTTTGGTTTACAGCTTGAGCCCACTAGGAATGGCAGCCCCATCTATGAAAGAAAGGCAGGCTTGCTGGGGAGCCCGGGATGAGTACTGGAAGTGTTTAGATGAGAACACAGAGGACGCTTCTCAGTGCAAGAAGTTAAGAAGCTCATTTGAATCAAGTTGTCCCCAACAGTGGGTAAGTCACACTGGGACGTGTTTCTGTTTGCTGTCAAAATACATAGAGCTTACGGTGAGTGGTGGGCTATGAAATGAGGTACTGTTTGAGGCGTGTCAAATGAGCGGTTTCCGTGAGCAGCAGAGAAAACCTTGTCTCGTAATCCAGGCTTGTTTTATGTACATAGCAGGCACACCTTTGGAAAATGTCACCTGACACTTTAAAGGTGATTGAAAAGCAAAACATATGCACACTAACCAAAAAATTCCAACCTTCTAGATTGGTAGATTTCTCCCGGCTCTTCTGAAGGGATAGTATTTAATCTTGGGCAAGAGATGGCAAATTCATTGGCCTAGAGCTGCTATCAGAAATAGAGCATTCCCAGTTGCCCACCCAAAATCATATGGTCATATACCCAAAATACAAATACAAAGGAGTTTAGAAAGTGGAAGAAACAAAACGATCATATGGCGGATTCTGCCACCAGCTGCTCCAGGTGCCTCGCCGACACGCGCTCCTGCTCTGTATTGCCAGTCCTTAGAATGGGAGGGGTTGGAAAAGGGAACTAACATCACTGAGCTCAGTAAGTGCCCCGGCGTGAGTGCCATGATGCTCCTTCATCAGTACCCTTTGAGATGGGCGGTGTTGCCGTCAATTTCCAGAGGAGGCAGCTGAAGCCCAGAGCATTGAAATAACTTGCTTTCTCACTCTTGGGGCTGGAGAATGGGATGCTCGGAATTGAGATGAGGGCAGGGCTGTATCTGTTGGTAAGGACGAGGGCTAGGCTTTGATCCTGGCAGTAAGGTAGGTTGGAGGACAAGATCATTGAAGACAGAGGTCAAGGACCTGAGAGGCCAGGGTACTGGGAGGATCAACCACATGGATACTGAACCACCCAAGAGTTATGATGTGAACACTGTTAGAGAAACTGACAGCAACCTACAAAGTTATAGGTGACTCCAACAAAGAAGGGAGCAGTAGAGCAAAGCAATCAAAATAACTGCTGCCGCATCTGACAGTGACAGCCACGCCCCCGTGGAAAACCGTTGTCTTCTGCAGACTATTTTTTTTTAATTTTATTTTATTTTATTTATTTATTTATTTATTTATTTATTTATTTATTTATTTATTTTTGGCTACGTTGGGTCTTCGTTTCTGTACGAGGGCTTTCTCTAGTTGCGGCAAGCGGGGGCCACTCTTCATCGCGGTGCGCGGGCCTCTCACTGTCGTGGCCTCTCTTGTTGCGGAGCACAGGCTCCAGACGCGCAGGCTCAGTAGTTGTGGCTCACGGGCCTAGTTGCTCCGCGGCATGTGGGATCTTCCCAGACCAGGGCTCGAACCCGTGTCCCCTGCATTAGCAGGCAGATTCTCAACCACCGCGCCACCCGGGAAGCCCTGCAGACTATTCTTAGTCTGTAACTGACCTCCCTTTTCCAGCCTGCGCCCTCAGGCCTTTGCTCCCTTTTCACCCGTGGTCTCTACTCAGGAGTCATACCCAGTGGCCATAGAATAGAAACGAAAGATATTTACAGAGATTTGTGTAAGAAGGTGGGGAAGGAGACAGAGGGAGAAGTGATGGGAGTGTTCTCTGAGTGCATTCTGTGTGAGAAATTGTGTTTTCATTAGCTTGAATTTTCATTCAGTCTTGTGAGGTACTATTGTATCTCTTTTACATAGTAGAAACTAAGGCTCAGAAAGGTGAAATAATTTGTTCAAGATCGGCTAACCAACAAAGTAGTAGAGAGGGGATTTGAAAGTAGGTCTCTCTGATTGCAAAGTTTGTATTCTTTTACCTAGCTGAAGTCACAGCCAGAGAATAAACATAAAAATAAAACCACCAAATAGAGATTCACAATGAATACTTCTATGATAAAACACTAAAAATAAAAATTTCTTACATAATAAATGTGCCATAAAACTGTGCTGTCACGAAACCAAATTACTCTTCTCTGCCCCTTTGCTTATCCCTTTTATAGCACCCATCAGTCGGCCTTGTATAATGGCCCGATTTAAAGTCTCCTATTGGTTCGTAACTTAGGAAGGAGCAGGGATCAGGTCTGTCATTGTAGCACCATCCAACGCAGTCTTCCACAAATAGAGCAACTGGACAGCCTAGATATTTGATCCTAACGTCAATTTCAGATCCTGTCTTTTCCCTGTGAACCTTTGAAATGTCTCAGAAATTCCAGTATTTTGGCATTCATGCTACTATCCTGCATCTCATCTAATGGCTTAGAGGACACTAGCATTATACATACACAGTGCTTCTCAAGAAACGCTTGTTGATTTATTAGCCTTTTGGACATTAGCCTCTTTGAGGTGCCGCATGTCGAGGGTCCTCAACTGTTAATTGAATGGAAAAGACTATGGAGCGGAGCTTTTCGAGCAGAGAGTATGGTATATGCAAAGGCATGGAAGCAAGATGCATGAGAAATCAGCACATTCAGGAAATGGGGTAGCTCTGGACGGGTTGCATTTCAGGGTCTGGTGGTAAACCCAGAAGATAGACAGATGGGCAGAGATTAAGCCATGAATGACCTGATTTGTCTTACTGAGGAGTTTGGATGTTGACCTTGAAGGCAATAGGGATACCTTGAAAGACCTTTAAACAAGCAGTGCCATGGTCAAATTGGAATTTCAAAAAGATTATTCTTGGCAGTGGTGTGATGGATGGATGAAGGAGGGTAGAGAAACCAGTTAAAGAGCTATTACAACAATCCAGGTGAGAAATGACGTGGGCCTGTACTGTCGCAATCGAGGGGGAAAGAGATCGGAGCATTTGGTTGGATAGTGATGCAGTCACTGAAATAGGTGACGGGAGGAGAAACATGTCTGGAGAGGAGCTGAGTTCCGGACAAGTTGGGACTGAAGTCTAAGTAGGACCACTAAATGGCATTGTCATTTAGGCAGTCGGAGATGTGACAAGAGATGCAAAGATCTGTTGATTTGCCACGGAAACGTTAAGAGCATTGTGCACTTCTTCGTCTGGTGCCCTTTTCATACAACACCCGTCCCAGCTCAGTCAGCCTAAGGACACCAGGGGTGCGGAGTCTTGACAGTGAGATTTATTAACGTGCTGTAACCAGGGAGCTCCACGCACCGGCGCTGCTGTGGGCGTCTCACCAACCCAGGGAAAGGAGCTGTCAGAGGGTTTGGGGAAGGGTGGAGTTCAGGTGAAACTGAAATGAAGTGGTGCTTTGATAGGCTCAGAGCAAAGCCGGGCTGTGTATAAGCAGGTCGCCACCTCTGGACTGAGAAGTGGACCCAGGGTCTTATTTTCCACAAAGATAAATGCTGCCATGTCGTCATGCTCAGAAATCCTTATGTGAAGTCCTGCAGCTGAGCTGGAAATCAAGACTGCTGCTTTCTGTCAAAGTGCCTATCAGATCCCCCAGGCAAAAGTGGGGTGTTTCATTCTTACCGAAAGAACTTCAAAGAGCAAATTTCTGATAGTTCGATTTTAGAGAACAAAGTTTCTTGGTGCATAAGAAAGCAGTAGGGACTTCCCTGGTGGTGCAGTGGTTAAGAATCCACCTGCCAATGCAGGGGACACAGGTTCGAGCCCTGGTCCGGGAAGATTCCACATGCCGCGGAGCAACTAAGCCCGTGCGCCACAGCTACTGAGCCTGCGCTCTAGAGCCCGCGAGCCACAACTACTGCGCCTGCGTGCCACAACTCCTAAAGCCCGCATGCCTAGAGCCCGTGCTCTGCAACAAGAGAAGCCACTGCAATGAGAAGCCAGCGCACTGCAACGAAGAGTAGCCCCTGCTCGCCGCAACTAGAGAAAGCCCGCGCGCAGCAACAAAGACCGAACACAGCCAAAAAAAAAAAAAAAAAAAGCAGTAGTCACTCAAAGGGGTCTCTTAGGACAGTGTCTGGCTGCGGTGTGTCCTGCAGGGAACGTTAACTCTGTAGCTGGCTTTATCTGAGTCTCTTATCCCAGCTTGAGACAGGGCAGGCACAGTTTTACATTCTTAACTTGGGCTCTACTGAAATATTTAAGAATTAAATCCTAAGAAAAGCTTTTCTGTTCTGACAGTGAAAGCGTGTGTGGTGTCATGCCTTTGTCGTGTCTGCAAAGCAGCTCAGATGCAGATGCTATGAGGATTTGGTGGTTGGCCTTGATTTTCTACTTCTGTGATTTTACTGTTTCAGGATATGGGGCTTTAAGATACTCCAAATTCCCTATGGCAAGAGGAGGATGTAAACAGAAATAATAAAATGAAATACTTAGTGTATTAAAGTTTTACCATCAGTTTACTTATTCATAGTTCATGAATATAATTTTTAACTATGTGTCTGTCTCCTTAAATGTATGTTTCTGGATAAGATAAACTTAATACAAATATGATGGCTAGTGAATTACAAAACTTGTTGAACTTACAGTTGACAGGAAAAACTTGTACAGTGTCTTTAAATCATGAAGTCTTATGACCTGAGAGTCCTACGGACTCTGAACTTGCATAGTACATTTCACATGTGTAAGCACAGATATACTTCTTGAGAAGGTGCACAGGGTACTCAAATTCTCAACACGGTCAGTAACCCAAAAAGGGTTAGGACTCACTGGCCTATACTCTCTTTAGAGACTCTTATACATAAGATGCACTGATTCAAAATGGTTCTAAAATATAAATTACTTAGGCCACTTATATGATTTATATTGAATAATTAGTTACATTTAAATCTGTGCTTTTGTTTAAGCTGCATAGCTTGCCCTTATCTCAGACCCTTTTTTCTCAACAGATAAAATATTTTGATAAAAGAAGAGACTACTTAAAATTCAAAGAAAAATTTGAAGCAGGAGAGTTCCAGCCTCCGAAAACGGCTGCAAAGTCCTAGGCTGTTCCTGAACATTTCAGAAAGGTTGAAATTATTTTTTCTGGACATTCAGAAATGCTCTGTGGGACAACAGTAGTTTGAATGATGGCAAACACCAATGCTTGTTCCATATATACAACTCTTAATTTAAATGGTCAAGTAACAAGATTCCATTTTTCAAAAGACAGACTTGAAATAAAATGGTATGAAATATGCTTAATTGAATAAAAAACACATATTTTAAGAAAAAAACAAATTTAAAGCTTATTATGAAAACGTGTACCTTTTTTTTTTTTTAACTTTTTTTTTTAAAATTAATTAATTAATTTATGGCTGTGTTGGGTCTTCGTTTCTGTGCGAGGGCTTTCTCTAGTTGCGGCAAGTGGGGGCCACTCTTCATCGCGGTGCGCGGGCCTCTCACTATCACGGCCTCTCTTGTTGCGGAGCGCAGGCTCCAGACGCGCAGGCTCAGTAATTGTGGCTCGCGGGCCCAGTTGCTCCGCGGCATGTGGGATCTTCCCAGACCAGGGCTCGAACCCGTGTCCCCTGCATTGGCAGGCAGATTCTCAACCACTGCGCCACCAGGGAAGCCCCATGTGTGCCTTTTTTGTTGTTGGAGGATGGGTAGTAGGCAAATACTATTATTGATAGAGATATGGATATACACTGAAAAAAATAAGATTTGCCATCGTCCTGGGAGTTAGCATTTTAATACAGACAGAAAAAAATGAGGAATGGGAGAAGGTTCAACTTAAAATATACAGGTAAAATAATAGACCATCTACAAAAAACCCTACAGCTAATATAGTTAATGATTAGACAATGAATGCTTTTCCCCTCAAATCAGTAACAAGGGAAGGATACCCTCACTTCTCCTATTCAACATGGTACTGGATTCCTAGCTACCTCAAAAGAAAAAAAGCACACAAATGGGAAGGAACAAATAAAACTGGCTCTATTCATGGACAATATGATTAACTCTGTAGAAAATCCCAAAGAATCGACAAAAAGAGCACCTAGAATTAATAAGTGAATCTTAGAAAGGTGGCAGGAAACAAGGTCAATATACAAAAGAAAATCAGGGGCTTCCCTGGTGGCGCAGTGGTTGAGAATCTGCCTGCCAATGCAGGGGACACGGGTTCGAGCCCTGGTCTGGGAAGATCCCACATGCCGCGGAGCAACTGGGCCCGTGAGCCACAACTACGGAGCCTGCGCGTCTGGAGCCTGTGCTCCGCCACAAGAGAGGCCGTGACAGTGAGAGGCCCGCGCACCGCAATGAAGAGTGGCCCCCACTCGCCACAACTAGAGAAAGCCCTCACACAGAAACGAAGACCCAACACAGCTAAAAATAATAAATAAATAAATAAATAAATTCAATAAAAAAAAAAGAAGAAAATCATATTTGTGTATACCAGCAATGAACGGGAATCTAAAATAAAATTTAAAATATGCCATTTACAATAGCACTAAAAAAACTAAAAATAAAAGGAATACTTAGATATAAATCTAACAGTATGTGCAGGACCTGTATCCTGAGAACTACAAAACACTTGAAATCAGAGATCAGCTTAATTGGGGAGCGGTACAGTGTTCATGGCTTAGAAGACTCAGTGTTGTTAATTTACTGTTAAGTTCTCCCCAGTTTGTTCTATGGGTTCAAAACAACCCCAATCAAAATCTCAAGATTTTTGGTAGATATTGACAAGCTGATTCAAAAATTTGTGTGGAAAGTCAAAGGACCTAAGATAGCCAAAACAATTCTGAGAAGAACAAAATTGGAAGATTCATATTATATGATTTTAATGCTTATTGTAAAGCTACAGTGATTAAGATAGTATGGTCTTGACAGAAGGATAGACACATAGTTCGGTAGAACAGAACAGAGCCCAGAAATATACCCACACAGTTAGAGTCAACTGAGTTTGGACAAGGTGAAAAGGTGATTCCGTAAAGGATAATCCTTTCAGCAAATGGTGCTGGAAAAATTGGATGTCCATGCACAACACAATGAACCTTGACATAAACTGCACCTTATTAAAAAACAAAAAAACAAAAAAAACGCGAAATGGATCATAGCCTTAAATGTAAAATGTAAAACTTTATAACTTCCAGAAGAAAATATGGAGAAATTCTGCATGATTTGGGGTTTGGAAGTGAATTTTTATAACTTTAAAAATTTTTTTTAAATTTGTTTTATTTATTTTATTTTTGGCTGAATTGGATCTTCTTTGTGCTGCATGGGCTTGTCACTGCGGTGGCTTCTCTTGTTGCGGAGCACGGGCTCTAGGCGCGCGGGCTTCAGTAGTTGTGGCACGCGGGCTTCAGTAGTTGTGGCGCACGGGCTTAGTTGCTCCGTGGCATCTGGGATCTTCCCGGACCACGGATCGAACCCGTGTCCCCTGCATTGGCAGGTGGATTCTTAACCACTGCGCCACCAGGGAAGCCCTGGAAGTGAATTTTTAGATGATGACCTCAAAAGCACAATCCATAAGAGGAAAAGAAAAAAAAGCTAAGTTGGACTTTATCAGTATTAAAAATTTCTGCTCTGTGAAAGATACAATTAAGAGAATGAAAAGATAGAACTGGGAGAAGATATTGCAAATCACATATCTTATTAAAGAACTTGTATCCAGAATAACAAACTCTTATTTTAAAAATAGCCCAAGTTTAGGGGCTTCCCTGGTGGCGCAGTGGTTGAGAATCCGCCTGCCAATGCAGGGGACATGGGTTCGAGCCCTGGTCCGGGAAGATCCCACATGCCGTGGAGCAACTAAGCCCGTGCGCCACAACTCAACTACTGAGCCTGTGCTCTAGAGCCCGCGAGCCACGACTACTGAACCCGCGTGCCACAACTACTGAAGCCCGCACGCCTAGAGCCCGTGCTCCGCAGCAAGAGAAGCCACTGTAATGAGAAGCCCGTGCACTGCAACAAAGAGTAGCCCCCGCTCGCCACAACTAGAGAAAGCCCGTGCGCAGCAACGAAGACCCAACGCAGCCGAAAATAAATAAATTAAAAAAAAAAAATAGCCCAAGTTTAAAAAATAGGCAAATTACGTGACTATTTTCACAACTCTATTCATAGTGTTAGAAATAATATTATATTATGAAAAGATGCTCCGTATTATTTGTAGAGTAAATTAAAACCATGATGACCTATCACTACACACCTGTTAGAGTGCCTTAAATTAAAAAAAGTTGATAGTACCAAGTGCTGATGAAGATGCAGAGCAACAGAAACTGGCCTTCACTGCAGGTGGGGAAAGGGGTTGACTCTGAAAGGGTTACACAAAGGAAGTTTTAGGCGGAAGCTGTTTTCTGTGGCACTGTGGTGGTGCATCCGTGTATGCACTTGTCAAAACCCACAGGACTGTACGCTGTAGAGAGTGACTTTGTGTGCACATTAAAATCAACTCAACCAGCGGGACTTCCCTGGCGGTCCAGTGGTTAAGACTCTGCGCTTCCAATGCAGGGGGCCCGGGTTCGATCCCTGGTTGGGGAACTAAGATCCCACGTACTGCAGCTAAGCCCGCATGCCACAACTACTGAGCCCACACGCTCTAGAGCCTGTGGGCCGCAACTAGAGAAGCCCGTGCGTCTGTAGCAACGAAGAGCCCACGCAGCCTAATGAAAAAAAAGAAAGAAAATACTAGTCCCATCCATCTCAAGATAAGTAAATAAATAAAAATAAAATCAACCAGGATTTTGGAGGAATTCTAGTTTGGAACGAAGAATGATAAATGAATCTAACTATTATAACTATATGACAAACTCACTGAAAGCGATGGATAAGAAAGGGGCTGACCCACGTAACTTTGAAAAATGGTGTTCTGACTGGATTCTGTAAGACTGAAGACAAAAAGAACTATGCAAATCTCTAAATTTCACAGGGGTGTGGTGCAGCAATTCTGAAACTACAACAATGAGAACCAGGTTTGTGTTAGAAAAAGCAGTTAAAAATAAGCAAGAGGTGCATGTTAGAATGAACCTTGTGGTGTTGGATTGGTGTCAGAGATAGCAGGGAAGAATTCCTGTGTATGTGAACATATCTGGGCATAGTACTTGTACACACATGGGCTGGTGGACACCCAGGTCCCCTAGCTCTGTCCACTGAGAGGGCCTGCAGTGACAAGTCCAGCACCCAGATGTGCAATGAGCACATCCAGCACCCAGATCTCGATTTCTAATAGTATTCACCAATAAATGGAACCAATGATCCTTGGTGAAATGTCTGACTCTAGAACTGGTATAGAGAGTAAAGATGAGCCTGGAGCATTGTGTATATGATATAAGAATGTAAGGAAGTACTTAAAAAAAAAAAAAAAAAAGAATGGGAGCACGCCAAAGGACACAAGAGCCAACCATCCACCCTGCCATAAACAGATGACTGACGAAAGGACAAGACTTTCTTACGGAGGAATTCCAAGTAATAAAGGACATCCACTAATGAATGATAAAATCATTAAAAGAGAAGAGTTCAAGAGAAACAGCTTATTAGCATAGCCTCCAAGTATCTGTCCCAAAATGTTTATTCAATACTGTGGCAGTTTTTTAAAAAAAATTATTTAGTTTTGGCTGTGTCAGGTCTTCGTTTCTGTGCCAGGGCTTTCTCGTTGTGGTGAGCGGGGGCCACTCTTCACTGCGGTGTGCGGGCCTCTCACCAGCACGGCCTCTCTTGTTGCGGAGCACAGGCTCCACACGCGCAGGCTCAGCAGTTGTGGCTCACGGGCCCAGTCGCTTCGCGGCACGTGGGATCTTCCCAGACCAGCGCTCGAACCCGCGTCACCTGTGTGTCGGCAGGCAGACTCTCAACCACTGCGCCACCAGGGAAGCCCAATACTGTGGTAGTTTTAACAGTTGCCTCTGCATCCTCTGATACTCCTCCCTCCAAGAGGGGAAGTTCATTTTCCCTCCCCTTGAGTGCAGGCTAGGCTTAGTGACTTGCTTCTAACAGACTGTGGAAAGTGAAAAACGGCAACTTTACGGAGGAGAACATGACAAACACACACTGCCTTAGACAAAAGATGGAGGTAGTAAAGTCATGCTGAGAGGTGATGAGAAGGGCACTTAATCCTTCCTTAAAAACCATGACCTCAGTCTGATAGGAGAAAACACCAGACAAACCCAAATTATGAGACATTTACAAAATACCTGACCGGTACTATTCAGAAGTGTCAAGGTCATGAAAGACAAGGAAAGACTGAGAATCCGTCAGAGACTGGAGGAGACCAAGGAGCAGTGTCCTGGATGCCAAAGCCGGTGCTCCTGGAACAGAAGAAGTGTTACTAGTGGGCAACGGGAAACCTGGATATAGATCAGGATTGTGGTCTGCTTAGCGAACAGCACCGTTATCAATGTTAATTTCTTAGTTTTGATAAATGTCCATGGTTATGTAAGATCCTATTAGAGGCATCTGGGTGAAGGGCGTATGGAAACGATGTACTATCTTTGCAGCTCTCCTGCAAAACGAAAATGATTTTATTGAAGGTACAGAAAAAAAAAAAAAAAATATATATACAGGTAACGAACTCTGAAACTTAATTATTATTAAAAAAGGACCCAGACATGACTGAAGTGCGTTGCCGGATGGTGACAGTTACCATTAAATAATAAAGTAATCCTAATATCAAACAAAAAAACCTCAGAAGAACAGAAACAGTAAATCAACCCTCCTGGGTTCCATTCTCACTACTGGTAACCATGTGCAAGGGTAAGTCACCTCCTTTGGGTCCACGTTGACAACCGTCAGAAGATAGACTATTTCTAATCACTGTTTGAACCCTGAGCGAAGATGGCATATGAAGATTTCCTAAAAACTTCATATGAACGATTATGGCCTCGTTTATGGCTTTAAAAATAAATTATGAACTTCACAGGGAAGCCGGTTTGGCACCTGGCCAAGCGTGTTTCCTCCCTGCGCAGAAGGAGATACAAATCAGCAGAGAGAGGCCAATGACTCCTCCTCAGGCTGAAACGTTGCTTCCACCCCCCACCATGCGCTTGACAAGGGCGTGGTAGTCACAGATCATTAGAGCTGCCTTAATTCTGCCTTCCTCCTACCAGGATCCACATTTCTGACAATACTAGTTAGTTTCTAGGAAAGAAATGATCTTTTTAAAATACATTGTTTTATTTCCACAATTGCTTAAAATATTTTATTAAAGAAGCAACACAACTTAGCTTTAAAAAAGGTTTATTAAAGGGGACAGCAAACAGCGATAGAGTTAAGGCACGTGACAAAGTTTTGGCATTAAACTGCAAATAAACAAATGCAAATTATCCCAATAGATTTCAGAATCTATCTCATCAGTCCAAATAGTTGTAAAACAATGTTTCAACAGCACCGGTAGATAACTCGGTAACTTGATAAGTCGTCTCAGGCAAGGCACGAGCTTCGGGACCCGGGGTCCCCCTGCTTCAGCAGCTGCTGCCTGGTGTACTCCCAGACGAGCAGAGCTCCGCTCACGTGGACGTTGAGGGAGCGGGTGATGCCCTGCTGAGGGATTTCCACACACACGTCCACCTGCTGGATCAGATTTGCTGGGATTCCTTCCCGTTCATTTCTGATTCAGAAAAATGGGAGAAGAAAGGTTAGTTTTCTTATGATAAACAGTTTTCTTCTCAGATATCCTGGATGTTACTGGAAGAGACAGGTTAACAAAATGACACAAGTCTATGGTACCAGGAGAAAAAAGAAGAGTGTAACAAGAAGGTTTATGGGTCAATTCTGTGTTCACCTGATCATCCCAAACGGGTGAAATAAAATGCAAACTAGGGGGGCTTTCCATAAACCTTGCAAGTCAAAAGCCAGGTACAGGTGTATGATCAAGGGTACAGGTGTATGATCAAGAGTCCAGGTAAAATTGTAAACCTTCTGAAACGTTTTCTAGACAGAGACTCAAGACAGTGTTCTTACCCCAACAAGAGTAGAGACTTCTCAGGGAAGCAGTACTGGGTTAGGTCTAAACTTTTCACAGTCTGTTCCACACCCACGATGGTGTAACCTTCTGCTTTTTTCTGTTGCAGATAATCGATCAGCTGAGGTGGTTTTACCTTAATATTCGTTTAAAAAGAGCAGAATATTAAATCATGCATTTATAGCTCTCCTGGGGGTAAAATCAGTTAAAGAAAAAAAAAAAAACTTTTATGAAACTGAAATTTGTTAAAAGGAAAAGGACAGAATTATACACTATAAAAAAGAATGCTCCCAACATCTCAAATTTATCAAACAAGAGTGACTTATATATAACAGGACACATTTTTCTACATTATTGATTTCTAAAAATACAACAGTGTGAAAGATAATAAGAATAGGAGAACAGAGTGGGCTGTATTTTACTTTTCAGTATTATTTTTAAGCTGTTAAAGGCTGGACTACTGCAAAAGGGTTGATAACGTGAAGACCGAGTACTACAAAAGAGTCTAGGAAATGAAAATTTTAATAATAAATCACTTCGCGCCCACCTCCGCCAAAGGAAGCCACTGTTCGGCTGAAACGCTGAGGTGCTGAAACTGCTTGTCTCTGATGCACTGAAGGTTGCCGACCACGAGCGCCGAGGCCCCGAACACCTCACAGGTCCGGCACAGCCCTGCACAGGACAAGCCGGGGTTACTGCCGCCAGCCTAAGGCCAAGTTCTCTAGGTCCCAGGCATTCCTCTGAAGCTCCCGGAGAGGGGGAAATGTGGAAGAGAGGCCACAAATGGCACTGGGTCAATTACAGATTTTCAGGGTCAGAAGATGTTAAGCAAGCCCAGTGGAAACTCTAATTTTACCTCCTAAGTTGGTTGGTTTGTCAATGAGTGAGGCCACGACAATCAGTCTGCTGTGTGACTTTCCAAGTTTGGCCGCACGATCCTGAAATACCAGCTCCAGGTCTAAGTCGGGGACACTGTTTCTCCACGGGATAATCTTCTTCTGAACATCACTCCACTCTGACTCGTTATCTGCTTCGCCTGAGTTAGAACCTGGGAAAGAAAAAGAAAATATAAATCTCCCTCTCTATTGATTTACAGGCATATATACTTTTTTAAGAGCTTAAAATGATAGTTTAGAATGAGATTCATTGACTAAAGAACTTAACTTGGATTCAGATACAACTGTCATTTTCAGTTAACAGTTTAAAATGTTCAGATTCTACCCTGCTAACCAAAATACGACAACATTTCATAAAAATCAAAGATGCACATTTTTTTCCGTTTTAGCATACCCCAAATTGGGAAGCATCTTAGAATCCATAAGGGTATCATGGGTTTGGTAGCATTTTTTTCTTAGAGTTACATAGAATAATGGCATAGCTTACAAACAATGTTGTTATTAGATTGGAATTTCCTGCAGAAATATTATATGCCGGAAAACAACATAAGTAGTCTTTATCTTAAATTATTTTCCAAGTACTTGGGGGACCTTTTCTAAAAACGAGGACTGTTCTTTGGAGCAGTTATCTCCTGGCTACCCCGATGAGTACACGATGTCATTGACCTGTCTAATGCGCGTTGTGATCTCTAGTTCAGGACTGAGACTCTCCTTCCAGGCTCTCCTTCCCACTCCAAACCTGACTGAGCAAACGGGGGCACTTAGGTCACTGGGCGGGGGCGGGGGGGGGGAGACACGCAGGGAACCACGACGCGGTACTGTACTGAGGGTGTGCTCACACAGACGGGAGTTGCTAATGTCTGGGGGAGGGAGGGGCAAAAGAGCAAGACGCAGGAGGGCTCAAGGGAAGGGAGTATGAGAGTCTGCAAGGGAGAGCGCGTGGGAAGGGCAGGGCAGACCGTGGACACGTGCGCACGAGCAGGACGCGGAAGGACAAGGACTCAGGCAGCCGCGGTGCCTTGGCGTCGCTCACAGCCTGAAGTGGAGGGAGGGACGTGACTCAGGCCAGGTCCTTAGGGCTTTGTGTATAAAATGATAAAGAATTTATTCTACAGACAGGAGGCAGTACGGGGTTTTAAGAAGGGGGCTAACAGTACTGGTTTTGTGTTGCAGAAAAATCTTCTCTTAAAAACGATGTGGAGGATAAGTCGGGGAGGGAAAACCACTGAGAGGCTTTTACACTAGCCCAGCAAAGACGAAAACAATCTCTGCAAGAGGGGCTGAAGAGGAAGAGCAGAATCGCCCAGATCTGGTAACGGACGGATGTGGCTAGGGCAACAGCGGAAGAATGACTCCTGTGAGACCACTAGTAGGAAGGGGGTTAGAGGAGGCGCGTCTGGGCAGAAAGGTAACGTGGATTTGGATACCGAGTTGAAAGAGCTTATAGATGAGCTGGTGGGAGCATCCAGAAGGCTCAGGAAAGAGGCTGGCCAGAGATAAAGATCTGAAAGTTGCAGTTACATAGGTGGTGGTTTCTAGTTGTGGAAATTAATAAAAATCTGCAGGGAGAGCAAACAGAATGAGAAGAAAACCAGGCCAATGAAAGCATTTAGGGGACCCTAGCATTCACGTCTCAGCAGAGAAACCCTGTTGCAACATCCCTCTCTTTACCAAAAACAAACAAAACAAACAGAAAGACCTCTGTAGCCTTTTCCCCATCCGGTAACTCCCCACTTCTCTGCTCCACTCCCTGCGTGGCAGAGCTCAGGTAAGATGTCCAGATGTGCCACTCCCCTCTCCTCTCCTCCCAGTCAGCCTGGCCCCCTCCACCCGGAAAAGGCTCTTGTCACTGTCTTTTGCCCCCCAATCCACTTCTGCTCTTCCCCAGGCTTTGCCTGACTTGCTCTCACTTCATGTACGCCTCTGCTCAATGTCAACTCCTTAAAAAGGTCTTTTTAATCCTCTCTCACACTCTTTACCCTGTTTCATTTTCTGCATAGTACTTTTTACTACCTGACATCTTATCTGTTTGTTTAGGGTTGTCCCCCTGTAGGAATGTTAAGAGCCCTGAGGGCAGGGCCTTTGTCTTCTGTTCAGCACACAGGGGGCAATCAGCAAATCTTTGTTGACGGAGTAAATAAATTTAAGGTGATAGTCTTAAAATGAACCATCTAGAGTATTTGATAAAAAAAATGCACTTTCCTAGAACTCTCCTCCAGACAAAAATCTAAGGGTGGGACCCAAGAATCTGCACTTTTAACATGTTGTCCAAGGGATTCCTGAAAACACTAAAATTTGAGAGAACTATAAATATAAGGGACAAGGGAGGGGAACTCAAAGGAGAGTGAGAAAAGTCAGACTGAGGAGAGAAATCAGGATAGCAAGAAATGAGCAAATAAATGCTACATAAGGTCAGGTATGGTAAGAAAAGAGCGTCTACTTAGATTTTGTAAAGAAGCAGACAAAGACAATTTCTGCTTTTCTGAAAGAAGTTTTAATGATGCTTATGGGTTGGGGAAGCCAGAAGGAGGACGAAATGTGAGTGACAGACATGCTCAGACTGCAGATCACTACTACGCATCTCTTCAGGTTAGTTGTGACTTTAAAAATGGGCGGGGGACTTGATCCCTGGTTTTCTGGGACAGCTGGATTGTGAAGGGAAGGAGGAGAAGCAACAGAGGGAAAGGTGGGTCCTAGAGAAAGCTGCAGGGAAGGATGGGGGCGGGGGCAGGGGCACGTGAAAGGAGGGCTGGAGCCAAAGGGAAAAGATGGGTAAGAGATTGAGTAATGTTCAGCCAGACCGAGCCGGGAATGCAGAGCTCTGCTTCACTCCCCAACAGGACAAGAAAAGAGATTTCTTCATTTGGCCCTTTTTTAATATCTATATTTTTTCAGAAATATATAGTAGAAGAGCAATGAATATTAATTGACAATACTTCAAAGAAGACAGAAGCCTTTAGCTTTATATAGTAAAGCACATCAAGCTCTCTTTGGCTATTAAGAACAAAGCCAACGTCAACTGAAAGTACTAGTCAGAGTGACACCACACTTTCTGTCTTTTCTCTAAGTGGAGGAGCAGAATTCACCACATCAGTGAAAAAGTGATACTATCAACCACCTATCCTAAAGTAACGTGAATCAATGAGCCTGACCAAGGCAACAGGGAGAAAAAGCAAAACAACAGTTTTTCTTACCTATGTCCTGCTGGGACCAGTCACCTGGTTTTAGTTCACAAAGTTGAGTTGGAGAAAGGTACCACTGAAATCCTGCATCTAAAGGAATGTCAGTGAACCTGGTAAATTTACCAATGGCAATCCATTCGTCCTCAACAAGGCCGGAAAGGCGTGGAAGGATGTAAAATATGGTCTGAAAGGAGAATTGTAAAACTCTAAATTTTTTTTCCTTAAAAATAACAAAGAAATACAGGATAACATGTTTAAAGTACAACTTATTTATTATTACTGATGTGGTCTCCCAAACTATCACATCTGATCAAATTACATACTTTCATTTATATCTTGTAGCAATTGTCTATCTATACTTCTTATCTTCTCTAAGAAATTAAGGGATTAATTTAGGAAATCCTTGAGAGCGGCAGATCTTCCACTCCAGTATTTCTAACCGTATGTAACGTAATATACACCATGCTCTTAATACAAGCAAGAAGTGTTTTGGAATTAATCAGCATTAATGTTGGACAACATTTGGATAAGTGCTATTTACTGACAACCAGACACCTCCACAAGCAATCAAGTTCAAGGTCTTGTGATGCCAGATCTTCACTCTCGCTGCCAATATACAAATTTAGAATCTAGATTTTGCCTCGACTGTATCTTAGCTGTGTGACGTTAGACAAGCCATTAGCCTTTCTCAGCTTCAACTTCCTCATTGGTAAAATTAGGGTAAAATCGGTTAAAAGAGCACATGAAAGTGGTTTGTAAACTGCACAGTGTGACACCACTGTGAACAGCAGTTATTCAGTCATTACATAACAATCCTCCTTCCCTTTTCTTACCTATGACAAGAAAACTGAGATCCAGATAATCCTCAAATGTGAAAAGGCACATAAGGAAGCAGAAGCACAGTAGGCAATTTTAAAATAAAGTAATAAACTTATAACAATGTCCAAGTCTTTACATAAAAGTTTTTAGAATGAATATGGTTTTCTCTTTATTAGCAATATCTGTGCAAATTGAAACTGGCATAATGAATGCAAGCTGTTTATTAAGTAGGTACCAAGTATAGCTCCAAACGTATAGAGAAACAGAGTCTTGTGCGCCATTATTTTACTGATATGTACAGTTATGGTTCGTATAATTAATAGAGAATAAAATATATAAAACATATGAGGGTGAGGCAGTCAAAGTCAGGATGAAGGAAAAGGGGAAGCAAGGGACTTACTCCTGCTGGAGAACTGAATAGAAAAGGCTGACTTAGCACTAGAGAGTTATTAAGAGTCCTCAGAAAGGTGTCAAACAAAGCATTCTGGGCGCTAAAGGACACAGAACAGAGCACGTTAAAATGTTTGAAAAATCCTAAATAATTTTTGCAATGAAGCAACAAAGTACACAATAATGTTCTATGATGACTATCTCACAATATATAGATCTGTATTTTTTTTAAAGGCCAGCTTATTAGTAATCCACACACACACACACACACACACACACACAACCCAACAAAAAAAACTGCTTATGCACGGTAGCTAAAGTTTCTGATACTTCCAGGTTCCTAGATCACATGTTTTAAATTCCAAGGCAGAACACTATAATTGTAGTCGAAAAAGGGAGAAAGTAATATCATATGTACAAGTTTTAATAATCTATATATTAAGTTAATTAATTCACATGCTAAGTGGAATAAGTTTAAAGAAATTATATAAGCACATTCTGTTATGTGATGATCAGTGAGATGGTGGATCATTTGCTATACAATTCCAGTCATCCAGAACCTAAAATAGGCACTTAAAAGAGTAGATCTTTTCGCTCTTTCATACCAATGGGCTTCGTTACGACAAATCTCACCTGCACAAATGTTCTCACTCATTTCCTTTTAATGTCAGAACAGATTTCTGTTCAGAGTTAAATATTCCCCCTTCCAGTGTTTACAAGCCAGACACTGCCTGAGAAACAGAAAGTGAAAATGACTAGCCAGTTTTCACTGCTGAAGAGTGAAGCGCAAGCAGCCATCTGCACCAAGTGACAAAATGACACGGAGCACTTTACGACGTGAAGGCGGTGTTGTAGGGACAGTTAACCTCGTTATACCTTCAACCACCGCGGCAGAAAGGAAGCACCCGGACTAAAGATACAGAAGAGAGTTCGCAAATGATATTCTCTGCTCACCTCCAGACAGTAATCCTTCAGTGGGTGGAACGTTGCAAAAAAGAAATGCTCCTGGATCCGTTGCCAATTCTTCTTCGCGTTCCTAGGTGTTAAAGATACAAGTGAGGTATAGACTAGTGAACCCACTCTGGTAAGGGGGAAACCCAAGTAGCTGTCTTAAAGAGGTACCGCAGAATTTAGAATGAATGGAAAATCTTGTGAATTTTATCCCAAGATTTATAACCCCTATCTCCAAGATCAACATCCTTTAAAAGCTGACCCTAAATCTGACATTTTGAAATGAAACTCAAAGACAAAGAAATTAAATAACTCTCACAGCCCTACATCAAACAATGACTCAACAAGAATGAAACTCAGGTCTCCACTCCATCAAAGAGACAGTCGTCAGTCAACAGAAAACGATGGGAAAATCTCACAGGAACAGCTGCCGCAGGTTCAACTCACATGCTTGGGGAAAAAATTCTAAAAGGGAACCATGTAAGAAATCTAGGCTGGGACCCCTTATGTCTCTCTCTGGCCATAAATCCATAAATGCTTTTTTTTTTTTTTTTTTTTCAGGAGAGAAAATCGTTACATAAGTTACTTTTTTTTTTTTTTTTTTTGGCTGCACCGCGCAGCATGTGGGATCTCAGTTCCCCGACCAGGGATCGAACCCACGCCCACTGCAGTGGAAGCGCGGAGTCTTAACTTCAGGACTGCCGGGGAAGTCCACATAAGTCACGTTTTTCTACCCTGAAGATTCATGACACGCAGCCAAACTGTACCAACTTTCATAAGCCAAATGAAAGTAATAGGTTTTAAATACTTAGATACACACTCACAAACAACAAAAACCAAAAATGTGTTAAGTTTTAGAAGGCAAAAGAGGTAGGAATAAAAATTACAAAACATGGCCACCAGCAGTTTTCAGTTTAAATTCATGACCAACAACCCAAAAGCTAAGCAGCAATTTCCAGACGCCTTCCCGGCAAGATCATTCTCCTGCTCCGGCCAACGTACCTTCTTCACCCCCGAGTTCCCAGCCCAGTTCCCAGTTCCCAGTTCCCTGCCGGCTGGGCCTCAACATCAGTGGGGTGAGAAAAGGAGACCTGAGACGAGAGACCGGCCCCTCCTTATGCACCCGTCTTCTCTGCCCCTTGGCTTTCAAGGGTCTCCTCAAAGGACAACACCCCAATATGCGTCCGAGCTCCCATCCCCCTGGGTTTTGCTCTGAGTCGTGCACCCCGACCTACTCCATCACAGCAGCGGTGTTGTATCTGTTTGATATTGAGCGTCTGAGTAGGATGTTGTTTGGGGGATAGAGAAGTTCTCTTAGAAAAGAAAAAGGCAAGAGCTTCCAGCTTTAACCGGGACATCTGAGGGCTTATGAGCATGGCTTTAGAGTCAGGTCATGCTGCTTCTCAGCAGTTCTTTGACAAGAGAGGATGAAAACGTTTGGCTACGCTGAAGAGAAACATCTAGAGGTCCCTAAATTAAAGATCAAGGATTAAAGAGCAAACAAAAGGTCAATGACGGAGCTGACAGCACTTAGAAGTGTAATTAAAGTGCCCATCAAATAGTGAGCTGCTTAAATGCTGCTTAGTCTGAGCTCTGTGCCCTGCAGCGTGATGGGCTCGACAGAAGCTGCTGACGCTGGGCACCCTCTATGCCCTCTCTGCACACAGTGCTGGACCGAGGGGTAAGGGGACAGGGCCTGCTTACCTTGCTCCAAGCATGTTTTCCACTTGATTCAGACTGGATTCAATAATGGAAGTCAAAGCATCAAGTTCTTCAACGTGCAGCGCCTTCCACATGCTCCAGATCTTCTTAAGAGCAACTAAGGCATACAGTCGAATGCTAAAATTGGGATTAAAACACCAGTGCAGTACGATAATAAGGGCTTGCTTCAGAATGAGTTTCTGAAAAGGAGAAACATTCTTCAGATGTAAACATGGACCGTTTTACCCTTGGCTGTATGACCAAGAACAAGGTGTACAGGTGACAAAAATGCTACAAAGTAAAAATCTTATTTCACCGGTTTTACATTGTCATTCTCAGACAGATACAATGGCAGGAGTGATTTCCTCAACAAGGAAAAGTGTCTTCCCAGCTCCTTAGTTTTTATTTACCATGCTGCCACACATGTTTTCCCCCATACTCCAGTACCTAGGTTAATCTGAATGAAGTACTTTCATGCTAACCATTGTACGACCAGTGTTTTAAGAAGTCTCCATCACTTATTACCTTACCATGGGCTGAAAAAGTTAGAAATATTAAGTGAACTTGAGCAAGGTATCTCATAAAGTGCTGTTTCCCCCCCTGGTCTGAACTACTTACTCTGTTTTCCCTAATGGTGACCTTGGACCCACACAGCACTGAGTGGTGGCAGGAAAATTAAGAAGTGGGGAGAAAAATAACTAAGAGTTTAAACTTTCCTGTAGACTTCTCCTGTGAATTCACAGAGTTTTTCACCTTTACAGCCAGGAGAGTTTATGCAATGATAATCCCTGATTTCTAAAACCACACAGTTCAACAGATAACTGAAAGGCAAAGGAAGTGACATGTATTAATGTGGAAACCAGATGGACTCAAACGTTTAATACAGTATATCAGGAGCTACCTTAATGCTCCTACCAAACGGCTCGTGTGTAAGTGTTACTGGGATGCACCAAGCTAAGAGCCCTGCAATAGTACAGTTTCTTGTCTATCTTACTTCTCTCAACAGACTGCAAGCAAATCTCTTCCCTGCATATTTAAAACAGAAAGATAACAACTGCTATTATGTGATGGCTAGAGCTTTCTTAACTCTTACCAGAAAGGTGTTAACCCAAGTTTTCACATAACTATAACTAACACACTGCCATCTGGCTGACAGGCACTGTAACACGCCATCAATTTTAAGATATTATCATGGTTTTTGAGGTTAAAATGTGGTGGGGAGAAAGCCCTGTTCTTAGGATTGATGAAATAGGTTAACAACGAAATCTGATTGTTACCGTGCTTAAAGGCAACACTTTGAAAAATTCTAGGAAACCTATCCCCCCAGTATTTTTACCTCACTTTCAACACTGAACAACATTTATTTCAGACAGCTGACCACTGAACAACAGGGGTTTGAACTGTGCAGGTCCACTTATACGTGGATTTGTTTCACGAAAGACGTACTGCAGTGCTACATGATCCTCGGGTGGTTGAATCCACAGATACAGATGAGGAACCTTGTATTACGGTGACCGTAAAGTTACGTGTGGATCTCCCACTGCGCAGAGGGTCGGTCCTCCCAACTCCTGTGTTGACCGAGGGTCAACTGTGTTAAGTTTCTCCCAGTTTGCAACATACAAGTACATTCTATGTAGATCCGATAATATAGAATCTTGCTCTAAATCTTTACCGGCAGGTTTTCCTGAATTCTCCGCAGTTGCCATAGTGATTAACCAGAATTAGCTAAGATCTCTACTTATCTAGGGAAGATGCTTTAAACCTGAGAAAGATGAAGAACTGGCTTTCACGCTCTGAATAATGACAGTCATTTTATATAAACCTTCAATAACACAATGGCTTTTAATACTCTGACCGTGAGTTTCTTTGTACAAGCATTTGTTAAATAACTCTGCCAGCCAAGGAACAGTTAAATGCAATAAGGGAAGTCTTATTTAAATAATCTTAACGTAAATACCTGTATAAAGTTAAGCATCCTATCATTAAAAGTTGCCCATTAATTTGTCTAGAGATTTAACATGTGCTCAGGCGTTATCTCAGTGTGTGTGTGCCCGTGGGTAACACCGTATTGTGCATTTGTGTCTAAGTGCGTGTGCCATTAGGAGGGGAGCGGAAGGGAAGGGGAGAAATTGCAAAACACACAAGGACTACTCTACATGAAAACGATTAGTACAAATGTGTAAGTTCTATTTTGATAGTCAAGTCTGAACTCTTCTTAAAAACAATATAAACTCACCTTTTCTGGAATATTTTCAGTAATGATGTCCAAATGCGACAAAGCTGATAAAAATGTACAAATGCTTGTTTTAAGGTTTTCTTCACCCTGAAAATAAATCAGATACACGGAACAGTCATTCAAGGCTGCCGCGAGCCCGTGCACATCAAGGCACCGGGCCGGACGCTTGGGGCCCGGGCCGTGAGGCCGGCTACTCCCCGACGCAGCCACGGCCTGGGTGGGGTTAGAGGAGGAAAAGTGAGAAAGGACAGGAACGTCCCAGAGCCAAATGCCCGCACACACAACACTCCGCAGACGCACGCCCGCTAACCACTCAGGCGAGGAGTAACTGGTGGGGACCGGGGCGAGCTCACTGCAGGGAGAGAAGGGCTGGCTGGAGAAAGGGGGGGTGGGCAGGGGAACAGGAACGAGGAGGAACAGGTGAAGGTGAGCAAGACGAACAAAGACAGGCAAGCGGGAGGCAAAGGCCCCCGTGCGGAGGGGGAGCGGCAGAGCTTAAATGGAGCCCTGCAGCTGCTTCAAACAAGCCTCAACGAAACGCTACTTATAAGAGTGTTCAACTGGAATTCGGAAACCTTCCCAATGATAGTGACTTGGAATTACACATTATTTTAATGATAAAAGACTGACGGACGCCAGGTAGACTGGAAAGAGACTACAGACACCACAGTTCAGAAACTGTTCCAAAAGGCGAATCAGATGATTAATTCCTTTATGTAACCTGTAGTTACTGACTGTCTTCCATGGACCAGTGACTGTGGCAGAAACAGAGGAAAACAAAAATAGATAAGATTCCTGCCTTCCTGGAGCTTACGGTCTAATGGAGAGGAAAGACAAAATCAAACCAGACAATAAATGAAAATTCCCATTATAAAAAGAACTATTTATGTGCTACAAAAACCTACACTAAGGGGATCTAAACTACTCAGGGAGGTAGAGAACTGCGATCTGAAGGAAGAGAAGCAGCTACGCAGGCAAAGAGGAGGAAGAACAGAAGAGGTCAGAGCGGTCCTCGGCCACGTGGGGGGGGCCCCCGATGAGGCAAGCTGTCCGGTAATCAGGCCCTAATGCAGCCCCGCCCAGCTGGGGGGCTCGGTCCCGCCACCTGCTCTGGCCGACGAGCAGCAGGGCGTGATCAGAGGCTGGGAAAGCGTGGGTACACCAAGACGCGTCCTCCTGGAAGGCCCGTCCTTGGAACCCTGAGCAACCACAGAGAGAGGTGCAGAACCAGCGGTGCCCGGCACCTCGGCTGTCCCCACTACTGCAGCCAAGGTGACCAGCACGTGGCCGAAGAAGTCGTTTGCAGGTCCCAGCCCAGTGGACACCACATGCACAACAGCCCAGCCTGGTCCAGTCAATCCAGAAGCTGGAAAAATAGCAGAGTGTTGTTGTTCACACCCCTGGCCTTTGGAATGTTCCAGCAACAGAAAACTGAGCCCATCCATGCATCCATGACTCGAGTGCAGAGGTGGGGACGTGGGGGCACACGGACTGGATGGGGAGGAGGGCACAGACCACGTGAGACCTGCAGGCCACTCAAGACTTCGGTCTTTGTTCTGAGAGCAGCGTTTTAAGAAAGTGGACGACCTGATCACATTTTCATTTTGAAGAACCTGCTCTGGCCTCGGTGTGGAGAGCAGACTGAAAGGGAGGAAGAGGGGACGCAGGTGGTCCACCGAGGGGAGCAGTGCAGTGGACGATGCAGCCTGGACCAAGGCCAAACGCAGAGACGGGAGATGGTGACTGAGAAACACTCAGCCTGGACCAAGGCCAAACGCAGAGACGGGAGATGGTGACTGAGAAACACTCGGGAGGTAAGACCGACAGGATCTGGTCCAGAGTCAGGAAAAGCGCTGAGTTCCCTGCTTTGTGCAGCGGTATAGACGGTGGTGCTGTTCACAATAGTAGAAAAAGATCAAGTTTGGGGCAAAAATAAGGCACCTGCTGTCAGACGTCCAAGTTTTAGATGATTTATAAACATTCAAGAAGGATGTCCGCAGCGGGGGTCAGCAAAGCTTTGTGTAAAGGACCAAACAGTGAATAAAAATACAGCTGTGAGGTCCACACAGTCTGTTGTGAACACTCGACTCTGTCCTTTCAGCTCAAACACAGCCATGAACGATATGTACTGATACATGAACGGACATGGCTGTGCGCCACCAAACGTGGCCAGGCCGGGAGTGGCTGCAGTCAGCCTGATGGAGCACTTAGGGGAACATGTCTGGAAGAGAGAGAGACATTATCGGGTCATTCACATCAGATGATAAGTGAATCCATGACCCAGACAAAACTGACTATAAAACAACAAGGAGAAATTAAGGAAAGAAGGCGGCCCAGCCTTGAGAAGCACTAACATTTAACAGCTGGGGAGGGAAGGAAATGCCCAGAAAGGACACAGAAAAGAGGAAACAGAGGGGCAGGAGGGACCAGGGAAGTGTGCTACTGCACCAGGAACAAGGAGGTCGTCTGCAGCAATGGATGGATGTGGAGAAGCAGGAGGAGGCTGACCACCGACCCTGGCAACAGGGTCGTCAGAGAAGTGACCGAGCTGGAGGTGGGTCCGCTGGATCGAACTGTGGGCGAGGAGAGCATGAAAACCCCGAAACTGTGGCATACAGACACTTCTTTCAGCAAGTCTGGCTCTGACAGGGTAGGGAGATAGGTGATTATAGGCGTCCTCTGCAGGAGCAGCTCAGTGTAAATACCCGTAACAATGGATGAGAAACCATCTGGTTAAGAAGGGGAGACTAGGTATAGGAGAGAGACTGAGGGCTAAGGTTCCTGAGAAGGCAGACAGGAAGAGAAGCCAGAGAACAAGCAGAGGAATTACCTCAACAGCAGATTCAGGTCCTTGATGATAAAGGAGGGAAGCAGTCTTGGGTGGATGTGGACAAGGTATTGGGTTGGCCGAAAAGTTCGTTCGGGTTTTTCCAGAAGATGTCATGCCAAAACCTGAATGAACTTTTCGGCCAACCCTATATATTTATTTGCGTGACTGCTCCTGGGAAGGTAAAGGTATTCCTATGCGATGACTGCTATTTTCTCGGAAACATAAAAGCTAAGGTCACCTGCTTCAAATAGAGGAGGAAAAGGGTGTAGTGGACACTGCCTGTTTTGGGGTATCTATTCTGAATCCCCTTCCAAGTTCAGGGAATTCTTCACCTTATAGGTCTTGTGAGAAGCTGGAAATGCCAGACATTCATTTTCCCAGCCTCCTTGCAGCTAAGAGAAGTCACCTGACCTGGACCCAGAGACGCCTGCCCTGAATGCTGGGTTGAGAACCCGTTACCCAGAGAGGCAGAGCCCACAGAGAACCCACTCCGTGCAGGCGGCAGAGGCGGCAGGCGGACGGCTGGCCAAGGCTGCAGCCCTGCCGCGATGGCACCAGGCGTCCAGTGGGGTGAAGCAATGGCCCTGGTGGACCTGCTCTACGGCACGCCTGTGGCTACAGTTCTGGGAACCACTGAGCCCCACCTTGTTCCTGCGTATTTTCCAAGCTGGATTCTGCAGCTTTCTGGGCATTGTGTAAGCTACCTCACTTCCCCCATTTCCGCTGTCTGTTTTCCATCCCTTTGATTCAATCCGCAAACGTTTTACTTGCTTACAGTGAAAAACCCTGACTGATGTCCACAAGGAAAAGATGTGAAGAGAATATACCAGCTCTGAGAGCTCTTTATGGAAAATGAGAGACTGAGCAGAGTGGAAAAACAGGACGGTACTGGTGGCTTGACCAGGGACAGGAGAGTCAGGGAGGCTGGAAGCACACCAGAGCCAGGGGCGTTCCGTGAGAATTCCTGAGGCAGTGCCCACCCGCTTGAGAGCAGACAAATCAAGCAAGATTAATAGAGCAACAGGTCTGAGAAGCAATGCAAGGAAAAAATGTCAAAGTATGTTTCTTAATTCTGTGGACATGAAGAGGAGAAGGAAGAGACAGGAGAGGAACCCTGGAACAGTGAAGACGAACATGGCTTCTGAAATGAAACAGACATGTGAATTAGAGCTCTGTCGTTTCTTAGTGGTGTGACAAGTTACTTAATCTCTCTGGACTTCAGTTTTTTCACTAAGTAAAATGTAAAAATTCCGACCTACTTTTCAGGATCATTGTGAAGGTGATGCCGCCATGCTTATCGTAACACCCAGGTTTCGGGAGAGGAGCCCGGGACAGTGAAGGACCGCGGTGCGTGCGTGCGTGCGTGTGTGTGTGTGCGTGTCAGGGATTTCAGGCAAAGACACGCTCGTCAATTTCGTGTCATACAGGATGAAGTTTGAAGTGATTATGTGAGAGGGCCTAGGAGGTGGCTGGGATGCAGGGAACCAGCAGAGACAGGGTGTACACAGCAAAGGGAGTACAGACAGAGAAGGACAAGGGACTGCAGAAGGGATCACCACAGTGCACAGTCCGCTGCAGAAAAAGCAACAGTCAACGAGAAAGGCTGCACGGCAGTAAGGAAGATGAAGACAAAGTCAAGGCTGTCTGTGGCTGCACGTGAAGCCCTCAACGTGCGCCTTCTGAAGATGCGGCAGAGCCCAGTGGTTTAAGAAGAGCAAGAGAGAAAGGCGAAGACACTCACTCTCGAAGTTTAACAGAAGGAAAAGAAGACACTAGGACGATGGCCAGATGGAGGAGAAGTCAACAGAGTAAGAGTGAAGAACTCAGGGTGAAGTCCCAGAAGGAAATGCACATAAGGACACAGATAACAGATGAGGAAGAGAGAACAAGTTTCTCCCCCTGAAACAGAAAGGAAGAAACAGAAAGAGATACTTTTCACACACAGAAGGCAAGGTCATTTACCGAGAAAGGGAAGGGTGAACTTGGGAACCAGCAGAAAATACTCGAGGCAAGTATTTAGAACTGATGTTTGGAAACAACTTGCTATTTGTCAGGAAGCCCGCAACTGCAGACTCTTATCACTAATCTTAGTACCGATGCCTTAAAAATGATTTTCAAGATATAAGAATGCTGGGGATGGGGTGTCAGAGGTGAGTGTGAGGCTACAGAGGAGGTAAGAATGGAAACGAACTGACACTTGCTTTTGGCTGGGTGGTAGGGGTTCCCTTCTACTCTCTCTGCTTTGGTTATATTTGAAATTTCCCTACTAAGAAATTCTTTAAAATGTGAGGAATGCATTTAATTCCTCACCATTCTTAATTCCTCATCATTCTTTTTTTGTTGTTGTTTTTTTTACTTTTTTGGCTGCAGCCTGCAGCATGTGGGATCTTCGTTCCCCGACCAGGGATCGAACCTGCGCCCCTGCATTGGAAGCACGGAGTCTTAACCACTGGACCACCAGGGGAGTCCCCGATTCCTCATCATTCTTATCTCTAAGATCAAACAAAGACACTGCTTGGTAAATAAACGTGTAGAAGGCACCTATTTCCCTTACTTCTTAATAACGGAAGCCTTTTCCATCTTTGTTTTGTTGGAATAGAAGAACTCTCAAATAAAAATTATGCTGTACTCAAGATAAATGCCAGGGCTTTCTGTCTCCTAAATTAATTCAAATCCTGCAAAACACAATTTAGGATGTCAGCACGTTAGGGGCAGGGCAACTGACAGCCAGAAAACTATTAAAGTGAAACAATCTCCTAGCATAGCTAAGATCTTTTCTTCATCAAAAAAAATTATGAAAAATCTCCTTTACTTACGTAAGAAAAACAGTCCCAGAACTTCGGAAGAAATTGAGGGAATTTATGAAGAATCAATATAATAATCCATTCTATAAAATATTTTATGGATGCTTGATTACTGATGAAACCAGCCTGGAAAATCTTGTCAATAATTCTATTCAAGAAATTCTGAGAAAAATAAAGCACACAAATTAAACTGTTATGGTCATTGATTTTAAAACACTTATTTTTATTGAGCTATCACTGACATATAATGTATACGTTCAGGTGTACAACACGTTGATGTGATGGTACATTTATCTAGATCGCAGTACGACTACCACCTTAGCAGCACCGGCCTCTATCATGTCACATAGTGGTTTGGTTTCTTTTCTGTGGTGGGAAAAATTAAAATCTATTCCTTACCAACTTTGAAAATGGTTACTAATTTTAATTAAGAAACAGTCACTATTTAAAAAACAGCTTAAAGTTTTATCGTGGCATATGAGACTTTAAACGGTTAAAATATTACAATAAAATACTGAGGGGGAAAATACATTAAATGGGGCCATGTAAATCAGTTTCCAATTTATTTCTACAACACCTAATTGCCTTAGTATTCTATTAAAAAAACTTCTGAATAAACTTCAGTTTTAAGAACTAAAGTATAAATTTTAAGCAGATGACTTTCTCAATTTTAAAGTAGCACATGACAGTTTCTACGACATAGTTTATTCATATGAAAACATTATGCTTAAATGCACGAATGTAATAAATGTTATACCTGATCGAATCTGGGGAGAAGTACAAGCAGAGTCTGCCATATTCGGTTTTTCACTCTATGTTGTTGAGAATTCACATAGTATCGAGTTCTTGACTTGGACACCAATTCATCCTTGTGGGGGGGAGGGTGGGACCAATATTAAATTACCTACTGAATTTGTGATTAATGAAAACAAAATCAACGACAACTTCAAGTTTAAAAAGTATAAACTGGGCATAGGAGCCTGTTATACTCCAAAAGGCAGAAGGATAAGAAAGACACTTTCTTATGATACTTTTTCCAAGTTTAACTTATCTGCTTTTTTTTTTAAAAAAAAGTTTTATTATTCTTAATTAATTAATTAATTAATTAATTTTTATTTCTGGGCCATGCCGTGCAGCATGTGGGATCTTAGTTCCCTGACCAGGGATTGAACCCATGCCCCCTGCATTGGAAGCGTGGAGTTAACCACTGGACCACCAGGAAGTCTAAACTTACCTGCTTTTAAAATGAGAAAAGGAACCATACAAATTTACATAGTAAAAAAAGTACTTGAAAATATACTTCTCTTTCCTTGTGCCCAGTTAAGGGGGAGACATGGGGTCACAGGGGTGGACTTTGCGCTAAAAATTTCTTTAAGTTTATCGTATTTTAGTAAATAGTGACAGATCTGAAGAAAATATATTAGCAAGGGAATATAATGCCCCTTGATTGTGTAAGTTTGGAATAATGGGATCTGCAATTTGATACAAACACCACTAAGACAGGGGCACCTCAGTAAATGGACAGTGCAATGCCATCACCAGACACAAGGCAACAGCAGCACGGAGTCCTTCTACATTAGCAGCGCTCTCCCCGGCTTTAATGGTCTGTGCTGTCTAAATTCAGCCAACTGCCAGGTTTACTTCTGTTACGTCACTGCTAGTGCTTGAACTGCTAAGTTAAGATACTTTAAGGTAAGATAAAGCATATTTACTTTTTCTAATAGCTTGATTGCAAGATCTTCCATAAACAACTTGTGAGACATATTTGAGCCATCTAATAAACACAGGAATTTGACAGCACAAATTCTCACATAATGGTCCTCTCTTTTAGTACTAAAAAATATAAAATGATATACATTTCAAAATTAAAAGATACATTAGATATTAATTTCAAAATATCAAAACCTTCCAAAGTTTTCTAAAATTAAGTAGCTTCATATTTAATGACAATGCATTTTAAATCAGGATAGACAGTGGAAGATAACAAACAAATACATCAACAGGAGATCCTGTACACAAAGTCTGGATGAGCACAAATTCACCCAGACTTCTGGAAAAACAACGCGCACACTACCGATACTGGGTCAGTAATACCTTATCTGTGGACAAAACAGATCACAGCTCATGACACTGTTCCTGGAAGAGGACCACTGACACCTCCTGCTCAGGGGCAAGAACACACATCAACACCTCGACGCTGTCATCACTGTGCACTCTAAGTGCACGTCTCCAAGTGAAGGGCAAACTCAGAAAGCACTCACTGCGTGTGCTGAGCGTCCCAGCATTTTCAGTATCCAAATGGGGAAAAATAAATTCACTGAAATTGTTAATTAAGTATTTCCAAGTTCATTAAAACTATTATAATGTGAATAAATGTCATTTTAATTTAACAATATCTGTCTAGTAGAGATCAAAATATTCTGGAAACGTCAACTAAAAAAATTTCACTTATTGTTATACTATAACCAGCCAAGAAAACAAAAAATTAATTAAAATAATTGACAATGAAAAATGTATATATTTAATGAAGAGAGGCAGATTTAAAACATAGCTATGACTCTTAGAATAATAAACACTTTGTGGTAACTGTACACAATTGTCATTTGTTTTCCTAAACAAACTCTAAAATCAAAGTGAATCATGACAACACAATTTATTATCTTCTTTATAAACACCTATGCACAAAGTTTTGAAAATGATGTGAGAAAATAAAAACTTTTAAAAAAGCTCCAAAAAAATTATTTCAGCGGTTAGATAAGAATAGGCTTACCCCAGACATCAAAACTTTAGGGCCTATTCCAACAGTAATTTTATTTTTGCGTGAGCATAGTGACTTGTTAAATAGTGGATTTTAGCCAAAAAAAAAAAATAAACTATGTGCGCTGATGATCACCCCTCCACCCAAATAAAGAAGAGGGATGGGGATTGCATGTTCCCCACAGTTATTTCCTTATTTATGCTGGACTTTGCACTAAATTTTTTTTAAGTTTATCATATTTCAGTGAATAGTGACAGATCTGAAGAAAATATATTAGCAAGGCAATATAATTTCTAACACAATTTGGAAGGCTCATGCAATACCTTATACAGAATGTTTCTCACATGATGTTGTATTTTGAATGCCGCATTTATATCAAGATATGGAGGACCCACCATACTTACTTTTCAATAACCATGTTCGCTGCACACTCATGCCCAAGATTTTCTATGAAGGTCTGTACATCCTGAATAAGTCTTTCCATAAAACACATGTGACAAAGAACAACAAGTTTTAGAAGAAAAAAATGAAAGTCCCAAATTAAAAATTAATCAATATTCTTCTAACTGAAAGCCTTAAAATAAAGACCCAATTCTACCCAGACACTTAATGTAAGTTATGTGAGGCTGAAATAATGGCATCTTTTACCTTTGATCACGCCGAAACACTGTTCCAAATATACACGCCTCATAGACAAGTTCGCTGTAATTTTTAGCAGTAGATAAAGACACATTTGAAGCAGAAACTATCCAAGATTTGCAGCAATAACTTATCAATATATTGAAGACTCCAGTTTTTATAGTAGACATTTCAATTATCCTGTACATAATCTGGAATGAAATAACAATAGTTACTTTATCCTTTGACCAATTTTTTTCAAAAAAAAAAAAAAAAATTCATGTTGCTAAAAACTGTTACTTGAATGCCTTCAAATGGTAGTTTCAACGTAACCATAAATAGAGTCTAAAAAATTAAAAATTCTTTACTGTTTGCAAGATGCTACCCATTCACAGAATGCTAATTTTTCATTTCTTAATACTAAAAATAAATAAAATTTTACTGATACTGATATTCACCCAGAACTATCCCAGAGGAACAACTGCCCAGAGTGATAGAATGAAAGGGAGAAAAAAACACCTCACCCTTGACATTTTCAGTTTTCTTTGCACTTGCCAGGGGCCTCCCTTTCCTCAAAACAAAAGAGGCCCCACTCTCTAAGTGCGTACCGTGGGTCAGGAAAGGACACAGAGACAGCAGGGTAATAAATGGATTTATTTTCCATCTTCCCCTTTGGATAAGGAGTGTATGTGAATCTGAGGCATGATGGAATTCCATCACCGTATGTTCCCTACTACGTATCAGTGACTGTCAACACAAATGCCTCCAGAAACCAGAAAGACCTTTGGATAGGTTATATTCAGAGAACTATTTCCTTGAACAAGAAAAGCAACAGCACAGATGCACTGACACATGGCACATGACGTTTGCCCTCAGGGTCCAGGAGAAATCAAGCCATGGTCTGGAATGGAGCAAGAGAAAGGGTGTGCCCCACCTGGATGGGCCAGGGACCAGTCACCGCCAGGCCACTGCTGTCATGTAGCAATGACCAGTGCTGCCAGATCATCCAATTTTCCAAGAGAAGAGGAAATACAGATTTTCACGCAAAATTCCCAATTCTTAAAAGCTGGCAACTAATTCAAAAAATTTTAATTTGATTATATGAACCAAATATGTTTGTAAGGCAGATGTGGTTCATGGGCTACCGCTGTGCACCTACTTCTTTACATCTAACAGATTTTCTTGTTCTTACTCATGACACTGAAGAAGGTTCAAAATATTTACTGACTGAATAAATAAATAACAACAAATCTAATATGTAATTACAAATATAACTGTCTTCTTCATGTGCTACAGGTCACACAAATTAAAATGAAAACAAAAAGTTCCCTCTTTTTTCTAAAATCATCAGATTCACAGAAACAGAAAGTAGAACGGTGCTTGCCAGGGGCTGGAAGGCGGCAGGGGGGCGGGGGGGGGGGGGGGAAGGGGAGATGCTTAATGGGGACAGAGCTTCAGTTCCACAAGGTGAAAAAGTTCTGGGGGTCTGTCACAATTATGTAAATATAGTTAACACTACTGAACAGTACACTTAAAAATGGTTAAGATGCTACATCTTATGTTACGTGTTTTTCAATCCCAATTTTTAAAAAAGTTACCTCTTTGATTTTGAAATATGCCTGGCCCTTGATTTTTGCAGCAATGGTAAGAACTTTGGGATCAAAAACAAACTGAACAAAAGCTTTTAAATTAGACCAGAATACCAGCTGAGTGTTGCTTAAAGAAGCTATGATTTTCCAAGCCATGTCAAAAGACACTATGCAGAGAGATTCAGAGGAGGTCAGAAGCTGGTAGGGAAAAAAAAAAAAAGAAAGAAATACATAATTATCACAACTTCAGAAACTGATGGTCTGTTCTTATGGTTATTCTTCAATTCAGGTCTCACTGTATCTTACCTTGGGAACCAAAATTTTCATGCAGTGGAACACAGGTAAAACTTGATCAGAGGGAAGAATTGTGAGGGCTTCTAGTGCGGACTGCAAAGTCCTTACTGGCATTTGAACAGCAGGTAGAATGGGTTCCAGAATTTCATCCTCTGAGGCTGGTATAAGGGTGTGATATTTCTTCAACAAGAAAGAGAGGCAGACCCACTGATCATGAATATATTGTGCAACTATTTTCCCCCATCCTTGGGAAGATGATGACTCTTCAAAAAAACTGAGACAAAAAATAAAGTCACTACCCCATCCTTCTTTAAGTCTGTCTCAATTTCTTTTGCAGGTAGTAGTACACTATCCTTACAAGGGGAGAAATTAAACAGTCATTATTAAATATCCTGTCTACCAAAAAACAAGGAAACCGCATAAACCTCAATTTCCTAACTACACTGAAAGTAGGTACTTGCACTCACTTTAAATGATTCACTGAAAACTAAATGCAGAAAAGTTAATGGGTTTCCAGTAATAGGGATGAATAATTTGATAATATGTTATCATCCTGAATGAAGCCTCATCTTGAAGCTTCCGTAACCCTTCACGTAAGGTTGAGCGATCACTAATTATCTCAATGACTCAAACAAAAATGGATTTTTAAACATTAGCCAAAAAGATGCCTTTCATGTATATGCTGCTCTCCAAGGGGTGAACACACCTGCCGTCCTCCTCTGTGTGGGGCTTCTGCAGCGTCTGATTGAGCTGGAGGGAGGAGAGGAACCTTTCCGTGGCTCCCGCATCCCGCGAGTCCAGCTGTAGCTCTGGCTTCTGGTCAGTGGCCTCACACACCATGGCCAAGGCAGCCATACTAACAACTCTCTGAATCTGTCTACCCAGCGTCGGTTCCTGGGGAGGAAATGGGACAATCTTTTACTGAACATAAGCAAATCCTAACCAATAAGGACCTGAGCTCCCAGTCTATGGGAATCTCATGCCCTGCTTTCCCTCTTCGTGCCTGCTACTGAATATCAGAGGAAATAAAAGGAAATCCAATATACGTCACTCAGTTTACCATTTCTGTACAGACTGGTGGCAAACAAACAAAGTGGCAATAAAAATTCAGCAATTCAGACTAAAAGACAATGTGGATACAACGTTCCTATGGGTGAGTCTTATTTCAACTGTTTGGCTAAAGTAGACTTAAAAAAAAAAAAAAAAAAGACTCCTGGCATATATACAAACAACCCCTTCAGTCAGCTGTACGCTGCTGTTGACACAGCACAGCAGTTAAGAGCCGGACTCAAACCACATGGCCTAGGTCTGGACCCTGGCTCTGCACTTACCACCAGCTGACTGTGGACCCACTACACCTTGGTTTCCTCATCTGTAAGATGGGGACAGTAACAGAATCTACTTCACAGGATTATTGTGAAGATTAAATAAATCGGTTATTTCACGTAAAGCACTTGGAACTCTACAGGCAGGAACAGAAAGGAGGAAACCAAGACAGCCTGGCTTTGAGAGAGAAAGTCAATAATCTCAACCAAGAAGCCAGGAGAGCAGGTAAGAACCTAGATAGGGAAAATACTTCCCTGAGAGACCAAAGCAGTTCTCCCAAATACCGCCCACCAGTGACATCTCTACAGAAAGGAACCTTCTACTACTTATTTCATACCTTCCCTCACCACCACCACAGAAAATCAAGGATCTCTGCAGATAAATTTTACTTAGCAACACTGCCAATATAGGAAATAAAATTTAGGGCTACTTTTGAGCCAATACGGTCCCTATTAACCTTAAAGTAATTCAGTGAATTAGTAAAGAAAGTAAGCCAATCTTTAAAAATCCCTGTGGTATGGTTCACAATTCTGGTCTACGTTCAAAACTCACAATGTCCTTTTGTAACACTAATACACTAATATGCAGTAGACAGGATGCTGAAATATTAATCAGTCCTCCTTGTAATTTTCTTTTAATACAGTTCTTGAAAAGTACTTTAAAAATTAGATTATTAAAGCAATCAAGTAGCTATTTTAATGAGCAGCCCAGACTAGACTATGATTCAGCTCAAATTTTTAAAACCCTTACCATGTGCGTTAAGTGAAAACAGCTAACATTTACTGAGGACTTTCTATGTGCCAGGTACTGTTCTAAAGGTTTACCATGCGTGAGCTTGCTTTAATTCTCACATCAGCCTTATAACCCTTATTTCGCAGGTACAGTAAATGAAGCACAGAGAGGTTAAGTTAAGTTCCCCAAGGTCACAAAGCTAGCAAAGATAAAGCCAGGATTCACAACCAGGAAGTCTAACTCCACAGCCTGTGCTCATAACCACTATGCCTTACTATATCATGTTTCAGAAATGCCTCTAGGTCCTAAAATCTAGTGGAGAAGACATATACACATAAATTATTCCAAAAACAAGTAAGATGGAAAAAAAACACAAAGATGGAGGCATAAAGAGCAACAGATAAATGAAGAAAAGAATGAGACACTGACCAAATTTCATTTAAGAGAAAATGTAACTTGAGCTGGGACGAAAAGGATGCCCCAGATACTGACAAGCGTTATGTTGAGGGGAGGGCGCTCTCAGTGGAAGGCCCAGACACAATGAAAGCCCAGATGAGGCAGGATATGGCACGTGCTTGTGATCTGTGAAGCTCCCTATGGTGGCCTAGCGTGACTGCAGCATAGGGGGCTCTGTGGAAAGGAAGGGGAGACGCTGTGAACAACTGGGCTAGAAAATGAGGTAGAAATCCAAGCAGGGAGGCTCTGGACACCGGACTGGTGTACTTGGACACATTAACATGTCCCTTACTGGTACCCAGGCAAAAGACCTAGTGAAAATCCACTATCTGTATCTAAATGATTTTACGATCGCAGTCACCACACCTTTGTTATGTACCTAATATTATGATAAGTCCCAATCTTCATCAAATATTATGAACAAGTGATACTGTTTTCAAAATTAAATTTCAGCAGATGCTTTTTATGTATCAAAATATTGTCTAATAGTCAAATATGTATTCTGTGTATGCCTTACTCAACATAATTACAAGCCTTGAAGCAAAGAGGATTACCTGTCCACGGGCCATCTCTTGAAGGTGCCGAATGGATGCGTTTTTCAAAGGAGAAATAACTCTCCAAATAGGGTTGCCTCTTTTCCACCCAACCTTCAAGTGGAGATTTATAAGTTCAGTTAATACCATCAGGTACAAATGGCATCGATCCAGATCTGAAACCTAAGAGAAACCATAAGACACTTAACAAGCAAGGTTCATGGTTTTCACAAAGCTATGAGAGTTCAGGCAGGAGATAAGTTAGTTTATCTAAAAGTACTGAGAGACGACATTGATGAGAGGAGAAGTCCCCTCTGCCAAGAAGCCTTCCATCAACTCCCCCGGCAGAGCTAAGCACGTCCTCCTCTGTGCTTAGACGGTGACTCTGCATTCAGCACGACTTACCTCAGCTGGCTCCCCACCTTGATTATGAGACCCTGGAAGGCAGAAACTATGTCCTACCAATTCCTGCATCCCAGGCTAACACATCATAAATAATCACAATAACAAGTGTAGCAACTGCCACTGCCACTTCCTTTGCTTCAGGCAGTTGTAATACTCCATTCTCACAAGGAATGGCCACTGTTCCACTTTCCTGAGACTAAGTTCAGAGAGGTTAAACAACCTACCCAGCATATCAGAGCTAGTAAGCGGGATGGGGGGCAGGGAAGGGGACAGAATTAAAGGCAGGGCTTCTCGACTCATAGACACAGGCAGACTGGGTTCGGTCCAGCTCTATCATCACCAGCTCTGTGACCTACCGCAAGTGACCTAACCTCTTTGGGCCTCAGATTCCTTACCCGTAAAATGGGGAGGGTAGTATCTCTCCATCACAGGGTTTTTGTTGAAAGAATCAAGTGAGAGAAAGCATTCTGAAGGGACTGGCCCTGAGTGGTAGCCTTGCTCATTATCGCTGTGCCAATCACTCTACCCTCAGGCTTCCGTGGCACACAGGAAGCAGAGAATTCATTCAGTTTATCAGTTTCTACTGAGCAACGCTTAGATGCCAGGCGCTTTGCCGAGCGCTAGGATACAATGCAGAGAGAAGGAAACAATGCCAGGGCTTGGTGCCAAGACTGAACACAGGGGGTGAGAGTGAGGGATAAAGCTGCCAGGATTCCCAAGTTTTAGGCTTGAAGAAACCGGCTGGATCATGTACATCCACCGAGAAGGGAACCTGGGGCGGGGGAAGGCGGATAACCTCCTGCAGGAACGATACGGAGTGCAGTTTTAAATAGCGTATATGGGGGAAACTCAACCGGAGTTGTCAAACGGCAACTGGCTGAATGCGTGCTCACCTCCGAAGGTCAGTCTGAGGCAGAAACGAGTGTGAGGGGCCCTGGCATAACTAAAGCTGGGGATGCCGATGAGGTCCCCTAGACAGGAGAGAACGAGAAAAGGAGGGGCCCGGGCCAACCCGAAAAACGCTGACTTCCAAGGCTACGCAGCAGAGAATGGACATTCATGGGAGTAACGGCCGGAGGGATGGGAAACAACAGGAAGATGATGTCATAAACGCCAGCGTTTCAAGGCGGAGGCGTCAACAGTGTCCACTGGGGCGGAGGGGGGTCCAGAAAAACACGGTCTGGAAAGCATCGCCAGGTGCGGGACAAAGGAGCCACTTCTACTCAGAGGAGCTGAGGGGTTTGTTTACAGACCAGCTCACAAAGGGAAGGAAACAGGGTACCAGAAGGAATGCGGAATTGAGCGGGTTCTTGTTAGGTGAGGGACCCTTCAAGCTGTTTCAACGCTCGCGGAGAGAATCCAGGAGGAAAGGAGAGGTGAGAAATACAAGAAAGAGAGAGGCTGATCAACAGGGTAAAGTCGCTGAGCAAATGGGAGAGGGTGAGATCCAGACCGCCTTCCTCTCCTGTAAGGGAGGGAAGGCGGGGAGGATGGATTCAGGGGTGGGTGAGGCAGACACAGGGCAGTCTGAAGCGGGGGTGACGCCGGCCGAGGCTGCTGTTTCCTCTGTGAAGTGAGGGGGACGGTTCAGCTCTCCCTGATTCACGGCCCCGTGCGGGTAGCTTGAAATCAACCACGGAAACTGATAAACACTACAAATCAGGGCTTTTCCCCCAAGAGCCAGTTGTTAGATACTGACCATCACGCTGCTGAGGGGAAGGAAAATGCGGGAAGAGATTTTTATTAAACTCTAATAAGCTACCAAACAAATGTGCTTAATTGGGAATTCTAATACCTAATGTATTAAAGAGTGGATTTTTCAAAATAATTTTAAACCATTATATAATGAGTTTACTTTTTAAAATCTTTCCATCTGAAGGATAAAATCACATTAACCTTTCCCTTTTTAAAGCAAATTTTAGCTTCAAATTCCAAACAAACGAAAACATTTATGTTATATAATGGGTAATGGGTTCACTGTACTTCTTTTGTGTATGTCTGAAAACGTCCACAATAAAATGGGAAAGTAATACTGATAACAATAAAGCGATATTGGAACAAAACAAGAAAAGTTACATCTTAATTAAATGCCTTCTTGGAAATGTAGGTGTAGCAAAACTACTATTAACAATTGTTTACGAGAAATGCAAAAGAGAAACACTCCCCCCTCCAGAGGATTTTTTCTTTGCCTTCTTATCACAATAACTCAAGTCTTTCCGTATAAAACTTGTCTTTTTATATTTTCACACTTGCTTATCAGCTATCAAACAAATGTCCTTAATTGGATATTCTAATAAAAGTTGTTAGAATTAGTATGTTTTCTCACTCTATTGACAATCTAATGATTGTGAGTGCTTCAACATTTGTCCCTAGAGATTTCAAACACCCCCAAAATTAATAATAGGCATTTCTATAAAATTGATATTTTCAAAATATTCTTGAAGAAAGGGAGAAAACTTTCTTTCAGATGTCCTAGAAAGAACAAAGTGTGTGGACAGTAAAGACAGAGAAGACAGCTACATTCACAGAGCACCTTCTTTACCTCAGATCAATTGTTCCCAGCTCTAATTGCATTTCAGGATCACGTACAGAGCTTAAAAAATATGTGTGTATTGATACCTGATACCCAAATCTGCCAAGTCAGAATCTCCGGATACTGGGACCAAATATGCATTCAATATGCTAAGTACTTCAAATGTGTTTTACCATGTGACATTCTCTAAGCCCTAATAAGCAGATGTATTACCTCCACTTTGCAGATGAGGAAACTGAGGCTCAGAAAAGCTACAACTTTCCCAAGGTCAGTTATACAGACTGAACTGGAACTAGGAGACTCCAAAGCTTATATTTTTTTCTGCTCCCAAAGGCCGCTTTTTGAGAAACTATCACGTTAATTTTCAACTTAATACAGTGCCTGCCAGTCAGTAATCACTCAAAATATTGGTGAAAAGACTGAAAAGTTACTCCAATACATACTTACACTACTTAGCTCCTTCATAGTAAGTCTTCTGAGAATAAATTCCGAAATGCTCTCTGTGGCAGACATGACAAAGTTCTGAAGAAGAGTACACACCTCATCTGTAGGCGCAACTAAAATGATAGAAAAAAGTTTATTTGGTACAAAGTACACCCGACAGTCTAGTAAAAGCTCACCTATGTTAAGCGTATACATGAATCACTTACCAAAAATGAATTCTAACGATATAATAGTCATTAATACCATGGGGATATCTACAATTAATCTTAAAAATCACTCAGGCGTTTTAGTTCTGGATACGATGCAACAAAGACACACTGCCCTCTCTCACTGAATTCAGCTACAAAAACCTGGACGGAATATTCGAAACAGCCATTTGAAGACTCTGAAAGGCAAAAAGCAGCAGATGGATTCAGAAAGAAGTAACCCTGAACAGCAGTGAGTTTGCTCCTGTCCTCCTACAGACTGGACCCAGATGGAGAAGCGGTCAAGAAAGTGGGCAGCAGACTGGAAGCCCACCTTCTGGTCAGGGAATGAAAAAGGAGAATCTCAGAGAACCGGACGGTGAGTACTTATGAGATTCCAGAGAGGGAGGCGCTCAGGAAAATGGCCCCAGCAAGTGGCTTATGAAGTGCTGGGCTCACCCCTGAGCTGCTAGGCCTGGATGTGATACTATTCAGCACGTCAAAGACTTTCAGAACGGAACTAACAGACAACTGCACAGGTCCCAGCCTGACCACCAGATGGAACACATGGGGCACAGGTCAAGATAGCACTGCAAAGGACATGGAAACAAAACTGACAGTGGATCCAGCACCCACAAAAGCTGGAACATCAGGAATTGAGGCCTAAACCAAGCCAGGCTGACTGTCTGCTACACAAAAATATCAACATTGTCCACCAAGATCCAGGGTCTCACAACACAATATTCAAAATATCTAGGATACAATCGAAAATAACTGGGTATATGAAGCGTGAGCTATTCCCTATCTCACATGGGAAAAGAATCCACAAATGAAAACACCAAGATGATGGTGATATTAGAATAACCTGACCAAGACTTTAAAGCAGCTATTAAAAAATGCTTCAACAATCAATCAACACATACTCTTGAAACAAATGGAAAACCAGAAAGTCTCAGGAAAGAAATAGAAGATATACACAAAAACCAAACAGAGATTTTATCACTGAAAGTACAATAACTGAAAAGTTTAAAACTCACTGGATGGGATTAATAGAAAGGAGATGCAAGAGAAAAGAATCAGTGAACTTGAAAACAAATCAATAAAATATGCAATCTGACACGGTATAGCCAAACTGCTGACAACCGAAAACAAAGAAACAACCTTGAAAGCACAGAGAAACAATTTATTACCTGGGGGAAAAACAATGTGAGTGACTACAGAGTTCTATTGAGAAACCATGGAGGCCAGAAGCAAATGGAACACTTTCAAATTGCTGAAAGAAAAGACCTATCAAACCAGAATTTTATATCCAACAAAAATATTATTCAGAAGGCAAAATAAAGACATTCTCAGATGAAGGGAAACTATGAGAATTCATTGCCAAGAAACTTGTTACAAAAGAAATATTAAAAGACATTTTTCGAACAAACGGTATACAATGCCACAGGAGAACATGGAACGTCAGGGATGAAAGAGCAAAAGAAACTGCAAATATCTTAGTAAATACAACAGACCAATCTCTTGAGTCTTTAAAATGTGTCTGATGGTTGACAGCAAAAAACATAACATTGAAACAAAACAAAACAAAACAAAACATAACATTGTCCAGTAGGATTTTCAACAAGAGTAAATGTAAGATAGCTGTAATACATGGGGGAGAGGAGGTTAAGGGACCTATAAGGTAGTAACATTTCTATGTTAATTTTAAGTGGTAAAATATTAATTCTAAGCTGACTGTAAAAAGTATGTGCATCATAATCCCTAGAGTAAGAGATAAGTCCATAATTATAGTTGGGTTCAACAGTCCTAAAATCAGCAAGAATACAAAACTGAAAAACACCATGAAGCTCTTGAATACAATTGACATTTATAGAACACTCCCCCCAACGACAGCAGAACACATACTCTTTTCAAGTGTACGTGGAATAGTCACCAAAATAAACCATACCTAGATCATTAAATAAACCTTAACAATTTTTTAAAAGTTGACATTGTACAAAGTATGCCCTTTTGACTAGAACAGAATTAAATTAAAAAGCAATAACAGAAAGACAACAGGAAAATCTCTAAATACATTTCCAAATAATTCACGGGTAAAAGAGAAAGTCTCAAAAAAAAAAAAAAAAAACCAGAAAATATTCTTAACTGAAAATACAACATACCAAAATTTGTGGGATGCAGTTAACAACAAAACCTAAGAAAATTCATAGCATTAGATGTCATTTTAAAAAAGAAGAAAGATCTAAAGTCAATCATCTAAGCTTCCACCTAAATGTCAATAAAAAGGCAAAATAAACCAAAAGCAAGCACAAAGACGTAAACATAAAAACCCAGAAATCAATGAAATTGAAAAGAGAAAAATCAACAGAGAAAATTCAATGAAACCAAAAGTTGGTTCTTTGAAAAGGTCAATAGAATTGATAAACCACTAGCCAGTCTTAGAGAGACAGAGAGAGAGCACTACCACTACCACTATCAGGAGTTAAAAAGGAATTACTTCAGACCCCAGATCCTGCAGGCATTTAAAGGATAAGGGAACACTATGGACAACTCTGGAAAGAGAACTGTCCTCATTCACAAATGACATCACTGTCTACCAAAAAATCCCAAGGACCTATTAAAAAAACTGCTACAACTAGTAAGTGCTTCAGCAAGGTTACAGGATACAAGGTCAACACACAAAAATCAATCACATTTCTGTATACTAACAATGCACAATTGAAAACCAAAAAATTTTTAAATATATCATTTACAATAATCTTCCTCCAAAAGATATAAATCTAACAAAACCTGCATAGGATCTATATGCTGAAAGCTAAAAAACTCTGATGAAAGAAATAAAAGACAGCCTAAATAAATCAAGAGACATACCATATTCATGAATTAAAAGTCTCAATATAATAAAGAAAGCAATTCTAAAAAAATTGATCTGTAGATTTAATGCAATTCCAATCAATTCCAGCAGGATTTGTTTTTGCTAAATGCAAACAAGCTGATTATAAAGTTTATATTGAAAGGCAAAGGAGCTAGAATAGCTAGAAGTATTTTTGACAATGAAGAATAAATTTGAAAGGATCACAATACCCATTTAAAGACTTACTGTAAATCTACAGTAACCAAAACAGTACAGTATTGACAAAGGGATAAAAATACAGATCAGAAGAATCCAGAAATAGATCCACATAAATATGGTCAATAAATTATTGAGCTATAAATCACATATCTTACAATTCACCCATTAAAAGTGTATAATTTACTCGTGTCTGGTACAGACACTCCCATTTACCACTGCAACAAAAAGAATAAAATACCTAGGAATAAACCTATCTAAGGAGACAAAAGACCTGTATGCAGAAAACTATGACACTGATGAAAAAAATTAAAGATGATACAAACAGATGGAGAGATATACCATGTTCTTGGATTGGAAGAATCAACATTGTGAAAATGACTATACCATCCAAAGCAATCTACAGATTCAGTGCAATCCCTATCAAAATACCAATGGCACTTTTCACAGAACTCAAACAAAAAAATTGCACAATTTGTATGGAAACACAAAAGACCCTGAAGAGCCAAAGCAATCTTGAGAAAGAAAAACGGAGCTGGAGGAATCAGGCTGCCAGACTTCAGACTATACTACAAAGCTACAGTAATCAAGAAAGTATGGTACTGGCACAAAAACAGAAATATAGATCAATGGGACAGGATAGAAAGCCCAGAGATAAACCCATGCACATATGGTCACCTTATCTTTGATAGAGGAGGCAAGAGTATACAATGGAGAAAAGACAGCCTCTTCAATAAGTGGTGCTAGGAAAACTGGACAGCTACATGTAAAAGAATGAAATTAGAACACTTCCTAACACCATACACAAAAATAAAGTCAAAATGGATTAAAGACCTAAATGTAAGGCCAGACACTACAAAACTCTTAGAGAAAAACATAGGCAGAACGCTCTATGACATACATCACAGCAAGATCCTTTTTGACCCACCTCCTAGAGAAATGGAAATAAAAACACAAATAAACAAATGGGACCTAAGGAAACCTAAAAGCTTTTGCACAGCAAAGGAAACCATAAACAAGATGAAAAGGCAACCCTCAGAATGGGAGAAAATATTTTCAAATGAAGCAACTGACAAAGGATTAATCTCCAAAATATACAAGCAACTCATGCAGTTGAATATCAAAAAAACAAACAACCCAATCCAAAAATGAGCAGAAGACCTAAATAGACATTTCTCCAAAGAAGATATACAGATTGCCAACAAACACATGAAAAGATGCTCAACATCACTAATCATTAGAGAAATGCAAATCAGAACTACAATGAGGTATCACCTCACACCGGTCAGAATGGCCACCATCAAAAAATCTACAAACAATAAATGCTGGAGAAGGTATGGAGAAAAGGGAACCCTCTGCACTGTTGGTGGGACTGTAAATTGATACAGCCACTATGGAGAACAGTATGCAGGTTCCTTAAAAATTAAAAATAGAACTACCATATGACCCAGCAATCCCACTACTGGGCATATACCCTGAGAAAACCATAATTCAAAAAGAGTCATGTACCACAATGTTCACTGCAGCACTATTTACAATAGCCAGGACATGGAAGCAACCTAAGTGTCCATCGACAGATGAATGGGTAAAGAAGATGTGGCACATATACACAATGGAATATTAGCCATAGAAAGAAATGAAATTGAGTTATTTGTAGTGAGGTGGATGAACCTAGAGTCTGTCATACAGAGTGAAGTAAGTCAGAAAGAGAAAAACAAATACTGTATGCTAACACATATAGGTGGAATCTAAAAAAAAAAAAAAAAAAAAAGGTTCTGATGAACCTAGGGGCAGGAAAGGAATAAAGATGGAGATGTAGAGAATGGACTTGAGGACACGGGGAGCAGGGGAAGGGTAAGCTGGGACCAAGTGAGAGAGTAACACTGACATATATACACTACCAAATGTAAAACAGATAGTTAGTAGGAAGCAGCTGCACAGCACAGGGAGATCAGCTCAGCGCTTTGCTACCACCTAGGGGGTGGGATAAGGAGGGTCAGAGGAAGAAGCAAGAGGGAGGGGATATGGGGATATACATATGCATACAGCTGATTTCACTTTGTTATACAGCAGAAACTAACACAACACCGTAAAGCAATTATACTCCAGTAAAGATGTTAAAGAAAAAAAAAATGGTTAAAGTGTAAATTTTGCTATGTATATTTTACCACGATTTTTAAAAAATAAAAGCTACCTCAGGAAGAAAAGTTCAAAGAGACACAAAAGATCAAGGCCAGAAAACAAAAGCAACTCAGGAAAAAATTGACAGCAACAAGGATTACACGTGGATATTATATGTGGATATATCCACATATACTGGGTTGGCCAAAAGTTCGTTTGGGTTTTTCCATAAGATGGTATGGCAAACACCGAACGAAATTTTTGGCCAACCCAATATATTATATGTGGATATTGTGACACATTCAGCAAGTAGTTGGGACAGAAGAAGTGTCATTAGGCCAGTTACTTTGACCCATATAATCCAATGCAACAAAGGGAGTTATAGTGTAACTATAAGTACGTTTCCTCAAATATTAAAATAAACATTGTACAGTTATTCTGAATTAAAAAAAATAACCACTGGAACATCATTTATTTAGAGCTTTAAGCTGACAGAAGCAGCAGAGACCATTTAACCAAAGTTATGAATTAGGCTTTAGTTTATTTTGAACATTTTAGGACATCTTTGGGGGAGTTTTAAGTAAAATGGGTTTTCCCACATAAGCCATTATTGCTCATAAATAGGTGAAAATGTGTTTGCATTTCCCAGGAGTATGTTTTAATTTTACACGTCTTCCCTTCCGCAGCAGACCCAGGCTCAGCCAAGTATCCTTGTATATACTATATAAATAGCTGTATATACAAATAGTTGCTGGAGCACGGCAAATTCAAGCTTTGCTTTTTGGAACTTTCTGGAATCTTTCCCCTGAATATTTTCAGTCCATGGTTGGTTGAATTCATAAATACAGATGGCTGACTGTACCTAGTTATTTCTGACTTTACCATTATGTGTTCATTGACCCTTGTACTATTAGTTAATCCTAGATTATTTACTCATTTATAAAATGGAAAAACCATTTTCCTCTTCCCCCATCAAAGAAATCCTTTCAGGATTTAGATCTATTTAAAGGTAGTTAAATAGATCTAAATTAGCAGATGTAAGCTATTATAGATAGACTGGATAAACAACAAGGTCTACTGTATAGCACAGAGAACTATATTCAATATCCTACGATAAACCATAATGGAAAAGAATATTAACAAAACGTAAATATATGTATAACTGAATCACTTTACTGTACAGCAGAAATTAACACAACAGTGTGAACAACTATACTTCAATTAAAAAAAATAAAGTTAATTAAGCTTATTATGGTTTACCAGTTATCTGGAAGTCAACTACTATCAAAATTACACACTGATTTCTTTGGCTCTTACTTGTAGTATAATGAGAGATGCATGAGGAGCAATGGGAACTTACATTCTGCAGATGAGAACATAAAATGTGTACACAACTACTTAGAAAAACAATTTTGCATTATCTTAAAAGCTGAATATGCACATACTCTAAGAACCAGTCACTTTGGCCCCAGGGGCACGCATGTGCCCTGGAGAGACACAGGCCTAGAAGAGACACGTAGACAAGCGTTCAAGGCAGCACTGTACATAATAGTAGTAGACGAAACGCAATCCAGTGTCCAGCAATAGAAGAACACATAACTGTGGTGTCATCACACAATGGAAGGTAACACAATGGGGAAAATGCGGAAGTGTAAGAAAGGACATGCATGGATGATTCTTAGAAACCTGCTAAGTGAAAAAGTTACAGAAGACTTCTTACAGTAAAGTAACATTTCTATAAAGCTCAAAAGCAGGAAAATGAGACAACATATTGCTGAGGAGTATCGATTTATGTGGTAAAACCATTTTTTAAGTGCATGGAAGTAATACAGATAAAAGTCAAAATAAGGAGGCAAAAGGCAGGGATTGGGGAGTCATAGGTAAATTCATTCTTAGCAACAAACGCCATGGTGGTGCGTTCATGGGTGTTTATTTAATTATTTTGCATCATAATTACATATAACCATCACACGTTCTTGTGTGTATCAACTATCACAACAATTTTCCAAAAGGTACCCGTAACCCAGTCCTGCACTTGAAGGCACTGAGTCTAGTGCTTTCAACAGTCAAGACATGTCAAATGAACCCAAATTTATGCCCTTAAAGGAGTTAGAAGTCTTATAAAAAGTTACTGTTATGTGTACAGCATTCGGTTCTGCTACCATTAGCAAAAATACCAGAACTTGGAAACAAGCTTTAATATTTCACAAGCCTATATTAAAATCTAAACTTTCGTATTATCCTCAGGTTTAACCTAATACCAATGCTTCTCTAGAATACTCTTTTCTAAATAGAAAATTTCTAAAATTCCAAATGAAACTGGTCAGAAAGATTGGGAATCAAGGCTTACCCATCGATATTCTCATATCTGATGTCCATGGGTTTTCAACTACTGTTTTACATAAATCTTAGTTTAAGGAAGGAAGAAAGTGCTCAATGCTTCCATCTACCACCACTGTACTTCCTGGATGAAGTATTTTCTACTTAGAGGTGCTGAGGGGTGAACATCTTTAAAAACAAATAATTATAAAATTATTGCTATTCTCATGCTTTAGTTTACTTTCTGCAACATCCAGCAGCACAGTGGCAATTAGAAATGGATCTTGGCTTAAAACATGTATGAAATAGTGATCATTTTCAATAGTCTGGAAATCCGTGAGAGCCCATGGGGAAAAAAAAAAGCAAAAGCAAATGAAATCACATTCTAAAATCAACAGTGAGCAACAAATGTAAACATTAAAATGTCAGCTCGGTGAGGGGCAGTTTGCTACTTTGCCTCTGCATCCCCAGCACCACCAGGAGATACTCAGTAAATATTTGTTGAATGCATGAAGTTAAAAGGTCAGGAATTTCCTCTCACTCTGAGTACCAACGATATATCCAGCAAAACACCAACAGAAACTAATGATCCTCACCATCTTGGGTACTGGAACCTTTCAACAAGCAAGTGTGCAGTAACTTCAACAGCAACTGCAGGCATCTGTCAGTTTTCAGCAAGGGCATGTAGGCATTGGTACCAAACTTCACAAGGGCATCCAGGAGAGGATCTAAGAATATCCTTAATACATTCTGTGTCCTCCGCTTTTCACTAGACATTAAAAGACATGCCCAAATCAAGCATTTCAAAAGCATAAAGAAATTGTTTTCCATCTACAGTCGTGGAACTGGTTAGCTAATGATTCCATCGGACAGAATTACTCTTCGGGATGATCCAAACACCTAGAACCTATTAGGATGGACCCTTCTGTTTGTGCTTTTTCAGTGAGTTCAGCGATTCACTGGAGAAGAAAGCACAGGGAGCAACACATGTTCTCAACTCTGGGCACAGTATGAATGAAATCCTATATCCAATTTACTGGCAAATTAAAATGCTGAGACCCCGCTTCCGTATTTCGAAAAACCGAAAACCAAAACAAATATATGCCAGTCAAGGAAATGAGACATGTTAACAAAAAAATATATAAAGAACTAAAGATTTGTGAAAAACTGTTATCACTAACTTTAGTACTAAAACTCTGTCTACAAAAGAGATTTGATGTTAATCAAATTAATTGTATTATCATGCAAATAAATACACTACCTAATGAAGCTGCCTTTTGCAACAATTATAATCTGGTGACAATCTGCTCACGTTTCTCAAAATATAAATGAGATTGTTTTATCTTTATTACCTTTTAAAAAAATAACACAGTTTACAAAAGGGTAAAATCCAGTAAATGTCTTTACCTGATCTTATGCTAGGACCTTACAACCCATTCTTCTAATATTCTTATACAAAACCTGTGATTCGTGTATATAGTTTCTTTTTTTAACCTTCTCTAGTTTAAACCTCTAATCCTATGAAGTTATTGTTAATTTTAAACATTTTTTAAGTATACTGCCAATGTTCCAGTTCTTTCCTTTAATACACTGTGATCAATTCCATACCAAGCATTTAAAAGTCTGAATATGTACCATAAATCTGATTAGTCTTTTTTAAAGAAAGTTTTCAAGTTTAGAAACACTTACCTATATTGACTCTTCATTCCTTCCACATCTATGGCCAGCAAGACCATCATAGCAACAAGCTTGGCTTCAAGCCAATCAGGCATACAGCAGTTTTCTCCTCCTTAAATAACAATAGTTAAGGTTTGCAAAGCATTAACAAAATCCTTCCAAGATGATGTTTCAAAAATAACACAGCTAAATGATTATGTTTTATCCGTATTAGAGAAATACAGCTGAGAAGAAATACAGTAGAACACCCCACAGCATAGCTCATTGTTACATACTTAACTGTGAACACAAAGACATCTCTGCATGCCGACTACATGCCATGCACTGGCTTCAGTGCTGCAGACACAGTGGTTTCTGTCCTCACGATACTTACCGTGCAGGAGAAAAGAGCATTCATCAAAGAATATGCAGAGAAATGTAAAATGATAACTGTAGTGAATGCTCTAAATGGTGCAAGTAGAGTGTATACTGGGAAGACAAAGTCACTCTGAAGCAATGACAGTTGAGCTGGGTATAAAAGCTGGGAAAGAATGAGGTAGGTGAAGGGAGACATGACATTTCCAGGCAGAAGGAAGTACACGTCAAGGGCCTCCAGCAGGGGAGAGCACACCATATTCCAGGAAAGGGCTGGGGTACACAATAGGGGGGAGCACCAAAGATGAGGTTACAGGATCAGGCGGGAGAGACCAGGGACTTTGTAGGCATGTAACGGGTTTCTGTCTTCATCCCAAAGGCAAGAGGAAGACACTAAAGGTCAAAGTGAATGTGCATAAAGAAGTGGAGGAGACGTGTAAGATCAAAGTTTGTATTTTAAAAAGATTTCTCTAGGTACAATGTGGAAAAGAGATTTTAGAGGAAGCAAGAGTAGATGCAAGGTGGCTGGTTAAGAGGCAATTCTGCCATCTCAGTTGAGGTGAGAGTTCCCTAAAATGGAACCAGAAAGGGGATGGAATGGATACAGACACAAAGGCTTTGCTTCTTAGACCTGTGTTCAAACCCCAGTCCTACTGTTTGTTAGCTGTGGGAGTCCGGGACAGCCGAATGTTCTCTCAGAAAGCTTAGGTCATCTTCTATGAAATCAAACTAAATAAACCTATGACTTTCCTTGGGTTTATTATAAAAATTAAATAATATATGCAGAGTTCCTAGAACAACTTTTGGAAGACAGAACTTGGTTAACTGATAAAATTATCTTCCTATCACTGAAAGCCAGTTAAAGTAAAATAAATCATAGATAGAACATTTCATTTTCATTCTATTGTAAGATTATACTCTTCATCTCAACTCCCAAGAAAAATTTAGTTAAGGGATCTAGTTTTCCAGCCCAGCGGTTCAGATACTTAAAACATATTTTAAAATATTCTAATATATTTGGGGAGTAATTTAATATATTTTGATACAAATTTGTTAGAATAGTACAGAAGACAGACAATACTAAAAACATACTTGTATGGAGGGTAACTTAGTTTAAAAATGCAACAAAAGGATAAACTTTATTCTTTAAAATGTTATAAATATCATTTAGTTATCAGTAAGAAATCTGTAGTTTTTAGAAAATCTAAAAGTTGGTGCTCTCCAAAATAGGTTAAGTTGATAGGTGTTCATAAAAGTGAATTATTGAAACTTGTTCTCTGAAACATTTTTACTCACATTAGCTTTATATCCCACATTTACATATAAAAACTCATTAATGAAGACTAAAATGAAATCAAGTGCCAATTCAGTATTCAGTTGCCTATAATTTCTAGCAATCATATAATCAGATACCTTTTGACCTTGTAGGAGGCAGGGGTCAGGTAGGGGTGCTATTTGAGAATGAAATGTTTCCAATCACAATGCCACTTTTTGAAGTGCTAAACAATTTTTCACCTCGGATACTGAAAGGGAAGGTTATAAATCAGAAGTTTAGTGGATTTTTAATGATTTCTGATTTCAAGGAGAGCCACAGGACCAGGCTGATAACATTAGAGTGCCTGACCCGCCCCGTGGAGGACACTCCTGCAGAGATTTCTGCCAAGTCCTCTACCACCACACTAGGGAAATCCAGGCTACAGAACAGTGGGTCGCAAACCTCAGCATGTATTAGAAGTCCCCCAGAGGGCTTGTTAAAACCCAGAGGGTGAGCCCTACACTCAGAGTTTCTGATTCAGCAGGTGTGGGATAGAGTTCGAGAATTCGCATTTCTAAAATGTTTCCAGGTGATGGTGATGTTGCCTGTCTGGAAATCCTTCTCGGAGAACCATTGGCAGAGAATCCTTTATACACGCTCCCCCCTTTCTCTCTCTGAGGCTAGAAAAGTGAAAGTAAGCAGCAATGGTCTTAAAGAAACAAAAGGTCACTGGCTATCTTCAATCACCTTAATTTACCCCTAAATTATCACTCAAATCTTGCTACCACGAATTCTAAAAACTGAGTGTAATTCTAGAAAATGCAAAGTAATCTATAGTGTCAGAAAGCATACCAGGGTTGGTCTGGGGATGGAGAGGGACAGGCAGAAGTGGGAGACAAAGAGGTCTGAAAACACTTCGGGGGGGTGATGGACGTGTTCATTATCTTGTTATCCTGATGGTTTCGTGAGCATACACAGAGGTCAAACCCATTACACTGCACAGTTTAAATATGTGCAATTTAATGTATGCCAATCACACCTCAATAAAGCTGTTTCTAAAATCTGTTACACAGCTGCAGCATACTACTTTGGGATTATTACATATCTTCAGCTTGGTTACATTTTAAGTAGGCACATCATTTTACTACAAAATCTTTACTCAAAATATCCTTTCTGATGGACTCTCTAATTTAAGTATAAATGTCTTCATATATATTTCACTTTTTGGTTGATCTTAACATGTCCAAGTTTTGACAAGCTTTTATTGCTGCTTCCAAACTATATCTCACTTTCTCTATTTCAGAGAGCCTTCTCTGAAAGCTCTCCAACATTTCTGCTTGTTGATGATGCTGGTTTTGTGTGGTTTTAGTTGTTGTTGCTTTGTTTTGCTATATATCACATATATGGTATGGTACATATATATCTACCTAACATATATCCATCCTTATCTCTTAACCATTCCTACCTGGGCTCCATGCTATAGACAGACAGAAACAGATGGATGCCTACCTACTTTCAGTTCCCTGGATGCAAGTTCATCCAAGCCTTGCAGAATACGCCTTCTCCCTTTCCACCTAAATTTCTATCCACTCGTTAGCTGTCACCTCATCTGGTGACCTCTCCTGACCCCCACAGGTCTACCTGTTCTGGATCAGTATTGCTCACCCGGGTTCCCCATCCCAGTGCCTATGGCTTTCAAGGCATTGTGCTAAGATTATCTGCTTACTTATCAACTCCCTTGCTAGACCATGCTCTCTCTGAGGGTGGGGGACATATCTTTTATTTCTGTAACTCCAGTGTCTGGCACTTAGAAAACACTTAATATATGGTTGCTGAATAATCAGTGTAAAATCTATCTGTACTGACCATGTCAAACCCAAAGAAAAAAGCTACTTTAGGTGTAGGATCTGATTAAAAATGTTTGAGCTGATGAGTCTTTATATAAAAACAAATTTGAATGTTATATGTATTTTATGCTCAAAAACTCAAGTTAAATAATGTTTGCTTTGGAATTTATTACCTTGTTCTGAAAACTGCCCAGTAATTGATAACTAAACTAAAATTTTATAAAGGCACTTAGCCAAGGGCATTAAGAGTCAAAAATATTACACACACACACATCCCCTTTGCACTTGAGATCAATTTTTTAAAAACTTAAAATAGCATATTATATAAACAGTATGTTTTAAGTCCTAGAAATGTTAAGGAAGAAACTCTAAAAATCTTATTTTATCCAATTTTGAATTACTTAATCATACCTGATGCTGTTATGCACTGAATTATAAGACAAGTTCTATAGATACTTCAGGGAGTTGAATCTATGTTTACTCTCGTAGGGACTAAAATTTATTTACTTTTATAGGCCTAAGAAAAGAATCTCGCAAGTAACAGTACAGAAAATTTACTAGACAACGCAGAAAATAAAACATAAAAGAGAAATGTTCTAAGAAGAACAAACAGATAAACTCATGCATTTTGGAAGGATAATTATCTAATCATTTAAGACCTATTCCATGATCAGATTAGAGAAATCGGGAGATGAAAATGACTTGGTCTGAGACAAAGCTAGGAAATTTAAGACACGTTAAATTCAAAGATGCAATTTACCCCAATTATCACTAATGACTTTAATGATGAGGAAGCATTAGAAACGTAAAATGAAACCTAATTAATGAATCTGCTAATGGTTCTTCTCTCACGCAGTCTTAACACATTTCCCTAAAGAAGATGCAAAACCGATCTTTGCTAAGTATCTGGTAAAAAGAAGAAACTAACATAATTTTTCTCTAAAATTACTTTTCATAATCAGTTCACACTAAATGTAATGCTTTGAAAACAAACAAAAGATGAACAGATTTATCTACAAATATTTCCACTACCGAGGCTCCAAAAACACATCTGCAGATCGAGCCAACAAAGATTCAGTAACTGTAGAATAATAAATGTATTTGTGTCCGAGTCCTACCCAGGCAACTTCTTAAAACGTTTAAAATAGTTTAAAATCTCAAGTTCTAGAACAGATAAAGTACAAGTTAGGAAACAGTATTTTTACATTCTGTTTATTCACATTATTTGGCTGAAATACAAGTCTGACATCCATAAATCGGCATATATTTGGTTAAGCCTGAATCTCCATCTGAAAAACTACTAAAAAGCTCTTTGAAAATGTTTTGGATATATCAGTCCATAAAAATGATTTCAGACTTACCTTCCCAGGCAGGTGACTTAATATACTCTTGGACTAGGTTCTTTACATAAGCATTTAAAGAGGATGTCTCGTGAAGTCCAATGGAGCTACAAGTTGAGGGTCGCCTGAAACAGCTTTCATTAACACGCAGCCAATCACAGAGCTAGAAAAGAAAACAGTTATTACTTATTTTAAAAGCTTAACTGAACAAAGGGTTTCTAACTCCCCTAAGCCAATTTTCTTTCCTCCACAATAAACTGAATTTAAATGACTGAATACAACAAAGTAACAGAACATTTATTGTCATGATTGAGTTCCACAGATAGCTCAGAAAAGTGTTCGCATGTATGTGTGTATATACACATACGTACGTGTGTGTGTGTGTGTGTGTGTGTGTGTTTTCTAACCTCTTCAAAGAACTTATAAACTTCATTAACAGGCAAGAATTTTTAAAGGACCTAATATAAAATGCACATTTTGATAAGGTGTTCTAACAAACATCTCTACGAAAAATAACTCATTATGCAAAACAAATTACAGTCTTAAATTAAAATTTATTCCAGCTTCATATACTAAAACAAGGATTTATTTATGAGAGAATGTAGAATTTGAGACCTAAGTTATAATGGAAGTTCCTACCCTCCTTGCAAGTTTATTTTCTATGATATGTGCATTTTAAAATACAGTTGATCCAAATGTAAGGCCAGGACTTCCCTGGTGGTGCAGTGGTTAAGAATCCGCCTGCCAATGCAGGGGACACGGGTTCGATCCCTGGTCTGGGAAGATCCCACATGCTGCAGAGCAACTAAGCCTGTGTGCCACAACTATTGATCCTGCGCTCTAGAGCCCGCAAGCCACAACCACTGAAGCCCGGGCACCTAGAGGCCGTGATCCGCAACAAGAGAAGCCACCGCAATGAGAAGCCCGTTCACCACGACAAAGAGTAGCTCCTTCTTGACGCAACTAGAGAAAGCCCACGCGCAGCAATGAAGATCCAACACAACCAAAAACAAACAAACAAAAAGAGTTAGGTTTAAAAAAAACACACACACACACACACACACACAAATGTAAGGCCAGACACTTTAAAACTCTTAGAGGAAAACATAGGCAGAACACTCTGTGACACACATCACAGCAAGATCCTTTTTGACCCACCTCCTAGAGAAATGGAAATAAAAACAAAAATAAACAAATGGGACCAAATGAAACTTAAAAGCTTTTGCACAGCAAAGGAAACCATAAACAAGATGAAAAGACAACCCTCAGAATGGGAGAAAATATTTGCAATCAAAGCAACTGACAAAGGATTAATATACAAGCAGCTCATGCAGCTCAATATCAAAAAAACAAACAACCCAATCCAAAAATGGGCAGAAGACATAAATAGACATTTCTCCAAAGAAGATATACAGATTGCCAACAAACACATGAAAAGATGCTCAACATCACTAATCATTAGGGAAATGCAAATCAAAACTACGATGAGGTATCACCTCACACCGGTCAGAATGGCCATCACCAAAAAATCTACAAACAACAAATGCTGGAGAGGGTTTGGAGAAAAGGGAACCCACTGCACTGTTGGTAGGAATGTAAACTGATACAGCCACTATGGAGAACAGTATGGAGGTTCCTTAAAAAACTAACAATAGAATTACCATACAACCCAGCAATCCCACTACTGGACATATACCCTGAGAAAACCGTAATTCAAAAAGGCACATGCACCCCAATGTTCATTGCAGCTCTATTTACAATAGCCAGGTCATGGAAGTAACCTAAGTATCCATCGACAGACGAATGAATAAAGAAGATGTGGCACATATATACAATGGAGTATTACTCAGCCATAAAAAAAGGGAACTGAGTTATTTATAGTGAGGTGGATGGACCCAGCGTCCGTCATAGAGAGTGAAGTAAGTCAGAAGGAGAAAAACAAATACCATATGCTAACACATATATATGGAATCTAAAAAAAATGGTTCTGATGAACCTAGGGGCAGGACAGGAATAAAGACACAGACGTAGAGAATGGACTTGAGGTCATGGGGCGGGGGAAGGGTAAGCTGGGACAAAGTGAGAGAGTGGCATGGACATATATACACTACCAAATGTAAAATAGATAGCTAGTGGGAAGCAGCCGCATAGCACAGGGAGATCAGCTTGGTGCTCTGTGACCACCTAGAGGGGTGGGATAGGGAGGGTGGGAAGGAGACACAAGAAGGAGGGTGTATGGGGATATACGTATGCATACAGCTGATTCACTTTGTTATACAGCAGAAACTTATACAACATTGTAAAGCAATTATACTCCAATAAAGATGTTAAAAAAAAATACAGTTGATCCTTAACGACACGGGTTTACACTGTGCAGGTCCACTTACACATGGATATTTTCGACAAAAAAATTACCTGCCATTACCTTACTCTATGCCCTCATTATTTCACGCCTGAATTATTTTAACATAAGCCAAGCTGATCTCTCTTGTTTCTCTCCAGGCGTACCTAGCTGGAATTGCTTTCTAAAGGAAATAATCACATCTCTAGCCTCAGTGATCTCTTAGGCACTGGAGAAATACAAAATTTAAAACAAAAAAAGGTTCCTGTCCTCAAAAAATATATAACCTAGAGAAGACACAGATTAGGATTCTGGATAAGAGCTACCAGCAGTATGGATTGAGTCCCACAGTTTAAAACAAAAAGGAGGAGGACACGGACGACTGAGGAACCCGCAGAGAAGGGCAGCCCCTCGGACCACAGCAGGACCTCACGGCCCTGCACGTGGGGTGAGCAGACAGGGCTCGGTGAGAAAGCAGTCAGCGCAGGGGACGGTCTCCACGAGCGGCGGCTGGAGAAGAAGGCAAGACACTTACGGTTTCACGGTGAATGAGATGCAAAAAGTTGGGAAGAATTATGGATCACCCACACGACAGGCTGGGGAGCCTGAGTAGATGAAAGCGCCAAGAACAGACAGAAGACGACAAATAGGAGGGTCGTGTTACTGGTTTTGAGTCTAACGTCATCGTTACTCCCAGTACATCTCATCCGGAATCGGGATCTGCCCACTAACACTGACCCCCCCCCAAACCGGTCCTTCTCTATTCCAGATCCTTCCTGCCCCTCCCCGTTTCTCCATAGGAAACTCAGCAGCGTTACTGGTTACATCCACTCAAAGCAAATAAACAAGTTTTAAAAACCTCTGGTGACAGATAGCAAAGCAATCATATTTTACATAAAAGGCTAGTAATGAATTCAATTAGATAACAATTTTTCACAAAGTTTTCAAAGACCTTATCATTAAATTATTTTCAGGCTCACCTCTGTCCACAATGAAGTTCCTCGTCCGAAGCACTCCTCTTGTCTCACTGACATGACAAGAGATGAGACATCAGAGAGGGACACTTTCTCCTGGGGGGGTGGGCAGGGCAGTTTTAAAAAATTACTCATTTAAAAATGTTTGAATCAAACATCACTGAATCAAAATCACTGCAAAAGCAGTCTAGCAGACTACTTACAGTAGAATACTGTTAGGCAAATCGAAAGCTACTTTTTAAAAAGAAAACATTATTCAACTTTTAATAGGAAGACATTGATTACAAACGCGCAATTATATGCAATTATATACGACCATTATAGAAAATGAAAGATCACTTTATAAATCTAGTTTCCTTAAAATCGAGGTTGCTATCTTAGAGGTAAAACAGTCACAGATCTAAAAGCAAAATCAGAAACAGCCTATAAGAAATTACTGATTACTTAAAAGTGAATATTACTTTTCAACGCCGCAAAAATGACCCCACCTTAAGAAAACGACCCGGGTCTTTTCATTCCCTGAAGGTTGCGCATCTTCAGTTAAGATACCTTGCTCTAAGTCGGGGGTCGGCAAAACCACTCACAGCCTCTTTTGTAAGTAAAGTTTTACTGGAACACAGCCCTGCCCATTTGTTTATAAACGGTCTATGGCTGCTCTTGAGTAGGTGTGACAGAGACCGTATGACTCAAAAAGCCTAAAATATATACTAATCCAGCCCTTCACAAAAAAGTTTGCTGACCCCTGTTCTCAGCAGTAGTGTTTCTGGAGCTCTGTGAAAAACACAGAATAAAGGTTTTCCTTGAATGTCAATTTCCTGGAAGACGTGCACAAAAAATACAGAGGAAACCAGGTGAAAGCTTCCAAGAGTCCTCTCCCGGTATGGTCACCCAGCTACCCCACCGACGTGTAAAATGCCTACCAGGGGAGCTCCTTAGAGACCCAGCACCCAGGGTTTTTACTGGGAGCTGGTCACACAGACACCCCCTGCATCGCACCTACAATTCCAGACCCCAGGAAGGAAAGCACGTGTTCAGTAGAGACCACACTGTTTGTATGAGTACTGCAGGCACAGTAGGTAGGATGGTGGGAACCCTCCTGAAATCCAAGTTCCCAGATGCCAGCCAAAGGCCAACCTTATAAGCAGGGCTTTCTAACGACAGCATCACAGGCCTGCTGTGTTAACTCTTTTATGAACACCGGCTCACTAAGAAAGACTAGGAAACTGGAGTTAACATTAGGAAGAAAGATAAACTCACCACGTCTACCAGATTCATGGCCGCCTGAAGGAGGTAGCACTGCGCTGCCCCTCGCAGCAGGATCTGATGTGTGATCATGGTGCACTGAAGAACGTCCCTGACATTGGAGAAAACACATGCACTTCCATGGTCTAAGGACAATTCTGATAGTTTGTAATAACTGACAACTTGATTTAATATATCTATACTTTCTAATGCAGTCACTGCCAGGAGAATTTCAAAGCTATTAAATAATTAAGGCCTCTAGTGGAGCTCAATTTTAATACGAAACAAATCTTCTTTTAAAAACGACAAGATAAGGACTTCCCTGGTGGCGCAGTGGTTAAGAATCCGCCTGCCAATGCAGGGGACACAGGTTCAATCCCTGGTCCGGGAATATCCCACATGCCGCGGAGCAGCTAAGCCCGTGCGCCACAACTGCTGAGCCTGTGCTCTAGAGCCCGCGAGCCACAACTACTGAGCCTGCGTGCCACAACTACTGAAGCTCGCGTGCCTAGAATCCACACGCCGCAGCAAGAGAAGCCACCGCAATGAGAAGCCCACGCACCGCAAAAAAGAGTAGCCCCTGCTTGCCGCAACTAGAGAAAGCCCGTGTGCAGCAATGAAGACCTAAGCAATGAAGACCTAAGACCTAACGCAGCCAAAAATAAATAAATAAATAAATTTATTAAAGAAAAATAGACAATTTCAAAGTAAGAATTTTACATTTTTTTGAAATACTTTGTAATCAATATTAATATTTGTTATTTTATCTCTAGTTTCCTACATATCAATGTAATAAAAACAACTTACTGGCCTTATTTTTAAAGTGACCATAATCCAATAGTATGTATTATGGCATATATTTAAATTAGTAATTCATAAAACAAAATAAGTTCAACTACATGAATAAATTTTTTTCCTTTTTTATTATATAAAACTAAGAGCGAAAAATCCTGATGCCAATATTAACTAAAACCACTATGGTTTAAAAGCAGAAGGAAAAACAGAATTTACTAATGGAAAGGTACGACAAATATATGTGAATATACTCAGAGTACATTACCTCAGGGCAAGAAGCCCTTCTATACCCAGGGCTTTACATCTTGGGATATTTGCCAAAGCCTTACATAGAAACAAAATGGGAATGGCACACCAATGTCGGCTTGTCATCTTCTGAATAAACTTTAACAGGAAACTACCTGAAAGAAAAAGTTTTAAGACATCTTTGTTGCCAACAAGCACATGAAAAGATGCTCAGCATCATCGGACTTTATGTAGGGAGATGCAAATCAAAAACCATAATGAGATACAACTTCACACCCATTAGGATGGCTATAGTCAAAAGGACAGACAATAACAAGTGTTAACAAGGATGTGGAGACATGCACTCTCAGACATTCTTGGTGGAAATGTAAAATGGTGCAGCCAGTGTGGAAAACAGTTTGGTGGCTCCTTTAAAAGTTAAACATAGAGTTACTATTTGACCTAATAATTCTACTCCTAGGTATTTAATTAAGAGAAGTGGAAGATTACATTCATATGAAAACCTGTATGTGAATATTCATAGGAGTTATTCATAAGAGTTAAAAATGGAAACAATCCAAACATCTATCAACTGATGAATGGATAAACAGAATGTGAAGTATCTACACAGTGGAATATTATTCAGCTACAAAAAGGAATGGAATATTGAAAAATGTTGCAACATAGGTGAATCTTAAAAACATTATGCTAAGCAAAAGAAGCCAGACATAAAATAAAAGGCCACATATTATATGATTCCATTTATATGAAATGTCTAGAAGAGGCAAATCTAGAGAGACAGAAAGTAAATTAGTGGCTGACGGGAGCCAGGGGAAAGGAAAATGAGACTTGATTACTTATGGGCAAGGAGTTTCTTTTGGGGATGATGAAAATATTCTGGAATTAGTGGTGATAGTTGTATAACTTCGTGAATATACTAAAAACCACTGAACTGAACAATTTAAAAGGGTGAATTTTATGGTGTGTGAATTATATCTCAATAAAGCTGTTGGGAACAAAAAAAAAAAAAAATCAATGTCATTTCAATTTCATTCCTTTTTAATAAGGTAAGTATTCTAGTGTATTGTAGAAATTCTGATAACCACGTAGCTATATATTTAATAGTTAAGGTAAAAGATAAATTTTTTACTGTTGGAAACCCTTCATCTGTTGGAGGTATTAAAGGAACACAGGATAAGAAGTACCTATGGTAGCTGGCCTCTGGTATCTGCAAACAGTAATATTAGATCTTTCTCACCGGTTATGTCATACCTACCCTGGACCGAATCACTGTAATTAATTTAAGTATTTTGAGATACAAAAGGATGGGGCTCTATCTTGCTTTCTCTGCTAATATGTGGGATCTTAAGGATCTTCAAGTCATGTGGTTAATAAAAATGTGTTTCCTGAGATCATCACTTAGAATGACTTTTAAGAAATCCCTGGACGCTCCTGAAAGGGTATTACATGTATTTTGTATCTCCCAAAGTGCCTAGCCCAGAACTAGATACGCTTAGGATACTGCTGACAGAAAAAACTACAAAGTAAAAACTGTAAATAAACATTCTACCTGCCCTCCCTCCTGTTGGACTAATTAAGTTTCCATCTTCTGCCTCATAGCTCTCTCGTGACACAAGGAGGATGGCAACAGCCAAGCCTCTATTGCTTATTCACTCACCACCCTGCCAAGGGTCACACGGCCGCAAACTCTAGGCGCTCAAGCTCTAGGGGGCACTGATCACCGTCATGTCACTCACACTGAGCTGTGGACGTGAGATGTGCCAATGTGGTCGGCAAGTTAATCCCCAGACTGTAAACTTCCAAATTCTAGCAAACTAAAGAATGGCTCTGACAGTTATCTTCTCCAGTTTAACTTTTTAAAAAAGTAATCAAAACAATCCGTTTTCTATAAATCTAGAGTTGTGATATACAGGTGACCATCTTTTCTCTTTCTCCCCTGACTTTTGAATACACAGTGCCACTGGTCATCGTTCACCCTATTTGCAGATTAAATACAAAAGAAAACGTATATATATTTCATAGCCAGGGTCACTTTCTAAGTCACAAAGCCCAGAATGAAAAAAAGACTCGGAAAGAAGAGTGAGTGGGCCCTGCTACTCAAGCAAAAATAACACTGGTTTTGTGCTTTGCTTACCAACATAGCTCATCAGAAAGAAAAATACATCTCCAACCTGAAGAAGTGGGATATTTCTAGGATACAAGGTCTTACAAAAAGCATTTTTTTCTTTCTTATCCTTCTGAGTCAATATCTATAAAGGGACAGCTTTGCCACAATAGATATTCTGTTTATAACTTTTTCCTAAGCCCAGGTTCTTTCTTTCTTCGACCTATTTTTTCGCTAATTTTTGAAACTGAATAGAGACAATTGGAAAGAACGGCAAACTGCAGCACACATTCCAAAACTGCTTCCATGCTACGGATACCAATACTGGTATCATGTTATATACAAAAGTAAAATTGTGTACTCAGTTTCAATGGACATGTGTATAATTCTGACAAAATTTGCATATTCTGGAAAAAGGAACTATTTTGATAATACTGATTATAATAGTCATAGGTTGGTGCTTACAACCAACATACTAAAAATTTAAGCTAATAAAATGAAACTCTTTGCTGACACATACTCTTTATTTCTTCTGGAAGAAGAGAAATGTAAGTGACTAAGAACTTCTGTAATTTCAATCCCAATGGAGAACCACTTCCTATCAGCTGGCCTGGGGACCTACAGACAAAGGGGAAAAAAAAACAAATATTTTAAATCTATTTACAAATAAGTATACTGAAACTAAATGGAATATGGCCCAAATGTCTTTCAACAATAAAACAATAAAACCATCTTCTTCTTCTAAACCTGCATTTTATTTTTCAGTAAAATCTTGAGGACCCTTCTGATAAAAACATCAGGGATCTTCTAGGAAAACAGACGTGAGTTAGTGATGTGCTATACTAAGCAGGCATGGATTTCTTTTTTATGATACTTTCTCTGACACACATACATGAATCTTGCCAAATAGTATCGTTTTAAAAAAAGTCTAAAAATGATAATTTAAAATTATATTTTATTGTTCCCAACACCTAATCCAATGATTTTAAATCTTTAAGTATTAAATAAAAGAAATAACATTCACAGAAAGACATATGTTAGTAATAAGTAACTTTTGCAAGAGCATTTAATTGTTAACATCTACTAAAGTCACATTTTTTTCTTTTGCTATATGCTTCGGCCAGGGACATTATCTGTTAATTGAACACATTAGGGTGCTAAGGGAACTGAAGGCATTTCGTAATAAATGTGTTTGTCAACTCTCAGAAAGCACCAAGTTGGCTTTACTGCTTTCCAGTCGTCTAATTGCTTCAGAAAACTATTCAACAGTAATGATTTGAAAATCAAAAATAATTGGCAAATCTAGCATTGCTATGCTCTTTCGATACTAAATAGGACTAAATATTAATATAACTTAGCACAGACTAACTTAAAAATTTTAAAGAAGTTGGTGGTGAGAGTTTTTTTCTATTAGAGATATACCAAACAAAAGACTTGCAAGTATAAATAAACTTAGTTTTCAAAATTAGACAACATAATTTCAAAAGCAAGGGAAATTTTTGAAGATATAATTCAAGAGTACAGGTAATGCTCAAAAAATGAGGAAAAGGGACAATACTGACAAGCTCTTCCCAGTATCAACCTTGACAAAGGGTAATGGTGTCGAATAAGCGATATGTCATGGAGAATGGCCTCCACCGTCAGATATGGAAAGGGGAAAGTTAGAATGAACCCTGTGGTAGTGGACTAGAAATGGGTGTGCAGGTGTGAACTGATGGTTTTTAATATGGATGGATGGACGGACAGACAGACACTGAAATATAGATGGTAAGTCTGCTCAGCAGACAGAGCTAAGAAACAGAGGTATACACACACACACACACATACACACACACACACAGGGAGAGAGATGACGATTAAGCAAATATGGTTTAACAGTATCATTTAGGGAATGTGGATAAAAGATAAATGAGAATTCTTTGTATTATTCTCACAACTTTTCTATTAAGTCAAGATCAAAAGTTTAAAAAGTGTCAAGTGTTGGTTAGCCAAAGCCACTACAATTTCCAAGAGGGCAGAAATCAGGAGTAAGGGAAAAGAAGTAGCTATGTAAGATATCCTTCCCAAAAGCCCAAGAATGGATGGGTTCAAAGTAGGAAAGAAAAGAAAAAGAAAAACACCTGACACAACTACTGGAAGAAAGGCAAGAAGAATAACAAACACAGAAGGGATGCCATGGTTAGAAAAAGCTGAATATCTACAAGGCAACGTATATTCGTGTACCAAATTCATTAAACAACCTGGTCATATTTCATAATCACATTGAATTTATATACCAAATACATATGACTGCATTGCTGCTAAATAACAATGTTTGTTTACCTGCTGTATAGAGAGCTCTCTGAAAGTGCATCCATTAACGGCCCAATAATAAACTAAAAAAAAAAAGGAAAAAAGTATTTGATGTTAAGTTGTAACTGTAATTTTCAACAGTCAGCTTGCTGTAACTGCACATCCTACACAGGGCACCAGAAGAGTTGTTACAAGCAAAGCTGATCTCTCATGCTGTAGGTTGGTGTATAATAGTCTTGGAGGATACCTTAATTCCACCAGAAGGACAAAACAAATACCGAATTTTCCCACCTGATAAAAACATATGGAATACTGAGAGGAGAGTACATGTTGTGCTAAGAAGGAAGAAAAGAATCCAAAGAAGGGACACATGGTGGAAAATAAAGGTAATAACAAAGGAAAAACAAAAAGATACGCAAGAGAAAATTCAAGCCCCTATGCCTGGAAGATAAAGGGGGAAAAGCATATCTTCAAAAATATTACTAGACAAAACCAAGCTTCCAGGAAATGCAAGAAGGCTAGGAGAATGTAGAAAAATGATGCATATTAAAACACTATACATGTAGTTGGACAATTAGGAACGTTTACTTCAGTTACCTCTAAACGAGAGGTAAATTACTATACCTACGTCAGTGATCACCTGATTCATGTGGCACCATAACATAAAACTTTAAATCACAGCTGTAGTTCTCACAATCTCTTTGATTTGTGTGATTTCTGAAAAATGGAAGCATAGATGCTAATAATATAGCTCTAAAGGCAACCTCTGCTCAGTACAGTAGATAGTAATTCATTGACTCAAAACTGGGGGAGTAGCATTACTAAACAAAGAGCGACAATTCAGTGATTCAGAACTGTGGAAACAGTATCACTAACACGCTTCTATACCAGTTTTCATGCTGTTGACTTTTGATCAGAATATTGATACCAAAGAACTACTGGTAATGATGCAGGAAGCCTATCGACAAACTACATTACAGAAAGCGTTCTCCAAGTATGATAGCTAAGTTTAGAGAAATAGGATTTGTTGTATGCAAATCTCTAAAATGTTACTTGCGATTTTCAAGCCCTACTATATATTTTTGAAGATCACATAGGATAAAACAAATACCTTCGCCCCCTCATCTTTTGACAAAGGGAAAAAGGAAAGGGAAAGGCTGTCATTACCTCAGAAAATTCTGCTGAAAATGGAAGAACCCTTGTTTCATAGAGCTCCAAAAAATGGGTAACGCCTTCTTTGGTCAGGATTTTATTTTCACTTTCAAACATTCTTTTATAAATGCACAGATGCCAGGATGGGTGAAAGAGCCAACATCCTGTGGAAATAAACACCGAATGTTGACTTAAGATTCTCACATTATGTTGCCCCATGTAAACTACATATTCAAAAATAAACACAAACACATTAACTTCATTACAACACTGCAAAACTGAGTCTCTTTTTAATCGCATCTGAGGATGTTTAATTACTGAATAACCAAAATAACTTCAGTATTTGGTATTCCATTTTCAGAGAGATTCATTTAGAAAGACTGCAAGCTAATGTCATAGCGGCTACAGGGTACAAAAATTAAATAAGACCCCACGCAGGTTGAAACTTTAGGTTTGGGGTGATTTCAACCAATTCTTCTCTCACCTTACTTCAATCCATTTTTCATACAGAAACCTGAAACTGTCCCTGCTCTATTTAAAACCCCTGCGTGGCTTCTCAAAACTCAGACTAAAAAACAAGCGAGGCATGAACTGCTTCTGACAACTACTCCAACCTTACCCCGCCTTCCTACGCCACTGGGCTGTGGCTGACTGGTCTGGTCCTCCACCCCACTGAGCTGTTTCCATCTCAGGGCTTCTGCACCCAGAGCTGTCTCCTCAACTTCCATGTCACTCTTCAAGCGGGTCTTTCCTAGCTGCCCTCTCCAAGGTATGGCCTCACTCACTAGATAACTCCATTTCTGCCTCTTGTTTGTTGCCTGTCTAGAACTTATAATCAAAGCTATTTTTTCCTGGAAAACAGACAAAAATCAAGTGAAAAACAGTACATCTGTCTCACCACTTTATCCCAGCGCTTAGCATGTATTGGACACTAGGTAAACATCTACTAAGTAAATATACAAGTGAGTGAGAAACAAAAAATGGAGTATGTACCTTGGACATACTTTAACTTTTTTGAAATATCCTTTAACACTATTAGAAAAAAAACTCCGCATTTTTAACTCATGGCATTCTATAAATAAATCAGTCCTTTTTTTTTTTTTTTTTTGTAATTTACACCAAGATGCTTGTTCAATCCTTTGGCAGTGGTGATTTTTCAAAATCTGTCACTGCTATTTGATTTGGTTTGCCAAGAGCTATGGGCAAAACGTGGTAATAACAGAATCATTTTAATAGTAAATGCATAAGTGAAGTCACAACAGGATTCAATTAAATTCTAGCCCCAGGTGGGACTACAGATTCTTATGGTCTGTGAAAAATCCCAGTGTATCAGAAAACAACCATAGCAATCAGCTGAATAAAGCTCAGTTCCTAAGGGGTCAAACTATTAAAGTTGTAATTATCTAAAGTAGGCACTAAAACCCATTTACCTAGGTTATTTCTCATGTGCAAACATGATAATGTAGCATTTTATCATTCATATGAATACAAAACACCATTAGCTTGCATTTAGCTGTCTCGTTGATCTAAACTTAATTTCATAAAATAATTTTAGGAAGCTCCAGCTTCATTTTATTTCTCCTAAAAAGCTCTCATAATATAGAACTAATAAAGGACTTAAAAACCATATTTAAAATAGCATCTTGGAATTTTCTCTTCCTAAGAAGCCCAACCTACAGAACAATAGCTAAAACCTCAAGAAAATAACTCTAACAATGAAATAGATATATTAAGAGAATAAGGATGGAAAGCACTTAAAATATATAATACCAAAGAGCTCTTATTAAAAATGAATAATACACCATGATCAAAACATTACCAAAGAGTCCTTATCTTTTAAGGATATATACTGAAAAAAATTACAGATGAAATGATATGCTGTCTAGGAATGTGCTTCAAAATCATTTGATGGGGAGGGAGCAGGAGAGGCCACCTATGATGTAAGACAGAGACTGGCGTAAGTTGATCACTGCTAAAGCTGGGTGGTGGGGTTCATCATACAAACTCTTCTCCTTCCGTGAATGTCTGAAATTTTCTATAATCAGAAGTTTATAAATTACCATACCTCTAAATTATAGAAAACTCTGCAGCCATTTAAAATTAAATTCTCAAAAACTATTTAAGGACATAGGTAAATGCATTTGGTTATACTGCTGAGTGAGAAAAAAACATTATGAACAATCAATCCACAAGGTATGTATCTGGAATGTTAGCAGCTGTCTCTTGGTAGCAGTAAATTCATATATTCCTATAACATGCTCTACAATGAATAAAAGTTAATTATAAAATTAAGGGGAAAAACTATAAGTGTTATAAAAAAGCAAAATAAAAGTAACTGTTACCATTTTCCTCTGACACTGCATATTCAAACAGACTGTTTAGCTTTGGTAAAACTGGCTTTATAACATGTATCTGAAAAAACAAAAGCAAAAAGCCACAGGAAATGAAAATTCACCGTTCAAAACTCAGAAGACTTTTCATCTATTTATACAACAGTCACTCTGTTCCTCCTCACCACCCTGGAAAATAGGCAGGGCCTGTATACCAATATATTACAAAGAGGAAAAAATACTGCAACGCTTTATCTAGTTACTCACGTTGTTCAAGGCCACACATTTAGAAGTAGAGTCAGTTCAGAGTTCAATGCTCTTCATTCTTAGCCTCTGCTACAGATACCAGCGTCTAATTTACATACCCTTACAAACTAAAGGTAAATCACAGTTTCTAAATAGTGAGGGTCTTAAGGATATACTGATTCAGGAAAACCGTAACAGTTTATATGTGTTTAGAAATGCTTTTCCTTTACTGCTCATCCTTGTATCGACATATATTTAGTACATATGAGTAATTATTTTAGTCCACAAACAATGCATCTGGACTGACACCTCCCAGTGGCTCCACGATGGCGGGCCCCGCAGCTACGGACTGGGAACCCCTACAACAGGGGTTCTCCAAGTGTGGTGCCCAGACGGCGGCTTATGGCTCTCCTAGGAACATGTAAAATATCTGAATTCTCAGGCCCCACCACAGACCTACTGAATCAGAAACTCTGTGGGCCGGACACTTTCATAAGCCATCTGGGTGATTCTAGTTAAAGTTTGAGAACACTGCACTAGAGTAGGTAATCTTAAGAGATTCTTCTCAACTTAAAAACTCTAAGATCCTACAAAAATGAACTCAAAGTCAACTGCAAATGATTTTTCAAGTTTCCATTCTCAGGACCAAGAATGCAAAGATGTAAGAGAGAGAGGAAGGGAGGAAGAGGGGGAGGGAGGGGGAGGGGAGGGAGGAGGGTGGGAGGGAGGAGGGAAGGACAAGGGAGGGAGAGAGGAGGAAGGGACGAGGGAGGGAGAGAGGGGGAGGGAGGGGGAGGGAGGAGGGTGGGAAGGAGGAGTGAAGGAAGGAGGGAAGGAAGGAAGGAAGGAAGGAAGGAAGGAAGGAAGGAAGGAAGGAAGGAAATCTACAAAATCTAAGGGCCATTATAGGGTCATTATTTACTTAATAACAATTTACCTCGGACTTTAAGTAACATTTCCCTTAGTGTGTATTTCTTAGGAGATTATTCATAACATCAAGAAACTAAAAACTGGTAAACATTTTAGAAGTAAATGTCAAGGGAAGATCAAATAAGACTGAATTCTTTGAATGATAACTTAAGTCAGCTGAAAGTATTCTTTAATTTCCTGAGTTTATAGTCAATCTTAAATTGCACCTATGCCAGAAAAAAAAGTACGCTTGGACTCCATTATGCTATATCCAAGTTGGCCTTTTTGTATTGCTTTTACAGAATGTTTGGGAAAAAAACCCCCAAAACTGCATCTACATAGGATTTGTTAAAATATGAAAACACTTACCTGATTTCCTTCAAGAGTTTCCATAATTAAAATATAGTTTTCCCAAAACTTTAGAAGCTCATCTTTTTTCTTCTCAGACCACCAAAACAGACTTGGGCCTGATATGGTTTAAAAAGAAAATTAGTTCCTAGATTTAGTTCCTAAATTAGAAAATTTCATAAACTTCTAAATGATAACAGTTCTTAAAATTATGCTACTATTACCAAATGTTGTTTTCTCTAACAATGGAGGGTGCCCCTGGATTAGAGCCTAGGTAGGAGGCTTGGCAAACAAGAATCTCAAAAGGAGGTTTTTTCAAAAAAAATTAAGGTTACTACCTTGGAACTCTGGGTAAGGATGACAGATTTGAACACATGTACTCTACTTTCTCTCCCTAAGAATCTCACTATAACAGTAAGAGATTTTTCAAAGGCAAAAACCCAAGAATGGAGAAAACAGGGGAGCAGACAACAGCAATGAAATAAGGATCCACGAATCAGATGAAAAGCGAACAGAATCAAGAAAAGTGACTATTAAGTTGGCACAAGGAAAGCAAAGAAAAAAATCTGATTCACACTACAAAATCCCCCCAAGTCTCAGGAATTGGCAGCAAAAAATACTTCAGTAAGTAGAGGTGAAAATCAAGGCTAAACTAAACAGGATTTGTTTAATGTGTTTAAGAAACACATCCCCAGATGCCCTTTCCTGTGTTCTGAACAGGAAAAAGACTGGGATTTATTCTCTGGGAAAGGTAAAAGAGTGGGTCTCCAGATTGAGGGGCACTGGACACGGCTGAGGTAAGGGTGAGTGCCACATGAAAACTGGAAATGAACATGTATGCACCCTGGATGCTGAGACCTCCTTCCACCTGCCCCCATCACTGTCTTGGCCTCTCAGGTCCCAGAGGACCTTCTCCATGGCATGTGGCCACCCCAAGAGGAAAGACCTGAAAATACTTTCACCAGAGATTTACCTAACAAAATGCCCTGGCCAGATCACCTTACAGCGAAGTGCACAGTCAACAAGCACCACTCATGTGTTTAGAGCTTTAAACTTGACATTTCGTCCCACATTCTTACATATAAGCAGGTGTCTAAGGCTCACCAGACATCTAGGGAAACCTCTACACTAAAGATCTAGACCAAAACAAATAAACAAGGAAATCTGGAGAAAACAAAACTACACAGGAAAAAGAAAACCTAAAAAAGAAAAAACTTTCACTAATATTTTAAAGGGAGATAAGATAGTGTAGTTATGATATAAAAACAGGATACTATTAAAAAGGGGGCACTCCAAGAACAAAAAAGATCTCATGAGAATAAAAATCTGAGAGCAAAAAAAAGAAACTCAAAGAAAGGACTGGAAATAAAGTTGAGGAAATCACCCAGGAAGTGGAGCAAAAAGACAAAACCATAGAAAACAGGAGAGAAGAGATGTGTTAAAGGCCAGTCCAGGAGGTTCAATAACCGAAAAGAGAACAGAAAGCAAAAAAGGAAGGGAGGAAATCAAAGTAATACAAGAGCAGTTCTCAGAACCGAGGGACATGATTTCCAGATTGAATAGGTCCGAGTGCCCTACACCAGGATGTAAACAGGCCCTCAAAACCGAAATGGCAGAAAGCTGGGGACACCGTCTCTATAATCACCCATGGAGAAGAAACAGATCACACACAAATAAACACGATTCAAATGGTTTCAGACTTCTCAACAGTAACAATCGGAGCTCGAGCTTCTAAGACATCAGATGGATGCCTTTAAAATTTTGAACAGAAATGTTTTCCAAGCCAGAATTCTACCCCAATCAAACCATCAGTTGAATGTGAGGGCAAAATAAAAGTGTCTAGATACGCTTGGTCTTGGCTTCCAAGAAAACCACAAGAAAACATTATTGCCACACCAACAAAGAGAAGAAAGAGGCTGGATTATCAACCAAACCCTAAACTTTGGTGGGGGGGTGGGGGGCGGTCCATCAGAGAGCTGAGATTGCATTGCTCTCTGAATTCCAAAGGGCAAAAAGCCTCTCCAAGAATAAGACAGGACACACGAACTGCAGTTAAAAAATAAAATAAAAAATTGACAAGTTTTTAAAGGCCAAGTGTGCACAACTTAGAAACTCTGGGAACCCCAAGGGAGTCCACACCCACTCAGCAGCTCTTTTCCTCAAGGCCGCTCCCATGTGTTCAAGAAAGACTGTGGGCAGGGCAGGGGACCCTGGAGGCGTGGGCATGCAGGGCCCACCGAGGTTTGAAAGGGCAGCCCATCCATGCCCTGCAGGAGTACAAGGTGGTGGTCAACTGAAGACGCATGCCTGCACCCTGGACCCTTCCCTGACAGGAGGCCAAAGCTGTCGGCCCCCGGAGGAAACCCTCCCACAATCCCACCCTTGTCCCTGCTCTCATACCAGGCAAAGTTGGCTGCCCCTGGGGATGGCTAAAAACTTGCTCTCCCCTCGACCCTGCACTGACACGAGGAAAGCCTCTTATGTGTCCGGCACTCATATGAAGCAGGTCTGCTGCTGTGGAGGAAGGGCAGAATATCAGCACCCAAGACCCACCACAGATACAAGCAGAATGCAGCCGCCACAGGAGAAGTTAAGGAAACTCTTAACCCTTCATTAAGTGGGAGGCAGAGGTTATGTGCCACTGGAGAGGGAGCAGAGATGGCTAAAAAGTTTGAACCCTAAGGATCGGGCACATGGGGCCTAAGAAGAGCCTGTTGTAGGAGAAATGAAAAGTTCCCTCCTTCCCCATCTCAAGCTTTGCACCAGGTAACAAACATCAGCAGTCTACCCTTGAGGGAAGGACAGAGGCATGGAGGAAGCTCTCCGTCCGTGGAGTCGGCATCGAGGGCTCGAGAAAAACTACAACACTGAGAAAAACCTTACAGGCTTCACACTAAACATCAGGAGGCAACAATCCACCACCAACAAAATCCAAAGCCAGCTCACCAGAGTGACTCAACCCAAAGAGTCTAACAGAGAGGAGTGCCTATCTCGAAGGCATAAATATTTCAGTCTCTGCTGAAAAAAGTGATCCCACTGCCAAGAGATAAAACAGAAAACAAAACCCAACTCAGATATGGTCCAAGTACAGAACTTGTACATAACTATGCTGAGTATGTTAAAGGATCTAATGGAAAAGGTAGACAACATGCATGAACAGTTGGGGATTTTCAGGAGATGGAAACTATAAAAAAGTGACAGATAGAAACGATAACAATGAAAACATATCAGACATAAAGGATCCTTTGATTAAATTATCAGATAGGCAAGGTCTTAAAAAATTTTATCTCGGGGAACTATTAGAAAATACACTACACCAAAACAAATGAGTCAACCAAAAAAAGAGGATGAACTCCAGGAAACAAGAGCTCCAACACAGAATCAGGTGAAGGGAATCCCCCAGATGACAGGGAAGGCAGATCTAAGAATGCCAGCTGTGCACCAGACTGAGCTTGTAAGAGGACTCTAGGAGACACTTCTTCAGGAAAATTCATAATGCCTGATGATCTGACTTTGTACAGGAAGGATTGAGACAATTAACTAAGAATCTGGGGCTGAATTAGTGATAAGTATGGAGACAACCAAACATAAATGACATTAATCTAGGAAAAACCTGCAGGAAGGAAAAAAAAACAACAAACCCATCATATATACATAGGTCACCTGTGAACAGTATTTTCATAGTCATAATTTTGTTGAACTCACATTTAACCAAAATTACAAGTATGACATTGGACTTCATGACATTACTAGATCATTTCAAGATATGGCGGTAAATACCAAAATAATCAGCTAAAAGAGGTAAAAGTGGCTACCCTCTGAAATGAAGGAAATGGGCGGGGGCACAAGCATAAGACCACTGCTTATCTTCAAAACTGCAGAATGACTGACTCTTTAAAATAAATGAGTGTTTAACTTTGGTAATTTAAAAAATGTTTTCCAGTGACAACTCTCATTGGATGATCAACTTGTGGACTGTTAAAATATTTACTACCTGATGTTTTAAGCTTATATAAAAATCTAATCTACTCACAACTTCAGCCAAACAAAAATCCTTTACCAGTATAAATAAGTAGGCAGCTCCAGTTGAAAAAGTAGACATTTTCTATCTATTGAGGCAGTTTTGAATCAGTCAATCCATTTTTGACTTTATGATAGCTCAGAATTAATTTAAGATGACAAGCGTACTTTCACATAATTTCAGTGAACAACTCAATCAATGGGAACATACCAAACTGAAGGGAGGCCCTGCTACTTCATCTACTCTTGTTCTGCAATAAAGTGGTAGGAAGCACAGGCTCAAAATGTAAAAAAATTAAAACCTCATTCAACTAAATCAATTTCAAAAATACTCTCCAAAGGTCGACTTAAGGCCCATATGCTTAACAAATATTAATAAATCCTGCTAAGAGAACTACCAAGGGAAATTTCAAAAGAATGTGATAGAATTGTGTCATGGAAACTAACACTCGAGACTCAATTCATCGCTCAGTGAATTGTGAAAAGGAAAGGAAAAATAATTTTTTCCTTTCAATAATTTTCGCTCAGTGAAAGGAAAAATAATTTTCCTTTCAATTTGATGGGCGCTAACACTTCTTTTCTGCTAGAACGGACCTACCACGATACAGTGCAAATTTGGTCTATAAAATCCTGCCTGGGCTCGTGCCTAAATTATTCCACGGATGCAGTATTCCACCTGCTCTGAGTCAGAAAGTTGAGGAGACGCAGACTCTTCTCGACTGCAGTGATCTGTGTCAGTTCAGAAAACACCCTCGACATGAGGTTCCCAAGGTTTTTCAGGCTTTATGGGGACCATGAGAATAACCCAATTCAGTACGTATCTCGGAGACGACCCCAGGAGCTGACTGTCGGAAGCAGGGGGCCTCCCTCCCAGTAAAGCCAGGTAGGGACAGGCCCGGGGGCAAAGAAGCAAGTACCGGTTCCTTCCTGGGGGGCGCACGCGCAGTCGGCCCCCAACTCCGCCGACACCTCCACCGCGCGCTGCAGCAGGTAGCGCGCCCGCTTGCGCGTCAGGGCGTCCTCGGCCCGGGTCAGCCCCGCCTGCACCGTCCTCCAGAAGCGCCAGCAGCGCCGGGCGTCCGGGCCCGCGTCGCGCGCCGCCGTGGCGCGCTCCGCGCCGGGCTCGGGCAGCAGCTTCTCCGCCAGGGCGCTCAGCACCAGCAGCTTCGGCTCGACGCGGCCCGGCCCCTCGGGCGCCCCGGGGGCGACCAGCCCGCCCCACACGGCCCGCAGCGCCGCCCCGCCGCACCGGCCCAGCGCCGGCAGCAGCCGCCCGGCCACCAGCGCCGCCGCACCCTCGGCGGGCCCCGCCTCGTCCCCGCCTAGCGCCAGGGCGAGGGCGGCCCGCGCCACCCGCTCCAGCAGCGGCGCGTCCTCGCGGGGCCGCAGGCAGGGCCCCACGGCCGCTAGCACCTCCACAGCCGCCTCGACGGCCCCCTCGAGGCCGGGCGCGGGGCCCGCGGCGAGCAGGTCGCGCAGCGCCTCCTCGGCCAGCGCGGCCGCCAAATGCGGGCCCCCGGCGAGGCGGGCGCACGAGTGCAGGGCCGCGCCCGCCGCTCTCATCACGCGCCGGCGCTGGCGGGCCGCTGGGCCGGTGTCCGCGCCGCCCGCTGGGCGCCCGCGCAGGCCCCGCAGCAGCGGCACCAGGTACCCGGCGGCGACCTCGCGCGCCGCCTCCGGGAGCGCGCCCGCGCCGCCGCCGCCGCCGCGCGCCTCCTCGTCCTCCAGTCGCTGCAGAAGAAAGCGCAGCGTCTCCACGCGCTCCGCGGACGCCTCCTCGCAGCACAGCGCCCCAAGCAGGACCCGGGGGTCCCGGCTCTGCGAGAGCAGCGCATCCGCCAGCACCCACTCCATCTGCCCCGCCCGCCGCCGGCCCCGAGCGCCCACGGGAAGACGCCGGCGTGCGCTAGTGCGTGCGCGTGCACGGTGGGCCCGGGCGCGCGCCCGCAGGTAGGGGGCTTGCAGCCCCGCCCTAGTCCCACTAGGCGAGCTTTGGGCAGGTCTCACCAGAGCTGCCTTGGATCTGATACTCTCGCTTCCGCCCCTTACTTTTGTAAGAGGAAAAGAGGCCCTCGTGAAACGTTAATGTCGTATCTATGCCAACTCCATCGATTCCTAATTGGAGATTGGCCTGCCCGAGGGCTTTAAATCATGCAGGCGTGCCTGTGAGGATGGGCCAGAGGTACACCAGGAAGGTGTACTCACCATCACCTAGAAGCTCATTTTCAAAAAGGTGCAGCCTGGCACCACCCACACAGAGACTGACACAGTGGGTCCGGAATGGGTTCCCGACATCTTCTTGAAAAATAAATAACGAAAACCCAAGAATGAGGTAGAGGCCGTTAAAAGTACTATAGCCATGAGCCAGGGATAGGGCTGAAAACGAGATACCCACCACGACGCTGGCAGTCAAATGCCCAAGCGGACTCTTGCATGCAGCCCTTCGCACACAATGCTTATGCTCCCACACGTGGTCCCCCAAATAGTCCACGTGTCTGTATGTTCTGTATATCTGACAGCATCTACTGCTAAGTACAGAAACAGAAACCTCACCTTAGCATGCACGGTACTGGTTTGGTTTCTAGCTCAATCCTAGGCGAACTGAATCAGTGACGTGGGTTTTCACTTTGCCTTCAACCATAGAGATCTCTCCCTTAGTCCATGGAGAAGTCACAATCTCACCTTCAAAGAGCTTGATGTGTAATAAACATAATGGATAAAGTGTAATTTAAAGTTATTTAAGTTTATTTTATGAACTTAAAATTATTTAATTTTTAGATTTTTGGTTTTATATAATTTAAAGTTATTTACAGTTATCTGACATCATATACGCAAGATTTTTTTTCCGTATTTCAGGGTCATTCAGTTTTCCATTGACAGATACATAGAGAGTTCAATTGTAAGCCTACGTAGAATGTGTCAGTAAATATCCATTGCCTTCAACATTTAATGTGCCAATAAACATCAGTTTCCCTCAATATATATTCTGCATATATCTATCAAACAAAAATGTGCAAATGTCTTGAGCAGACACTTAACAAATGAAGATATGCAAATATAAGCATCTGAAAAGGTGTATCATTATTCCTTAGAGAAATGCAAATTAAACCCTCAAAGAAATACCACTTCACACCCATCAGAATGGCTAAAATTTCAAAGATTGAAAACACCAAACGGCTGTTGAGGATTTCCTTTTCTTGAAACTCTGTCTTCCTCTAGTTTTCATCATATAGCTTCTTCCTGTTTTTTTCTTTTTCCTGTTTCCCCAGCTGTTTCTTTTCCATCTCTTTGGGGAAGAATCCTCTTTCTCTTCCTGACCTGTTCATATGGATGTTTCCAGAATTACAGCTTCAGATCCCTGCCTGTTGTTCTCACTCTAAATTTTCCCTGAATAACTTCATTAAAACTATAGATTCAACTATGATTTACATGCTAATGATGAAAAAAATCTAGATCTCCTGCACAGATCTCTCTCCCAAACTGCAAACTTATCTACCTACTGCCTACCAGATGTCTCCATTGGATATCACTCAGGGCATCATTCTCAATCTCCACGTTTATGAAGGTCACCTCACTACCTTCATTCCCCCATCATCATTACTGCACCCCCCTACCACCAATATACTTCTTCCCAGGTATTTCCTATTTAGGGGAATGGCTGTCACTCACTGAGTTGCCCAAGTCAAAAAACATGGGAGCCAATATGTTACCAAACCAACCTTGGGTCCCCTTGCCTGCGTGCAGCAGTCAATCTACTGACACAGGGTCATGGTGAAGGAAAGTGCAGCATTTACTGCAGGGCGTCAAGTAAGGAGTCCAGGTAGCTAGTGCTTAAAAGGCCCGAACTCTCTAAAGGCTTTCAGGGAAAAGTTTTTAAAGACAGAGTGAGGGAGGGGCGTTGTGGGGTGTGTGATCAGCTTGTGGACACTCTTCTGATTGGTAATCGGGAGTCAACGTCATCAGCCTTCTGGTCCCGACTGGTCTGCGGTTTATGTGCGTGTGGGCAGCCTACAGTTAACTTCTCCCACCTGATGGGGGTTTCAGTAGCTGCAAAACAGCTCAAAGACTATGGCTCAGAACATTATCCATAGCCCTTGAGGAGGAACTAAAGGTCCTTGACTTTGTTTAATGGCTAGTCTATTATTATTTTGTCTTGCTTGACTGCTTTTCTTTCTTTCTGCATTTTCTCACTTCTCTGCTTAAATTTACTCTTTGCAACTCGGGGAAGGCCTAGGAGGCTAAAGTTTTTTTACAGACAAGAGGCAGGCAGAGGACGTTGGGGTAGGTGTGGTTTGTTCTAGGAAGACCCCATAGGGTCTTGCTCAGTTACAAATAGACTTCCCACTCTCTTCTTTGATTTCTCAAATCTAACCATGAAACTTCCTAAATTTTTTGGTGTCCCCACCTCTCTGTCCCCCACTAACACCTTAGTTTTAGACTCTCCTCATTTCTTACTAAGATAACAGCAATAACTTCCTGCCTGATTCACTCCCCACCCCAATACACATGCCGTATTACTACCAGGATGATCTTCCTAAAATTAAACCACAACTATCCATAGCCCCCAGAATGATGGCTGAATTTCTTAGCATGACATCCCAGATGCCCCTTGAGGTGGTCCTACCTACTTCTCCAGCCCCATCGTCCTCATGCCCCATATACACCTGGATTTTGAAGTCCCTAAAGACAAAACACTTTGTCTTTTCAAAAGCCCTTTCATCTTCTGGAAAGCCCTTCTTACCTCTACTCCACTTGTTCAAGACACATGGTCAAATGTCATCTCTCCAGAAAGTCATTTCTTAATACCTCGCTCCCACCACCAACACCCACCCCACCTAAGTGAGGTCACCCTCTTCCAAATTCCCCAAACATCCTAGCGTATCCCTAACACAGCATTTTGTCACGCTGTTATAACTGCAGGTTTACTTCTCTGCCCCCTCCCCTCCCAAGAGCAATTTGAGGGCTAGGCAGGGGTTATGGAGTTAATATCTTTCATCACATGAATCCCAGTACCTGCACGTCTGGTTATATCATGCTCAAGAAATGCTTATCTTCTACTCCTCAATGAAGACGCAAACTACAAGGCATCTCTGAGAAGCCCCTCACAGTGCACCTAATCATACTTCTTCTGTCTTCCCCAAACTTTCAGTTGTGATAATAATAATGGCTAACAGTTACTTATCATACTTATAAAGAAGACATGGTAATATCTTTATACTACTGCACTGAATCCTCAAAACAACTCATAAATGAAGTGCTATTATTTTTTCTCATTTTATGGATGAGGAAACTGAGAATAGGAGAGGATAAGTAACTTGCCTCGGTGTCACACAACAAAAAAGCAGCAGAGCTGTCTGACTCAAAGCTGTGCACTCTGCTACACTACCTCCAAACCATCAAGAAAGAGAAGTCTACAGTTACTATCAGGTTCACCGCCTACATAATCTGCACTCCCAGGGTGTAGCAGACAGTAGGCACTCAGTAAATGATTGTAGGAATGGTTGTAGGAAGAAATGAATGAATATGTGTGTTTCCGCCACAGTTTATGAACTCCTTGCAAATTAGGATTTTGTTTTTAATTCATTTTGTAGCCTACACGCCAAACACAGTACCAGAAGCATGGTAGCTACTCAAAAAGTGCTTGAAACTGGGTGAACAAGAATTCAGTATTTTATAGTGAGAGTGTTATAAATTGATCAGTCAGAAATTTTCCAGGGACATAATGACTCTTGAAACATGAGCATTTGAAAGCTGAAGTCCTTGTCACCTGGTTCAACATGCAATAATACACTGCTTTGAGACACAGAGGAGACCCCGTGAGAGACCCCTCACGAAGATGAGGGGTTGCATTGGAAGTGATATGTGAATAGGGTTTACAAGGGTTTGCTTCCCTACCCCTTGCAAGTTTCCTGTTTTATCCATAAATGAATTAGGGTTTATGACAATTTTTTTAACGTATAGTTGATTTACAATGTTGTGTTAGTTTCATGTGTACAGCAAAGTGATTCAGTTATACATATACGTTCTTTTTCAGATTTTTTTCCCTTATAGGTTATCACAAAATATTAAGTATAGTTCCCTATGCTATACAGTAGGTCCTTGTTGGTTATCTATGTTACATATAGTAGTGTGTATCTGTTAATCCCAAACTCCTAATTTATCCCTCTCCCCCCTTTCCCCTTTGGTAACCATAAGTTTGTTTTCTATATCTGTGAGTCTATTTCTGTTTTGTATATAAATTCATTTGTATCATTTTTATTAGATTCCACATATAAGTGATATCATATGATATTTGTCTTTGGCTTACTTCACTTAGTATGATCATCTCTAGGTCCATCCATCTTGCTGCAAATGACATTATTTCATTCTTTTTCGTGGCTGAGTAATATTCCATTGTATATATCTACCTCATCTTTATCCATTTAGGACATTTAGGTTGCTTCCATGTCCTGTCTACTGTGAATGGTGCCGCAATGAACATTGGGGTGCATGTATCTTTTCGAATGATGGTTTTCTCCAGATATATGCCCAGGAGTGGGATTGCAGGATCATATGGTAGCTCTATTTTTAGTTTTTTAAGGAACCTCCATACTGTTCTCCCTAGTAGCTGTGCCAGACTAGTTGTTATTTTAACCTCAAAAACAGGTGCCAGTATGGGCAAGTGTTAGAGTTGCCCTATCTTCTGTTCAGCAACTACCCTCTAGCCCATACATTCATGTATTCATTCAACACTCTCTGGCATCACTTAGACCCCAAGCCTGCCCCGTGCTGCTTCCTCAGGCAACACATGTGTGTGGTTCTGAGGAAGAAACTCTGCCTGTGCTTTGCCTTGTGGATGTGAGTGTCCGGAAGTGGCCTCTGAGGACCCATTTCGGGGGATGCGCTCCATCCTCCGCCTCTGGCTCTCACAGCTGACCAACTGTCTATCCGCTTAGGTGCTCACAACACTGGTTCCAACCTATGAATAGCTCACATGTAGGGCATTGGTTGTCTACACCATATATTTTACATCTTTCCAAGAGATCTCGGAAGATGGATATCCTTGATTCCCTTGCCATCTGAAATAGAGCACCCATGAATGTGATTGCTGGGAAACACCTCTGAATTTTAATCCCTTCTCACTTTCCCAACTTAAAATGGATACTGCTTCCCTCTCAGTAAAGGTAATGGAGAGAAGAGCAAGAGTGACTGGGGAAAAGGATGTGTGTAAGTGAGGGAAAAGGATCCAGATGAATGTTCTCTCACATGTCTCCTTCCTTTAGCAGTGTTTGCATGAACTCACTGTTTGCTACTGTTGAGAGCCCTGCAGATATTTAATTTGGTTTTTCATGGTGCTGCCAGGGAAGCAGTGGGCAAGAGCACCACGACAGGACGAAGAGATATCCACAGAAAATAAGAAATGATGAACATGCTGACTTCAGATAGGTACACAGGGTGCAGCCGCCAAAGAAAACATTGTGGAGGCTCCTCAAAAAACGAAAAATAGAGCTGCCGTATGATCCGGCAATCCCACTCCTGGCCGTGTATCTGGAGAAAACCATCATTCGAAAATATACATGCACCCCAGTGTTCACTGCAGCACTATTTACAGCAGCCAAGACATGGAAGCAACCTAAATGTCCACTGATAGATGAATGGATAAAGAAGATGTGGTATATATATATATACAATGGAATATTACTCAGCCATAACAAAGAATGAAATAATGCCATTTGCCGCAACATGGATGGACCTTGAGATGATCATACTAAGTGAAGTGAGTCAGACAGAGAAAGACAAATATCATATGATATCACTTATATGTGGAATCTAAAATATGACACAAATGAACCTATCTGCAAAACAGAAACAGACTCACGGACTTAGAGAACAGACTTGTATTTGTCAAGGGGGAGGGGGGTGTGGGCATGGATTGGGAGTTTGGGGTTAGCAGATGCAAACTAGTATATATAGGATGGAAAAACAATAAGGTCCTACTGTATAGCACAGGGAACTATACTCAATATCCTGTGATAAACCATAATGGAAAAGAATATGAAAAAGAACGTATATATGTATACATATACATATATATATGTATAACTGAATCACTGTGCTGTACAGCAGAAATTAACACAACATTGTAAATCAACTATACCTCAGTAAAATAAATTTTTAAAAAAGATGGGTACCCAGGGCTCAAAACCCACTGAAAGAGTTCTTCTTAAGTGCATGCATCTTACATGACTATATGCTCTGGAATGAATGGGCTGTGGCATAACCCAAAACTCTGATCTGTTGAGAAGCTGACATTTCTTTGGACAGAAGATGGTGCTATTGTCAATGCAGTGTGCTTTTTCCATCCTTTCAACTTAGTGCAAAGTGGAAGTCAGCTACAGAAAGAAAATAGCAATTGCAGAGCAAGATTTCAGCTGGAGTCTTCAATGAGCCTCTGAGGGTTTAAGAACAGACTTGAGGACATGGGGGGTGGGGAAGGGTAAGCTGGGACGAAGTGAGAGAGTAGCATTGACATATATACACTACCTAATGTAAAAATAGATCGCTAGCGGGAAGCAGCCGCATAGCACAGGGAGATCAGCTCGGTGCTTTGTGATGACCTAGAGGGGTGGGATAGGGAGGGTGGGAGGGAGGCTCAAGAGGGAGGGGATGTGAGGATATATGTATACGTATAGCTGATTCACTTTGTTATACAGCAGAAACTAACACAACGTTGTAAAGCAATTATACTCCAAAAAAGATGTGGAAAAAAAAAGTTTCTGCCACTAATGTTCCTCAAGGGCTCATTTTTTTTTCTCATCTTTTCAATCATTTCAAATAAAAGTCCATAGAGCAGCAAAAAAAAAAAAAAAAAAAAGAATGGGAGGGAGCTGCCTGATAAGGTCCTGAGATTCTTGCCTTGTGATGTCTCCCCTGAAAGCCCTTCAGAGAATCTCCACGGACAAAATTGCCATCACAGTATCGGTAATAGGTTTATGTGAAGGGCAACATCTAGAAAACTCAAATTCCCCGTGGGGAGTCAGTGCCAGCCACCATTAGTTACTACCCCGGTGTCCATCCTCCCTTCTCCTTTGCCCACAAAACTCCGGTTTCCTTCAGGATGTCGGTATGTTAACCCTTGAGGCAATGTCTCGTGCTCACAGCACCCAACCTTCCTTACAGTTAGGGGATGGGGGCTGGCCCTGTGTCCCAGTCCTGGGCAATGAGACTTAAGAGGATGTCGGTTAGGGTATGTCCGGGAAAGCTCTTGCTTTGTGATGAAAGGAGAGAGACCATCACTGCCTCAGCCTTCTTCTACCCCTTCCTGCCTGAACACAGTGTGTTCTCTGGACCTCCAGCAGCTATCTCCAACCCACGAGACAAAGGACCAGAGGACAAACTCTGCATTAAAGGTAGCAGGGAAGGAGACTGAGAAGAAGCCTGGACTCCTTGGAGCTGCTCAACCGACGAAAGTATCCATTTCTGGACTTACTATTCTAGGAGGAAAATTGGCCCCTATTTGCTTAAGCTTCTTTTGTTGGATTTTCTGTACTTGCATCCAAGTATTCCTCCCTGATAAGAACTCCTACCAGTTGTATATTATTTAGTATTATTAGCTCAGTTCGTTTTGAGCATCTTACTCTTTGCAAGCTGAGGAAGCTCTTTCTGACCAATCGCTGCCATCATTCCTGCCTTGAAACTCACGTTCCCTGGGTCAAGCTGGCCCAACGCAAAAGGAGAAGGCTGCACAATTGGTTCTAGACATCCACTGCCCCTTTCCCTTTTCCTCAACTCAAAGTCAAGTGACTGATCAAGGTAAAGTTTGTTAGGACTGTCACAAGCATCTGATGAATACGTGCATGTTAGCTCTGCCTTTCTAGGAAAAAAGATCTTTACTTGTGTCGGCCTAACCCAGGGGTTCGCATCTTGGTACCCAGTAGAATCACCGGGAATCTTTCATTCCTGGGAGCAGCGTGTTTACACAGAATGTCTGGGCCTCACCCCAGACCAATGAAACCAGAAACTCCGAGTGCAGGGCTCAAGCATCTGAATTTTAAAAAAAGCTTCACAAGATGGTTGAGAAGTACTGCCCTTGCTCCTGCATCTCCACTCTCATTATAGATGTTCACAGGAATTAGGGGAGGAAGGGGAAATAATATTTGGGGAGTAGCCATCCTTTCAACCCTCAGCAAATTACCCTATTATGGATAGATACTGTCTCATTTCCACTCGAGATGGCCTCGCTCATTTTGGAGATGTCCAGAAAGAGAGGTACGGGGTGCTGAGCGATTCACTGGCCTAAGTACGAAGAGGGAAGGGGAGTGACTGTGGTCCCCAGGAGGGACATGCCTATTCTGGGCGAACCAGGTCCGTGTCTCGCCTGAGATCCCAAGGAAACTGCCATGAAAGCCACCAGATCTTCCACCAGTATATCTTTAAAAACAATCTAAGGGCTTTTAAAAAGAAAAAAAAATCACTCTTACTCCCATCTTTCCTTTCCTTGTTGATTTTTCTGCAAACAAAAGGGGTCCCGCGTGAGTGTGCTTCTCCGATGCAGTGGTTGTAGAATGACCCACGAGATGCTTCAATCCACGGGTCTCAGTTGAGTCGGATCTGCAAGACTTTGGCAGGCAGGGAGTGCAGGACAAAGCCTGCTCATCCGGTCTGTTTCTGAGGCAAAATCAGAATTCTCAGGCCTTCTGTCACTGTCAGAATCTCACTCTGCTGCTTCCGGCCCAGGGAAGCAATGGCAATATATTCAGTCACACGAGGATTCCTGTTAAATGATGGATTGTGATTCCATAGCGAGTAGCCCTTCACTGCAGGAGAGGTTGAAGCCCAGGGAGCTGTCGCCAGTGTAAGAGCCCTGGAGGGGCCTTGAACGGCTGCAATTGCAATAAAGAAGGAGGTGAAATCCATTAGTGGCTGTCTTTATTTTGCTAGCCCACTGCTAAGCGAACGCTACAGAAAGCTCTTTCCGTCATATTTTACCTGCTTCTTTTAGCCACACTTGGACCTATCAGGCCAATCAAATTCTCACCAATAATAGCAGCTACTCAAGGAGCTTTTCCTGGAATACTGGGAATTTCCTTTCCCTGCAGGATAAGTAGAAGTCCTTAAAGAAGGTTTGGCACATGGATTTAAATGTTTGTACCTGGGTTTAGAGCCAGAGAGCAGTAAGTAGATATTGCTGATTCCTCATTTAGGGGTGTGACAAGGCTCTGATGGTGAGCTCTTGAGACAGTTTCCAAGGTTTTGTGCAGGGATATTGTGTGGTTGATAGTTTTCCTGCTTAGCTAAGGCAGGAGTGGTTTATGACCCACAGAGCAGATGCCATTGGTGTCACTCACCTCTGCAGTGCAGTTTTCAGGCTTGGTTCTAGTTCTTGCGCAGGCTGGCACCTACTTTTTTCCCTCACTTATATGTGTTCTCTACCGGGTTCTCTCTCTTTGTAAATGTGTGCATACAAGAGATGATTCATTTTATGTGTCAACTTAGAGGGTGTTTGGGGTTGAGATTAAGAGTATATTGGTGAACTTTGAGTAAAGCAGATTGCCCTCTCTAATGTGGGTGGACCACAGTTGACGGCTGAATAGAACAACCAAAAAACCCCAGCCTCCCTAAGCAAGAGGAAACACTGCAACAGATGGCCTTCAGACTTCATTTGCACCGTTGGCTCTCTGGGGTCTCCAGCCTGCCAGCCCACCCTGCAGACTTGAACTTGTCAGCCTCCATAATTGCGTGAGCCAATTCCTTAAAATAAATCTCTTTCTCTCCATATCTATAAACATAACCTATTGGTTCTGTTTCTCTGGAGAATCCTGACTAATACACACGAGTTTCCAAACATGTAAGTGTGTCTGAGAACATTGTTTATTAAATGCAATGTTAAAGTAAAAAAGAAAAGACGTATTTGCTGAGTGTTTCAAGTTCATTTTAAAGACTGTTGTATTTTTAAGTTGGAGATCTCATATCTTTCTAATGATGGGCAGTTTTAGTTAAGTTCAGTGTTGTTCTCGTTGGCTAATAAATATTTCAATGTTTCTGAGTCGATAGGAGGTAGGTACTCTTTAACTATTTCATTTTTTGCAATCAAGTAGTCAGTCAATCAAGATGTATTTATAGGGGCTTCCCTGGTGGCACAGTGGTTAAGAATCCGCCTGCCAATACAGGGGACACGGGTTTGAGCCCCTGTCAGGGAAGATACCACATGTCACGGAACAACTAAGCCCGTGAGCCACAACTACTGAGCCCGTGAGCCTAGAGCCCGTGCTCCGCAACAAGAGAAGCCACCGCAGTGAGAAGCCCGCGCACTGCAACGAAGTGCGGCCCCTGCTCGCCGCAACTAGAGAAAGCCTGCGTGCAGCAACGAAGACTCAACGCCGCCAAAAATAAAATAAAATAAAAATAAATAAATTAAAAAAAAATAGTGAGTTTGAGTCAAAAGTGATTTTTTTTTAAAAAAGATGTATTTATAAACTGTATAGTTTATAAAAATCAGCATAACAAGGCAGGTTTATCTCCCTCCCCAGGCTAAGGTAAAAGAAGGGGATAGAAGGAAACAGACAGCCACTCAGCCTAAGAACATACAGGAGATGTGCTAGGAGGAGGCTGATCTTTTCACCGTAAAAGGTTGAATTGTTTTTTAAGGTCCTCTACCAAGAGAACAGATGAACAGACTTTGGAAAAGACCTCTTCTTGCTCTCTCCTACACACACACACACACACACACACACACACACACACACACACACACCCAGAGCATTCCACCCCTTATCCAGCAGCAGATGGTGAGAACTGAAAAAGTGTGAACATTGTAACTTCAGGAGGCCAGATCCAAGAGGAAGAAGACTTTGGGGGCAGGTGGAGTTGGGGGGGGGTGGGGAAAGAAGAGTTATGAGCCAAAGTGTTAAAAAAGGACAAAGTACAGAGGAGATAGAGAAATAATCCTTTATCTATTCATCTCTCGATGGACACTTAGGTTGCTTCCATGTCCTGGCTATCATAAATAGAGCTGCAGTGAACATTGTGGTACATGACTCTTTTTGAATTATGGTTTTCTCAGGATAAAACAGAAATTAACACACCATTGTAAAGCAATTAGACTCCAATAAAGATGTTAAAAAAAAGAAAATCCTTGATCTTGTTTGCTTTCAACTTGAAAATCTAGGTATTGGCAAACTACCATTAAATCTAGTATTTGGACAACTTTTTGTATCTAGAGCTGACATGATGGAAACTTAAGGTCCCTGTGAGTGGGCGGGACCGTGAGTTTAGCTCGTGCCCACAGTTCTCTGTGAATACGGGTTCCCATTGGTTATGGACTATGGTGGAGCTTGGTATTGCTTACATTAGGAACCACAGACGGCTGTACGCAAATGAATTTACATTACCTGGGGTCTTTTGTCACACCCCTGCAGATGGGACTGGCAGAAAAGAGTCCACATCAGTAAGGACATGAAATCGGGCTTGTTCATCCAGCTCGTTCATAGTGCCTGCTATGTGCCAGGCACGGTGTGGAGGGCAGCGAGTAGCCCTGTCCCCAGGGAGCTTATGATCCAAAAATCTTTATAAATAATTAATAACTGTTAGGATAAGTACTGTGCAAGAGAAGCAAGAGCATGCTGAGAGCCTGCAACCAGAGGCCCCAGTCTGGTCTGGGCTAGGACTGACTTCCTTCTTAAAAAATATGTCAGCTGATAACTAAAGAATGAGGGGAATTAACCAGTTCCCCAGGGGAAACCCTGAGAGAGGAGGGAGCAGGGACAAGGGTGTGAAGGGTGAAAGAATGGGGGGTGGTGGGGAGAGATGAGGCCAGCCAGGTGGGCCAATAGACAAGGTTAAGAATCTCAGACTTGATTCTTGGTGGGGAACCACTGTAGGGCTTTTTGAGGGGAGAAGGGGATGTTGAAGGATGTGATTTGCATGTTTTAAAAGTCTAACCATTATGCTGAGAGAGCGGGACTGCAAAGGTACAGTGGAAATCATCCACAAACTCCTTAATTCAACATTCCAGGCCTATTTCTTTCTTTTTTAAAATCGGTGTAAAATACACATAACATAAAACCTATCATCTTCACTATTTTTAAGTGTTCAGTTCAGTGGCATTAAGTACATTTACACTGTTGGGCAACCATCTTGCAAAACTGAAACTCTGTCCCTGTGAAACAGTAACTCCCCATTCCCCTCCTCCAGCCCCTGGGAACCAGCATGCTACGTGTGTCTCTATGAATGTGACCTTTCTAAGTATCCCATATAAGTGGAATCATACAGTGTTTGTCCTTTTCTGATTGGATTATTTCACTTTGCACAGTGTCCTCCAGCTTCATCCATACTGTAACATGTGTCAGAATTTCCTTCCTTCTTAAGCCTGAATAATATTCCTTTGTATGGCTGTAACACACTTTGTGCAACCATTCATCCATTGATGGACACTTGGGTTGCTTCCACCCCTTGGCTATTGTGAATAATGCTGCTATGAACACGGGTGTACAAATGTCTCTTTGAGTCCCTGCTTTCTTTTTTTTTTTAATTAATTTTTACTGGCGTATTGTTGATATACAATGTTTTGTTAGTTTCAGGTGTACATCAAAGTGAATCAGTTATGCATATACATATACTTACTCTTTTTTAGATTCTTTTCGCATATAGGTCATTATAGAGTATTGAATAGAGTTCCCTGTGCTATACAGTAGGTCCTTATTAGTTATCTATGTTATATATAGTATCAATAGTGTGTATAGGTCAATCCCAATCTCCCAATTTATCCCTCCCCCCTCCCCTTTCCCCCTTGGTAACCCTAAGTATATCTTCTACATCTGTAACTTTATCTCTGTTTTGTAAGTAGGTTCATTTGTACCATTTTTTTGAGTCCCTGCTTTCAATTCTTTTGAGCATATACCCCAAAGGCTATTTCTTGAACTCCCTTTTCAGGTATGACACTACACTAAATACTATAGGGGTTTAGAAAAATGAAGATGACGCAGTCCCTGCCATCCCAATGTAGATAGGACAATGCCTCCTCTCTCTCTGAAGATTTTGGTGGAGTAGACAAAGAAGAGATGGCTGATACAGTTAGAAAGACAGGGCTGGTTAAGGGTATTAGGTTAATTCAGTAAAAGATATTGAACCACTGAAGGATTTGTTTTTTGTTGTTGTTGTTTTTGCCTGCATGGTTAATTGGCTGTTTGATTTGTTGAAAGCCAAATGAAATTAAAAATAGAACAACCTGAACTGAATTGGGCTACAGAAAAATGGTCTTGTAGTCCATAAGTAGAATGCTTTGGGGTGGGCAAAATTGGAGACAGAGGGCCCAGATCAGAGGCTATGGCACTAGCCCAGGTAAGAAAAAAATCAAGGTCTTAATGAGTGTGATATCAGTGGGGATGGAAAAAAGGCATTTTGCTTTAGAGTTTGTGTTAGCCATGGCCAAAGCCCATGTGCTCTTGGTTGATTTCAGAATGGCCTGGTCTCCACCCACATGGCAGTCTCTCCTCTCTCTCAGGAACCATCAGCCTCTGTCAGAGGGAGAAAGTCTCTTCCTCCAGGGTTTCCTTCAATTAAGGAACATCTCGGTCCACTCCAGCTCCTGCTTCCTTGTGACCGGATGAAAGGCAGCCCAGGAGAGCGCCCAGCGCACGCCAGCTCTGGGGGCTATTTGTAGCAGCAGCTTTGAAGGACAGATTCTTGAAGCAGGAACTCCCACCGGGCAACTCAAGAAGGCTCTGGGCAGCTCAGTCCCTTTAGCTATTTTTAGTGTGGCTTTTAGATTTAGAAACAGCAGCATTCTGTAAAAACTCATTTTTTTCTGCTTCCCCCAGGCAGAAAACTTCAATCCCAAACCTTCACACTAAATGACACAGCATCTGAGCGTTCAGGTTGCTTTCTTCCATGTTACCTTTCCATAATACCTTGAAGGATGCTAAAAGCTTGAAATCTTACAGTCCCAACTCAAGCAGCAGACAGTTGCAATTCATGGGGTCCCTAACCATATGAAGACCATGATGTCAAGCTGTGGGGAGAGGATGCAATAATTGTACAGTAGTTGAGAGATACGAACCTCAATGCCCACCCCCCCAAAGTAGTACCCCAAGTCTGAACATAAACATACTCTAAGTGGTCCTGAGATCCTGGGTTCATCTTAAAAGATTCATTCCTTTTAAAAGTACTCTTTGGGAGTATGAGAAATCTAGTTAAAAAAAATTCTACCTTATCCTCTTCACATGGTACCATTTAAGAACTCTTTAAAAAAAAAAATGGAGCCATATGACAAGAGAAATATCAATGTTCCATTTACTTATTCTTATTTGTGGGACCCACTGCTAAGAGTCAGATGGCTAACAAGTGTCTGTAATTGGCCACTCTCAGAAGTGCTGAGAAGCATCCAGAAGTATAGGACGTGGGCCAGCTACACGCTTAGCTGGGAATATGATATAAATTTATCCTTTCAATTTTGTTTTTCATTTTGAAAATTGTCAAATGTACAGAAAAGTTGAATGAGTGATACTCCATTCAAGGACATCATATGACTTTCACCTAGATTCACTGGTTGTTTATATTTTACTATACATGCTTTCTTTTTCTCTTCATACATATGTATATATATAGATAGATAATATGTGTGAGAATGTACACACACACACACGCCAAACCATTGGAAAGTAAACTGTAGGCATGATACTCCACCCTAAATGCTTCAGTGTGTATCTTTTGAGAACAGAAACATTGTTCTTTATAATCCCAATGCTATGATCACACCCAAGAATAATAACATTGATATGTTAAAGGAAAATTTTCGAAAAGGGAAAATTATGATTCTTATCCAAATATAGAATGAACACGTGTTAAAGATTTTAAGTCATGATCAGTGAGGGAACTGTTAAGATATCACAACGAGTTCAAAAGAGAATCCAAAGAACAGGCACATTTGTGGAAGAGGGAGGTTGAAAAGAGTGAGCAAATGGAGGAAAAGCTGGCTTCCTTGTGTCGAAGGGCAAGGATTATTTTGCATTTCTCTCCATTATCTACAACTTAATAAGCTGTAGAATAGCTCAAAGGTAACAAAAGGTGCAGAGCCCCCAGAGAGTCAGATAACCCTGAGGGGTGTGCTCAAGTAGTTGACAAACTTTTTCTATAAAGGGCTAGATAGTAAATATTTCAGGTTTTGCAAGCCATGTGGTCTTTGTTACGACTATTCAACTCTATTGTGAAACAAGAAAGTAACCACAGATAATCCATCAAGGAATGAGTGTAGCTTTGTGCCAATAAAACTTTATTTATAAACCCAGGTGACAGGCCACATCCGGCCCACTGTCTGTAGTTCGCTGACCCTGCTCTAAAGAATGCAGTTTCCCGCTGAAGCACAAATTTTCTCTAACAGATACAGAAACAAGATGGTCTTATGTGTTGAACTGTGTCCCTCTCAAAATTCGTATGTTGAATTCCTAACCGCCCCCCTGCCCCAGTACCTCAGAATAGGACTGTATTTGGAGATAGAGTCTTTAAAGAGGTAATTGAAATGAGGTCATTAGGGTGGGCCCTAGTCCAATATGGCTGGTGTCCCTATAAGAAAAGGAGATTAGGATGGAGACACATACAGAGGGAAGACCATGTGAACGTACAGGGAGAAGACAGCCTTCTACAAACCAAGGAGAGAAGCCTTAGAAGAAATTGCAAGAAAATAAATTTCTGCCGTTTGAGCCACCCAGTGTGTGGTACTTTGTTATGGCAGCTGAAACAGACTACCACAGACGTCTTTCACTTTTAAGATATGGCTATCTAATCATGGGTCAAAAGAGTAGGATAGACTAATTTCTCGCTAAAGTTGTTTTATCAAATGCATTATCTTCAAGACGCACTTGAAGGTGGAGATGGGGGGAAAATTTCAATGTCAAGTTTAGAAACTATAACAAACTATAGTGCCTTCTTAAATACTCCCTACAATGTCAGTACGTCAAAGCTCTTGAGATGTCCTACGGTAATACCTGTTTTAATTTTGCGTCTCCCAGAGTTTCTCAAACTCGGAGTGCCTTTTTTTTAAGATATAGTTCTTTTGTTTTGTTTTGTTTTGTAAATAAGTTCATTTGTATCATTTTTTATTAGAGTCCACATATAAGTGATATGATATTTGTCTCTTTCTGTCTGACTTACTTCACTTAGTATGATAATCTCTAGGTCCATCCCTGTTGCTGCAAATGGCATTATTTCATTCTTTTCTATGGCTGAGTAGTATTCCATTGTATATATGTACCACATCTTCTTTATCCATTCCTCTGTCAATGGACTTTTAGGTTGTTTCCATGTCTTGGCTACTGTAAATAGTGCTGAAATGTATCTTTTCGAATTATGGTTTTTCTCCAGTTATATGCCCAGGAGTGGGATTGATGGATCATATGGTAGTTCTGTATTTAGTTTTTTAAGGATCTAAATAGACATTTTCCCAAAGAAGACATACAGATGGCCAAAAAGCACGTGAAAAGATCCTCAATATCACTAATTATTAGAGAAATGCAAATCAAAACTATTGATACAATGAAGTATCACCTCATACCTGTCAGAATGGCTATCATCAAAAAGTCTACAAACAGTAAATGCTGGCGAGGGTGGGCAACAAAGGGAACCCTCCTACACTGTTGCTGAAAAGATACAGTTCTAAATAATAAAACCAGTATTCTTGGAACTCGCTTCGGAAACACTAGTGTGAGCGAAAAATGAAGCAGATACTCTGAGAATGTAGAGGTGCCGTGAAGCGAGACTTGGGAAGTGTAGGATTCTGAAGCCTGGAGAAGAGAACCTAAGTGTATTCCAGGCAGGGGCAAGAGGGAGACTCTTGTGCCCAAGTCTGTGCGATCGTGACATGGAAAGGAGAACAAGAAAGGCTGGATGGCCCAGAGCTGAGTGCTTCTGGTGTTGTCCTAAAGGAAGGATCAGTTATCTCTGTTTTGAGGAGATCCTGCGGCCTCGACCATCCCGCTGTAGAATAAGGAGAGGAATTTAGAACAGCTGGCTCTTAGTGTCTTCCTCCGGACCCCTGATGATCACCTCCCAACAGAACTTAAAAGCCCACAGTACGCTCCTTCTGTGAAATTACTGCAGATCAATGGGATAAAAGCCCGGGTGGTGCCCTCGATGTCAGCCTCTGGCCACCAGATGGCGCGCGGCATCCACAGTGCACGTGCGCCCGCCTCGGTCCGCCCAAGCGCTGGCCCGGGGCCCAGAGGAAATGTGTTTCCGTGTCTCCTCTTACAGAGTGCCCTGCAACGTTTTTACACTTTAGAAAGCTCATCGATAGAGGAGCATGTGAAACAGCACACTACACAGCTGTGCTCTTCCTGTCCTGTCCCTCCTGGGGACACGTCAGCTGCGTTTCCCCTTGTCTGTAGAGTTTCAGAGCCTTCTTGCACATTTGTTCTCACTGGAACTAGACGTAAGGAGTATTTCGCTTCCATTTTGAAACCCGCAATCCTGCTGAAATAGAATCTTTTGGAAAAAATATCCCAAGGATCGTTTATTAGGGCAGGCAACCACATCGCTGGCGTGAAAACAAACTCTGCCAACACTTTGTTACCCTGGTATTCTGACAGCTGACACAGAGGGGTGGAAGATTTTGACGTCATCCCAAACCTCAGCCCCAAGAGTTAATGATGTTACTCATGCCACTGGGGCATGGAAGAAAAACTCGCATTTTTGGGTGGTTATTGCTTGCCCAGAGCGGTGGAATGAGCCATAGGACTGAAGGCCAAAGGACTCGGGCCACCCATGCAGTGAAATAATCCCCCAGAAATGCGCTGCCCGGAGTGGAAATGAAAGTCAAGTGAACGGTCATTCCAGGGCATTTCCTAAATATTATGAACAGTCATTCAGTCTAAAGTTTGTTTGACTCTCAACGCTGCAAATCTCACATTTGGGATACACTACATAGATACCGAGAAATGATGGAAATCAAACAATGGTCAAGTTCTGGGTCATAAGCAGTGAGGCCTGTTCTTATTTTCTGTTCCAATGGCAATGAATAATTAATAACCTAGTTTTTGAATGGAAAGAACATTCAATAGATGGGTGATGCTTTCAGAAGGGCCTCTGCGAGTCACTGTTTATTTCCTTCTTTCTTTCTCTTTCTGAAGTAGGGCCCTGGAAGGGAAGACAAAAGCAATATTCAAATATGACCTACATTTTTGACCCAATCAGAGACGTGTATGAATAAAGAAAAGCAAACCTTGGCACCTGCATTTTGCCAGGCACTCTGTTCCATGTCTTAAAAGTACTTTAGTATTTAATCTTCCTGACAATCTTCCTGGCTTTGGCCCAGGTTGTCAGATGAGAAACCTAGGTTCAGAGAGGTTATGTAGCTTGCCAGAAGTCACACAGCCAGTAAATGTGAGAGCTAGGAGATGGACCCAGATCTGTCTGACTTCAAAGCCTGGGTTTGTTCTCCTTCACCAAGGCATTTCATAGACTCACAGAACCTCCGAGTTGGGAGGGATCTGGGAGGTCATTTAGATAAACCCTCTAAATAATGCAGGAATCCCTTTTCCAGTATTCTCCATAAGTTGTAAGGATAAATGTGCCTGAAATCAAAAGCTGAAGCCTAGAAGGAAATAAGAGCAAGACTTCAGAATGCAGACAGGGAGCCTAAATAAATGTAATAGATTTTGTTTCAATTTTATTTAAAATTTAAAAAATATATATATATTTACAAAATTATATATATATATATATACACACACACACACACACACACACACACACACACACAGGGTGGGATGGCTATAATATTCTCAAGTGTGTGTGCTTTAATTAAAAATGATTCAGAGGAATACTACTATCTCCAAACACCTTCCCATACCAGAAAGATCGTTCTGGTAAAAAGCCCCCTTTCAATACTGCAGACAGTTAACTACATGGAGTGAGCATAGGCGACCGGCCTCAGGCCACACAGCAAGTCGTGGCTGAGCTAGAAATAGAACTGAATGCTGTGTGTCTTAGCTGTGCCTCAGCACTGCTTGTCCTTGCCACCTCACACTTAGTCCCTTGTCATGACTAGCTCTGTGTGAATTTGGTAAGGAAACCCAAAACTGGGTTTCAGTTTTCATTACATACCGGAAACTTGGCCTGAGATTACTAAAAAGTTCACTACGGTGTGTGAACCTTTCAAGCAGATGGAGCCAGGTTTCTGCCACGTGCCTGCCCCCGCGATGCCAGGAGGGATGTTGAGTGGGAACCAGGTACAATTCCATAGCCTCAGCAGTGCCGTGTCCCAGGTACAGGCCAGCCTGGGGTGACAACGGGAGACCAGAAGCCTCTGCAAATCACAGCTGCTGTGGAGTTTCTTTCCACTCCAGCCAGGGAGCGAGAGAAAAGGAGGGAATGATTTAGGAGGTGCGTGTATTCATTTGCAGAGAAACTTATGGAAGTTGCTAGTGAGATTTATATTGGTAATTAAGTGATAATGGCTGTGTAAAGCTGCTTGAGTTGGAATTCCTGGAAAATACAGGAGGGACTGAGGCCCTTTTGGGAAACATCTTATTGTTAACATTTTCAGAAACAGTTTGGGTTTCTATAGTCCTTTGTATCCGCTAACGAGTAACTCCTCGAAACACCCTCGTGCGGCAGGCCCCTGGCCAGCCCATCTGTGCAGACCCCAAATAAGGATCATTTCTTGCGGGGCTTGTATTAGGCTCACCCGACGCCTGCCCCAGGCCAGCGAAGGAAGGTCAAGAAGATGTCCTTCAAATGGCATGGCCAAGTAGGGAATGGCTTGTTTTGTTTTAAATCATTAAGACCCTCTGTACAACCAGCTTGAAATTATCCAGTTTAATTGAGGGACTTAGGGGAATTCTGAAGAAACCAGGTTCAAAGGTCTTGCAAGAATTCAAGTTCAAACTACCATGGAAAACAGAAATGGCTCTCTTCCCTCGCTGGCTGGCAGTGGTGGGCCAAACATCCATGAGGGTGAGGAAAAGGAATAAGGGAGAAAAATATTCTCTAAATATTAAATATATCATAATATATAAAAATATATGATATATACTTCTATGTATTCTAATTATATTTTAATTATATATTATAAGGTATATAAATAAGTAAGATATATATTAAATATAATATATATTATCAGATATAGGATACATATAAATTTGTGTATATACTTTATTTTAATATACATTATCTTATATTTAGAGAGAGACTCACTTATGTGAGCATGACATGTGTGCACTGTAATGAGGTACATCTCTTAAAAAATTGGTCTGTGGTGTTCTTAGTTTTCCCCTTTGCCTTAATCGTGGAAATCTAAGTAAATATTGTCTTAGGACCAAGAGTGGAGGAAATAGTCCCCTACGTATGATGGTTCGACGGAATGATTTTTCGACTTCATGATGGTTCAAAAGCGATATGCAGGACTTCCCTGGTGGTCCAGTGGTTAAGACTCTACGATTCCACTGCAGGAGGCATGGCTTCGATCCCTAGTCGAACAACTAAGATCCTGCAAGCTGTGCAGTGCAGCCAACAAAAGAAAAAAAAAAAAAGCGATGTGCATTCAATAGAAACCATACTTCCGTTTTGAATTGCGATCTCCCCCCAGGCTAGCGATTTGTGGCCCGATCCTCCATTCTCTCTGCTGATGCCCGGCCTGGAGCCACAGCTCCCAGCCAGCTCCGCGAGCACGCGGGTTCACAACTGACACACTTAAAACCATTCTGTCCCCAGACAGCCACTCTGTTTTTCACTCTCGGTACAGTATTCAGTAAATTGCATGAGCTATTCAACACTTTATTATGAAATAGGCTTTGTGTTTGACGATTCTGCAGGCTAATGTAAGTGTTCCGAGCACGTTTAAGGTGAGCTGGGCTAATCCATGATGCTTGGTGGGTTAGGTGTGTAAATACATTTTCTACTTGCAGTATTTTCAATGTCCAGTGGGTTTATAGGGACGTGACCCCATCGTAAGTCAAGCAAGATCTGTATTTTGAATGTTCAATGTGCAGCTTGCTTATGGGAAGTAATGAAAAGCTTAGTTTCTTTTCATGTTTGTCCCCTCTCAGGGTTTTAAAATGCTCTTTCAATTCTTGCGGTCATATGAGCAGGCTTGGGGGTGGGTATGTCTGTAAGCTGAGGACAGGGACTACCCAGGACTGGCTTTAAAATGCTGGTGCACCTTGATTCAGGGAAGGAGGGTAAGGGCCGACTCTTCCTGTCGCATCTTTGGGGTTGGTATCTGTGGTCAGCATGTCTGAACAAAGCTGGTAGTGCAGGGGACCCAGTGAGGCACCCAGGCTCAGTGGGGACCCCTGGCAAGCACTCCCTGTCTGTGTGGTTTTGAGAGGAAAGAGAGGGCCACACAGGAGGCACCATCAAGACTTCAGAGGGGCCTATTTGAGGCTGTGACAATTTGGGGAACGTCCAGAGGGAAGAGGAGGTGGTCTTGCTGGGTCCTGAGGCGAACCTAGGATTAAGGTCATGGGAGGGAGGAAGGGGATCCAGGAATCAGAGCTCAGATGGACAGGCTGATGCCCTGTCAACATGGCCATTCAACACGTGGTGAATTCCAAACGTGCTCATTGACTCAAGACGATACTAACTGTCCTCAAAATATGAAGAGAAAATCATTTACATTAATAACCATTTCATCACCTGTCTGAAAGTGTAACACGCGAACGTACCAACCATGACTGAGCTCAGCTCTTATCCATCAGGGTGGACGGTGGGAGCTTTGAACACCCTTGGTGTAGCGGGGGATGGGGGTCTGGGGTCCGTGAGGGTGCAATGAAGCCCTGGGCTATGAGGGAGGACGAAAGGAGGATGACCTTCATTCTCTGGAGGGCATTAGTGTCAGAGATGTAAGGGCAGAGAAAACTGGAGAACTGGGAAGATATTTTGTTTTGAGTGACTGATTGCTGAAGATTCATGCTCGAGCCAGAATGTTACAGCAATGCACACCTTCTCTTTCTGGGGGTCCCTAGATTATGTGCCCTACAAATACAGGTCTCCTACACCTGGCTGATTAACAGTCCATGTTCCCACCTACCTTCCTCTGCCATTTCCTGGTTGTCCTATTGTTTTCTTAAGACTAAAGGGACATTGGAGAACCTGAAGGTGATGGAGACTTAACAAAGGCCTGTTGATTAGAATATGAAGTATGTATGTGTATGTGTGTGTGTGTATATATATATATATATATATGTATGTGTATATATATGTATGTATGTGTATATATAGGTATGTATGTGTATATATGTGTGTATATATTTATGTGTATATATAGATATGTGTATATATATGCATGTATGTGTATATATGTATGTATGCGTATGTATGTATGTGTATATATGAATGTGTGTGTATATATGTGTGTATAGTGTGTATATGTATATATGTAAGTATGTGTATATATGTAAGTGTGTGTATATAGGTATGTATATATGTGTGTATGTGTATGTGTATATATATGCATGTATGTGTATATATGTATATGTGTATATTTATGTGTATATATGTATGCATGTATGTGTGTATACATGTATGTATGCATGTGTGTATATATGTGTATGTGTGTATATATTTATGTATGTGTGTATATATGTATGTGTGTATATGTATATATGTGTATATGTGTGTATATATATGTATGTATGTGTATATATATATATATGTATGTATGTGTGTGTGTGTGTGTGTGTATGTATATATATATATTTTGGCCACACAGGGCGGCATGTGGGATCCTAGTTCCCCGACCAGGGATCAAACCCGTACCCCCTGCACTGGGAGCCTGGAGTCTTAACCACTGCACCACCAGGGAAGTCCCTATGAAGTATATTTTGAAGATAATTGCTTGCTGGGAATTTCCAGAGGTGACCTGAATTATCATATTACGTTTTGTATAATTAGTTACCTTTTTCCTATACATTTTTCCTTCCCTTGCTTAGCTAATTCTGGTTCTTCCCAAAGGATATTCGTCTGAAAAATTGACAACTGATGTTCAAAAGAAACAGGCCAAAATCTTGGTTCTTGAAAGACTGTAAAGCAAAATTATCTTTCAGGATTATCCAAAGACATACAACAGAAGACAGGATTAAAAAAATGTCAACCGGGCATCTGACCATACAGACACACTCTTACAATGGTGAGCACTCATTGGAAGCTTATCAGGTGACTGACCCTTCATTGTGCGGACTGCACACGTGAACGTGTTTAACAATGGAATAAAATGAACCACCACCCAGATGGGTGGCAGTGATTTGATCGCTGGCTCCTCTTTTCCCTCACCCCGTCCCCACAGACTTTTTCACTGCTTTATGATCCATTTTAGCAAACACGTCAAAGATTTAAATATCAGGTTTTCACCAGCCCCTCCCAAATTACATTGTTATCTGCGAGCTTTCTCCTATGTCTACAAGATAGCTTTACTCAATCCAGTCATAACATGAAAAAGAGAGAAGGCCCTCTCCCCGCCAGAGGGCTGCGCAGCCTGGGTACATCACCGCATCTTCTACCTTCGGTTCCTGCGTCAATTAGATTTCATACTCTGGAGGAGTGCATGGGTTAAACTGTATCCCCCCAGAAAAAGATATGTTGTGGTCCTGACCCCCAGTACCTGCAAATGTGATCTTCTTTGGAAATAGGGTCTGTGCAGATGTAATCAAGGTAAGATGAGGTCATGATATTGTAGGTGTGCCCTTGATCAGTGCGACTGGTGTCCTTGTAAGGGGAGAAGAAACACCCACCAAGACAGACACAGTGGGCCAAAGGCCGCATGATGACAGAGAGACAGAGAGAGAGATGAAGTGCCACAGCTACAAGGCGAGAATTCCTCGACTCACCAGAAGCTAGACGAGGCAGGAAGAATTCTCTTTAGGCCCTGCCTGACCTTGATCTCAGACTTCAAGTTTCCACAGCCATGAGACAATCAGTTCCTGTAATGTAAGCCACCCAGGGTGAGGTACTTTGTTACGCCAGCCCTAGCAAACTAATATGGGCGTGCTATGGGGGAGCGGTTGAAGATACTGCAGTTTGAAATCAGATCTGAACTTGAGTCAAGTTTCAATTACTTACTAGCTGACGATTTGGGGCAGATTTCTCACTGAGCCTCAGTGTTTCCTGAGACCTAAGTGGTCCAAGAAAGGGGAATAATCAGACTAACCTTGCAGGACTGTTGTGATAATTAAATGGGATACATATGTATATCAGTTAGGAAGGTTGTTTTAAAATTTATTTTATTAAAGTATAGTTGATTTACGATGTTGTGTTAATTTCTGCTGTACAGCAAAGTGATTCAGTTTTACATATATATTTTTTTTCATATTCTTTTCCATTATGGTTTATTACAGGATATTGAATATAGTTCCCTGTGCTATACAGTAGGACCTTGTTGTTTATCCATCCTATATAGAATAGTTTGCATCTGCTAATCCCAAACTCCTAATCCATCCCCCTCCCCCCTCCCACTTGGCAACCACAAGTCTGTTCTCTATGTCTTTGAGTCTGTTTCTTTTCGTAGATAAGTTCATTTGTGTCATATTTTAGATTCCACATATAAGTGTTATCGTATTTGTCTTTCTCTGACTTACTTCACTGAGTATAATCTCTAGGTCCATCCATGTTGCTGCAAATGGCATTATTTTGTTCTTTTTGATGGCTGAGTAATATCCCATTGTATATATATATACCACATCTTTTTTATCCATTCATCTGTCAATGCACATTTAGGTTGCTTCCATGTCTTGGCTATTGTGAATAGTGCTGTTATGAACATTGGGGTGCATGTATCTTTTTTTTTAAAATAAATTTATTTATTTTATTTATTTATTTTTGGCTGCGTTGGGTCTTCATTGCTGCGCACGGGCTTTCTCTAGTTGTGGCGAGCAGGGGCTACTTTTTGTTGCAGTGCACAGGCTTCTCATTCCATTGGCTTCTCCTGTTGCGCAGCATGGGCTCTAGGCGTGCGGGCTTCAGGAGTTGTGGCATGTGAGCTTCAGTAGTTGTGGCTCCCAGGCTCTAGAGCGCAGGCTCAGTAGTTGTGGTGCACAGGCTTAGTTGCTCTGCGGCATGTGGGATCTTCCCGGACCAGGGCTCGAACCCGTGTCCCCTGAATTGGCAGGCGGATTCTTAACCACTGCGCCACCAGGGAAGCCCCACATGTATCTTTTCGAATGATGGTTTTCTCTGGATATATGCCCAGGAGTGGGATTGCTGGATCATATAGTAGCTCTATTTTTAGTTTCTTAAGGAACCGCCATACTGTTTTCCATAGTGGCTGCACCAATTTACATTCCCACCAACAGTGTAGGAAGGTCCAGTTAGGAAAGTTTTTATTGAAAGGAACGAAACTCTACAGGACTAAGTAAAAATGGGACTTCGGTCTAAGAATTATGGGATGTCTTGCAGAGCCCAAGTGTGGGAAGGTGGCTTGGTCTCAGGTGTGAACACTGACCAGCTCTTCTCCATCCATCATCCCTGCCCCCCTCCCCCCATCCGTGCACTCCTGCTTCTTCCTCACTCCCTCTCTCTCCCTCCCTTCAGACCAGCAGCCTCCACTTTTCCAGTCTTTCAAACTTGACCTCTTACAGCTTCAGCCACCAGAAAGAAACTCATCTGAACCACTCTTGGTTTCCAAACCCAGAGTCCAATGGAAGGGACTTAATGGCCCACGTGGGGTGAGATGGCCCCTACCCTCACTCCAACCAGCTGTGCCCCAGGAACTTGTCTTCCTAAACTTGTCAGTTAAGGACGAGTTGGGGTGAAAATCGCAGGAGACAACATATAAAATCGCTTTGAGAGCCGTGGCAAAGGTAAAGAGTATTCTTTTGCATCTTTCTGCCTCTCACTCCCTCATCTCTTCCCCAGCCCTCCCCAATGTCCTTCTCACCTTCCCGCTCTCCACCCAAATCCATTCCAGGTTCAAGTCCTTATGAGCGTTTCCCCTCTCAGAAGTTCCCTCCAACTACCTGTATCCACTCAATTTTCTTCCTTTTTAAATCCCTGTTACCCTTACACATATACCTTAGCCCGAAACCTCTTCTGATTGGACCCAAGTCTAGATTCAACCTGCGGGCAGGAGGACTGCCTTACTGGGCTCTTAGATTCCCTCTGCTGTTTAAGACACCTTCAGGCATTAGGAGCTGCTGGGCAGTAGCTCTGAACCTGTCACAGCCTTGTCAGCTCTTTGGGGGACAGCGGTGCTGTCTATAGGCTGCAAAATCACCCCTTCACCCCCCTGGGACTCCAGAGAGGCTCACGGTGAACAGGACAAAAGCTCTTATTTCTAGAAACCAGAAGATTTAGACAGAGTTGCTGTTCTTCTAGGTCTGAGAGCTATCTCGCCCCAAATAACCTCAGGAAGTAACCAAGTCAAGTATCTGGGCCCCACTTCAACTCCAGGCTGTTGGAGTTTCTGTCTTCCTGAGGTCCTGGATCCACCAGCCCTTTCCCAAGCCAGTTGGGGGTGCCTGCAGCCTGTTTTCTAACTTCTCCCTGGTTTAGTTTCACTCAGGAAGCCTGGGCTGGCCAGGTGGGTGCCCCCCGGGCTGATACTGATGTTGCGTCAAATGGGGGAGGTGGTAGAGAAGCTTCATTATGAGGACAGCAAATTAGGACCCTTAACAAGAGGAGGCAAAGTCTTGCCTGGGAAGAAAAGAGCACATGTTAGAGGGAAGAGGGCTTCGGAGACTTTCAACCTGAGAAGGCAGTGGGGCCCATCTCCACATGTAACTCCATATACGAACAACACTACACATGAAAAGATGCTCATTATCATTAATTACTGGAGAAATTCAAATCAAAACTACAGTGAAGTACCACCTCACACCAGTCAGAAAGGCCATTGTTAAAAAGTCTACAAATAACAAATGCTGGAGAGGGTGTGGAGAAAAGGGAACCCTCCTACACTGCTGGTGGGAATGTAAATTGGTAGAGCCACTATGGAGAACAGTATGGAGGTTCCTTAAAAAACTAAAAATAGAGTTACCTGTATGGAATCTAAAAAAATGGTACCGATGAACCTAGTGGCAGGACAGGAATAAAGACACAGATGTAGAGAATGGACTTGAGGACACGGGGGCAGGGGGAAGCTGGGACAAAGTGAGAGAGTGGCATTGACATATATACACTACCAAATGTAAAATAGATAGCTAGTGGGAAGCAGCCGCATAGCACAGGGAGATCAGCTCGGTGCTTTGTGACCACCTAGAAGGGTGGGATAGGGAGGGTGGGAGGGGGGCTCAAGAGGGAGGAGATATGGGGATATATGTATACATATAGCTGATTCACTTTGTTATACAGCAGAAACTAACACAACATTGTAAAGCAATTATACTCCAATAAAGATATAAAAACAATAAATAAAAAAATAAAAATAGAGTTACCATATCATCCAGCAATCCCACTTCTGGGCATATACACAGACAAAACTATAATTCAGAAAGATATATGCACCCAAGTGTTCATAGTGGCATTATTTACAATAGCCAAGACATGGAAGCAACCTAAATGTCCATCAACAGAGGAATGGATAAAGAAGATGTGGTACATATAGACAATGGAATATTACTCAGCCATAAAAAAGAATGAAATAATGCCATTTGCAGCAACAGGGATGGACCTAGAGATGATCATACTAAGTGAAGAAAGTCAGAACCATATGATATCTCTTATATGAGGAACCTAAAATATGACACAAACGAACTTACACATGAAACAAAAACAGACTCACAGACGTAGAGAGGAGACTTGTGGTTGTCAAGGGGGAAGAAGAGTGGGGGGATAAATTAAGAGTTTGGAATTAACAGATATACACTACTATGTATAAAATAGGTAAACAACAAGGACCTACTGTATAGCACAGGGAACCATATTCAGTATCCTGTAATAAACCATAATGAAAAAGTATATATGTATGTATAACTGAATCACTTTGCTGTACACCAGAAACTAACACAACATTGTAAATCAACTATACGTCAATTAAAAAAAAAAAAGAACAACACTAAACCTAAAATACAAGATGTTCAGGTATGCTGAAATTAAAATAGCTTGTTGCTATAGACAGGTTTTCCTGTCTATAAAATTCTAAATATGTTCATTGAAGCTGAACTTTTGTTTTCTCTCTCCCTCCCTCTCTTTTTTTATATCTCCCTTCTTCCCTCCTTCCCATCCTCTTTCTTTTTGAATTTGTTTGCAATTTCCCATAAGCAACTTACGGAGAATGCCAGAAAAGGATTCCTGCATTATTCAGAGTGTTCATCTATGTGACCTCCCAGATCCCTCCCAACTGGAAGATTCTATGAGTCTGTGAAATGCCTTGATGAGGAAAACAAATCCAGGCTTTGAAGTCAGATAGACCTGGATCCATCTCCTAGCTCTCACCTTTGCTGGCTGTGTGACTTCAGGCAAGTTACTTAACCTCTCTGAGCCTAGGTTCCTCATCTGAAAACCTGGGCCAATGCCAACCACCAAATCATGGATCAAAGGATTAAATGAAAAATTATTTATAAAACATACAGCAAGGATAGAGATGGAAGGATGAGTCAGCAAATCTGCTGCTGGGGAAGCTGGGAGGCACCTGCCTAAGGAGAGAAGCCGGGGTCTACAGGGTGTGGCATGTGTGTGGACTGAGAGAGAGAACAAGTTCCCTTGGCCAGTGCCCAGAGGGGTCAGCACTGCTGCTCGGAGGAGCTCCTTGGGTCCGTTCATTTCCCAGGGCCCTGCCCGGCTTCTGTCTCCCTGTCTTTCTGTCCCCTAGATTCTCGTGAACAAGCCAGATCTGTACCTGGGACTTTTGCCACCACTGTGCTGTCTGTCTGAGGCCACACACCCTGGCACACGGTGATTTCTCCTGGGCTTTGCAACCTCTAACTTGACTAGATTTATCTCCCCACCCCCATGTGGACTTTCTGACTGTATTATTCACTTATCCACTTATCCCACAAACATTCTGGGGGATCTATAGGGAGCCAGGCCCTGTGCCAGGGCTCTGAGAATCCCCAGCACTTGTGCCCATTTATGTGCCCCGGGACCCTGCTGCTTCCTGTCGGCTCGGGTATAACCCACACCCTTGGAATTGTCCCTCCTTTCCCGGAGGCTGCCTGCTGTGTGGCAGGGGTCCCGACCCCCTGCCAGGAGCAAATCCTGACACTCAGATATTTGTTGATTAAATAAACACATAGAAAAGGACTTTTTTTGTTTTTTAAATTACCACCCCTTCCAGATCTCCAGCCCCCTTCCAGAACTGATGTCATCCAAATGACTCTGCACGGTGATGAGTTAAGTGCTGGCGGCTTGGGGATAGTGCAGAAGCAAGCTTCCCAGCTCTCAGGCAGCCATTACCAGCACCTCTTAGAGTCTCTGATTTTCAAGTATCCCTAGGGCTTAAAAACGCTAATGCTAGCTCTCTTCCTATTACTATAATAACACTTAGCGCTCGTGTCCTGCTACAGAAAATCAGTTCAAGGGTGCCCACTCCCCCTGGAGAGGTGGGTCCCCTATTAGCACCGTGTTATAAATGAGCAGCTATGGGGTGACGGGGCGTGGCTAAGGCACCTGGGCTTTCATCTGAAATAGTCATCTCGGCTCCTGCCAGGGAGGTATATGCTGTCCCCTCAGAGGGTAAACAAGCAGTATTTCCCCAGGACCCCAGCCCCCAGGGGCCTTGCAGGAGGCAGCTGGGCCCCTTACTTCCCAGAGGCAAAACGGAAATCCCGACAGAGATGAGCTAGGACAATCCACTGTACGTGAAATTAACCATGGAAACTGTGTAACACTCAGTTACAGTTCTATAGACTCAAAATAGCGACTTTTCCAACAACGGTGAAAAAAGTTGAGGAACGCTGCAAGGCTGGGGGCAGTGCGGTCGGTCCCACGTTAGGAGAAGGAACCTGCCCCAAGCAGGGATGGATCCAGATCACCTGAGGTGGTCCAGAGCACCTGAAAAGCCCACATCTCTCACCTGGTGGCCTGGGAGAAATGAGACACTCCACGTGCCCAAAGCATGCCCCATACTGTGCCCCTGCCTACACATAGGCTGCATGGCAGGTTATTTCCAGGGAGAGAGGAGAGGAAGGACGCATGGAACGGGAGAGGCAGAGTCTCTGGAGTGATATCCAGGGATCCCTTGGTTATCTCCTCATCAAACTGTGAACAGTCCTGCCCCAAGCCCACCTGGGCCCTTCAGAACCACAGCGTGTAGAGACTGGAAGAACCAGAAATAGCCTAACCCAATGCCTTCCTTTTCCAGTTGGCGAAACTGAGTTCAAAGCATTTAAATGACCGGCAGGAGGCAGCCCACCTAATCAGTGCCTGAGTTATGTTTTTCATATTAATAATATTATCAAGATTATTAATAAAGTTGCAACGGATATCAGCATGCCTACTAAAAATCAGCACATGTTCTTCGGCTAAAGTAAAACAGATATGGAAGTATAATGGCAAGAAGGAGTAAAATTAGTGGAAAAGCAAAAATATGAAAACCACAGTAAGGAGACAGAGGGGCTGCAGTCAGGGCAGCATTTTGACCCAGAAAGCACATGTGTTTCTCGTCCCTACGTGTGTTTGCAGGGTTCTGGGCAATTCAATGTAGTGTGAGCTCTGAGTGTCTTTTGACCAAACAGGTCTTAAGCTTCCTGGTATAGCCCCTGAAAACTTTTTGCACCATCTTATGTAAAAACAGCAAAATATCCTTATGCCACCTGAATTTGCACTGCCTGACTTATTTGCCTAGAAACTGGAAACTTTATCTCGTTATGAAGATGCGAGTCAGAGCCACAAAATGCCAAAACCAGTGTGTGGAACAGGCGATTCTGGAGAGGCTCTTTGAGCGTCGGGCAAGGCTCTTCCCAAGGTCATGGTCGATTTCCAGGGGTCTTTATGGTAAGAGGATGGGGTGCTGCTCTGGGAATCCACATGCCCTGTTCTAACTCAGAGCAGCTCTGCAGATGCTCTAAGGCTGCCTCCGTCCCTGTCAAAAATCCTCAAATGGCAAAACCTAGGTGCTCAGTTTCACTGAGCAAAATAAAATTCCCCTTCTGAAACTGTCTGCCAGTTATTCCAGGGACCTTCTTCCTGTCAGTCTTTTTTTTTTTTTTTTTTCCTGTCAGTCTTTTATTAATTATTCAGGGGAAGTGATTCTGTAAAGCAACACACAGGGAAATGATTCATCTGACATAACTTCCTCCGTTTTCCATCCAACTGAAACAAGTCCAAAAGCCTCAACTAGCCATCAGGTTGGGAGAAAACTAAACTGAATGTCCTCCAAACACACTGTCACATCCCAAGTTGAGTTCCCCAGCAGAAGCACTGGCCCGAGCACAGGTTCTGGGTACGTTCTATGTCCCTTCCCCTCCCCAGGTGTTTATAATGAAGCATGGATTCTATGAATACATTCTAATACACAACTGAATACCTTTTAATAACCAGCAACTAAAATTATGAATAAGAACACCCCAGAGTTTTAAATATATATTTAAAAGATTTAAAATGCTATAAATTATAGATGTTTTAAGTTGTAAACCACTATTACATAAGAAACTTAAAATATTAACAAAAATTGGCTATCAAGTTATTACACAATTACACAAATATTGTCAGTTCGTGTCATCTTGCTGTAATCTATGCCTACTACAATAATACATGTTAATTAGATATAGGTTATCTTACTATTTTTGTTCTGTTCTTTTTTTTTTTTTTTTTGGCCATTCTGCGTGGCATGTAGGATCTTAATTCCCCGACCAGGGATCGAACCTGCACCCTCTGCATTGAAAGCGAGGACTCTTAACCACTGGACCGCCAAGGAAGTCCTTATCTTACTATTTCTAATACTTCAGTGTTTTTTTCCCCTCTGCCTCACTACTTTTCTTTCCTGAAAGATACGTATACATACCCCACCCATACATATCTTTTTAAAATTTAATTCAATCAGATAAATGTCTGGGAGGCAGAGATAGAAGGTAACAAAAGTGATAGAAGGTTTGTTTAGCTTTATTGAGGTATACTGATAAATAAAATTGTCATGTATTTAAAGTGTGCCCCACATGATGATTTGATATACTTTGTGAAAGGATTCCACAAGGATTCCACAACTGAATTAACACACCTATCACCTCACATATTTACTTTTTTTTTTGGTGAGAACACTTAAATTGTACTTTCTTAGCAAATTTCTATTATACAATACAGTATTATCAACTATAGTCACCATACTATACAGTAGATCCTCAAATCTTTATTCATCTTACAACTGAAAGGTTGCCTTTTTTTATCATCCTCTCTTACAACTGAAAGGTTGCCTTTTTTTATCATCCTCTCCCCATTTCCCTTGCCCCTAGTACTGGCAACCACCATTCTACTCTCGTTTCTATGCAATCAGTGCTTTTTTCTTCTTCTTCTTCTTTAGATTCCATGTATAAGTGATCTTATGCAGTATTTGTCTCTCTCTATCTGGCTTATCTCACTTAGCATCATGCCCTCAAGGTCCATCCACGTTGTTGCAAACGGCAGGATTTTCTTCCTTTTTAAGGCTGAATAATATTCCATGGTGTGTGTATGTATACCACATTTTCTTTATCCATTCATCCGTTGAAAGACACGTAGGTTGTTTATATACCTTGGCTATTGTGAATAATGCTGCAATGAAAATGGGTGTTATACAGATAGCTCTTGGAAATAATGATTTTGTTTCCTTTGGATATATATCCAGAAGTGGGATTGCTGGATCAGATGGTAGTTCTCTTTTTAATTTCTTGAGAAATCTCCATACTGTTTTTGATAGCAGATGTACCAGTTTACACCAGCAGTGCATGAGGGTTCCCTTTACTCCACATTCTCACCAGCATTTGCTATCACTTGTCTTTTCGATAATAGATATCTTAACAAGTGTGAAGTGATATCTCATTGTGGTTTTGATTTGCATTTCCTTGATGATTAGTGATTTGAGCATGTTTTCATGTACATGTTGGCCATGTGAATATCTTCTCTGGAAAAATGTCTGATTGGGTACTTTTCCCATTTTAAAAATTGGGTTATTTGTTTTTTTGCTATTGAATTGTGTGACTTCCTTGTATATTTTGGATATTAACTCCTTATTGGATATATGGTTTGCAAATATTTTCTTCCATCCCATAGGTGCCTTTTCGTTTTGTTGATGAAAAAGCTGTGCAGAAGCTTTTCAGTTTGATATAGTCCCACTTGTTTATTTTTGCTTTTGTTGCCTTTGCTTTTGGTGTCAAATCAGAAAACTCATACCCAAGACTGATGTTAACCAGCTTTTTCTCTATGTTTTATTCTAGGAGTTTTACGGTTTGGGGTCTTATATTTAAGTCTTTAATCCATTTTGAGTTGATTTTTGTGTATGGTGTAAATAGGAGTCCAGTGTCATTCTTTTGCATGAGAATATCCAGTTTTTACAGCACCATGTATTGAAGAGGCTGTCTTTTCCCCATTGTATATTCTTGGTTTTTTTCTCAAAAATTAATTGACCATGTATGCCTGGGTTTATTTCTGGGCTATCTATTCTGTTCCATTGATCTATGTGTCTGTTTTTAATGCCAGTACAATACTGTTTTGATTACTATAGCTTTGTAACATACTGGTGACCCTTGAACAACACAGTTCTGAATTGCATGAGTCCACTTACATACAGATTTTAAAAATAGATATGTATCTCAGTACTACACAGTCCGATCCCCGGTTGGTAGAACCCGAGGTTGCTGAACTGTGGATGTAGAGGAGGGCCGACTGTAAAGTTATATGCAGATTTGTGACTGTGTAAGGGGTCGGCACGCCTAACCCTTGTGTGTTGTTCAAGGGTCAACTGTAGTTTGAAGTCAGGAGGTGGGGTGCCTCCAGCTCTGTTCTTCTTTCTCAAGATTGCTTTGACTATTCAGGGTCTTTTGTGGTTCCATACAAATTTTAGGATTGTTTGTTCTATTTCTGTGAAAAATACCGTTGGAATTTTGATAGGGATTGCACGGAATCTGTAGATTGCTTGGGTAGTATGAACACTGAAACAATATTAATTCTTCCAATCCATTTATTTGTTTCTTCCTCAATTTCTTTCATCAGTGTTTTATAGTTTTCCGTCTATAGGTCTTTCACTTCCTTGGTTAAATTTATTCATATGTATCGTATCCTTATTGATGCTATTGTCAGTGGGATTGTCTTTTAATTTCTCTTTCTGAGAGATTGTTGTATATTGATGTTGTATCCTGCAACCTTACTGAATTTGTTTATTATAGTTCTAACAATTTTTGGCGGAGTCTTTAGGGTTTTCTATATATAATACCATGTCATCTGCAAACAGACAATTTTACTTCTTCCTCTTGGACGAAAGCGTTCTTTTAAATGCACAGGCTGAATTTAGGGAAAGCACATGTGTGAAAGAGCACGATGCCATGCCCATGCTATAAGACTAAAAACTTACTTCCCCTTCTCCACAGTTGGCTGCTGGGTGCACTGAATTTCAGGAGCATTTAAAAGAGAAGATTTCATCAGTCATTCGGAGGCATCGATTTTAAATGCAATTACTGTATATAATTAGCTGTTTCATCTTCAGTGCCAGTGAATTTGGAATTTAATCTCTGATTGCATGAAATAGAATACTAATCAGCTTACTCCATCGAAGGGCTGATGGAGTAGTTTATTGGTTGGTGGATAACGCCAAATTCCTTACAGCCACTATAGATAAATGTCAGAGAGAAAAGGATGGAGAAAAGGCACCGGCTCTTATGAAATACTTAGATATCTTTTAACTCATATGGAAGACACAGTTCAGGTGTCCTCTTTTGGAGGCCCTCCCTCTGCCGTGCTCTTGCTGGGTGGACCCCATCACCGCCCTCACCTCAAATACAGCACCTACTCCAGCTTCCTGATTGTCTCCACGTCTGTTTTTCTTACAGGATTATAAGCTCCAGGAGGCAGGGGCCATGTCTTATTAAACTTTGTGTTTGTATCACCGAGCACAGTGCCTGGCATTCAATAAATGAATAAGTGGATGAGCTGCCAATTAACATCAGCAAAGGGCAGATGTACAAAATCAGCAGTTTATTTAAATAGGTGTTTTCTATGTCTCTAAAGAAAAATGAACCATTTAAATGATATCTACTTATCAGTCCTTTTCCAAGATAAGCCTTCAGCAAAACCCAATTTTTTTCATAGGTTGGGAGGTTCCTTTCCAGCCCTATAGCCAGACCCTTGTTATCACCAGAGGAGAATTCACAGAGTCCTAGATTTGCTGTGACACTGCCCCTGTTTGCAGGCTGCCTGGTGGATATCTGTATAGAGCAACAATCAGTAAAATCAGGAGATGAGTTTGAGGTTTCTGAAAAGAAATGCAGCCTCAATCCTCAAATTCAGATCACCAAATAAATGACTTGATAACAATATTTGAAAATATATGAATAAAGGTAGGCCATCAAGTTCAATTGTGGCTTCATGTATTGGCCTGAATTCTAGTTTTGGTTTATAGCATATCTGTGAAGTTTCTTTTAGTCATTACTGGGATGTAAGCTTCCTGAAGAGAAGAAATGTGTCTGTGTGGTTCAAAGCTGTATCCTCAGTAAACTCAACAGTGCCTGGATAGTGGAAGATGCTCAAAAATACTTCCTGAGTGACCGAATTTGTTCATGTGGTAGCCACTGGGATAGAAGCTGGCTTTTAAAAATCGTGAGCAGGGACTTCCCTGGTGGTGCAGTGGTTAAGAATCCGCCTGCCGATGCAGGGGACACGGGTTCCATCCCTGGCCTGGGAATATCCCACATGCCACAGAGTAACTAAGCCCGTGCGCCACAACTACTGAAGCCCGTGCGCCGCAGCTACTGAAGCCCGCATGCCTAGAGCCCATGCTCCGCAACAAGAGAAGCCACCGCAATGAGAAGCCCGCGTACCGCAACGAAGCGTAGCCCCCGCGCGCCACAACTAGAGAAAGCCCACGCACAGCAACGAAGACCCAACGCAGCCAAAAAAAATGTTAAAAAATCGTTAGCTACTTTCTTTTTTTTTTTTTTTTAAAGAAATTCACGTTCTTTTATTTATTTATTCGTTTATTTATGACTGTGTTGAGTCTTCGTTTCTGTGCGAGGGCTTTCTCTAGTTGCGGCAAGTGGGGACCACTCTTCATCGCGGTGCGCGGGCCTCTCACCATCGCGGCCTCTCTTGCTGCGGAGCACAGGCTCCAGACGCGCAGGCTCAGCAATTGTGGCTCACGGGCCCAGCTGCTCCGTGGCATGTGGGATCTTCCCAGACCAGGGCTCGAACCCGTGTCCCCTGCATTGGCAGGCAGATTCTCAACCACTGCGCCACCAGGGAAGCCCGTTAGCTACTTTCTTGTTTCCAAAAAAAAAATTTCAGTGGACCAACCACGAAAAGAGCATAGATGCCATAGGCGTGAAATGTTTTTCTTGTAATGATTTTTATCCCCAAAGGAGTAAAAGAAACCCCTAAAATCTGTAGGGAACATGAAGCAAGAAAACCTCCCCCGTCGAAACATGTCTCGAGTAAAGGCTTTCCCTTGGTGCCACAGGGGATGCAGGGGTGCCCCTCACAGGACTGTGGCAGCCCAGCTCACCCTGGGAGTGGCTTAGCCAAGTTAGTGCAACAGAGACCCAAGTGGTAATGCCAGAGAGAAACCGTAATGGCAAACGGAAAAAGGACATCCAGGGTCCCCCAGGCTGAATGAAGCGTATCCATCTGCAGGTGGAATGAATATGTGTAACCTGTGCGTGGTTTGTGATTCCCCCGTATCCCTCCTGCTGCGGAAGTGAGGAGAACAGCAAAAACCAAACAAAAACAAACAGAAACCTTGCTGTGGTTTCTGAAGACCAGGGTTTCCATAGGTGACCTGAGAGGTTTGTAATTTCCACATGAAGCCATTTGCCAAATGACTCATTCCAAAGCTGGAGGGAGAAAGATTGATTTTCCCATCAGCCCCCTCTCCGTTGTCATGGTGGCTAGAGAGACACTGGGGAACAAAAAAGGGGACATTCCAGTTTTTCCTGTGCCCGGTCTCTCAGCCCCAGTCCATTTGGGGAAAACGATAGCTCCGGATATGGGGTCGGTTTAGAGGATCCTTGGGGCAGTGGGTTTGGACCTCACCTCTGCAGACACTGATGACCCCCCGGGAGCTGCAGCCAGCAGAGCACAGACCTGGCACAGTCAGGGCAAAAGCTGGGTCCCCCTGGCCTACGTCCTGCCTGTTGGTCACTCACCCTGTGTGCACATATGTGTGTCTGTGAGTGTGTGTGCACACACGTGAGTGTGTTAGCAGGAGGAACGTGCAAGAAGAGAGAGGCAAGTCCAGGCCTAACTCTCAGCAGTTACTCACTCTTCAATCTGAGACAAGTCCTTTAGTCCTAAGAATGCGTTTTCATCTCGAATAAGGTGATAGTGCAGAACACGAGGTCCTGCACTCCTCAGACACCAGTCAAGCCCTCTCTGCACTGCAGTGAGCCATGAGAATGCTCACCCTTCTGCCTTCTGTGCTTCTTTTCTCTCTTTTTCCTGCAGCCGTGTCCACGGTTGGACGGCCTGGTGGAGCCGCATGCCCCCAGCTAGGGCTGTAGGCCACTGAAAGCAGAATTTAGGGCTTGCCAGATAGGACAGGCTGTCTCCACCCTCTATATGGGATTTATGTTGATCTGCAGCCCCATCAAGGTGTAGGTCACCTGTGTGGTTTCCACCAGCCCATCTCCTTGTCTGCAGCTGCCCTTCCTGTTCACCAAGCCCAGACATTGATGAGTGATGCATTCCCACCTGATAACTGAAAAGGCTTGTGCTTATAGAAGTTCTCTAAGTGATGATAGCAGTAGCCACTGAGGTGTACCCATCACTTTTGTGCTGGGCACTTGGCCAAACCCACTGCAGACTTCCTCTTATTTAATCCTTACGATATTCCTTAAACTAACTGGTATTATGTCCATTTTCCAGAGGTGGAAACTGAGGCTTAGAGAGGATAAAATCCTGCCCAAGATCACAGGCTCTCAAGCGGCAGAGCCTGGATTGAAACTTGGGAGGTGGGACCCCAAAATCCTTGCTCTGAATCGTAGTCAAGCTCAGTCAGCTACGCACTATCTCAGCCCACAGGGGACGCGTGGAGTTTTGGGAAAGGGAAGAAGTGAAGGATGAGAAAAATTGATTCTGGATGTACAGGTCCTGGGTGAGGGTTAACACACCCCCTTCCATTGCCTCGTATGTGTCTATGTTATTTTCCCCCTTGGTTCCCAAGGGAAAGGGAGTGAGAGTCTAGTTCAAGGCTGTCCCAGCACCATCCAGTTTCTCTGCCTCTGGCCCTGCAGTGACCGCTGGGCTTCTCTTGCTGCCTCTCCAGTCCTGCCAGGGGACAAGTGCAGACTGGGGACGGTGGGCGCCGTCTGGTCCAGGTGGAGCGCAGCAGGAAAGCTCTCCTGTGGGTACCCAGTGAAGTGAGGAGACGAGAGGTGGGTCCGGGTGACCCCCCTGGAGCTGAACTCCATCCTTACGCTCATGTCCACGCCGCCCATAGCCTCAATGGCCCTCGAGTTTCACACTCCACTGGACAGGGCACCGAACACGGCAAAGAGGACCAGGGTCTGCCTCCACCCCGCACCCCACCCCCCCCCACCGGGTCCTGCCCCTGGAGAACCGCAGGCAGCTATACTGAGAAGGGCACAGGCCAGGGCAGAGAGACCGGTTCTCCTCCCAGGCCCGGCACCACCTTGGCCACACCAGCAAACACATTCACCTTCTCTGGATTTCGGATTTCTCATTCCTAAAATGAATGAGGAGCTTGGGTTTGGCTAAGTCTCTACAAATTCCTTTCAGTGCTAAGACCCAGTGATTCTAAATCTCTCCCCTTCTGGGCAACCCCATTTCCATTCTCCTCCGGTGAACCAGCGAGGACCATCTTTAGTGGGGGTGATGGCAGAGCTCCCAGGAGGCCGGGGACCGAGGGCACGGGAATTACAAAATAGGAGGGGGATCATTTCATCATCTGGCCGAGGAGGAAGTGGTGCTCTCCACAGCCCCATCCCAGAGGCAGATTCCGGGGCCACAGAACTCTCAGGCCTCTTAGTGCGTTTCCAAAGGACAAGACTTGTGACCCCCCAGAAGCTGGTACCCCTCCACAGTGGAGACAGATGCTCACACAGGCAGAAGTGGCTTTTTCCCCAAATACTCCCTCGTTGTCACTCATGATTAAGTGAATTTAATGACACCCTCCCCCTGCACCAACCAAATGACTTCTCTCCAAATTTACGGTGTTCCAACTGTTGACTTTGTTTGATTAACTGCTCTAGCCACTGCATAACAATCTGGAGGGCTATTGTGCAGCGGGAAATAACTGAACTTCAAGGAGCTCTGTTTACATCCGGTGAGAGAGAAGGAAGGGATATTAGCTCGAGGCTCCCTTAACCCACTTGGCTATGCTACTCTTCAAAGTAAAATATTCCAAGATGAAAGTGGAGATCAAGTTACCAGCAAATAAAGACGTGGGGAAAATGAGGAAAGAGATATCACGTGGGCAACGGTTGACAAATCTTTCTTATCCGTGGCTCTCGGTATGCAGGGGATGCTCAAGGTTACTGCCCACGTGTTCTTCTGTCTCGCCGACTTTCTTAAAGCAAGATCAGAGAGCAAATCATAAATGGGGGCAAATTCCAGCCGGGTCTTTCAACCAGCCATTTTGCTCCATGAAGTGTCACAAGGTTACAGGATAATTGGAGGGTTTGGATAAGCTGGTGAGGGAATAAGGGCTTTTCCCAGGGATGATAAAAGCAGAGGAGCAGCTCTCTGCACTAAACTGGCTGCCCTGTTTCTTCAAAAATAGGTCCTCTAACGTGCAGAAGCAGAAATCGAAACCTCCTTAAATCCCCTCGAATGTTTGGAACGGAACAAAACACCTATTTCATGAAAGAAATTACATTTTGGAAGATGCCAGCGACAGGAGGCACCAGCCGCTTGGTCACCTAAGTGTTTTTGGAAAAGGAAAAGAGCTATTCAGCATGAAAGATTCAGGAATGTCTGTTGACATATTAAGGAAACAACCTCAGGGGACGACAGCTGACAAAGCTCCAAGAAGCATCACCAAGGGAACAGTGACGCAAACGCGTTCCGTTTTCACAGGCTGGCCCGCTGCCAGGCTCCCTCGCCTGACGGCTGATGTCATGCTAATCCCTATCTGGGTTAGCGTTGCTTGGATAGCAACTCAAGCGGCTCAGTCAGCTGCAATCAATAGCAAGCGCCTTTTATAGAAGATAGTAAAGGAAAAAATCTGTATACAGAGAGAGAGAGAGAGAACTTCAGATTCTGGTGTGCTCAAAACCTATACATTGTGCCAAAAATGGGGAAGGAAAAGAAAGGAAGGTCCAATACAAATCTAAGGAGCATCTAAACACACTCAGGTGTCTTTTTGTGGAGTAAGGCCAGCTGTCGACAAAAGATGCTACTATTTCATAATACTAGTTTCTTTTAAAGCATAACTAAGGAATATGCCTAATTCCCAGCTGAGCCAAAAGAGGATGGAAGAAAACAAGACATTAGATGGGAATGTGAAAATAATGATTTTTTTCATTATTGAATAAATTGACTGATTCCTTTTAAACCTCCGTGTAAAATATTGCCTTTGAAAAACTTCTGTCTTCAAGACCACTGCTTTCCAATTATTTTAGAATCAATAATAAGAGGAAGAATTATGCAAATTTAAATCAGTCTTGGATTGAACGCTTATGTCAAGTGTCCTCTAAAATGTGCTGAGGGGGCACTTTGCATTTTCTCTCTCAGGGATGGCAATTTTAACTGTCCGAGAGTGATGAAGAACCCATTTTAAAAACTCACTTCAATTATGCATATTCTTCTTTCTTTTCTAGGTTATACTTAGATGGAAGGAACCAATGTGGTCTTACAGAGAACACCAACGGCGAAAACATCCTTGGTTCCAAGACTTTCAGAGTGTAAATGATAATAAAAAATCGGGGTGCGGGTGAGAGGGAAGGATGAACGCCAATGGAGATAGAGTTAGTTTTAATAATAATGAGATGAAAATAATGATGATGACACAACACATTAGATGCATGAATCAAGTCCACTAGGATGGCAGTGACGTGATAAAAATGATGTATTATTCATCTTTTACATGTTTAAAACACTTTCCTTCTAAGGTAGTGGAGTTTTTTTCCAAGCTAAATGAAGTTTAAGCTTCAGAGAGTCTATAAACCACATGAATTTATATGAAAAGTTGATGGATATACACATATTTTTGTGGGAGGAGGGCTCCCACCTTTCATTAGCTTCTCAAAAGGGTCCAGCAGCTCCTCCAAGGTTAAAACTGATGAATTCTAAGGAGTTAAAAATCCTTCAGGAATTTGATCTCAATTATCCTTCACTTCCCAGTGAGATCATTTATTTACAATTAGAGAAAGTGGGAAATTGAGAGGCTAAGTTGCTTGCCCAAGGTCAATGAAGGGGTCCGGTCTACTATTATCTGTGACACTAGATCAGATGGTCCCCTTGCATGAGTTTCTGTGGCATGTCCATTAGTCAGGAATGTCCCTTTAGAGCACTGCTCACAAGGGAAGGACCAGGGGAAGCTCGGGATGCCTGCTGATGAGGTCAATTTCAACTCAACTGATCCGCCCCATTCTCCATCCTTTCCCATGCCCGCCCACTCTGCCCTCTCCACCCTCCCACTACCCGAAGTCTCCTTTCAGTGAGGCCAAGGCTAAGGAGAAGACTCAACTGCAGTATTTCAACATTTTAACAGTCTCCGATGAGAATGTAATTTTAGCACCACCTTTCTTTGATAAGGCAATGTTTGCTTCAGAATCTTGTAACCCTTCCTATCTGGCAGAAAGGATACAGAACAGGAAACTAGGGCACACAGATAGGAGGGAACTTCCCAGCATTGTAGAAAATAGGATGCAAATTTAGTTCTCCAGACTCACAGCCTGGTCTGTTCTACATTGACTTAGAGCAGCCCAGCCTAGGAATCGAGCAGTGAGTTCTCCAATTCTTCCTGCCTGACAGGAGGAGTCAGATGGCACAGGAAAGTCCTCAAGTAGGGAGCTGAGAGAAGAGAGTAGACTGGAAGACATGAGAGTGGGGATTTTTAATATTAATAATAAAAATTGTAACATTTGATGCCATTTTACCATTATAAAATAATATTTGCTCATTGTAGAAACTCTGGAAGAAAACAAAAGTGAAAAGAAGAGGAAGGAAAAAAATATCTGTAAGCCCGTTTCTTCCAGATATGATCCTAAATGAACAAATTTCCTCGTTGTTAGGACCTTTCCTCCTCTTCCTAACCCTGACCCTGAAGTCACAGACTCTCGGTTTCTTTGGGAGGAAAATGCAGATGATAAAACCTTTTTGCATGTCTCCCAGGGTTGCTACACAGCTCAGATAAGATTATGGATTCGAAAATGAGAAAACTTATTTGTAAATCACAAATATCTGTGTTATCAATATAAGGAATTCATACTATTAACCTTGCCTCGTCACCACTGTACTCACAGCTGCTAAAACTACCCCCTTAAAAACACTGCTTCTCAGGCTCATTCCCTGCTTTAGAACTTGCCGTGGATCCCTTTGGCCCCTTCTTCAAATCCAAGTGTCCCTGGTCAGACTTTTCTCAATCCAGAACCCAATCTCGTCTTTGGTACCACAAACTATGATCATTGACACCAATTCTACTCCATCCAGGTAAATCTTAACAACACTGGCCCACAAATCGTTTTATATTTTGAAACTTTCCATACGCTTTCCCTCATATAGGACATTTTAGCCCACCTTAAGATGCAGATCACTTTTAATGCTTCATTTCATGTCATTTCCATCAAAAGATGGCATGCTGAGGAAAATGGGTAACGTACACGGAGCTGGTTTTATACATGATCATTACATGACATGTCACTTAAATTCACATCCGTCTTGTGATTTTTCTCTTGCAAACTTTTGTTTTCATTCCCTACATCCTTTTCTAAAATGCTTGAAAAATAGATTTTTACAAAACATGGGATGTGAATGTCATTTGTTGTGCATGAATTTGCTAAGAAATCGGGTGTACCACAGCTGTTATTTTTTTCCACATATCCTACTCAATCTGTCATGCATTTACTATGTTTTATAAATATGTGACATATTTGGAAATATATTGTTCACATATCTTTCATGTTTTCCATTCAAGGCGTGCTAAAAATATAGTATCAGTTTGTCAACATCTTGCAAAGAAGACAAGATCTCCTCACTTGAAAATTCCAAGAGAGTCCAGAGTCCAGACCAGGCAGTTATTCCAAGAGATTTCACTTCCTGTTTCTCACTTTGCCATGTTTGGCGATGGCCCTGTGTCAGGTAGAAGTTGTGCTTTAAGCATCTCGGGTACAAAAATGTCTGAAGTGTGTGACTCAAAAGCAAGGTGGTTTACTCAGGCTGCTTCACGTCCTAGAATGTGTGTGCAACTGGACACAGGAACACAGGCGAAGTAACGGTCTGGGTTCTCTCAGGTTCTTTCTGATGATTCAGCACCATCCCACGGAGATAGTGCTGTTGGGACGTTTCCATTAACTGAACGCTCTGAGGTGTGCAAATCATAAAATGAGCTGGCTTCCAGATCATTAAAAATGCTTGTTTGCTTTTCCGTGTATATGACTACAGCCCTGGATGGAGGTTAAGTCATGTAGTTTCCTGGAGAGTTTAGAATCCAGGCATGGCCTTGTGTGTCTGTAACGCTTGACTTGGGGAAACTCAGGAGGGGATGGAGACATGGAGGGTAGAATCTAAATATCAGTTCTTTAAAAAAAACAAAAACAAACGTACTTGTCCTTTCTTGGTCAAAAGAATAAAGCAGTGGTTAAACCAGGAAAACGAGTAGGTGTTGTTCAACTCTTTTAAAATTATCTTCAATTTTATAAAGTACATCTGTCAGTTTCTTTTAAATAAGGGCAAGATTAGCCTAAAAAACCCATCCTCTAGATCTCATATTTTCAACAGATAGAACCATTGCAGTGACAACCACGATTATTACACTGTTATTATTTATTACATGTTTATTTCCTACATTAATCGGATCTTAACACATTAGCAGTCAACTCTTTCCTTGCAGGAGGGAAGCCTGCTCAGCGGGCCCTCGCTCTGCAAAGCTGTCTCCCCAGCCTGGACAGTATCAGCATTTGTTCTGCGCAGCTGCATGGCTCGGGCTGGCCCCAGACTCCCCAGTATCTATCTCCCTTCCTTAGTGTGCCTGGTACAGACACCCAGGGGACCAGGGGATAATGGAAGTTGGCTGTGAATGCTGCAGCAGAGACTTTTTTAAATTTAATTTTTATTTTACATTGGAGTATAGCTGATTTACAATGATGTTAGTTTCAGGTGTCCAGCAAAGTGATTCAGTTATACATATATATATATCCATTCTTTTTCAGATTCTTTTTCCCATATAGGTTATTACAGAATATTGAGTAGAGTTCCTCGTGCTCTACAGTAGGTCCTTGTTGGTTACCTATTTTACATATAGTAGTGTGTATATGTTAATCCCTACCTCCTAATTTATCCCTCCCCCCGCCCACCTTTCCCCTTTGGTAACCGTAAGTTTGTTTTCGAAATCTCTGAGTCTGTCTCTGTTTTGTAGATAAGTTCATTTGTATCCTTTTTTAAAGATTCTACATATAAGTGATATCATATGGTATTTGTCTTTCTCTGTCTGACTTACTTCACTTAGTGTGATCATCTCTAGGTCCATCCACGCAGAAGAGGTTATTGATCTAGAGCTCAACTTCGGAGTAAAGCTTTGAAGGAAGTTCAGAAGGGGTTCTTTCTAACGTGTGCCCAGAAAGGGCATCCCCCAGTTTATGGGAGACGCTTGGACTGTCTCTTGAGAGTGCCTCCCTGCTTATCACTGAAAAAAAAAAACAAAAAACCTGTTGGTTATGTGATCACACGTCCACCTTTTGAGATAGCGGTGTATTATTAATCACCAGCTCCTTAGCAATCTGCATCAGGACAATAAAACCTTTGTACCCACGGTTTGTTCTTTCAAAGCCTTTTCCGCCCATCGTCATTTTGCTTGTTCAGCAACCCCGCAAGGAAAGGCGGGTACTATTTCCCCCACTTTCCAGGTGGGGAAAGCTCACACAGCTTTTAGAGGAGGAGCTGGAATGGAACCTAGCTTTCCCAGCTCGTTTTTCTTTCCTTTCAGCCACAGACTCTTTGGATTGTGACCTATCCACACTTCCTTCCACCTCAACCCATGAAGACCTATGGAGGAAAAAAAAAACAACACCTTTTTTTCAGAGTGTGCTCTGGAAGAAACTTTGTGTCTTAAAAATATTAATTTATTGCCAATCACTAAATTCTCAGTGTCCATGAATTATTTTTCTATTGTTTGCCTAATGCTCTGCTAAGCATAATGACAGATCAAAATATATAAGACAACCTCCCTATTCTGAAGTAGCTTATTGTCGAAGGCAGATGGTAAGATGACCTCCACGGCCCCTTGCTCTCGTGTAATCTCCCCCTCTTGAGGGTTAGCAGGGCCTTAATTTGCTTCCAGCCAATAGGATCCAGCAAAGATCATAGGATATCATTCCTGTGATTTCATTATGTTATGTGGCAAAGGTGAAGGGATTTTGCAGATGTAATTAAGATCTCTAATCAGTTGCTGTAAGTTAATCGAAAGAGAGATTATCGTGGGTGGGTCTGACCTAATCAGATGAGCCCTTTCAAAGAAGGTCTAGAGGTCAGAGACTCAAAGCAGCATGTTCTCTCTCTCTCCCTTGCTGGCCTTGAAGAAAAACTGCCAGGAGATCTACACCTTCACGGAAATGAATTCTGCCCTGTGAACTTGGCCGAAGATGCTGAGTCTGGCCGGGACCCCAGCTCCAGGTGACAGGCTGATGGCAGGCTCCTGAGACCCTGGGCAGAGGACACAGCTAACTTGTGGTAGCTGTGAGGTCATAAATGTATGTGGTTTTAAGCTGCTAAATTTGCGGTAATTTGTTTCACAGCAATAAAAAATGAATGCACTTATGATCTAGGAAGGGGTTACTACTCAAGAGAATTTAGTTAAGTATCTGTAAAACCTAATATTTGTAAAAAAAAAAAAAAAAAAAAATTTTTTTTTAACTTCTTGGAGCATTACATAAATAAGATATAGAGGTGATATGTAACACTAATAATTATACCATGGTAATAAAAGCAGTCTTGTCATTTAGAAACAATAGTGACAGCTGTATCTTCTCTCCCTGTCTGTCCTTGTCTCATACACACAGTAGCTCAACCAACTGCTTATAGGAAGATCCTTTTAGTACCATTAGCAATCACATTTAGAAACATCAGATAACTATTCCAAGAAGGCATTTTCTTTTTCATCTTTATTGGAGTATAATTGCTTTACAATGTTGTGTTAGTTTCTGCTGTATAACGAAGTGAATCAGCTATACGTATACATATATCCCCATATCCCCTCCCACCTGCGTCTCCCTCCCACCCTCCCTATCCCACCCCTCTAGGTGGTCACAAAGCACCGAGCTGATCTCCCTGTGCTATGCGGCTGCTTCCCACTAGCTATCTATTTCACATTTGGTAGCGTATATACGTCCATGCCACTGTCTCACTTCGTCCCAGCTACCCCTTCTCCTTCCAAAGCATTTTAAATTTCTCTCACGGCCCGAGCTGTCACCTTGGAGAGGAAGAGTTGGGTTCTGTGCCAAATCACAGGAAAAGATTTCTCTGGAACGCCAGGATTTCCATAGGTGCCCATTCACCCCCTAAGCATGTAGACACTTTGAGGCAGTGCCTGAAACAGTGCCTGGATTAATAGGAACACAGTAGGCACATAGTAGGTACTCAGCAAATAGCAAATATACAAAAGTGGCATCTGCTCTGGAAAATAATGTTCATTTTAAAACTGTCAGATGGGAGGTGCTTCCCTGGTGGCGCAGTGGATAAGAATCTGCCTGCCAAATCAAAACTACAATGAGATATCATCTCACACCGGTCAGAATGGCCATCATCAAAAAATCTAGAAACAATAAATGCTAGAGAGGGTGTGGAGAAAAGGGAACCCTCTTGCACTGTTGGTGGGAATGTAAATTGATACAGCCACTATGGAGAACAGTATGGAGGTTCCTTAAAAAACTAAAAATAGAACTACCATAGGACCCAGCAATCCCACTACGGGGCATATACTCTGAGAAAACCATAATTCAAAAAGAGTCATGTACCACAATGTTCACTGCAGCACTATTTACAATAGCCGGGACACGGAAGCAACCTAAGTGTCCATCGAGAGATGAATGGATAAAGAAGATGTGGCACATATATACAATGGAATATTACTCAGCCATAAAAAGAAATGAAATTGAGTTATTTGTAGTGAGGTGGATGGACCTAGAGTCTGTCATACAGAGTGAAGTAAGTCAGAAAGAGAAAAACAAATACCGTATGCTAACACATATATATGGAATATAAGAAAAAACAAAAAAAGGTCATGAAGAACCTAGGGGTAAGACGGGAATAAAGACAGACCTACTAGAGAATGGACTTGAGGATATGGGGAGGGGGAAGGGTAAGCTGTGACAAAGTGAGAGAGTGGCATGGACATATATACACTACCAAATGTAAAACAGATAGCTAGTGGGAAGCAGCCGCATAGCACAGGGAGATCAGCTCGGTGCTTTGTGACCACCTAGAGGGGTGGGATAGGGAGGGTGGGAGGGAGACGCAAGAGGGAGGGGATATGGGGATATATGTATACATATAGCTGATTCACTTCATTATACAGCAGAAACTAACACACCATTGTAAAGCAATTATACTCCAATAAAGATGTTAAAAAAAAAAAAAAGAAATAGTGAAAAAAAAAAAAAAAAAGAATCCGCCTGCCAGAACAGGGGACATGGGTTCGAGCCCTGGTCCAGGAAGATCCCACATACTGTGGAGCAACTAAGCCCGTGTGCCACAACTACTGAGCCTGCGCTCTAGAGCCCGTGAGCCACAACTACTGAGTCCATGTGCCACAACTACTGAAGCCCGCACACCTAGAGCCCGTGCTCCGCAGCAAGAGAAGATACCGCAATGAGAAGCCACCGCAATGAGAAGCCCGTTCACCACAACAAAGAGTAGCCCCTGCTCGCCGCAACTAGAGAAAACCCGCACACAGCAACGAGGACCCAATGTAGCCAAAAATAAATAAATAAAATAAATAAATAAAACTGTCAGATGGCATAGAGAACAGACTTGTGGTTGCCAAGGGGAGGGGGTTGGGGGAGGGGTGGATTGGGAGTTTGGGGTTAGCAGATGCAAACTATTACATATAGGATGGAAAAGCAACAAGGTCCTACTTATAGCACAGGGAACTATATTCAATATCCTGTGATAAACCATAATTTGGAAAAGAATATGAAAAGGAATGTATATATGGGTATAACTGAGTCACTTTACTGCACAGCAGAGGTGAACACCACACTGTAAGTCAACTATACTTCAACAAAACAATGAATTAAAAAAAAGTCAGATGGAATGGTTTGTGCATTCATCACTTATCCATGGATTTGACCTGAAAGGTTACATTTTAGTGATCCTTTCTAATACTAACTTCGTTAGTGTGGACTTTTCTTGCAGTGGTGGTGATGCCTAGTGAGTGGAATGAGGCAGGGGAGTGAGAGGAAGCCTGGCCAGGTGGAGGGCATCCCAGACCTGCTCTGAGGACTCACCGTACACCTGGGGGGACAAGGCTCGTGACACAGCGCAGCACACAGCTGAGCCCACGGGTAGGAGGAACTGAGAATATTCGTTTCTGTGTGTAACCCTGTATGGAGCCCATTTTGACATCCAATGCAAAACTAATATTAATGCAACAGGATGGGGGTGAGAAGTGAACAGTGCAAAGCCCCGGGCAGTGATCATGTGGTGACTTTACAGGATGCCCCAAATAGCAGCCCCCCACTTACTACAGTTTGTGAGCTTGGCCAGGCCGCTTTGCCCACCCAAGCTTTCATCCGCTCAGCTGAAAATTAGGGATAATTATGTTGCCTACCTCACAGCAAAACGGTGATAGGGCTCCCACGAGAATGAAGATAGTTCACACTGACATGCCGAGAAAGGAAGGATGTGCCATGAATATGTATGATTATGATTCACAGAGGTGAACCTAAAAGGTAAAGACAGGAGTGACTGGCTGGGTGTTACAATGTCAGGGGAATGCTTCACAGTCTGATTCTGATTCCAGAAAATTCCATGGGCATCCTGGTGACCTCACTAACTTTGGTGCCTGCTGGTTTGAACAGGTAGACAGTACCTGGCCTCTGGGGCGCTGGACAGGCAAAGCCGCCCTTGTGCTATGAGTGAGCTGTGCGCCTGCCTGGTGGCACTGTCTTTGCCCGGCGTGGCAGTGGCCGGCGTGGCAGTGGCCGGCGTGGCAGTGGCCTCCCTCCCCTCCCCCAGCCCCAGCCTCCATCTTCTCCCTCTGCAGTGGCCAATCAGTGGCCTTCTGTGCTCCTTTCTGTCCACGCTTCCACTGTGGCTGGACTCACTCTGATTCACAAGCTCTGGATCTTTCCTGGGCAGCCCCAGAGCACAGAGACCAGGTGGGGCCCAGGCTTCCCGGGGAGCGGGGAGGGGGACTGTCTTCAAACTGAGAAAGGAAAAAGCCCTTGAACTAATCCGGATTTAAAATCCCCCAGTGATGGCCATCACGAAGAAAACAACGACCGTCACGGGGGAGAGGAGGCGGGAGGCCGTGGGAAGGCAGGCGCCACGCACACGTGGTGTCCGAGGTGGAGTCCCAGACCTTCCCGGGAAGGGAGAGATCCTTTCTGGCTGACTCCCCTGACTCTGTGTTTCCTACAATTCTACAACAAAGATCCAGGAACATGAGAAAAGGAAACTGAGAAAAATGTGTCCTGTAATCCAAATTTAAGAAAGAACAGGACAGACAATGTGAGCCAGATAGAAATGAGGCCAAGAGTGCTTTCTTGGGGCCCCAGCACTTTTTTTTTCTTTTTCTTTTGTGAAAAGTCCAAACCTGTTTAACTGCTTCGTGTGAACAACGGTTCTGGGATGCAGTTCACGATGGGAAAGGAAATCTGATTAGCACTGGCAACTTCACCTTCAATCTTAGGTCAATCTAGTCCAACGGCACATTAAGAGTGATTGCTACCAACTGATTCCTAAAAGAAAGAAAAGTGAGAGGACGGGAGGGAGAGAGAGGGAGAGGGAGAGGAAGCGGAAGCGGAAGCAGGGGACACAATTTAATGAAGGGTTATACTGAGAAAGGTCGTCCTACATCAGCCGCAGAAAGCGAGCATCCCTTCTCATTGCCGACCCCGATAAATCCCCGGGTTCCATTGCGGATGCATGGGCACTGCCAGGACCCCTCCCTCCACTCTCTATATCACGTTCCTGGTAATTTAAGTGATCAGATTTCTACAATTAGGACTGGAAATGTACTATTAACAACCCACATTTGTATGCTGTTCTACAGTTTGTGAAGCAGTTGTGTCATTGTTATCACATTTGGTCCTTCACCACCGAGCTAGGGGCAGGATGGGACTGGCCCCATTTTACAAGTGAGGTTGCTATACCGAGACTCAGGAGATTGCCGCTCGAGGAAGGTCACAGAGTGACAGGAATCCAAGGCAGAGACTGATGCCAAATCTCACGACCTTTCCCCTGTCCTGGGAGAATGGCCACAGCAGACACAGAGAGGGAAACAGAGGCACAGACTAGTATAGTGATTTAGTTACTCATTCACTGTGTAAATGACATAGTGGAGACCATCAGCTCTTAGCTAGAACACCTTAGAGTTTCGACCTATTAAAATCGACGCCGTTATCTAAGACAAAAAAGACCTCCAGCGACTTTACAGTTCTCATGAAAAGGGCTGTGTATCAAGAAAGCATTGGACCCAGTGGGAATCAGAAGGATTTAGCTGTGCTTTCTGTGTCATTATGTGCTAATATGATTATCTCATAGTAGCTATTATCTGTGTCCTATGAATAATGTCATCCCAGCGATTCTGGAGAATAAGAGTAGAGTTCCAGGCCCTTAAAAACAATCCTGGGCAGAGTCTGAGTAATCTAGTACCTTGAATCACAAGCAAGAGGCAAGTCTCAGTTTGGAATCAGAAAAGAAGTGATGCAAATCTTTTTAAGCTTTGGAAGGGAGGGAAGCCCGGGCAGACCCAGGATGTGACTTGAAAGGTTGGCTGCTTCTCTCCTGCTTGCTTTCCCCCTGGCCCGCTGTGGCCTGCCCTCCTGGGCCCACCCTCCGCTTCAAATCCTGCCAGATGACTGACAGGCCTGCAGGACCACGAGGCAGACCCAGACACCTCCAGGCAGGGCTGCGACTTCCACACAGAAGAAGCACATTCTGTGCACAGGTTTGCTTCGCAGACTGATTCAAATCCCAATTCAGGCCCAAATCCCAATTACTGGACATGCCGAATGTAAGGTGTATATGTTTTTCCCCTTCCAAGTTCTTTTGTTGCATTGCTTTTCCTACGGAGATATTAGGCTGTTTCCATGATGTGAGACATCCTTCCTTTCTAGAATTTCCAGGAAGCGCCGTTGCCTCCCACGTGTTAGATTTAATGTAATTCAAACTGAAGTTTGAGGCTATTTCTCCTAATTCAGGAAAAGTTGTGAGCTTGGCAGCTCTGATGGAAAGAATTTTTTTCTTTAATGATAGTGGATTTGGCGGTGGGGGGGGAGGTGTTTTTCTCATTTTGGTTGTGTGTATATGTTTCATAAGTGCATAGGAGAATTAAGCTCAAAAAGCAACTGCTTGGAGAGATAGAAGCTCTTGTAATTCGTGTTGTGCATAATGGATTTGGCAGGGCCCAAGCACAGAAATTTCCAGAAGTGTTTGCGTGGCAGCAGTTCTGAGCCAATTCACATTTTTTAGCTGTCCTGGCGAGCTGCCCAGCCTACAAAAAAAGTCTTGTATCTCCACAAGTTTGGCTGGCCTTTCTGATGAGTTTCCAAACTGCATGGCAACATTGGATGAGCTTATTTTCAAGTGCCAAAAAAACTCCTGCTACTTATATTGTTACCAAATACCAGATGTGCTTAATACAGAGTGGGCAGAGCCAAACCTAGGGTAATCACATAACCTATCATTAACATTTTCTAAAAACAAAAAATGCAATTGGAACCCCAGATTACTGTTTTTCTTTGTTTGCTTTACGCCCTATTACTGGAACCCCTAGGGTGATGGGAACAGGACTTCGGGTGGAAAGGCCGGCTCTGGCAGCGACAAGGACGCTGTTTACCATCACACCCCTGCACATCTGAAACATGTGTGCGAAAGCCTAGGCCCCAGCAGATTTCCTCCAGCCTCACCCCCTCACCACCCACCCCGCCGGGACGCAGCGGGCCGAGGCTCTCACCGCACGGGAAAGCCCTGACAAGTTGAGGTGTACTGGGACTTGACCTTGAAGGAGAGAAATGTACAGGGAGATGGGCGGGTAGGGTTGCGAGTTGGCAGATGAGAGGCTGGGCCAGAGTTGGCAGCTGTTGCTGGAAAAATGCAGAGAAATTCTGAAAGGCTTGAGGAGACAAGAGGATGCTGTGTGGCTTTGTCAGAGGCCCTGGCTGGGCTTCAATGGGTAGAACTGGAAGGAATTTCTCGATGCAAAAATCTCCAGTTCTAGCCCCCAGCCCCCCACCCATTGCTATAATGTCTCTTCTTTTCCTCCTTTCTTTCTTCTTTTCTTTCTTTCTTTCTTTCTCTTTCTTTCTTTCTTTCTTTCTTTCTTTCTTTCTTTCTTTCTTTCTTTCTTTCTTTCTTTCTTTCTTTCTTTCTTTCCTTTCTTTCTTTCTTTTCTTTCTTTCTTTCTTTCTTTCTTTCTTTCTTTCTTTCTTTCTTTCTTTCTTTCTTTCCTTCTTTCCTTCTTTCTTTCCCTCTCTCTTTCTCTCCTTCCTTCCTTCTTTCTTTCCCTCCCTCCTTCCCTCCCTCTCTCCCTCCTTCTTCCTTCCTTCCTTCCTTCTTTCTTTCCCTCCCTCCTTCCCTCCCTCTCTCCCTCCTTCTTCCTTCCTTCCTTCCTTCCCCTCTCTCCCTCCTCTCCTTTCTTTCCTTTCTTTCTCTCTGCTAGTTTTCTGGGAATCCAGTGGGGAGGGATGTGTGCCTGGCTTTTCTTGCTCTATCCCAGGCCATTCCTGCCATCGGGCTCCCTCTTCCCTACCTCCACGCCCTGAGCACTTGATTCTCCAAACCACTATGCTTTCTGTCTTTTAGTCCTGCCTCCAAAACTCACAGTTATGGAAAGGGCATCCTTCTCACCCCAAGGTGGGTGACCCCCGATAGACAGATGGCAAGCATGTGTGTTGGGCTGATTAGAGAGGAAGATGGAATATGGCAAAATGAAATTTTATGGATGGAGGGGGAATCTCACCATAAGGAATTTGAGAGTTAATAACTATTCTGAAAATATTGGTTATCTGCATTAGGACAACTGTATAAATAAAGGAATCAGTGACTCAACCCTTAGAGAGCTGTCTTAGGAAACCTGTTACTAAAAATATATTGTAATCCAACTGTGCCTTGCATGCCATTTTGCCAAGCCAAACTCAGCGAGAAGACTGCAGGCTTTCTCCACTGTGTGGCATCATTAGGGGGATAAACCATGAGCCTGGTCTAATGAGCAATGAAACACTTTGCAAATATTTGATTTAAGGGGATGCGAATAGTAAAATAATGTGGAACTGATGTCTGCAATGACTTTTGAACTTTCCTCCTAACTACAGTCACGTGTGTTTTACACATCAGCTGTGTTCCTGAAAAGTCAGGTTTGAATCCGTATGCTAAGTGGAATTATGTTTCAGATGTTCTAGGGAGACTCCTGACTTGGGGGAACCAGGAATCAGTGAAGAAGCTACAGACAAAGTCTCACTCACGACCGCTTTGTCTCTGCTCAGTTTGGACGCCCCCTCTGCCCCTGGCCGAGGCTGAGGCTTTGAAGATGCAGTCAGCATCGGCAGTGGCTCATTTCATCGCTGGGTCTGGGGAGGAAAGGGCTGGTCCTAGGGCAGGGTCAAGGGCAGGCTGTTTTGTTTTCTAGCAGCAAAACAGAGAAGGCTGGAGGAAACCACCCAAGCGCCAAGCTCTGCAGAGGGCAAGTGAAGTCGGAGTTTAAAAACAAAAGTGGAGGAGTCCATCTCCTTGAAGCTGTTTATATTACATAACTCAAATAAACACAGCAGTGCAGGCATGGTTCCCTCGGTGAGAGCCAGGACCACAGAGCCCAGAGGCAGACAAAGGGCACCTCCTCCAGCCTCTGGCTAGAAATGGCTCCTTTAAAACAACAACAACAACGATAATAATATTCGGGGACATACCAGGACACTTCAGGAGGATATCCTGAATAAATTAAGTAGAGGACTCCTTCTAATTAGGACTTGTAAGGTGACTTTCTTTTCTCTTGCTAAGGAAAGAAATCCTAATCAGAGCAATGGGAAGAAGCAAAGTTGACCCGAAATGGCTATTTTCATTTTGCAAAGGAGGGACAAGAGGCACTTGATCCTGCTGTGAAATCCTGCAGGAGCACAGAGGCCGCTTTCTCAGGCACTGGGGGGCAGCTGGCTTTCTGACTTCAGCCCCTTCTCAGCCCAGGGTGACGCAGGGGGACCCCAGCCTTCTGGGAATCATCGGGCAGTTTTATGGAATCTGCCTGAAGAATAAAAAAAATAAAATAAAAGTTACGCACTCGGTAAATGGACACAGACCTACAGGCCCAGCGTCTGAACGAAATCAGAGAGTCTTGAAATTGAGAGCAGGCAAGAACCGACTGCAACCTTTTTCGTCAGTCGCCGGCAGTGTCCCAGGACAGCAACCCTATCGTATGCCAGGGGACAAGAATAGAAAGAAAAATTGAGAACACAGCCCTGAGCACGGGCTGGTGGTATCGGTTGCCAGCAGTTGCCCCATTAGTAGGCTATGGGGACATGCGAGGGAAATTTTCTGTACGAGGCTTGTGTTTAAAAATATATCTTGCTTCAAAGCTGGCGCGGGAGTGGCTGGGGAACGAGAGCCTGCTTTGTCTGTGCAGAGCAGTTTGCTCAACCTTCTGTGATTTACTGCACGGCACTTACCTCTCTGAGGCTGCCCTTCATGTGCCACATGACAGTGACCAAGACCTCAACCTGGCTCTTAGAAAGCTAACATGTTGGACGATTCCTGGACGAAAGCCACGCTCCAGAAAGATCCTCCCCAGTGGCTTGCTGGAAGCACACGGGGCCGGGGATGGAGGCTGAGGGGAACGCTTCCCCACCAAGGCCTCTGACCCTTCTCACTTCATGGACGTGTCCCTGGGGATACTTCCTTCCCCATGTCCTTATTCTCAAAAGGAGGACACCAGTTCCTACCTACCTCCTAAAGGCGTTCAGGAGTAATAGCTAATGGAAATGACTTAAATGCCCTTGGCAAATACAAAGTTCAAGATCAAGTGCTGAATGGTGGCCTCCCTCACCTACCCTACCTAAGGCGTCACTTATGTGTCCCCCCTTTAAACGCTTTGCTGACAGACTGCTCCATGGGGTGTGAAGCTGGTCTGTGCCGAAGAAATCTCAGGTTCCTCCAGAGAAGTTTGCCTTTGCAGGAACTGCTGAAATCCTTACACGTCCAAACGCACATTCTGGGTAGGAAACAACAGGTGATGGGCTGCCAAGGCTGAGAGGCTGCCAGGATCCACCCATGGGCACCCAGGCTTTGGCACCCGTTTCCCAGGGAGAGATGAAAGGGAACAAATCAACACGGCAGGGTCAAGTTCAAGTCTGCCTCAATGAAACTCTGGAGACCTCCTTCTTGAAAAACAACTGGGACAGTGTGACAGCTGTTTAAGGATGCCAAAGAAAAGTGTCCCCGGGGAAACCTCCCCAGGGAATGCTCTGTTTCCAAGAGGCAGTTGTGAGTGACACACAAGACAGACAGCAGGAGTGGGGACGGCCCGGCCCCTGTGAACTCTCTAACGTCCCAGGGATCGGGACCACCCACCAGATGTGAAGTCTTGTATTTAGTGCCGAGGATGATGGCAATTATACCCGTGATGATGACTGCTGTTCTTCGATGCCTGTTAGAAAATAGATTGCTCTGGGCTTCCCTGGTGGCGCAGTGGTTGAGAATCTGCCTGCCAATGCGGGGGACACGGGTTCGAGCCCTGGTCTGGGAGGATCCCACATGCCGCGGAGCGACTAGGCCCGTGAGCCACAACTGCTGAGCCTGCGCGTCTGGAGCCTGTGCTCCGCAACAAGAGAGGCCGCGACAGTGAGAGGCCCGCGCACCACGATGAGGAGTGGCCCCCACTTGCCACAACTGGAGAGGGCCCTCGCATAGAAACGAAGACCTAACACAGCAAAATAAATAAATAAATAAATAAGTCAGGAGCTCTTTTAAACAAAAAAAAAAAAAAAAGAAAATAGATTGCTCTGAAGCCATGCCTCCTGGAAGGGTCCTTCCTGGGAAACGTTTACCACTTTGGACTCCTCACAGCTCCTGTGGTTGTTTCCTCTGGGGGTCTTTATCAACCAGACACAAATCAGGTTCTATGGTTGCCCGTTATGTGCGGCTACTTCACTTTTTTAATTTTTAATTTTTGGCCGCGAGGCTTGTGGGATCTTAGTTCCCCGACCGAGGATCGAACCCACACCTCCTGCAGTAGAAGCGCTGAGTCCTAACTACTGGACCACCAGGGAATTCCCTGCGGCTACTTTATAATCTGGTCAGTGGTTCCACATGGCAAGTGGGTGATGGGACATCAAGACAAGAAGATGGGGACAAAGTGTCCATCCAGAGATGCTACACCCTGGAGGTGAAGGCGGACCACACGACGGTCCCCGTTTGTGTGGGAGCTGCCACCTCTGAAGCAGGCTGGGTAGATGTCTCTGATGGAAAGCACTGGACTCGGGTCCCAAAGACCTGGATCTGACTCCTGGACCAACCACTTCCTAGCAGTGTAGACTGGGGCACATTAGTGAACCTTTCTGAGTCTCAGTGGTCTCACCTGTAAAATGGAGCTGAGACCTAGCTGTCAGGGCAGTTAGGGAGTTCCAAGGAAGCACCTCACTCCCAGAGACACAAAAAACATTAGCTGAAACAGCAAAATCTGATGCTGTATATGGGCGTGACCTCACCTCCAAGGGCGTTAAACTCAGTCACCTAGCAGGTAGGGTGTCCTCCTTTCTCACCCCCAAGAGCAGGGCCACAGAGCCCGGAAGTCAGCCTGCCACCTCCCCACCAAGAGCCGGTGATAGAGAGAGACCAGGCCGAGCAGGAGCTGTGAGTCCCCGGCGATCCAGAGCGCCTGCTACCACGCGGTTGTGAGCTTTTCCAGAGCGCGCGGGTTGGACCGTTTGCCTGAGCCCCAACGCTCCCGGCTACTCAGGGGGCATCTCTTTCCTTCAGGGCCCTAGGGTACCACTCTGGGAACTGAAGCCCCAGAAGAAGTACAAATAGAAGGAAGCTCAGCGTTATATTCTTTCTAGATGAATCTCCAGGCTGCAGCCGCCCCAGGCGAGTCCCAGACCGGCAGCAAACCTGTCTGTGTGAGTCTGCCTCAACATGCTATTTGGAAAGTCAAGATTTTCAATGTAAACTTTGTTCTCCCTTCCCATTCTTCGGGGATTCACAGTTGGAGCTCTTTGCAGCCCTTCCTCTCCACGTCTCCTTGGTGCTGAAATGGGAGGTCACACGACATCCCTGTAAGAACAAGTCCTTGGTGCCACCGTCCTATCGGAAGGCAGAGCTGAGGCGGCATCGGCTCCCGAGTTTGCCTGGGTGTTGGTTTCTCAGTGGCACTATTTTTGGCAGATTTTTTTATCCTTGTTCTTTATCACAAGCCCGTCGGGCAAATGACAGCGGAATTGCAAGCTTGAATGGGCTTGTCTGACAGGCCAACTTTTATCCTGGGCTCTGCTGCCTGACTTTTAAAAAGGAACTTCAAGCAGAGGATAGTAATTTCACAGCGATTCCTTGCTGTAATTTGCTTTTGGGTTTAAAATGTCGCGTTTCAATCACCTTGGCTGCGCGGCGTAAGGGAGAAGATGGGCCACGCGTGTGGTTAACGTCTCTGTAATAGATACACGCAAAGGCACTGCTTTGCTCTGAAGCAACAGCCCTTAGGAACACTGAGCTGCAGACCAAGGAACTCTCTACCAGCCACAGACAAGTGCATGCAAAGAGCTCCGTAACAGATGACCGGCTCCCGCAGAAATAGGACCACTTGTAATAGAAGCCTCACATGGAAATCTCCACTATTCAAGCATGTATTAGAATACCTTTATGCTCCAGGCTGTGTTAAGCGGAGGAGTTGGGGTGGTTTTAGGAAACCCTGCAAAGTAAGAGGATCTGAAACCCAGATCTAAACACAGTGAGGCTCAGATGAAGTCCAGCTGAGGCTGCAAAATCCCACTTGGATAAGGGGAAGCGGACGGGTACAGACCAAAAAAGAAAAAAGTACCCACGCTGATGAGGACTGGTAAGGCTGTGCTTGAAGAATCCTCTAAGCAAAAGGACAGAGGCTCCTGGAAAGGTCAAGGGACAGGGTTGTACCCAGTTTCGCAGCAGGAAGCAATGGCTTCTCCTGATTTATAATCTGCCCGTGGAAGCATCTCTCCCGTTTCTTCACCACCTCTCACCACACTCACGATGGAGGCCATACTGCCTGACGCTTAATTAGTCTTCCTGCCCGTAGCCTGTCATGTTTCATGTTTCTTACTCCTCACCTAGCCTGTGTGTGCCTTGAGGTCAGGGACCAACATCCAGCCCTCTCTGCACGCCCTGAGGCTCCTTCCCAGGGCTTAACAACTACCCGGAGCATATCAGAGCCCTTCACACATGGCTCATAAAGCTTCAGGAGTACCAGTGGGATTGCATAAGGCTCAGGCAGGCTATTTCAAGGGGAACAAATCCCAGCTCATTCTTGGTGGGATACCAGGCTGCTGACGATCTCTCCCACCCGCCTTTTGTGCCTTCCTGGCCGTGACAACATATGTTATATATGCCAGCTGAGCAGAACTCAATGCTCTCGGGCCTCTGGGTCTTTGCACACACTGTTCTCTCCACCTGGTTGCCCTTCCCCTCGTTCATCCATCTGTGGACTTGTCCACTCAGCTCCAGGTCAACCCTCCCCTCCAGACAAAGCTGCAGGCATCCCGTGGGCACAGCTGGTGACGCCTTGTGCTGTGTGCCCAGGGTACTTGGCCGGATGCGGCGACTGGGCCAGCTTCCCTGCCATCGGGTCGGTACCGCCTGTTGGCAGGTCTGCCTCTCCGTCGGGCTGTGAGTGCCTTGAGGGCAGGATCCACATTCCTCCTCATCCCTCACCTCTTGGTCCTCAGCACAGTGCCTGGCACCAGTACAAGTTTATTGAAGGAATGTGTTTGCCCACATTTGGTAGATCATGGGGAAGACGGGACCGGGGCCCAGTAAGTAATATGGGGACCGAGCAAAGGGGATCCTGCTGGGAGATAAGCAAGCTGCAGACAGAAGCAAGGCCCCGGGGCCCCTCTTGATGAGCTAGGGCACCCAGGACCAATCCTACATAGGATGTTTTGAGAAGTGATGCGATCCTTTTGATAGCTTGTCCCACTTTGGGGGTTTCTCTGTATTTCCTTCCAAATCTTTATGCAACCTTCTCTTACTGCTTTCAGGTACTCTGCCCACCAAGATCATTATTAATAGTTTCCAGGGATAGACTGGGGGGGTCTATAGCAGTGCATTGGCTGGGGGACCAGGAGGAGAGAGTAGCACTAGCCCTGGATGGGGGGGGGGGGTGGAAGAGGGGACGATTAGGATCGCGGACCCCAGCCTGGCTTCAGACCCCAGCCCTCCCCACGAGATGCAGTGAGCGGGCCTCAGCCTCCCTGCCTAGGCCAAGAGTGATGGCTCTATCGCCCAGTTGCTCAGAACACTGAGCAAATTAATGCATGGAAGCATCCAGAGCGGGGCCTGGCACATAGTAGTTGCTACTGAAACCCAGGTCCTGTCATCTGGAACCAGAAGCTGGATTCCAGCCGGGCTTTCTCCACGTGTGAGTTGTCTGACCTGAGTAGGTCATGTCACCTCACCTCTCCACTCACATTCCCTCGACTCTGATATGGAGACAGAAATGCTGACCTCGTGGGCCATTGTGAGAATCAAGGAGAGGCTGGGAGTGAATGTGTTTTGTAAGCTATGAGGTGCTTTCCGGAGGTGCTTGTGAAGTTACCTGGGTGAAGGTTGGGAAGGTGAGGACACCTCAGATATCCTGCCTCTATGGAGTCAATGATTGTGTATTAACCTTAAATACTTTACATTTCTGTAAAATGATGCTTTAATAGCCACCTGAGGGTCTATTAGGTACCCCTGAGCAAACTGTGACTCTCATTGTGATGGCCAGTTCTATGTGTCAAATTGGCTGGACCACAGTACCCAGATATTTAGTCAGACATTATTCTGGATGTTTCTGTGAGAGTGTTCTTGGATGAGATTAACATTTAAATCATTGGGCTTTGAGTAAAGCAGATTGCCCTCCGTAATGTAGGTGGGTCTCATCCAATCAGTCAAAGGCCTGAATAGAACAAAAGACCGATGGCCCCCACGGAAGAGGGAATTGTGCCAGCAGACAGCCTGTGGACTTGAATTGCAGCACTGGGTCTTCTGTGGGTCTCCAGCCTGCTGGCCTACCCTGCAGACTTTGGACTTGTCAAGCTCCAAAATTGCATAAACCAATTCCTTAAAAATCAATCTTTCTCTCTCTTCCTTTTTCTCTCTCTGTACACACACACACACACACACACACACACACGTGTGTGCACGCACGTGCACTACTGGTTCTGTTTCTCTGGAGCACACTGCCTAATACACCCATAAACATTAGGAGTCCTCAGATAGCTTTAAACTATATACTCTAACAGTCACAGTGAACATGAATTTCACAGGGTGCCACTTTCAAACACAGCTGGTCAAATCTAAGCTTGATTGCCCTACCTCACCCATTCCTTGCCATGGAAACCACATAAAGATTCTTACCCACAGGTCCCCCCAGCTCCCTCCGCCTCTTGACTGACCTGGTGCTTCCCCATGTGACCCTGCATGGTGTCTTGTGTTCTCCCCAAGGAACCGTGAGTATAATCAAGTCTTTAAACTGTCTCAGTCTCTCTCTGTCTTGACTTGCATCTGGTCTTACTAATCCCCATCCAAGGTACTATGACAAAACAGACCATGGCTTCAGCCCAGTGCTAGGAAAACCCTGGCCAGCATCCAGAGATGGGCGAGTGGGTTACTGTCACTGTCATGTGTCACTCTGCTAGAGGCCACGGTACTATTCTATGTGAGATCTGAGGCTGATAGAAACAGTAGTCAGCTTCTCAAGCAGCTCAGGCCAAAAGAACAACTCCTTGCATAAAACAGAAATCATCATCGTCATTATAAACACGATGTGGCCCTACAAAGAGCCCAAGTGAGCAGTATTCTCAATGGGACCAAACGTTCATCCTGAGTAAGGGTTTTTACTGTTTCCTTCAGGGCCCAGACGAGTGGCAGTCGCCCCTGCAGGGAGTGTTCCAGAAGCATCTGTGTCTGAGACAGAGCTCATTCACCTCACCTCGGGGGAGAGGAGGCCAGCTACCTCTCAGAAAAGAGTTAATTCACCCCAGGTGACTCATAAAGTCACAGAACCACACAATTACAGAACCTTAACATTTCAGAGTCTGGAAGGGAGCTGACAGGTCATCTGGGTCCCACACCCCTCATTTTAAGAATTAAAAAATTATCCCAGTGAAAACAAAGACTTACACTCACCTGCAGTTCTTATTATGGAGCTCCCAACGAATGCTAATTGAAGGACTGAATGGAAAACAGCTTCGAACTACAACCAGTGTTTATTTTGTGTGTTTTCTTACTGATGGAGGAATGGGTCCATCCGTTCATCTGCCCATTTGTTTATCTGTCTATTCATCCCTCCATCCACCGATTCCCCTGCCTAGTAAGATGTGAAGACAGCGACACAAAGAGCGCGGGTTTCGCTTGCTCACACTTCCTCCTCTTTCCTTCTTGTTTCCCTCTCTCACCCAGGCTGAAGAGGAGCGTTGCATGCATGTGTGGGTGTGGGAGAAGGGCCAGTTGAAGGCACTGTTGCTGTGGGTGTTTTGAACCTCTCCAAGTCCCTCACACGCCCACGGTCGATATCACCCAGCCAGGACTGCTTGACAGAGCACATGATAGAGGGGAACTTAACGAAGGGACCCAAGATGCTAGAGGGCTGAAAACAAGCCCTTCTCTTGTCTTCACAATACCTTCCAGTGTCAGAACACGGGGTCACTGGATGGAGCTCAGGACAAAGAAATGTAAATAAACCACTGCTGGAGGTGCCGCTTCCCTGTTTCCGACGGCCCGTCAGACTATCCACCTGGCTCCGGCTGCGGGTCCTGAGTTAAACGTTACAGCTGATGGTGAGAGGGGCTGGGTGAATCCATGATCAATAGTGATGTTGGTTCTTACAGGAGCTAAGATAAGGGTAATTAAATCCTGTGCTTCGGGCCATATAAACTGATCTCTGCAGGAGGGCGAGAATTAATTTAATTTCACATGCACAATCCTGTCCAACGCCTCCACCAGCTTTGTATGATAGACCCAGTGCGTGGCAGAGAAGATAGAGGGAAGGCAGAAAGATTTGTTCCGAGCTCCAGGTATTATTAACCACCACACAAATCAAGAGCTTGAACTTGATGGGGCCCAAGGCTGATCTAGGGTGGCAAATCCAGAGCTTCTTACAGCTTCTCCCTCTATTTGGTTTATTACACACAATCTGTACCGGGACTGTTTTCACACTTAATGGCAATCCTGAATCACTATCTACTTCCCATTTTCGCCTGCAAAACAGCAACCCAGAGCTGTGCTCCGCCATAAATACTCGGCCCCATAAAGCCACGGCTGTATAGATTTGCCTTTTTGTGCGTCTGTGTCTGATTCACTGGCGCTTTGGCAGCCTTCCAGGATCTAGGAGAGGAAAAAACCATCCTCAGCATCCCAACAGCCTCATTTTGATCTGTGATACTGAGCAACTCATTTCCACTTCACAGGCTCTGCTGAGCTGTGCCGCAGAAAGACAAATCCCAGACGAAGAGAGGGCGGGCGGGAGGATGGTGGAGGAGACGGAGGGAGGGGAGGGGAAAGCAGAAAAAGGCCGCATCTATTAAGCTGTTTTTCTTTTGGTGAAAAGAAGCATTTATCAGTGATTTCATATATCATGTGAGAGGTGGCTTCCTGCCAGTTTCCAAGAATCCAAACAACCCACTGACATCAGATGCTAAATATAGCTCAGCCTTTGCTTTAGGTGAATAAATAATGCTGCTGGAAAGGAATAGGTTCTCTTCAGTTACATGTTTATTATGATGAGGCTGTCAGGCTTGTGTAATCAAAAGAATAATGTCCAGTTCCAAGGAGGAATGGTGGGCAAAGAATCTTCAAACGGTTTCGGGAGGTCACTGATGGAGACCAATTCCCCTTGCCTTCCCAGATGGCCAGCTGAGCCTGGCCCTGGGAGGGAGGTGGGTGATTCAGTTGTTGGGGGTCTTCAAAGCCGTGATAAGTGTGTGTGTGTGTGTGTGTGTGTGTTGTATTTGCACGTCTGCCATGTCCTCCAAACCAATAAGGAACGGAGGCTGGTCTCTCTGGGGGAATACACAGAATGAAGACTTTCAAGGGCACAGGTATGGTCATGAGCTTGTCATGAGGCTGGGGTAGAGGTGAGTGGGGACTGGAGAGAGACCTGGGTGGGGTTTGTAGTAAAGATGGCCAAGACAGCCTCTGTGTATTCTGCCAGTCTTCAGGTAGGGACGCTTGTCCAACAGCGATTGGAGAGCCTAACCCCATTGCTCTCAGGGCCTCAGTGCCTTTGATTCCACCCCCGAGAGCTTTTATGTTTAGCATGTTGTGTCGAAGCCACATGAAGAATTAAGATTTATAATAAGACCTAGAGATTTCTGCCTTCTCTTCCAACACCAGCCTTCTCCCCGCTTATCCTCAGGCTCACATGGAGGAGGGGAGCCATCCCCAAGGGCTTGTAGGTACTTGGAGGAAGGGGCAGCTGTCAGGAGAAGAAAGGCAAGAAAATTAGTGTGGGGAGAGAAGGAGACAGGGAGTCAAAATAGCTCCTGGAAGGTGTTGGATCCCTACTAACATCTGCAAGATTTCTCTTCACAGTCAGGGATGCAATAGAGGTGGTTGCTATGGAAACGGGTGTAAAAGCAGCCCAGAGAAAGGAGAGGGCTGGATATAAAGAGGAAAGAGGAAAAGGCGCACAACACTTTTAAATCATCAAAGGGGAATACTCCAGCACTTTCCATCTCTGAGAGGAGAGAAAAAAGTCATTGAGCCCAGAGACTGTGGAATGCTACAAGCAGGGGAGGGGTCAGGGCTCTCAGACACTGTAATCCCTTTCCCCCCAAGCCTGGGTATTGAACCTGCTTTCCTGCAGTTAAGATCATCGACCAGAAAAGCATCTGCAGGCTGCTCAGGGCGGTAAACGCCGAAGTAGACCGCATGCTCTGCTTGGCTTGGTCGTGACCTTCAGTAACGACCTTGGTGAGATCAGGCTATTTTTCTGGGTCACGGTTTCATCCCCTACCTTCCTCCCAGAGAGGAATGACGAAGCACTTTGCTCAGGGAAGAAACGATAGTGCTGTTTAAGGCAGAGACATTTCAGAGTGTCAGGAGCTCTGGGTGCAGCTGGACAAGACGTGAGCTGCCCCAGCCAGTATCCTGAGCACATCCCAGTGGGCCAGGGCGGCAGAGGCCCAAGCTGTGTTTATACACAACCAACTTCACTTTGTTTCAGTGTGGGTATTAATAGGATGAAAGCATTTTCTCCGGCTGAGGAGAGTTTTAACAAGTCATCCATCTTTTATCCCAGGACTTACAAACACAGTGCTGCAGACACCGGCGCTCTCCAATAGAAATAAGATTCAAGCCACAAACGTAACTTAAAATTCTCTAGTAGCCCCATGAAAAAGGTAAAAAGAAACAGATAACACAAACTTTATTTAACCCCAATATATCCAAACTATTATCACTTCAATAAAATCAATTTGGAAATTATTAATGAGAGCTCTTATATTCCTTTTTTCATACTAAGTCTTTGAAATCTGGTGTGCATTTTACAGTTACATCTCAATGAGCCATGTCTCAAGGGCTCAGTAGCCACATGTGGCTGATGGCTATTGTATTAGACAGTGAGGCTCTAGAATTTTCCTTTATACATAGGAAGAAAACAAAGAAAGAACACAAAGAAGAATGGAAAATAGGTCTGTTTGGCTCAGGCACTGTTTCTAACCACTGGCCATGTCTCACTGTGGGAGCAATAATTACACACACACACACACACACATTTTGAACAGATAGTCAACCTCAAATACTTCTCTCTGCCGTTGAACCGTGGCCCTCCTGTGATTAAGATGAAGGAGAATTTCCATCTAACAACCTCAGTCTCTGGGCCAGTGAAATCAGACAAACGCAGTTCAAGGCACATCTGTATCCCTTCCTGAGTGTTCCTTTCTGAGACAGTTTCTTTACCTTTCTGGGTTTGCCTCCATTGCGAAATGGGAATGCTATTCGTTAGGTCACACAATTGCTTTTAGGGTTAAATAAGGTAAAGCCCTGTGGCAGGTTTAGCACAGAACAGATGTCCATGGGGGTAGCTCACTTCCTGTTCCTTGCCCAGCTTGGGTCTATCAGTCTGCCCCTGAGTATCTAATCTTCTCGAGGCCTCTGTGAATGAAGAAACTAGAATGGTACATTTCTTCACATGGTGGGAAACCACTAGAGTAGAAACAAGACTTTAAGGACAGGAATCGGCCTTCTTTCACCAATTCAGTTCAAGCTAATAGCTGGGTGTTTTCCTAGCGCAGAATGATACTAAGACTCAGTCAATCAGAAAGAGCCCTTCTTGAGAAAAGACTCTAAAAAAGAATGAATATATATACATGTATATGTATAACTGAATCAATTTGCTGTACACCTGACACTAATACAACATTGTACATCAACTGTACTCCAATAAAATTAAAATTTAAAAAAAAACAAATTAAAAAAAAGAAAAAAGAGCCCTTCTTTTGATGGTCATGAACTACATGGTAAGATATTTAGAAAAGGAAATTTAAATGTGTCCTTTATCACAATAACCAAGACATGGAAATAACCTAAATGTCCATCGACAGATGAATGGATAAAGAAGATGTCTCACACACACACACACACACACACACACACACACACACACAATGGAATACTATGCAGCCATGAAAAGAACGAGATAATACCATTTGCAGCAACATGGATGGACCTAGAGCTTACCATACCAAATGAAGTCAGACAGAGAAAGACAAATATCTTATGGTATCACTTATATGTGGAATCTAGAATAGGACACAAAAAAACTTATCTACAAAACAGAAACAGACTCACAGACATAGAGAACAGACTTGTGGTTGCCACGGGGGAGAGGGGGTGGGAGAGGGGTGGATTGGGAGTTTGGGGTTAGCCTGTGCCCGAGTGCCCCCTGTGTGGGCAGAGCCCCTCCGGAGTGAGGTGCACACCTCAGCACCACCATTAAGCCAGCACCCCTTGGGCCTCCTGACTCCCCAACTCCCTGCAGAGGTGGGAAAACTGGGAGATTATGGAGAATGGCTCCATTCTAGGGCAAGTTTAAGTGTGAGGAGGCAGGGAGAGTCGCCCCATCATTATTCTGGTCGTTGTTCCTTCTGTGAAAGTGGCAATTTGAGCATCTACTCCAACCTCTCATCTAAAAAGGGCCAGCGTGTTCCAGGGAAGGAATCACAGGCCAGGGTGGTCACTGGGGGCAGGATGGGCCCGTCTGGTGTCCACAGGCTGACACGCCACCCTGCTGCCCCCCATCTGGATGCGAGTCAGGCACTGCCAGCTGAGTAGGAAAGGAAAACCCAGAAAAGCGTGTGTCTGGTGACTGGGAAACATGGAGAGGCCTTACAGGCCTGGAATAGCCATGAGCCTGCACGGGCCTGGCAGTCAGGAGGAAAGAGGCTGGGCCTGCATTTCCACAGGCCTCTCCCAGGCTCTGGGGGCTCAGGCCACCCCAAAGTCCCGGAGGTTATGTAATTGAGTTCCTAAATGGATCAAAGGCAGAACTCCAGACCCCTCATTTATGCCCAAGGACGGAAACACTGGATTTCTCCTGGGAACTTCTGGTTTCTTCTCTCTGTTCCTATTCTTTCCAGCTGCTGTCAGAGGAGGAAGAGGCCTTTCCAAACAGACATCTGTCTTCCAGTGGATCTGCCTCTCCAGACCCCACCCAGGGCTGCTCTGAACCTCACAGAGAATGATGCTAGGAGATGCCCCGCAGGGGACCCACCTCCCAGGGCTGCCCTGGACCATCCTGGGTTTTAGCTCTGAATGTCCTTCTATCCCGGGAAAGCCCTCATCCTGGCCCAGCTGGGACGGTTGGGCACTTGCCCCTGGTTCCAGCTTCCTTCTCAGCCCTAGAGCCCAGGTTGAGAGGCTCCTGGGCAGTGACTCCATCAGGAGATGTTCGTGAAAGGAGGGGCCTTCCTCTCCCCACAAAGAGCTCTTTATATTCTGGCAGCAAAGGAAAAGCTGGGCGTGGGCCTTTACCCCACTGCCTCAGCTGCCTGACCGGGAATAGGAGCTGGTCAGGAGATGCAGACGGCAGGGGGAGAAAGCTTCACCTGCCCCACTGCACAGACATGCTCGAAGCCCAGGTGGGCACTTGGTACCCTGGCCTGCTGGCAACCTCAAAGCATCTCTACTCCTCCAGCTGGGCTTCGGGTCATCAAGACCCAGGTAGTGAAGGGGCAGGAGACGACGGTGGGAGAGAAGTGGGGTGTCATGTCCTGGTCCCTGTAGGTGTATGCAGTGGTGTGCTGGTAAATGTTTAACAACGGGCTCTCTGGTGTGCAGCAGAGCCCCGATTTGTATCATTTGCCAGTGTCTTTGGTGTAGATGCTTCATAGCTGATTTCCAGATGCCAGTGTGATGTCGTTGAACGGGGATGGGGACGGATGCACGCCACGGGCTCTCGTGAGCCATGGGGGCTGTGTCCTTGTGCCGTGTGTACTTAGCTGGCTGTGCCCACTGAGTGATCCAGCCAGGCCCTGCATGGGGCGCTTGAGATGGATGAAACTTTTGCTGAGTGCTAAGGTGAGGCTGAGAGTTTTGTTTTTTCTCTTTTTATGCTTTTATTTATTGTTTTAAATTTTATTTTAATTTTTTAAAAAGTTTGATTGGAGTATAGTTGATTGACAATGTTGTGTTAGTTTCAGGGGTACAGCACAGTGAATCAGTTATACATGTACATATATCCACTCTTTTTTAGAGTCTTTTCCCATATAGGCCATTACAGAGTATTGAGTAGAGTTCCCTGTGCTATACAGCAGGTCCTTATTAGTTATCTATTTTATATGTAGTAGTGTGTATATGTCAGTCCCAATCTCCCAATTTATCCCTCTCCCACCTTTTCCCCTGGGTAACCATAAGTTTGTTCTCTACATCTGTGACTCCACTTCTGTTTTGTACAAAGTTCATTTGTACCTTTTTTTTAGATTCCACATATAAACGATGTCATATGATATTTGGAGGCCGAGAGTTTTGAGTGCCATTCACCAATACCAGGAAACTAACTTACTCGCTGTGACCTTAAACCTGTGAAATGAGATTTACCCAGAATTGGGAGTTATAAGTGATGGGATCAACTCTCAGGAAATGAATGATCTAATTGTGAATGGTGTCAAAGGACCTATTCTATAAGCAAGCAAGGCAGACTCCGATCTACATTCTCCTACACAAACAGTAGGAAATGTGGGGCATTGTGTGATACTCACTGAAAAAAATAAAATGTAAAAGGAAAGCAATGAATTTTCTTCGACATTAGGAAACATTATTTTTGTGGGTATAACCCAGAATCAATTATTAAACCCCTTTTGAATAAAGCATAACGTGTAGTAAACTGCAAGGAGGGTTGTTCATTTAATGATAAATAAAATGATGTTTGACCAATTTGATGAAGACGGTAAGTCAAACTTAAATGTTCTGGCCTTTGATGTTGCCGTAACGACAAATCTTATTAAGGAGCTTTTTACATTTAAAATATGAAAAATGCAAACAAAATTTAGTAGTGAAAGTAAAATTAAATATTTAATGACATAATTAAGTCTATTAATGGTATGTTCTTTATTTTTCAGATTAAGTATTCACAGCGATGATCATCTCTTTCATCTTTGTTACTTAAGCAATGTGTTTTTCATAATTATTTGTTAGGTATTTTCATTAACATTTGATGAATATTAATAGTTAAAATAAAAAACAGTTTTTTATTTCTGTTGTAATGACTTTGCGGAGATAATAGTGTATAACTGTTTATAATGTGTTCTACTTGTTAATGTTTAGATCACTGATTTTGTTGCCACAGAGTGAAAACGTGGATCTTTATAGGTGATAAATGACAATTGTCACATTCTTCCACTATTCTTTATTTATTTATTTAATCTACTATTCTTAATGTAGCTCCACTGTGGGAGAAATATGAATTGCAAACTCACAACTAAAACTAATAAGTCGTGTTTTAGGTTTAATCCTATTATTGTGTTAATAATGGCTTGCCTATCTGTTTAGATGTCCTAATTCGTTTCCCATTTTTTAGCTCATTTACCTCCCCGTTTTGGCCCATCAGAGCTCATACGGCTCTGGGACATTATGTCTCCATGACATTTAAGGCTTAATATCTGATGGCCTCCCAGATATTTTTCTTCTGGGACGAAGGATCAGGGTTTTCCATCCTGGACAATATAAAGCAAATGCATGTGGGTTTCCTAATTTTCCATTTTAGACAGTGATGGTGGAGAGCAAACAGGAATGGGTCCGGGGCTTCCCTGGTGGCGCAGTGGTTGAGAATCTGCCTGCCAATGCAGGCGACACGGGTTCGAGCCCTGGTCTGGGAAGATCCCACATGCCGCGGAGCGACTAGGCCTGTGAGCCACAAGTGCTGAGCCTGCGCGTCTGGAGCCTGTGCTCTGCAACAAGAGAGGCCGCGACAGTGAGAGGCCCGCGCACCGTGATGAAGAGTGGCCCCGCTTGCCGCAACTAGAGAAAGCCCTCGCACAGAAACAAAGACCCAACACAGCCATAAATAAATAAATTAATTAATTAAAAAAAAAAAAAAAAAAGGAATGGGTCCAATCGACATGAGGGCATGAAATGCGTATGGTGGTTGTGCCTTGGTTCACCAAGTGTGGCGGCCACGTTGCCATCAGCAGCACGGAAAGCTTGCCACTTCCAGGGCAGCCCAGGACCTGCGTTTTCTCCAGTCCCCACCTCTGGCTCCCACTCCTTGGGCTGCTGACCACCCCTGCAGCTTCTTCTGAAACCTGAAGTGCATTTTCCCTGAGGATGACCAGCAGGAAGGTGACAGTAGTGTACCCCAGTCTCATGATCAGGCGGGCCCGCAATCGCGATTCCAAGCCGTTCTGATCCAGATCCCTGCTCAGCATTCTGTGATGGGCGAGAGCAGGCCTTGGAGTGCAGACGGAGTCGTGCTAATCAGAACAGGAGGTCCTTTGGCTTTCCTCGGAAAGCATTTTCTCCTCTGCAGAAGGCATCTGCATTTTTTTTTTTTTAACATCTTTATTGAAGTATAATTGCCTTACAATGGTGTGTTAGCTTCTGCTTTATAACAAAGTGAATCAGTTATACATATACAATATGTTCCCATTTCTCTTCCCTCTTGCTTCTCCCTCCCTCCCACCCTCCCCATCCCACCCCTCTAGGTGGTCACAAAGCACCGAGCTGATCTCCCTGTGCTATGCGGCTGCTTCCCACTAGTTATCTATTTTACATTTGGTAGTGTATATATGTCCATGACACTCTCTTACCCTGTCACATCTCACCCACCCCCTCCCCATATCCTCAAGTCCATTCTCTAGTAGGTCTGTGTCTTTATTCCCATCTTGCCACTAGGTTCTTCATGGCCTTTTTTTTTTTGTTTTTCCCCATCTGCATTTTTAAAGCCACAGCTTGCTGGAAAGAGTTCTGAACCACAAAAAATGTACAGGAGGAAGGAGAGTTTCTTCTAGCCATTAACAACCTATAGATAACTTGTCATTTAAGTTTACAAGAACACATATGCGTTTCAGTAGCAACTACAATTACAATTTATTGAGAACTGGCCTTCTGGAGGGCTATTTCTGACTCTCGTGCAAACCCTGCAAAGTGGGAGAGATCACCCTGTCTTATGGATAAATGGAAGCTTGGTGTGTAGGTTGGACACTCAAAGGGTTCACAGGCGTGGATGGGCGCAGCTGGGATGCAAAGGCAGGTCTTTCTGGCTCAAAATCCTGTGTTCTTCTCACCACAGCGTGATCTTACCTCCTTCATCAGCTATTCCCCTCTGTGGTCATATGAGACACAAGCTCCAGATACATCTCATAACTGTATTAAGAAAAGCCGAATATATGTATAACTGTACACCTGAAACTAACACAACATTGTAAATCAACTATACTCCAATATAAAGTAAAAATTAAAAAAAAAAAGAAAAAAAGCCAAACACACACAGGCACAGGCAAAAGGACAAGGTCCCCCTTGTTTATGAAGCTGATGCAAGACCCTGGTGTGCAGGAAGACACCACCGGAGGTGGCCCTGGCCCCGCTGCCCTTACAGGTACGCCAACCCTTTGGCCCTGATGGGAAACACCATGCCCTGCTCTCAGATTTTTAGGCGGGGGCACTGGTCACCTGGGCCAGCCTTAGGTGTCTGTGGGTTCCCCAGACCTCTACAAACAGCTGTCCTGGAATATCTAAAACTCAAAATTTTATAACATGTGCTTAAACCATTCACAGTGAACACTTAACAGTTCTGGTTACAGTAAGTCCCCTACATACGAATGAGTTCCGTTCTGAGAATGCGTTCGTAAGTCCAACAAAGTTAGCCTAGGTACCCAACTAACACAATCAGCTAGATTGTACTGTACTATAATAGGTTTATAATACTTTTCAGACAAATAATACATAAAAAACAAACAAAAAATAAAGAAAACATGCTTAATCTTACAGCAGAGTACCTTGAAAAGTACAGTAGTCCAGGACGACAGCTGGCACTTCTTAGCAGTACCAGCTACATCACTGCTGCTTTTACGCTTGCTTCCGACATCCTGGGTTTGAAATGAAGATGCTGTACTACCGTACTCCATACAGTACTGTACAGTGACGTACACAAAAGCACAACCACTTGCAGAGGATGCACGCACGTGACCACGTACGCCAGACACGTGAACTAACTGACGTGATTGGACATGCGAACGTAGGTTCGAATCTTTGAAAGTTTGCAACCTGAAGGTTCGTATGTAGGGGACTTCCTGTATTTCCAGCAATGACATCCGCTCTCATGTCACTGAGAGCCTGGCTGCTGCCCCCAAAAGAGAGCGGAGGGCTTCCCTGGTGGCACAGTGGTTGAGAATCTGCCTGCCAATGCAGGGGACACGGGTTCGAGCCCTGGTCTGGGAAGATCCCACATGTCGTGGAGCAACTGGGCCTGTGAGCCACAACTACTGAGCCTGTGCTCCGCAACAAGAGAGGCCGCGACAGTGAGAGGCCCGCGCACCGCGATGAAGAGTGGCCCCCAATTGCCGCAACTAGAGAAAGCCCTCTCAAAGAAACGAAGACCCAACACAGCCAAAAATAAATAATAAATAAATAAAAAATAAAAATAAAGGAATTCCTTTAAAAAAAAAAAAAAAAGCGAGCAGAGACTGCGAGACAGGGGCTCAATCCACACCAGGCCCTCGGAAAGTCTACTGGCCCAGGGGGCAGCACCAAGAACCCATTTCAACGTGCTCCGTGGCCTCAGTTTCCCCCTTCTCGCTTTGGGCACATCTGTCAAGAACAAAGCACATGTGGGCTCAACAAGGACAAATATGGGATTCCAGCACCCTGGGGTGAGCCGGCCTGCTCAGCCGGGACCACACAAGGTGACGTCAGGCCTTCCCTTCGCTCTCCTCTGTCATGTCTCTCCTTGTCGAGCCAGCTATGTGACCATTGTTTATTACCTACTGAGCCCCAGCACCATATTTGGCGCTGCACGCAAGATGGATAGATTCTTCCTGTCACCGGCCTCGCTCGGGTGGCAGCTCTCCAGGTCTCCTCCCCACCCGCTCCCCTCCTCCCTCCACCTTCCAACAACCCCAGAGGGTCTGAACAGGCCTCCCCGCGGGGCGGCTGCAGACCCTTTTGAAGAAGCCGGTTCCGGGAGAGGAGGGAGCCGATGACAGATGCCCAGTGGGCCTCTGTGATCAGGAATGGGCCGGGCCCCAGTGAATCATCTCTGCCATGGAAGCTGCTGACAGCATGGAACCTTTCTGGAGTCATCTGCCTCCCGACCTGCCCTCAGCTCTGTCGTCTTCAGAGGAGAGAGGCTTTCAGACAGAGAGGCCTATGATTCCCAATATTCGGTGGGTGGGGAAAAGCTGAGATGCTAGGGTCAATTATACGGCCTGATGGCGAAAAGGTCAATTTGGAGAGTAGAATGGGCGTGCGCAGAGCCGGAAACCATTTTCATTGTGTCCTAAAGCTTCACGGTGACTCGATTTTGCGTTGGTCCTATAGGATTGTTGTGACATCGAATAAGGACGCTTTGGAAAGTTGAAAGACAGTGAGGCAGAGAGAGATGTCCCAGTTGCGAGACTGGGATGCCCAGTCCTTGCCCTGTCACCCGAGTATCAACGTGACCTTAGGCATTGTGTCCTGAAACTTACTAACACCCGTCATTTGAAGGCCAAGCTCACTGAAACTAACCTGGTGAATATCAGTTTCATTAACTAACTGAAGATAAAGAGAGGTTTCGGGAGCTAAACCTGGAGGTTGAGAGCCTGAAGTTGCAGATTAAGGGGTGGGACGTGGTGAGTACGTGCAACATGCCAGGCTCTGTGCTATGCCGTCCCCCCGCTGACCTGGAAGTTCACGGGTGAGGAGGGTGGTGCGAAGACGGTTTTTCCAACACCAACCAACCAGTTCTTGGATTCTCCGACACCAACTGGGTGTCCTATAATTCAATCCAATTCTGACACTAACTGCCCGTAGTTAGTACAGACCCCCACCCCCAGGTCAAGGGCTCAGTGCCACTGGACTGCTCCCATTTCAGACACCCACTGCAAATGCGGTCCCCAGCTGACTGCAAACTCAGTGGTTCCCATGACCTGCCTTCATGTTCAATAATATACTACAAGGACTCACAGAACTCAAGAAAGTGCTAGACTTCTGATTACTGTTTCTTATAAAGGATAGAAATGAACAGCTAGTGAAGAGCTACACGGAGCAAGAACCAGAAGGGTCCCCAGCACAGCAGCCTCCGTCCCCGTTGAATTGGGGTACACCACCCTCCTGGCACTTGAGTGTGGTCCCCAGCTCGGAAACTCCTCAACTCTGTAATTCAGGGATTTTTATGGCAGTTTCATTAAGTAGGCATGATTGGGGATTGAACTCAATCCCCAGCCCCTCTCCCCACCCTGGAGTTGATGGTGAGGTGGGGTGCGGCTGAAAGTTCCAACCCTCTAACCACGTGTTTGGTTCCTCTGGGAACCCCTGTGAGCCATCTGATTAGTATAAACTCAGCTGTGGTCAAAATGTTATGAATAACACTCTTATCACTCAGGAAATTCTAAAGGTTTTAAGAACTCTGTGCCATGAACCGGGGACAAAGACAAAAATATATCTATTTTTCTTTATTATAGCACAGGTAGACAGAAATGTACATGCCTGTGGTGATTGCTATGGAGGGCTAAGAAAAGGTGATACTGAGCATCCCTGCCTGCTGGCTGGGGAGGCCCTAAAAAAGGAAGTGATCTGTGAGGCAACCGTGTGGGCAAAGGTTCACTATGGCCACAGCGCAACGTGCCTTTGAATCCTAATATCTGTATGACATTGGACAGGTGACCTGCACCTCCAAGCCTTCATCATCCCATCCATAAATGGGGCTAATAACTGCCACGCTTCAGGGTTGTGATGGGATATAATGAAACTCTTTAAGGACAACCTTCACCGTGCAACCATGCCTTGCACATATTAAGCACTCGATAGATTTAAGCTGTTAATACTGGGTGATGATGATGATAATGATGAAGGAAAATGTCCGGGGAAGAGTGAGAAATTGTATGTGGCTGAAGCACTTGATATAGAAGTGGCCCCAATTACCTTGTGATCCGTGAGACACCCGATTACTCGGGCAGCCACACGCAGACCACCGGACACCTGGCTCCCAGACGATTACGGAGTGGTCCATGGGGGGACCTCTCCTCCTCCTGCTGCGGGCACTGCAGGGCTCCCCTCTCTGGAACAGCTCCCTAATGCCTCAAAATGTTGCCTAGTTTAGCTGGCATGGGATCCAAATTTGACTATGCCCCTAACTAGCAAGAGCTACTGTTTGAAACCGCCATAAAAGAGACCAAAAATATTTTTTTAAACAAAGCAAAAACACTCTGTATCTAATCAAAACAGGAGAGAGAGGGCCAAGTCTTTGTGAGACGGTCTTCCTGCTTGGGGTAGATACGCCTGACATAGGGCCACGGGAGGCTAGGTGTTGGGGTGCCCCAGACGCTTTGAGGGAGGGTGATGGGGAGACCCCAGGACCGGAGGTGGCCTGCTGGTTGGGGGGGGCTCGTTGATCTAGGAGGGCCCCGGGCTGGTCTTGGGAGTGTGGCCAGCTGAGACCTCCGGGCTGAGCCGAAGGTGAGCCCAGCATGGAGGACGCACAGGTGGTCCCTGAGCTGCACCGGTTGCCCCCTCCACCCCCAGGTGGCATCTTCCCCTCCCTGCAAAGAAATGCCCTGCTTTGGGCCTGAGGCTGGAGAGGGCCCATCACCCATATCTTTACAGCATCCTGGGCGTTGCCCTGTGAGCCCAGGGCTGGGGAGGCTGGGTGGGAGCTGTCAGGCCTGGGGCACACGTCCCTGGACTTCTGTGATGGATACTCCCGACGCCGGCACCGGGACCGGGGTAAACTCAGCCACGGCCAAGTTCGCTGCTGCCTTTGGCTCTGGGCCTGATGCAAGCCAGTGGCAAGGCCCTGGGGTTTAGCTCATTTCTCTATGTCACCTCTCTGTGAGAGGACAAGGAGGAGACCCGGAAGGAAATGCTGGCAGTTTGGGGCCTTGCAGTCTCCTTGGCCTGCCGCCAGCCTGGGGCCCCCCAGGAGGGCTCCCAACCAGAGGAAGTGAGACCCTCTCATTCACATCTGTGGAGAGAGCATCTCTCCCGCTTCTGGAGCTCCTCCGGAGGCCAGGGCACACCCTGAGGTGCCAGGCGTTGTGTCAGATGTTCAGGAGACAGAGGAACTGAACACAGACCCTGGGGTCAGGGGTGTTCATCCTCAAACCTCAGTATGGGGCGCACAGACCTACTTGAGAGCTTTGCAGATTCCCGGGCCCCTCCCCTGAGGTCAAATTCATTGTCAGAACCGCCCCAGGTGCTCATACAGTGAGTGATTAAGGCCCAGCTTCGGGGAACCATTGTCTAAAAGGAGCTCCAAGGAGAAGGACCCACCCCAGCTTGGGAGTCCAGGGTTATACGAAGGGAAGTTTGGAGGGATTTCTCGGCACAGATACCCAAGCCAAGTGAGTCTTAAAGAACAAGGAGGAGGAGGGGGATGATGGAAACAGAGAACGAGCAGGAAGTTCCAGGCCAAACGCCACAGGCGAGAGGAAACTGCGGGGCAAGCACCCCGCGGGGCAGGGCCGGCCTCATGGGCAGGTGACCTGAGTAGTCACACAGGCCCTGGGCTTGGAGTTTAAGGCCCTGCTGTCAACATATTAAAATCCTTGATTTTATCTTTGAATTTGTGTTTGGAAGGAAAGACCCCTGCCCTGTGGAGGGTCAGGAAATGGCAGGAAGCTCAGGTTTGAGCCGGAGGGGTAGAGGTGGCTAAAGAGATAAGGTCCCCAAATGCCAGGTCAAGGAGCTCAGGTTTTGACCCAGAAGGAGCAGATTTTAAGAGGGAATGAAGTAGTTAGGTTTGCACGCCATGAGGACCTCTCTGGGAGCTGGGCCCAGGTGAGTCTGCCCATGGGTCCAGGGGTCACTGGGAAGCCACCAGGACCAGGCCAGGACACCAGTGGCAGCTGGAGAAGGGGTGGTCAGGAGAAACGGGTGGTGAGGGTTTGGAACTGGAGGAGGGTGTGAGAGAGAGCGAGAAGGCAAGGATGACTCCCAGATTTCTGGCCTGAGCCACTGTGTTGCTTGGGGTGCCACGAGCTGAAAGAAATGCATTGCCGTTTGTTTCATTGTTCATTTTCTCCTCTGCGATGGCATTTATGCTAAGAACACGTCAGCATTGTTCACATTTGCCGATAAGAGCTGTTTCCAACAGACAAATAACTCTTACCCTTTAAGAGAAAAAAAGATGGGGAAAATGTAATCTGGTCCCAAAGTCATCCACCTGTAGGCAGCCCTAAAATTATTTGCTGGACGGAGAGCTTCAAAACAGACCTACAGCTTTGTTTGTTTGTTTCCCTATTTTCTAGCTTGAATATCAATTATTTTTTTCTTTTGCTAGAAACCCAGCATTGACCTTGAAAATATCACTCATGTTGGTAAACACACTCTGACTGTTTGACCAGACATGGAGATCTGTGCTTGAGATGTGACCTCAAGACACATCCCGCCTACGGGGCTCAGCCCAGATGGGCAAGCATCCAGTGGGTCTGAGGCTCGGGGAGCAGGAATCTAAAGTTAATGCATTTATCCGAGCCCCTTTGATCTGGAATCAGGCTGACAATCCTTCGAGGCCAGAATCGCCCAGAAGATTTTCAGGCTTTCCTCCGATTCAGCTGGCTGTGCTTGAGAACCGTCTGCCCTCCGGCATCTTAGAACTTGAGCTTTGAATAACTTGATAGCACAAATTAAAATCACCCCGAACTATGAATGAAAGGTTTTTGAAAGAAAAGAAATTAGATTTTGTTCAAATTAGACATCATGAAACAGAATCATGGGCTTCCTCTGAGCCAATTTATTTACCGCAAGGTAAACTAAATTCAGCTAAGAGAAAAGCTCACGTCAACCAGCTCTCACAGGAGGCAGTAAGAAAACATGACTTTTAATAAACAATAAGTATTCAACAGATATTTAAAAAGCATTCTTCCTATTTCTAAAAGTAATACATGCGGATTCTAGATATTCTGAGAATACAGAAAAGTGCAAGATGAAAAATAAAATCACTCATAAACTACCACAGAGAGATAATATTGTTCACTTTTGGATGTATTTCCTCTCGGCCTTCTTCCTGTGCACACATTTATAAATTCTTTTCTAAGTCATTCTAAAGCATTTTAAAGGTAGAGATCACGGATTAAACGATAATGCTCATTTGAAAACCAGATTCATTTTGTAGCCATATTTTAAAAACATTTTTTTCTAATTGAAGAAATAAAGTATACTCAGAAAAGAAAACTTGTAAAACAGAGAAAAGCACAAAGAAAGACAACAAAAATCACTTGGATTCCAACCATAGGAAACTATGATTAGTGTTTTGCTTGGTACCTTCCAGTATTTTTTTCCATGTGTATATGTGACTTTCTTATTTATTAAAAAATATCAAACAGTGTATCCTATTTTACTGTTCGCATATTTCACTTAGTGATACAGAATGAATAGTTCCCATAAGAATAAATGTTCTTCTACAACATGATTTTTAACGTCTGCCTAGATGGTATTCCTCTTTATAGATTTATAATAATTTACCTACCCAGTGTCCTGTTGTGGGATTGGTAGGTTGTTTGTGATTTTCATTTTTGATAGATAATGCTAAATTGCCTCCAGAAAAGTTGGACCAATTTATACTTTACTAGTTCAAGCTTTTGAAAACATGATTCTGTGGCAAATATAATAATCTCTGTTTTGTCATTTGGGACAATTAAGGCAGAAACCAGTAATGTGGTGAGGGTTACATAGAAAGTCCATGGGGAGAATTACCTTCGTCTACATCAAGGCTATATTTTTACATGTGCCTTACACATACTCTCATTTAATTCTCACAAAAACCCCAAAAGGAGTTATTTTTTATCCCCATTTCCAGATAAGGAAAATGGGGCTCAGAAATGTCAAATCCCTGCCTTTTCCGCTCATTATATCATGGTGTCTTCAAGACCACAAACTTCCACATCTGCACAATCCAGCTGTGCTGTAGTCAGAGAATCCTAATGTGTAACCCAGTTCCACAAACACCAGACACATCAAACCTTGCAGAAACCAATATTCGCTTTTAGATAAGTCAATGACATAAGCATTCTCTTTTTTGATAAACGCAACATGAAAGGTCCTGCCCCTGGATTTATTTTTCAGGTAAAAAGAGCTCCCACGTTATGGCTTCTTTTCTTGGGGGTAAGAGGTGAAGGAAGGGAGGGAGCTTGAGGAAGAGAAAAACAACTTCCCTGGAGGTCTGAGCAAGGTGTAAGAGCCTGTCTCCTAGGCCTAGATTGGCAGACCTCCTGCTTTGACTCAGAAGGAGGGAATTTGCTTTTGTTTCCTGCCTCGGTTGTCTTGCTTATCAGCCACAGGGCACGAAACATGCCACAGCAATGAAATAAAGTTGACATGTCGTACTGAGGAAAAGGGGTTTATCCAACAGGCTGAGTCACTCACTCCTGGGCTGCAGGTATGGGTGAGACACCCCGCAGAGATTCAGAGCAGACTGTCAGACTGTGGGTGAGTAACAAAGAAAAAAAGGTCTGCGGACGACCTAACACTCCCTAAGTATTTTGAAATTCCTGGATTGTAAAAATGAGGATGAAAAAGTTTCGAGCAGATGCACATTCACTCTTCCTTTGTAACAACTCCTGGGCGTGTATCTGGAGACAGACAGAGATGGAGAACAGACTTGTAGTGTCAAGGAAGGGTTGGGGGGGGGGGAAGGATGGAGTGGGAGTTTGGGATTGGTAGATGTGAATTATTGTATATAGGATGGATAAACAACAAGGTCTTACTGTACAGCACAGGGAACTGTATTCAATATCCTATAATAAACCATAATGGAAAAGAATATGAAAAATAATATATATAACTGTATATACAGTTTTATATATATATGTATATAAAACTGAATCACTTTGCTGTACAGCAGAAATTAACACAACATTGTAAATCAACTATACTTCAATAAAATAAATTTTTAAAACAACTTTCCTAACTGATATACATACATATCCCATTTAATTATCACAACAGTCCTGCAAGATTAGTCTTATTATTCCCCTTTCTTGGGCCACTTAGTTCTCAGGAAACGTTGAGGCTCAGCAAGAAATCTGCCCCAAATCATAGACAAAAGGTGCACACATGTGAAGTCAATTATCTATTAGTGAATAAAACAGTATTAAATGAGACAATACTTTGAAAAATCAAGTTAGTAGCAATCACATTAGAACCAGACCACACTTGAAAAAGCATTTAGTCCACTTCCCTCATTTTACAGATGTGGAAAATGAGTTGCAAAGGGATGAAGTAACTTGCTTGCTGTTAGGCAATTGGCTGGAAAGGAGCTTGGGAACTGGCTGAAGGCAGGAAGCCTCAATCCTTCTCCAATACCCTTCCCATCACCCACTCTATCTACTCAGGTTGGTCGGCAGATTAGCAGATGAATGCATACACAGATGAATGTATAGACAAAGGTAGATACGTGGACAGATAAACTGGTGGATGGAAGGATAGAGACTGACAGATGGAAAGATAGAAAGAGATTTAGCAGAATTGTGTAATAAACTCCTTTAGAAAATTGAGATTAAGAGATGGCAGAGTTGAAAAAAAACACCAGACTAAGAGAAAAATCTAGATTCTACTTCTGGCCCTGTACTAACTAGCTGTGTTTCCTTCGAGTCCCTGAGCCTCTGTGAATCTCAATTAAACGTATAAAAGGGGGTCACGAATACTAGTGGGAAAGCATATACAGAGTACAGTTGGCCCTCCGTATCCGTGGATGTGGAATTTGTGGTTTTTATGGACCCACTAAGAGTCTTAAGCATCCTTGGATTTGGCTACCCGCGAGGGGTCCTGGAACCAATCTCTCACAGATACCGAGGGACGACTGTACTTTGTTAACTGTTAAGGTTTAATGAACATAAGGTGTTCGCATCCATTTATGAAACCACACTGAAGACCACACTGTGCTTTTATTCAGACAATGAGTTCCTTGAGGACGGAGATTATCCTTATTCCTTTTTGTATATCAGTTCCAGATGCCCAATAGGTATTTTTAAGGTAGGTGAACAAATTAATAGTATGGCTTTTATATAAGTGCTCTTCTTCACCACCATGACCCAACCTAGCTCATGGACTCATCCAATCAATATAGATGCTGAATTAAGCCCAAACTGACACATGCCAAAGGGACAGGGGAGCAGGGGAAACACCCATGGTTACCCCTTGGATTTAATAAATGCTGAGGATAGCCTTTTCTTCTTAACCTCAATAAACTCTGAGGACTAGTCTTTTCTTCTTAACCTCCTATAATCTCTAACCCAGTTCTGTTTGTTTGTTTTTTCCTTTTTCTTAACATTCACATTTCCTATCATCTTGGAAACGTCCTCTACTTTAAAAAAATATATGCATATGAAGAAAAAAGACATTAGATCCCTAAGTCACACAATACATAGAAATCAACTCTAGTTACATTTCAGATTAAAATGTCAAAAGAAGACCTTTTAAACTTTCTGACCATGGAGCAGGGAAAGATTTTAAAAAATTAGACCAGAAAACTCTAATTTGAAAAGATATGTGCAGGGACTTCCCTGGCGGTCCAGTGGTTAAGACCCCGCACTGCCATTGCAGGGGGCACGGGTTCGATCCCTGGTCGGGGAACTAAGATCCCACATGCCACACAGTGTGGCCAAAAAAAAAAAAGAAAGAAAAGAAAAGAAAAATACATGCACCCCAGTGTTCATAGCAGCACTATTCACAATGGCAACACATGGAAGCAACCTAAATGTCCATCCCCAGCTGAAAGGATAAAGAAGATGTGGTACCTATACACAATGGAATATTACTCAGCCATAAAAAAGAATGGAATAATGCCATTTGCAGCAACATGAATGGACCTAGAGATGATCCTACTGAGTGAAGTAAGTCAGACAAAGACAAATATCGTATGATATCACTTATATGTGGAATCTTAATTATGATACAAATGAACTTAGCTACAAAACAGAAATAGACTCATAGACATAGAAAACAAATTTAGAGTTACCAGAGGGGAAAGGGGGTGGGGGAGGGATAAATTAGGAATTTGGGATTAGCAGATACACACCACTATATATAAAATAGATAAACAACAACACAGGGAACTATATTCAATATCCTGTAATAAACCATAATGGAAAAGAATATGAAAAAGAATATATATATATATATATATATATATATATATATATATATATATATATATATATATATATATAAAACTGAATCACTTTGCTGTATACCAGAAACTAACACAACATTGTAAATCAACTATACTTCAATAAAAAATTTTTTAAAAAAACAATGAACTAGACCAAAATAATGATAGTAATAATAAAAGTATTACTCATAAAAGAAAGGTTGATAAATTAAAATTCATTAAACGTTCAAATTCCTGTTCATCAGAAGACCCCACTCCCCAACTCCCATTTAATTAAGACCTTAAACATGTGTTGGTGTGTGTCACATTTGGGTATCACCACCGCAGAAATGAGGTGTGTAGCCAAACGTTGCTGCCTCACCCAGCACGGCTATAATTCAGGATGACATACACCTGGCAGGATCTGCATGTTCCCACGAGGGCTTTACCTAGGTGATTTAGGGATTGGAGGATGGAGTGTGGGAGAACGTGTGCAAATCCTTTGTTACCAATGGAAAACGAATTTAACACACATGACCAAACAGATGTCATGGACACCTTGAAGGAATGCAGCGTATCTTATATCTCCCTAGATCGGAAGGGCCCTGGACAGAGTCTGGGACACAGAAAAGGCCCTTAATACATGAAGGGACAGAAGACAGTATCATCTTCACTCAGATAGGGAAGCTATTATTTAGAATTACTTAGATCATTATTTTTACCGGGGATTTCTCACTCTTTCATGTGCATTAACCTGTGGCTGTCCTCTCCAGCCTCTATTGGCTATAACCGTCATATCAAAAAAAAAAAAAAAAAAAAAAGCAGTCAGCAGAATAATCCCCGCAAGAGTGACAGCTATATTGTGTTTTACGGTTTGCAAACTACATCCAAGTATAATATCTCATCTGGATCTCACAACAGCAAGTGAGATCAGGTATTATTCATCTTATTTCATAGATTAAGAAACTGAAGGTCAGAGAGGTTGTGTGACTTTTGCAAGGCCATACAGGCGGGAGGTGGCAAAGCCAGGACTTGGAATTCAAGGTAAAGGGAATACAGTGGGAAGCATTAGTTGGCCATTAAATGTAAGTGAAGGAATAGGGTAAAAGGAAGCAGATAGCAACTTTCTCCCCAGAAATGGGTTCTGTTTTACTCTTGGCTTTTTAATAGGGCTGGTTCTGCCGTATATCCTATAGTTGACAACACATAAAAGTCAAGGGGCAATAGCCCACTCTTGGGTATTTGTTGAGACTTCCCACCCTTCACAAACACACACCTCTCGCTTCTGTGTTTGATCTGATTTCCCTAACTCTTTGACCTTTTGGATGGGGACTCTGGCTCCCAATATTTGTCTAAGGCCTTTCTCTGAGTTTGGTGAAATTCTGAACAACAATAATGACACTGGCTGCCACCCTCTATAGAGCCCTACTTATTATGGGCCAGCACTGAGTGGTCTGCCCGCATTATCTCATTTAGCCTCACAACAACTCTATGAGGTAAGTACTATTTTGAACACTCTGAGGGGCAAAGAGATGAAGTAATGTGCCCAAGGTCACACTGCTGGTAAGCGGCAGACCGAAGACCAAGATGCCGGACTCCAGACCCCTCACCCTTACCCCTGCCCTCAACTACTTCTCAGTAGTCAGGCTGGACCCCTGTCCCCCTTGGATTCACTGGCCTTGTCATTCTTTGGCCCCTCCACTGCTGGACTTGCACCACCTCTCGGCCTTGAGGAGCTCAGAGCTCTAGGTGATAGCATTCCCTCAGCCAGCCTCTACCCAAAGAGCCTCCAAACAGACAAGGCAAATCCCCAGCAGTAGACCCCATGGCACACCATTCTCATTCCCCCAGCTGCCGGAAGGGTTGGCTGCGGAGGGCTCAGAGCTGAGACTCTCCAGGAACTGCCCCTGCCTGATGGGAGGCACCGGGCCACCCCCCCCCCCCGTTCCCACCCACATCCAGTGATTGGACATGTGGGGCACAAAGACCCAGCCTTCTAGCCTCGTTGGGGCTAAGTCCGAAGGGCCATGCCAGCTCCAGAGCTCCCATGAGGTTGTGTGACGCATCTGCTGCACCTGCTACCCAGTTCAATTCCTCTTTCCCCAGTTCTGCTTCCTTTACTCCCCAACAGAAGGTGGTCCCAAGAGCACACCCCAATAATTGTCCTGCATGCACACTGCAGCCTCAGACTAAGATGCCCAGGAAACACACAAATTCACCGAACATCTCTGCCCAGGGCCTCATCTCCCAAGTGGCAGAGCAAGGTCTCATGCAGTCCGGGCTCTCAAACCTGTCCCAGTATTTCTGTTGTCCTGTCACCCAGTCTTTGGCACTGTCATGTACATATTGACTTTCCTTTTCTTGTTCTTTAGTCCACTAGAATTTTCTGGTGTTCGTTCCTGTGTTTATGAGACTCACCTAGGCCTTCAGCCAACATCAGAGCTGTGTTCTTCCTGCAATCTCTCTGCGACCCCTGATGGTGCCAAGTGTCCCAACCTGAGACCCAAGTCCTGCTGATTCTGTCCACACAGCCCACACCTTCGGGTAACAGACACGCTTGGAATTTATGTACCTTGAACATAAATGCGTGGGCAGGAGGAGAAAGATCATTGGGTCTTGAAGCCGGTGCAGATCCCTACAAGTAGACCCAGGAGTCCTTGGCTAGTGTCCTATTTTTTCTCTTAGCTCAGATCCTCACTTTCTCCAGGCCAAGATGCCGCCGTAATTCCGACAGGCCTCTTTATCTCCTACCTTTTCGACTTTAATCTGCTGTACGCTCTGCTGTCAGATTTATCTTTCTAAACGAAGCTCCCATCTGATCCCCTCCCTGCTTAAAGACCCTCATGCTTCCCGACGCCCATGTGTTTCACCCAAACCCCCAACAAGGCTGAGACCAGAGTAGCCCATTCATCGTCTCTGGGGCAGCCAGCGTTTTCAGGCCTTGGTGAAGCTGCTCGTTCTCTTGTCTCCAAACACTTAGCAGGACAGTTTTCCTGATCCGTATGAAGAACTGCAGACAGTCTATACTGTTGCTCTCTAATAACTTCCCCTTAGGCTCCCGTGACTTACAGTCACTTGTATACTTGGTTCTTCTTCCCTCCTAGATTACAAGCAGCTCAGGAGAAGACGAACTACCAGTCTCAGCACCAGAACAGTATAGACACATGGTGGTCCCTCAGGGGAGATTTGTTGAAGTGATTTGCCATCTCCCAGCGGGACCATAGATTTATTCTCTTACCCTTCTCCTTGTCCCCCGGCTCCGACCAGTCTTTATATTCCTGAAATAAATATAAATATAAACACTACCCTAAACATATCTTGGAGGAAGGATGATTTAAAACCTAAGGTAGAGGGCTTCCCTGGTGGCACAGTGGTTAAGAATCAGCCTGCCAATGCAGGGGACACGGGTTCGAGCCCTGGTCCAGGAAGATCCCACATGCCGCAGAGCAACTAAGCCCGTGCGCCACAACTACTGAGCCCGTGAGCCACAACTACGAAGCCCGCGCGCCTAGAGCCCGTGCTCCGCAACAAGAGGAGCCACCACAGTGAGAAGTCCGCGCACCGCAACGAAAAGTAGCCCCCACTCACCGCAACTAGAGAAAGCCCGCGCACAGCACCGAAGACCCAACGCAGCCAAAGATAAATAAATAAAATTAAAAAAAAAAAACAAAGCTAAGGTAGAGTGGAGGGGAAATGAGGTCACGGCTTTAACTGAACAAGAAAAAATATATAATTTTGAAATGATGATATTTAAATAGTGGACTGAACCCAGGGTAGAGAGGGGCCCTATAAAAATACAGTGTAGGGTATTTAGAAATCAAAGATAAGCAGGTGCTAAGCGTATAAACAACTTCTAAAGAAAAAGGTGAATATTTTACTGAAAGATTTCAAAGCCTAGTGTTTTACCTTTTGCCTTTTCCTAGCTAAGTGGACCGCTGGCCCCTCCTCCTGGCTTGTAGGGCTGGGCCTGGTGCTGTGGCTTCTGGCCATCTCTGCCGGCCAGCTCAGGCTGCTGTCCTACCCTGCCCCAGGGCCCAGAGTCCCAGCTCTGCAAACAGTGATATCATTATATCACAACCCAGGCTGCAAAAATAACCACTTCACGTTCACACACACTTCCCCCTCATTTCCTTAGAGTCGTGTTCCCCTGATAAACGGCTGGAAGCTTCTGGTAGGAAGTAAAGCTCAACTGAGCTTCAGAGATAATGAAAAAAGGAGTGAGATTCAAAGAGTTTCTTAATGAACACAGTGGTAGCTCTGAGTTGCATTTGGATCAGCTGACCTATCCCCCTTCCTCTGGGCTTTGGCCCCTCTGCTCTATGTCCCAAGGCCTTCTTTCCAGATGGGCAGCTATGCTTCAGGGCTGGCTGTCCAATTCTGGAACTGGCCCTGGTGGTAGGAAACGAGGGGCCTTCTCTCCTATACTTTCTCTAACAAACTGACGCAGGTCCAATCTCTAAAAGTCAAGCCATCTAGGATGGGTAAGGCATTGACAAATGCTCTAGAATAGATTCAAAGTCAATGTGGGAAGCGATGTGGATAATGGTATTTTCAAGAAGGATTTGCACATTGCAGAAAATTCATCCCAATAAATGTGTGGCTATAACATTGCTTGTTTCTTTATCGCCGACTTGCCTTTATAGATGGTCAAGAGAGGCTCTGGCCCAGGCCCCAGACTTTAAAGGGCCCCTCAGACACACACACACACACACACACACACACACACACACACACACACACACACACACATTAAAATACACATGGTACCCCATCCCTGGAGGCTCAGTGCTCAGGGCAAGCACAGCAAACTGTAATCCTAAACATCCACTCTGGTGACCAACACTGCTCAGGCCGCAGGAACACCTCTTTCACATCTCTTGTCCTTGAAACAAAAGGCCCTGCATCCGAGTACCCAGAAGATGTGTGTGCACCACGGCTGACTTCAGAAATGACCACTACTTGGAGTGTAGAGAGGATTCGAGCAGCAGAAGTGCTGAGATAAGAGAAAAGACAAATTCATTACCTTGTTAAGTTCTTCCTCTCATATAGCAAGGATGGAATGAATTCTTGCATAATGAAGAATTATTTGCAATGGTGCCAAGAGTCCATTTTCTTGTTTCCCTTCTCATTCCAGCTCAGGATTCCGGAAGGTACTAAAACATTACACACAGTATGTGCAGTGGTTGTGCATCTATTTTGGCTAACATTCTGCAATATTATGTAACTCCTACTTCTCTTACTTTTGGATATAGATATAGTTCTAGCTATAACATATGTGATATATAAAATAAAAATAGACTTTGTTACAGTTGCAAGTAGTTTTATTTTTATACAAAAATGCATAAGATGCAATTAAGTCTTCAAAACAATTTCCAAACCTTCAGATCTATGTAAATAATTTTATTTTAAATTTTGATATTTACTAACTAAAATGTATTTTTGCATTTTGGTTAAAATGGGTAATTTTGAATATTTTGCAAGAAAAATAACTTTTTTGAAAACGTCTAAGATAATTAAATTTCAGCTTCTTACGTTAACACTAATTTACATATTGATTGAACTACATTCAAGTTTCGTATATTTTAATACAATTACATTTATTTTTAATCTGTTCAGTTAGTGCCATCAGTGGAACACAGATTATGTGAAAATCTTGATTATGAGAATCCAGTTAATGATTCTGCTGAAACGAAGGCAAGACAATGAATTTTTTTTTTTTAATAAATGTATTATTTATTTATTTATTTTTGGCTGTGTTGGGTCTTCATTGCTGAGTGTGGGCTTTCTCTAGTTGCGGCGAGCGTGGGCTACTCCTTTGCGGTGCACCGGCTTCTCATTGCGGTGGCTTCTCTTGTTGCGGAGCATGGGCTCTAGGCGCTCAGACTTCAGTAGTTGTGGCACGTCGGCTCAGTAGTTGTGGCGCACAGGCTTAGTTGCTCCTCGGCATGTGGGATCTTCCCGGACCAGGGCTCAAACCCGTGTCCCCTTCATTGGCAGGAGGATTCTTAACCACTGCGCCACCAGGGAAGTCCCAAGACAATGAATGTTATTAAATAAATATAATCTGTGAATTTATATGTGTTTATTCTTACTATCCATCCAAACAACATCCCAGACAGGCTTACACATGATCAGATTCCCCTCTCTTTAATATTTTACTAGTTTTTAGTCATAGAAAAACCATAGCTTTATATGTATTTTTCTGTTTTTGTGTGAAGGTATATTAAGGTGAAAGGATAAAACTTTTTTTAAAAGTCTGTTAGCTTGATTCATAGCTTTAAATACTCAGACACATGGCACATGAGCCCCAGGCCCGGCAGACAGGAGTGGGCAGCTCCCTCAACCCTCTGATTGCTGACACCACCACCACTGTGTTTTCTAAACTGTATTGTGTGCTCACACTTGGACAAGCACCTTGCTAAGTGCTTTTGTGTATTTCATTCAGTCCTCACCACAATCCCCTGAGGTAGGCACCATTCCCGGATTTAGATGAGCAGGCGGGGATGCAAGGCACTTGCTGTGGTCATAGGACCACGACTAGGGGAACGGTCTCCTATCCTGGCCTCTGGGACTCTGACTCCCTCTGCAACCAGCCCCACTGCTTCCACACCCCCTCTCCATGGCAGAGGCTGACAGGCCGTGTCTGTTCCCTGTTTGTTTCCTAGAGACCCTTTGTTGGATGCCTTTATTGTGTCGCCCCCCCCACCCCCCACCGTTATACACTTCTTTAAAAATCCTGGATTGATACATCTGCTATGGATTTCAAGCTCATTAGATAATCTAAACACAATATATGCCATGCGCTAATAGCCACTTGATAAACTATATGTTTAGCTCAATTATATTTATAAAGCCTTCAAAACAACTTAAATGCCTAATACATTTCACTGCATTAGTAACTGACTATATTGTTGGTATAGCCATTCAAGGAAATATTATGCAGGAATGAAAATGGTAGTGATGAAGTCTATAATAACATGGAAAATACTTAGATACAGTGTTAAATGAAAAAAGTTGCATATAAAATTACACATATCACATGTCAGAATAATGTAAAAATTAGTATAGATATGAAAACAGACACACTCACAGGAAAAAAAAGGACAGAAAATACAACTAAACGCTAATAGTAGTTGTGTTTAACATAGTGAATATTAATATATTAGCGTGATTTTTCCTTTTTATTCTTTTCTATTTTTTGTTTGTTTTTCGTATGTCTTTTATATTTTAAAATTTTATTTTTGTATTGAAGTATAGTTGATTTACAATGTGTTAATTTCTACTGTACAGCAAAGTGATTCGGTTATACATATATATACATTCTTTTTTTAATATTCTTTTCCATTATGGTTTATCATAGGATATTGAATATAGTCCCCCATGCTATACAGTAGGACCTTGTTCTTTATCCATTCTATATACAATAGCTTACATCTGCTAACCCCAACTTCCCATCTATTTTTAAAATGGTTGGGGATTAGGTTAATTTCATATTTTAAAATACTGATTTAGAATGCATTTTTTCTAAAAATAATAACGATGAATTGGTGAAGAGGCCCACAGCCTAATCATCGGCATGGTGTCCCTATCCCGCTGGCTCTGTACACTGCTTAAGATGAAAGCTGGTGTGACTGCAGAGGCTCTCCGTGGGTCTGCTTGCTGTTGGCAAGATGCAGGCTAGAGATAAAGCACTTCAGACTTTGTCTTAGACATTAAAAGGAGCAAGAGATGAAATAAACCAACGGCTTTGAGGCTTTGATACAAACTCTGCAAACAAAAATTCTATCACTTTCCAAAGGAAACGCTGTCCACCAAATGCTCCCTAGGACATAGAGCCACCCTACGTGGTCCACGAGCTCAAGATAAAAGCAGCATACGGGAGAGGGTGCGGAGAAAAGGGAACCCTCTTGCACTGTTGGTGGGAATGTAAATCGATACAGTCACTATGGAGAACAGTATGGAGGTTCCTTAAAAAACTAAAAATAGAACTACCATACGACCCAGCAATCCCACTACTGGGCATATACCCTGAGAAAACCACAATTAAAAAAGAGTCATGTACCACAATGTTCACTGCAGCACTATTTACAATAGCCGGGACACAGAAGCAACCTAAGCGTCCATCGAGAGATGAATGGATAAAGAAGATGTGGCACATATATACAATGGAATAGTACTCAGCCATAAAAAGAAACGAAATTGAATTATTTGTAGTGACGTGAATGGACCTAGAGTCTGTCATACAGAGTGAAGTAAGTCAGAAAGAGAAAAACAAATACCGTACGCTAACACATATATATGGAATCTAAAAAAAAAAAAGAAAAATAGTTATGAAGAACAAATGGGTAGGACAGGAATGAAGACGCAGATATAGAGAATGGACTTGAGGACACGGGGAGGGTGAAGGGTAAGCTGGGACGAAGTGAGAGAGTGGCATGGACTTATATATACTATCAAATGTAAAATAGATAGCTAATGAGAAGCAGCCGCATAGCACAGGGAAATCAGCTCGGCGCTTTGTGATCACCTAGAGGGGTGGGATAGGGAGGGTGGGAGGGAGGCTCAAGAGGGAGGGGATACGGGGATATATGTACATGTATAGCTGATTCACTTTGTTATACAGCAGAAACTAACACACCATTGTAAAGCAATTATACTCCAATAAAGATGTTAAAAAAAAATAAAAGCAGCATATGATGAGAACCCTTCCTTTCTGCAGTAACTGTGTCTCATAACACAGTGAGTCCTAGCTCCCAAGCCTTTGAGAGGACTCTGACATTCTCACAGGGATGTGTCAAACTGGAGGTAAGCCTTGAGGATCATGAGACCATCTGAGAATAAATAGCTAGGAAGGAACCCTCAGGAGAGGCTGGGATGAGATCCTCTTTAAAAAGACTCATTAGCCTTCATTCACATCTGCTTCACCTGAGCCTGTCTTGGTGTTTAATATCAAGGACATGAAAGACTTACCAAAGCTTGTCAAGAACAGGAAAGACCTACCCAATGGACAGTTCCTAATCTCCTGTCTATCTTCTCACCCCCCTTCCTCCCTTCCAACTGAAAATCCACCGTGTGCCAGCTACCTGACTACACACCGAGGACACAAAGTCACATCAGACATGACACGGGCCCTCAAGGAGCTTGAGGTCTATCCTTTCCCACTGAAAGGGTGCCTCGGATTACCTGGAAGCTTGTGTGAAATGCAGATTCACAGGCCCCGGGAGTGACCTATTGACTCAGAATGTGGATTTTAGCAAGTTCCCCGAGTGATTCACAGGCACTGAAGGTTGAGAAGCCCTGGCCTCCAGGACTCTAGGAGAGCAAGCCCAGTTTTTTTTACCAGTGTCGTTATGATAAGATAAAGGGGGTACAGTCACTATGGAGAACAGTATGGAGGTTCCTTAAAAAACTAAAAATAGCGTTACCATATGACCGTGCAATCCCACTCCTGGGCATATATCCAGAGAAAACTATAATTTGAAAAGATACATGCACCCCAGTGTTCATAGCAGCACTATTCACAATGGCAACACATGGAAGCAACCTAAATGTCCATCCCCAGATGAAAGGATAAAGAAGATGTGGTTCATATACACAATGGAATACTACTCAGACATAAAAAAGAATGAAATAATGCCATTTGCAGCAACATGAATGGACCTAGAGATGATCATACTGAGTGAAGTAAGTCAGACAAAGACAAATATCATACGATATCACTTATATGTGGAATCTTAAAAAAAAGATACAAATGAACTTATTTACAAAACAGAAATAAACCCAAAGACATAGAAGACAAACTTATGGTTACCAAAGGGGAAAGGGGGGTCGGGGGAGGGATAAATTAGGAGGTTGGTATTAACAGATACACACTACTATATATATAAAATAGATAACCAACAAGGACCGACTACATAGCACAGGGAAGTATACTCAATATTTTGTAATAACCTCTAATGGGAAAGAATCTGAAAAAGAATATGTATATACTTGAATCACTGTGCTGTACACCTGAAACTAGCAGACATTGTAAATAAACTATACTTCAATTAGAAAAAAAAAAAAGATTAAGGGTTGACAGTTGTTATTTAGCTTTCACGAACTATTTTAGCTTATTTTACCAATATCACCTGGAAGGATGTGTGACTGGCACACGAGACAGTGATGAGACAGTGAGCGCCCGTGGGAGTGGCAAGTCCCCTCTGGGAGGCTTCGTGGAGGGGACAGAAAGGGAAGGAGAGACGGCGGAGGACCAAGTGGATGTGAGCTTCCGCGGAGGAGCGGTCAGGAGGTGAGGGGTGTGGGAATGTCCCGTAATAGTGGACATCCCGGGCTTAAGCAAACGAGTTTGGAAGGGCTGCCTTCCTGGTGGGGGCATCTGAGTGGGATATACCCTGCCCTCAGGCTCAGAAAACCAAACCTCTTCCTGTGCTTTGCCACCTGAATCTGTGGATGCCTCGCTCAACACTCAGCAGAGGAAGGTGTTCAAAGGCATGGGAACATGCCAGGGGCCGGAAATCCAGTGACCTCCGCTACTGCCCTCTAAGGATGCTGAAAGGATTCTTGCGGATTGCACGGAGGTGGGCTGTCGTTTGAGAGGGGAGCTTGAATTTTGCTCAGGTCGGCCTTCCCTCTACTGAAGTAAATTAAATTTGAGACAGTACACATGTTCCAGAAAGGATACTTCAGGAAGAAAAAGGATTTTGGAGTTTTGACCAAGGCTCTACGCTTCTTGGGTGTGGCTCCAGACCTTACTGGCATCAAGACGTGGCAGGAGTGTCTAAGTTGGGAGTTAGAGGTTGAGGCACATAGTCTCACCTGACCGTCCAGAATCCCCAGACACAGCCCTGAGCATAGCTCCTCGTCACACAGGTGTTACAGAGGGTACCTGTGATCTTTCCTTCCTTTGAACCGTCTGACTTTCTGTTGCATTGGGTAGAAACCAACCCTTGGCATTAGATGTCATTGGGGGGAGGGGCTTGGATGAAGCTTTATGTCTTCCCTCAGTAGGGAATTACACATACCGAAAGCATATTTTATAGGTCACAGCCATACCTCGGAATCCGCGGTTCTGGGATCCACGGCGGATTCCAAAGTCCGCGGATGTTCAAGTCCCACAGTCGGTCCTCCATATGCGAGGATTCAGTTACGGTTCACGATCCGCGGTTGGTTGCATCAGCGGATGAGGAACATGAGCACACGGAGGGCGGACCATCTAACATGCTTTATATTTTTGGGGCATGTGCAGAAAGAGTTCAAGTACATTTATTCTAGATGGGAATAAAAACAGTGAGTTGTGGTTTTTTTTCCTATAGTGTATGAAGAAACAATTTATAAGGTACCAATCTCTTATATCTAAGAGCTGTATTCTCCACACTATACAGAGACCACTAAGAATCAGTCAGAAGAGCCAAGTCCAAAACAAAATTCCTAAGGAAACTGAATAACCTAGCACGGGAGAGAAAATATCCGGGGCAGAGAGAGAAACTCTCCTGAAAATTGTGTTGACATATATTGATAATTGTGGTATACCTAGCACCACTATAAAGACAAATGGACATTGCTCTCTGGAGGAATATGGCTATTGGTCAACCTACACTACACTCTGAACCCAAGTGATGGTAAGTCAAAGCCTAAGAAAACCCATGCTTTGAGTTATGAAAGAAGAAAAGCATATTATTTGCTGAAAGTTGTTGTGAATGAAATTCACATTGATTCGTCTTAAGCCCCATAACATTATTTCTAGGGTGTATTGAAAACTGTTCGATCATTCTGCACCAGAGATCTGTAGATTCATGCCTCTTCTGAAAGTTCTGGGAGGCTGGCAAAAAAAATTGCCCAATGTATTAAAGAGAGATGAGAATGATCCTTTTCAGCAGAATGAGCAAGACACAGGTCTTCAGGTTCATGTCTAACCATACTATGCCTATTTTGAAGAGGAATTAAGTTCTCAACAAGAAAATAGCATTTATTGATATTAACACATTTTGGATGGCTTATGTATTAGTCTGCTCAGGCAGCCAAAACAAAATACCACATCTCTTATCATATGATCTAACAATCACACTCCTTGGTATTATATTCATCAAAAGAGGCTGAAAAATGATTTCCAATCTAAAACCTGCACAAAGATGTTTATAGCAGCTTTATTCATAATTGCTGAAACTTGGAAACATCCAAGGCATCTTTCAGTAGGTGAATGGATAAACAAACTGTGGTACATCCTGACAATGGAACATTATTTAGGGCTAAAAAGAAATGAGCTATCAAGCAGTGAGAAGACATAGTCTAACTATGTGACATTCTCGAAAAGGCAAAACTATAGAGACAGTAAAAAGATCAATATGGACTGTGAAAGGCTTTACTTAGACTATTTGTGAACCTAATACATGTTAATTAATAAAACCGAATGGTTTTTAATGCATTAAAAAAAAAAATACCACAGAGCGGAACAGACATTTCTTTCTCACAGTTCTGGAGGCTGGAAGGAAAAGATCTTGGTTTGGTTCCTCATGAGGGCCCAATTCCTGGCTTGCAGATGCTGCCTTCTCACTGGGTCCTCACATGGCACAGAGAGAGAGAGAGAAAGAGAGAAGGAGGGAGCCAGGGAGGGAGGGGCATCTTTGGTCTTGCTTCCTCTGTCTTATGACACTAATCCTATCGTTGGGGTCTCACCCTCATGACCTCATCTAAACCTAATCTCCTATAAATTCCATCATATTGAGGGTTAGGGCTTCAACATATGAACTTTTCCCCACCCCCCCCCCCCGGAGGAAGGACACAAACATTTAGTCCACAACTTCCAAATGGAAAAATATAACATGAACTAACACTGTAGCAGCAGTTATCAGCACCCTCTGCAACAGTTTTCTCATGATCAACATTCATCTACTCATTTACAAATACTCACGGGCCACAATGTCAGTTATATTACTTTGGACACAAGCAACCTAGACTCACCTTTCTGCTTAAAATCACAACTTCCCGTTGTCTTCAAATTAAAGTCAAACCCCTCAGTTTGGCTTACAAGAACATGGAAAATGTTCTTTTCCAACCCATCTCTCACCACTTTCCCTTAATTTCTCCCACAGGATCTAATGCTTTGTTTCCCTTTCTAGAATGCGCTGTATCTGGCTTGTAGCAATAGTTCCCTCATCCCCACTCATCCATCAACCGTCTTGTAACCCGCTAACTGCTACCACCCATCCAGTCCCAGCTCAAGCATTGAACAGTCAGAGATGGGACAGCTCCCGTCTATACCGTGTGTGAAGAAATTGGTATTTGAGCTACATGAAGGCACAAGTAGAATTCCTATGGGATGGGCCGGTGGGTGCACAGAAGCGGCCTTGGAGGCATGAAAACCTGACCCTTATGCCCCAAATAGACAATCTTATCTTTTACAGGGTTCAGAAGCAGTTAAACATTGATTTTCTTACAAGGAGGAATCAAGTCTAAATATTTTAAAGACCTTTTCATGGAAGGTAACGCTGAGGGCACGTGAATAATGCAAGAATAGAGTTTAGGCTTCCTGCCTCTCACTCCAGTGTAGGCTCAGGAAAGTTTACTTTGATGTCTTTCTTAGCTGATTTCACAGAGCAGTATCACACACAGCTCCCTCACGCTCCCCCAGAAGAATTTTTGAATATGTACTAAACGTCCATGACACAGCAGATAACCAGCTGGCCCCTAAGCTGGGTATATGTGTGCTTGTGTATGTGCCTGCACGTATGAATGTGTGCTGGCGTGTGTGTGTGTGTGTGTGTGCCCATGCGTGTATGTGTGCTTGCCCTCATGCATATGCGCCAGTGTGCGTGTGCACACGCGCGTATGTGCGGTTGCACGTGTGTGCACATGCATGTGTGTGCGGTTGCACGTGTGTGCGTGCGTGTGTGTGCTTGCAGGCATGCGTGCGTGTGCACATGCGTGTGTGCGCGCTTGCACGTGCGTGCATGTGCGCATCTGTGTTTGTGTGCTTGCATGCGTGTGCGCGTGCGTGTGCTGGGACAGACTGAGTTGGAAGGGAGACCCGGCGGACAGGGCGAGCGAGCCATATTCCCAAACACGGGCTGTGCCTCCGCTCTGACGTCGATCCAGCTCCGCGGGGCTGGAGGGCATTACTGGTGATATCTTAAACCAGGATTCCCTTTCACCCACTGCAGACAGAGCATACAAATATCTCCAGCGGGCATCTTTCCCCGAAGGGGGAGGCCGTTCGCTTTCACGGGAAACCCTGCGTTTAAGGAAAAATAAATCCCCTGGAGGGGACCTCATGGCTGAGGTTCGTTTCCCAGGGTATTTGGGAGGAAGAGAGCGCCGAGCTGCCTTTGGGAAACGTGGACGGAAACGTGGACGTCGCGCCTCCCTCCGCTGGGAGGGAGGTGGACCGAGGGCCCGTGAGGTCCTCTTCTGGCGCATTCCCACCCGCCCCGCTCCCACTTCCTGCGCAGTCACTGGGGCACCTTGTCCATTCCTCAAGCAGTCTGATTTTCCAGCCACCCAAAAATAACAACATTTGATACCAGGCCTCTGAAGGCTTTGGCTGGGGTCATGTTTCCAAATTCTTGACTCAAGTATTGTTAAATGAGAGCTCCTTTTTTTTTTTTTTTCCCAGTCAGGCTATTTTTTCCCCTCTTTTTTTTTTTTTTTTTTTTTCTCTCAAGATATTGGGAGAACCCCAACCAAGGAACCAGTGCTTAATGGGTCACAGGGTATAAATGGTAGTGTTGAGATGGTAACACAAGGCTCTTTGTACTGTCATGCAACTGAACCTAAAAAAAAAAAAAAAAAGCTTCCAAACAGACCAGTAGTTAACATACCAGCCCGGGGATGGGGGGGTTGAAGGGCAGCCTTGCTGAGCACAAGCTACATTCTATATTTGTCCACCCCTGCATTCCACTACTGACATCTATTTACAGCCTCACCATGTACTCAGGATCCCCTATTCATTAAACACGTACTCAAAAAAAAAAAAAGCGATTCCGTATGTGTTTTTGTGCCGCTGATAGTTCACAGACATACATTAAGCAAATAAAGTCAACCTTGAAGTGCGAATCCCGAGTCCGGGTTTACGTCCCTAGCTCCTAACTCTGTAACGGTCCTTTTACTTAACGTGTGGCAAGCTCTTCTCATCCATGAAATGGGGACAAACGTACCTGTTCACTAAAGTTGGCTCTAGGTGACATGTAGTACTGCTTGGAAAATTAAGAGAGAAAATCTGTGGGCTTTTTGGCTTTGAGGCACTCTTTAAATATGAGGCATTATCCTAATTAAACTAAATTTTCATCATGGGGTCAGTTCTTCAATGAAGCTAAATGGAATGATCCACTAATTTGCCGTCAGCCGTTGTATTTGGAGATCCTGAGGGATCCTGAGAATTGATGGGTTCTGACAGGCCTGGCGGTATATTTCTGGGTGAGTATGGCAAAGCCTCGGGTGATATTAAAAGAGACGCCAATTTTTATGTGACAGTGACATTCATAGGCTCTAACAGAAGTACGATTAACACCAGTAGAAGGGACCAGGCTGAAGGGCATGTGACTTAGCAGCTGACAAGCGCAATAATTCTCAGAATTTTTGTGGCTCAAAATGTGTGCTGGCTACTAAGAACCGGGATTTTGGAAATAGAAAGTTCAGGTTACAAGCCTACTGGGCAGAAGCTCGAACTCCTGGTGCTGGCAACATGCCCCGGGCATTCATGGGGTGGGCCAAGGTTCTGGCTATTCAGTGTCCTATGTTTAAATTCTGAGCCTGTAAGCAAAAAAAAAAAAAAAAAAAAAAAAATTGTTGGAAGGGTTCCCTTACCTTTTGGAAACTGCAAAATAAAATCTCCTTTGGCAAAGAGCCTCTTTCTTTTGAGGGCTCTCCTACAGGGCTTCTTGGGCAGGATTTACCTCCGGGCTGCCATGACCCCAGCTCCCCAGCTGCCTGCATGTCCATCTCCCAGTGGGTGGGGTGGAGGCAGGTGACACTCTCGTTCCAGTTGTTGGATTCACCAGAAAATTAGCAGGAAAACAAAACAGTAAGGGCCAAAGTGGGGTCGATGCTGCTCGGTGGAGATATCTCAGAGGTGAAGCTGCCTATTAATGAGGTGTAGTATTTCAGTAGCTGGTATTTGAGTTGGGTTGCTAGGAGAGAAAAGCAAAGAAGGGTACAGGCAGCCCCGTTTACCCCTAGCGTTGACCCAGAACACGGGTACAGGCCCATTCTGATACCGAGGACCACACGTTGAGCACGTACCAGGTAGAGATACAGCACTAAGCATTTGAAATAGACCATTTCATTCAATATGCACAAACATCCTAGGAGACCGATGCTATCCTTATGCCCAGTCTGCACAAGGGAACAGAGCCTTAGGAAATAACTTGTCCAAGATTCATAGCTAATTACATTGTGGAGGCTGAATTGGAACCCAGACTTTTGGATGTCCAAACCTAGGCGGTTACTGACCTTGCTAAACTTCCTTTTCTCATACCTCTCACCCTAAGGCCTAGTGCAATGCATCTGGGACTCAGGGATCTCCCGGTGGCGGGGGGGGGGGGGGGGGGAGGGGGGGGACGGGGGTTAGTCAGACAGGCTCAGGGATGAAAAGTTACAGTGTGTACAGACCTAAGGACTGGCCCCGGAGGCGAGGGTTCCTGGCTCCCGACTCTTCTCCCTGCTCTGAGTGTCCGGCAACCCCGTTGGACCTACATCAGGAACATCTATCTGAATGGCGGATTCAAAGCCAAGTCTCCACCACAAGCCTGCCTCTCCTCCATGCAAGGGACACAGAACGCTGCCTAGACCCGGAGCTGTGACCTTGGAGGTGAGATTTGAGCTTACCCCTGTCTATGCCATACACTGATGAAAAGAAACCCCGAATTTCATGACATTTGTACACACCCAGGAAATGGCATTTAGAAGTATCCTAATGGGTAGAGATAAAAATGAGCCCGTTTTCTTTGGCTTGATTTGGTCCTCCGATTTAAAAAGCATGTTAGCCTCCCAGGGGCTACACTGCTTACCTTCCCCAGGCCGCTGTGACCACAGCCCTCTCCTCTTCTATGTTGAACTTCGAGACACAAACTTGTATCCCTGAGTCACGCTACTCTCTGCTCCTGCGGAGAATTCCTGAAGTCGTCTAAGGAGCTCTGAAATTTTACCCTCTTTAATCCCAATTCAACACAGCATTTGTGAGTGAATTCCCTGTATAGCTGTCTCGAATGCTTTCCTCAGATTTATTGCTCCGTTCTGTGTTTATCTATGCCTTCCCCGTAGACGGAGAGCTTCCCGAGGGCCTCGACCCGGGCTTACCCCTTTCTGCCGTGGCACCCACCATGGTGCCTGGTACACGTGAGTGTTTAAACAGCGCACGTTGAACGAGGAAGGAATGAACACGTGGTGCTCGTGCAGCACACATACAACCAGAGATTCTCAGGGAGAAGGACTGAGAACATTTCCTGAGCGCCCAGAACGCCCTGGTTCAGCTCTGCTCCGTCCCATCTGGCACCTCGGCAGGCAGCCAGGCCCATCTCCTATCGCATGTGCTTTGCATCACCTATTCCCATCCTTGCCTAACCCTGGGGGCCGGCGGGTAGGGGGGCGGCCTTCTTCTTTTTGCCCGGAGGCGCGCCCCGCCTTGACATCAAGTCATTTTAATTTACTTACCTGGGCGTTTATCGTCTTCTCCCAAGATGAGCCCTGCTCCCGTTCACAAAACTGGACCACGTGTGCAGGCGTGGAGGTGCCCTCTTCTCATCCATGCCCTGAATCAGACCAGTCTCTAAACCTGATGGACTCCTTCGTTGCAATGGCTTGCCGACTAGTTCCTCTGTGCTGCCATCCTGGTCCAGTTCCTCAGACTCTGATGGCCTGTCAGCAGCCTTCACTGCACGTGCCCCACCCGCAGTTCCATCCTTCACAAACACCTCTGCTTGGGCCGCTCCCCACGCGCCGCCGTCATCACAGACCACCCCGGGACCCCCGCGCCTCCCCGTGCATGAATTTCTGGGCCCTTGGAAATCCCTCCTGATGCTGTTTAGTCAAACTTCATGTCCCATTACCCCCGGTAATTGTCCTTCAGTTACAGGAGCCACAGATTCTTCTTGGTCCCCAAATATGCGACCATCTGTCCAGTCTGATGCCTTGTCTCCCCCTCTGGTGTGCCTCCTGCAGCCCATCCTTCTCCCTGCCACCCCGCTCGGCCCACTCCCTTCTTTGAAGCATGCAGCCAAGGTGTGCATCAGGCCACTCTTGACCTGCTTGAACGCCATCTTAGATCAGATCCATAATTTAATGTGCTTGAAATTTCCAAATAGATTCTAAGTTGTTTGAGAACAGGGTCTGACTCTTATTCCTCTTAATCCTGTTCCTCTCAGTACCTGCTAGAGGGCAGGACTTACAGAAATTGTGCAACATGCCGGTGCCTAGGACTGCCTGACTTTCCTAAGGAAAATTAGGAAAGCAGTAAGAAATGTTACACGTACCTTATCTGGGAAAAATTAGGGCTTGCAAGGGGTGAGGGTGGGGGTTTGTTTACATTGTCTGCTGTTGCTACTTTCTTCCAGTTCTGCTTTTTCTTTTGCCTTCTCTTTCTCCTTCTGCTTCATGTTCATCAGATCTCTCTCGTGCTTCAGGTCCTTTTCCTGCACGCTACAAGACTGCCAGGTCTTAAAAACATAACAATCTAAAATCCTCAGTGCCTTAACATATAGGATGCATACAATAAATGTTTGTCGAATGAATTAATTCATGAAACTTCTGGTCTCTAGAATCCATCAGATCCCACAGTTTTGAAGCCAAATGCCTCCTTTGTTCTGAAAGCCTAAACTCGGGCCTTTCAACGTTTCTGTCCCCTAAGCACTTCGTTCATTGCTCTGTTTTTCTCTGTTTTCTCCTCTTTCTTCCATCCCTATTCTGCCCTCTTCAATTTTCTAGTGTCCTCTTAAAAGTGATTATTTAGCTTTTAAAACATCTTCTTATGGCATAAAGTTCCATGATTGTTAATTACAATTGTTGGACATTATCATATTTGCCGTAGCAAGAGGCAATCCACCGAGATTAATCAGTGTGAAATGCGCAATTTTTGAAAAGACCTCTGTATACCCTAAGGGAAAAAAAAATGTAACGCATTCATAAGAGATGAGATTTTTGGTGCATTTGTTATTAGAACCTCCAAAGGTGATCGTGTATATTTCTAAAAATCATCTTGCGTTCTGTATTGGAGATGCAGAGTGAAGGTGCGCGTGGCAGTGGTACTGCCCCTAAAGTGCTCTGCGTTGACTTTGAACCCCGCTCTGCATCCACTGCGGGGCTCTGCATCCACTGCGGGGCTGTCAAGGGACCTTAAGTAATAATGTCACCCATCAGGACACCCTATTGTTGGAGCACATTGCTACATTCACAACAGGGCTAAGGAACCTCTAAGGACACCCCTTGAGAAAACCAAGACAGAAATCAGGAGGAGGAAATACATATTCCATAGGAAACCTAGCTGCAGGCATAGATAGTCTGTATTTGAAAGCTAGTAATTTATGTTTCCTTTGTGATAGCAATTCCATATTTTATTCAGCATAGCAATCACCGCGATTGATTCATAAAAGCAAAATTGCCTAATCAATGGACTAGAAATACAGTCACTGTGAATATAAATTCTTTCCTCTTCTAATGATCCCAGGCTAATCATTGCAGCTCTTCTGGCTCGTTTTCCTGATTAAACCAGGAGAATAAAGACAACAGGAACATGTGACTCTGTATTAGCCAGCTAAGCATGAAGCATGAGAATAAACCAGTGGGTAAATGGGGGTTGGGAGGACTTGTATAATCCATTCCCAGGTGCATCTTAACTAATATTCCCTATACTGATAGGGCCCCCCAAAGCGTTACCCTTAAATATTGAAAAAAAGTGGTGGGGATTTAGAGTTAGCAGATCTGGATTTAGGTAGAGGCTTCACTTAGTAACTATATTACTTGAAGCAAGTCTCTTGACTTTTCTGCCTCAGTTTTCTGTTCAGTAGGAGGGTTTCTAAGGCTTTCGTTTTCTCACCTGTTATGAGGGTTCAGTGATCTGCGAGAAGCAAAAGGCTTTGTCAATCATAAAGTATCATGTTAGTATTCAGGAGAATAATTTTTTTTCCTGCACAACTTAGAACGATATGCCTGTTTATATGGTAGCATCCTTGTTCAATTCCAATGGTGTTTTGCCCCAAACGCCTCTCTCCCTAGCCCAGAATTGTATTCGGGCAATGGAAAAGCTCTGCTGATTTTCCTCCTGTAACTCCAGGTCCAGCGTGCTGGTCTCTTCAGCACAATGTTGACACTTGTCGGCTCAGACAGTGGAAGATCCTCGCCGTCCGGTGGCTGGCGAGGAGGCTGAGGGTCCACGACTGCGCTAGGCTGACCAGGGTGCACCCCTCCGCCCTGGGGGAAGACGACTCCGTGCACAAAGAACCATGTGCTTTCCAACAAGGTGCAGCGTCTCCACCCCAGCACCCTGGGTGACAAGCTGGTGCCACTAACTGCAGTGGCAGCACAGACAGAGGGAGGGGTGGAAGAGGCGTTTACACCTTGCTAGGATATAAGTCCTGATACTTCACTTTTGTTTTCTTTTTTTTGCCAATAGCAAAATCTTTATTATTTTTTCTTTCTTTCTTTTTTTGCCAAAAGCAGAATCTTACTTTATTATTCTTTCTTTCTCTTTTTTTTTTTTTTTGCCAAAAGCAGAATCTTTTTTAAATTTTTATTGGAGTGTAGTGGACTTACAATGTCATGTTAGTTTCAGGTATATAGCAACGTGAATCAGTTATGCATATATATATATTCATTCTTGCCGAATCTTTATTATTTTTTCTTTTCTTTTTTTTTTTAAATAATAAAAACAAATTCCAGACTGGAATCTCAGAGACAACCCCCTCACCGGGGCTGCCCCCACACGTCTTCCGGCCCCCTTCCTCCTGCATTCTTTGTCCCTGCCAAGCCATCCCAACCAGAGCAGCGTGACTTACTCCCCTCAGTGTCATCACAGCTCTGCCCATGCGTTGACAGTTGTAAAGCTGGCTGCTAGGAGTTCAGTCCTGTGATCACTCCCTCAACGGCAGGGAGGCAAACAGTTTAGGAACAAGGAAGTCTGAAGTGAGCGCACATCTGCCAGCCTATCGGCCACCACCCGCCTCTCCATGCTGGACTAACTCTGCCCTGACATCCAAGGGGAGCACGCCTCCTTCCAGGCAGCTGTCCTCTCTTGGGACCAGGGATGCTGCCTGTGACCCCACAGGCTGAGACCACTCAGTCCCAGTGGGCACCATTCCCATAGGCTGCAGCGCTGCATGTGCCCTGGATTTGGGCAGTGCAGCTGCCCTGCTTTGGAGGCTGATGCGGAGAACTAAGGTTATCGTCCAGCATCCAGACCACCCCTTGGTCACTGCATGGTGGCCACTTGTTTTGCTGGGATTGATCCTACCCCTGGCTCCAAGGAAGACCCCTAACTAGATGCCATTCAGGGCAATCCGATCCCCTTGCCCTGGGTTTGGCTAGGGTGTGAGTAGACCTAAGCCAATCAGAGCAGGCTATTCCCGTGGCCACATGATGATGTCAGGACCTACCCAATCGGAGAGAAGCTTGGTGCTCTTTCCCCCCTGCTCTGGGAGGGATGTGAAGCTCTCTTTCCTCTTGGGTGGGAATAAGAAGCAATCTTATAATCTTGAGAGAGGCCTGCCTGAATATAACATCAACACAGGGAAGGTGGAGCCAAGAGAACCAGGGAGAGATGAGGTACAAACCTGAAGTGAGTCAGACCTCAGGGTGGCCTGCCTGTGGATTTTTCAGTTCCAAGAGCCAAAAAGTTCCCTTTATAGGTTAAGCCTGTTTGAATAGATTTTTTGTGACTTTGTATTTGAAAGCATCATCACTGATAGAAGCGTCACAGCCTGGGGCAGCCAGAGGAGAAGGAAAAGAAAACCTAGAAAGTGGCTGTGATGATTACTTTATGTGCCAGCTTGGCTAGGCCATGGTACCCAATTGTTTGGTCAAGCGAAAGGTAGGTCACCCACAGGTTCTCCCAGTCTAGATGTTGCTGTGGAGGTACTTTTTGGATATGATTAACATTTAAATCAGTAGACTTTGAGTCAAGCAGATTGCCCTTCATACTGTGGGTGAGCCTCATCTAATCAGTTGAAGGCCTTAAGAGCAAAGACTGAGGTTTCCTGAAGAAGGAATTCCCAAGACAACAACAAAGAAACTCTGCCTGGGTTTCTGCCTGCAGATTTCAGACTCAAGACTGCAACATCAACTCTTTCATGAAACTCCAGCCTGCTGGCCTGCTCTAAGATTTTGGACTTGCCAGTACCCACAACTGTGTGAGCCAATTTATTAAAATCTATCTATCTATCATCTACCGTATATATCACAGAAGCAATAGGATATATATTCTGTTTCTCTGAAAAACCCTAATACAATGGCATAAGACTTGTTCACTAGGGTGGGACAAGCACTGTTTCAGCTGATATGGTGGCAAAGTCTGATTTGGGAAATGGTGGCAGGGAGCCTTTAGGCTCTGAAAGTCTCAGGCACCATCTAGCAAGTGGTTGGCACCATGGAGCCCCATAAGGTAACAGAGTCTCAGCAGGTGAGGACAGCATGATGACAGGGAGCCTGGAGCAGAAAGCCATCCTTCAGGAGATGTTGGGGAGGAAACCAGGCAAGAAGCAGAGTCCTTACCACTGCGCTCGGGCTTAAAACAAATCTCCAGTCCTAGAGGAGGCCTAGGGTGAGGGGCAGGACCACCAAGTAGAACTCAAGGGTAAGACCAAGGCAGAGCCCGGTCCCATGGACTTGGCCAACACGGGCCAAGAAAGGGAGGGAGTAGCTGAGCGCTGTGACCTAGGGACCGTGGAGTCATCTAGAAGCCTTCCCTAGGGGCAGTGGTCCTAAGACAGGGCAGGGAAGGAGACTCAGGGAGTCACATGGGAACTCAGCGGTACTAGGTGATCCTGGGGCTGGGAGAGGCACCCAGAAGTTCTTCATGCCTGGATGTTTTGGGGGACTGGGGTCGACGGGGTCGAGCCTTCGTGGTGGGACCCAGGGCCCAGGGCAGAGGAGTGCCAGTGTCTCCTCCTCTGTGCAGCCCTCACCCCTTCCCCCTCTCTCCCTGTAGAGTGACCATGCCTCCCCAAAGCTGCCGTGATGACTTATAAATACGTTCATTATGGCTCAGGGTAAACAGAGCGGCTGGGCAGCAGCTCCCATATGAACGATCCCACATGAAATCTTTAGCCTACAATGAAATAAGACACTTAGTTTAACACGCTCCCTTCACAGCACCTTATATTTCAGTACCGGGGTACTCCAGTCTCTTGTCAGATCTGCCCGCAGGAGTTAGCCTCCTTAGGTGTCTGAACGCAGACTTCTCTGTTTCTTGTGGCCTTCCTGTGGTGACCAGACGGAAGGGCAGCTCACTCACAGGCCCTCCCAGCCTTACCGAAAAGAGTTTGCATTTCTCCTGTCGCCTTTGGCCTCCTGGCTCCCACTGTGAACCTCACGGCACACCCGAACACAGCATTTCCGCAAGGCAGAGTACAAATGTGACCCAGTGACTTGTAACTGCACCAAAGCTAGGAGAACTTGCTTCTAGAAAAGGCTGCATCCTTAGGACGAGCTTGGGATTTGGGAGAACACTCTTGGATAAACACTTGACAGATGGTCAGAGAAAAGTTAATCAGTGGAGCTGTCCAAAAACTGGTCTCAGTCTTGTTATTTTTATAAATTATATGTAAGGGGAAGTAAGTCCCTGACTTCATGACTCAGGTAAAGCTTCTATGGGTAGGGAAATCCCAAGTTAAACAGTAAAAGTCGGCATTTTTGTGTTACTTTAGAGCTTACAGCACATGTTCATGCGCACAATTCTACACTGTAAGTATTAGTAATCCCTCCATACCTGTGGTGTGGTGAGTGATATACACATTTAGTTAACTTAGGGTAAAACTGGCCTTAGCCCTTGCTGCTAGAGAAACATAACCAGAACCGAAGCATACTCAGACATCTCCAAGCCAATCTCTCTCTCTGGCCCCTAGAACACGGTGGCCTTCCTTTGTCCTCTCCCTCAGGGCCAAGGATGGACGGGGCTGGCAGAAGCTAGGCAGACGGGAGCCCTGCAGACTTGCAATGGAAGCCTGAGGGCAGAGTTTGCAGGCACAAGAAGGGACAAAGGCCGGAAATCCATTCCCATCCGGGGTGATGGGGGAGGGTTCCATGGAGTGGGGGCTTGGATAGAGAACCCTGGAGTTTGGGGGGTGGTGTAAATAGGCATTTAAAGAAGGAGTCTCAAAGGGATTCCATCCATAGAGGACCCATGGGGAAGACCTGAGTGGTGAGGTCTCAGGTGTCAGCTGAGGGATGAGGGGCTGAGGTGGTCACTCTCCCCTCCCTCTGACGCTTCCTGTTTGGGGATAATTAGACTCTATGCTTATTATGTGACCATCCCAAGGAGAGTTTTTTTTTTTTTAAACTAATTAATCTATTTATTTATTTATTTCTGCCTGAGTTGGGTCTTCGTTGCGGTGCGCGGGCTTCTCATTGCGGTGGCTTCTCTTGTTGCGGAGCACGGGCTCTAGGCACGCGGGTTTCAGTAGTTGTGGCTCGTGGGCTCTAGAGCGCAGGCTCAGTAGTTGTGGCTTGAGGGCTGTAGCGTGCAGGCTCTGTAATTGTGGCGCACGGGCTTAGTTGCTCTGTGGCATGTGGGATCTTCCCGGACCAGGGCTCGAACCCGTGTCCCCTGCATTGGCAGGCGGATTCTTAACCACTGAGCCACCAGGGAAGCCCCCATCATATTTATTGATTGATTATTTTAAAAGAACACAATAGGCTCCATCGTATCCTCACTCCCCCAGCCCTCCCCTCGCCCCCTAACCCCCAGGCCTGCCACCTGCCCACCTGCCACGAGTCACACAAATACCATTCTTGCTTTTAAAGCCATAAATGGACTGAGGTAAACCATTTTGGTGGTTTTCAGGTAGGTTGACCCTTCAGTAAATGAATCTGAGCATAGAACCCTTTAAAGAAAATATTCATTTCCTTTATGTGTGGTCTATAATTTTATTTCATTTTACTTTCAGTAGAATGATATATCCCCCAAGGTGATAACTTCACAAATCATCTGATACTAAGCTTTACATCCAGTGGGTGTCCCAGGTACAGGACTGTGGCCTGGGAGACGATGTGTCTTCTATGATGACAGCAGGGGGAGCCCCTTCTCGCCATCATTTCAATGCTGTTTGCCATGACCCCCTTTCATGTAATAACTGGGAGTCTATATTTTTAGTGGTACACATTCACTGCACCAAGCACCTAATGCGTATCTCATACACCCAGTGCTTTCTCATGTCCGGCTGATAGATGAAGAACCAAAATGCTATCATAGAGATTGTCCAGTTTAATTCCTTAGCCCCTTCTGTGGTAAGTACATGGTAATGTTTTTTCTCAATAATTGCGAAATAGAAACACAACATTAACTGAATTACATGAAATGATCACACAAAGCCCAAGAATATCTGGAGACTTCCTGACCTTTATTCCAGTGTTTTTGTGTATCTGGGAAAGAACTGGACAATTCTGAGGTGTGTTTTCATTAAAACTTGAATTTGCAGCTCTCAGCAGAGTTCCCTCTTAGCGACCATTGTGAAGGAGCAGAGCAGCGATGAACGGTGCTGCTGTATCAAGACAAACAGGCTTGAGCAAGAATAACCTCCTAGGAATCGAATTTCAACCTGAAAAGGCTTCCAGGTTCCTCGATAAAATACATAAGGAGTGGACTGTTTTGTATGATTTCCATCTCAAGCTTCTAAAATGTTTTTTGTGCCTGTTATCTGGAAAGAAAAATATGTTGATGAAGGAAGTCTTTTAGTAGGGTTGCATCTAGGTATTCTTAAGCCTGGAGCAAAGCTTTATTTTTTTTTAGCTTCCGGTCCATGTACTGCAATCACTTTTTAAACAATGACTGAAACTGTTATACAACTCTTAGACCACAGTGAACTTCCTAGGCTTGCGCTCCAAGACTGGTAATAAACGTCATTTTGTTAAAAGGACAGGGGTCATGACTGTTATTATTATTTTTGGAGATATTACTGCAGAGTATTAAATTCAATAATTAACAAAAATTAGAAGTTAATTAATTGGGTGGCACTTCAAGAGCTCAATAGTAAGTACTATGACGAGAGAAAAACTTTTTTTTTCTAACTGAAAAGTTTCTCTCTGAAAAGGCAACTCCCTTTCAAACAGTCAGCTGTTACAGTACTTTATTTGACTTGGTAGTACCCATAGGGGCACGTCCTGAGGTTTGCTTAATAAATATTGGGATTGGCCAAAAAGTTCGTTCGGGTCTTTCCCGTACCATCTGCTGGAAAAACCCAAACGAACTTTTTGGCCAACCCCATACATTTTTATTAACATGCACGGTATTATCAGAGTGCTTTCTGCTAAGACAGATGCCCCTTAAGCATGAGTGTTTACTCCACCAGCATGGAACATTTGCCTTAGTATAGCCACAGTCTTAAAAAAAAAAAAAAAAAAAAAAAAAAGCAGCATCATGATTTCCAAAAAGGGAGTGACATTTGGGGCAGCTATAGTCATGCGCCATCTCCAACTTAAGACAATCCACCTAGTACAGCCGGGCCCGCGCCAGGGACCCTTGCAGGCGGCAGGCACGGCTGTTGCTGACGCGCGTTTGATCTTTTCTGGGCAGCCGAAGGCTCGCCACACCCCTGAGCTGGCTCCCAGGTCCCGCTGGCTCCTCGCCCAGCACAAACCAGGTCTTTTACTTTATTTGGTCCACCACGCGGTGACCGTCCCGGGAGCGCGGTGGCGGCGACGCACGGGGCACTCGCGCCCGCACATTCCTCCCGGGAACGCCGGCGGGGGGCGCGGGGGATCAGGCTCGGCCGGGCCCAGGCTCCCCTCTAATTATAGCCGCGGCAGCTGGCGTGCTGGCGGACCTGACTCTCGGGGCCAGGGTGGGCTGGGTCTGACCCGGCTGCTGGTCGGCCGAGGGGTCGCGGGTCGGGCGCGCCGCCGCCGCTTCCGGGCCAGGCCCCGCCCCTCCCCGGCCCCGCCCCCGTCCCGGCCCGCCGCGGGGTCGCGCGGCTCCACGTGCGCAGATCGCGGCGCGGGGAGCTGGCGCAGCGCTGGCCGGAGCGGCCCGGGGAAAAGTTGTAGAATGCATAAATACGGGCGCGGCGTGAGCCAGGGTTCCGCGCTGGAAACCACAGCAAGGTCTCCTCGTGGTCGAAGGCCTTTACGCAGGCGGCTGGAGAGTCAGGGAGCCTCCTCCCCTTTCCTTCCCCTCGAGTAAACAGGGATTGGCAGAGCTGGCGGCTGTTTTCTTCCTTTTTAAAAAACGCCATGCTGAGCAACAATAAAAAGTAAAAAAAGGAAAAGCTACAATTTGACAATGCTGACCTAGGCCCCATGTTCTCAACCGGTCTGTTGATTCGTATGAAGATAATGGTGTCCTGCGGCCCCTTTTCGTGTGTGATGGTTTCATGCTGGGCGTAATGAAAGCGCTTTGACCATAGGATCGTGTTCCTGTATCAGAATCCTACCGAAGTTCTGGATGTAAGTTCTAGGAAGAGACTCAGTTCTCCATGTAAGAATTTAGCTCTGACTGTACTTTCCAAACTCCTGGAAGGAAACCAATTCGTGGTTAACTCTTGTTAGTATGTGCCCTTCGTCAAGCAAACACACTACCTACCTGCGGCCTTGACTCTAGGCTCCAAGGAAGCTGGGGGCTATGGCCTCTCAGCTGTTCAAAGCCTAGAATGATGTGCCTACTTAATAGGTGTTAAATAATAACAGCAACAGTCCATATGTTGCTTGTTAAGAGTATTCCAAAACTTCCCTAATGACTGTGACCCTCCTGTGAAATTCTGATTTCAGTTGCATATGGGGTACAATAAATCTTTATCTTTTATCACCAAAAAAAGGCTAATCGAATTGCTGTTTGGAGGCCGGAATAACAACATGGGGTAGGAGGCCGGAGCCCGGGTTAAGGCGCGAAGCAGCCTTTTTTTGCTTTGCAGCTCTCTCAGGCTGCGGAGAACATGAAAGGCCCAAGGCCAAGGCTGTGTGTAAAGAAATGCTGATTTATTCAGTCCTAGACAATGCCTACTCCTACGTTTCACTTCTCTGCACAACTCTTACTGGTATGGTTAATATTTTAAAATCCTATGATAAAAGAAAATAAAGCTCAGTAATTTTGAGCTTAAAAATAATGAGCTACAAAAAATCTTTCCATACATTAAAATAAATTTAGGCCTTTAGCTCCGGGGAAATGTTGTTTCAGGATTTTTGTTTTTCCTGGCAAGGTAGCCACATTTACAGTGTAGAATATTCTACTTGCACTGTCACAAGAAAGCTGTTTTCTAAATGGCAAAGAAATATACAGTGACCTAAATATTTATCTGCTAAAGTTGCTACCTGAGCACCTGCACAACAAAACATGACTCATTTGTTGTGCAAGATGCCCGTCCCCTCATGGGCATCTGAATGTTACCTGCTGGTAATGATACAAAGAGTGAAATGGCAATTTTGCTAAGTAAAAGTGGTTAAGTGATGAAATCTACAGATTATATAATGGTTCATTTTCCCCAAAATATAAACTATATTTAGAAATATTGAAATGTGACATATTACTCTATATAGGATGTCTTATCTGAGCATCAAGGGCTTCTGCTGAGTTGCTGGAAGAGGTTCTTTAGATTATGCAATACAGCTTCTAAAGCTCATTCAAAGGATGAGATCAACCAGTGCATTGATACTTGCAAGTGAAACTAGGAATCCCGTAGTCTAGTCTTCAGACTTTGTCTGACCTAGGAGAAAACTCATCTCCTAGAGGATTTTCAAGGCTGACTTTTGTGATAAATTTTACGTGCACGGAAGACTTGCTATACTATGATTTTTAGTTTTAAAGGGCTATTCTACATTTTTTTCAAAGCCATGTTTAAGATTGTATTATAGTAGAAACTGTTTATACCATTCTAATAAGATGGGGTTCTATTAAGGAAACTTTACTCCATCGTTTTTCAGATTAAAGGACCAGCTTTAAGACCCAATGTCTAAATGATTTGCCTATGGTATACTTTTTGCCCTAAAATACTTTTCCTGTGGCTTGCATGGATTGTTTTGTGCTGCTCAGCCCCTTATGTTGTGATAAAGACCAGTGCAGATGTAGATTTCATATTCTATAATTTAAAAAAACAGTAAGTTACACCTCAAATTAACCAAGGTATTTTAAAATCAAGCATTTTAAGTTGTATGGACATGGGGAAGGAGCAAGTTAACAGACTGATGAGTTAAAACAAATTTCACTGTTAAATTGAGTATAAATGATTTTGTTAATGGTAAATTAGGATAGTGTGGATATCCCTAATTATGGTTTTATCTGGGGATTAATAGAGAAATCCACAGATAATCCGTAAATCCAGTCATTTTCTATCTTCCAACCTCATAAGTAATTTACAAATTGACTTTTTGTATATTTTTGTGCCTTTTAAATTACTGTGAGGGGTTCCTAACTTCTGAGGAAAATGCAGGCTGTCAACAGAAACAGCAACAAGGCATCTAGGTAGTTGACAATGGGGGAAGTCACACCCATCATTTTTATTTAGTTGTAACCAATTGTATTGTAATCAATACTATTGCTGTCAGAGGCCTAACCAGTGGCACTGAAGGAGTTAAAACTGCACGCGTGCGCACACACACACACACACACACACACACACGCACGCACTCCATTTCTAGAACCCCAGATGATGAAGTAGGTAAATCTGTATTCCATTCATTGGTGCCTCTGCCCTTGGTCTGTGACAGAGGAAAGGCGTGTCTTCTCACTGTTCCCTATGAAGAAAAGGCAAGCAAATGAGGGTGACTCAGTACTTCCAGTGGCCTACACACGACTGAACATTTTTCTGAATGATTCCACGTATACACTTTGGAATCAGGAAGAGAAACATTTTACTCTTCACTAACCAAATAAAACCATCTATAAATCAAATGCAAAACAACTTTGAGTAACGAGGGACTTAAAAGTCTAGGAATTAAAAGGAGCTCCATGTTTTCCCCTTCAACTTTTTCCCAGCTTTGGGGAATAAACAAAGACATCTGCCACATCAAGGGTCTGGTTTGTTTGGTTTTTTTAACTGAAAACTGAATGCAATCATTAAAGTTTACTTTGAAATTTTAAAAATGACTTCTGCAAGCTGCACTAGTTAAAATTTCACTAAAAATAAAATTTAGCATCTTTAAGAAGACTAAGAGTTTAACATTTCTTTTAAGCTAATTATTAAATGAAACATCATGTGTATTATCATCTATAAATAACTTACTAAGGACACTGTTGCCTGAAAACTGCCTTAAACAGGCTAATTAAAAAATTAAACTATATATAGTGATGGGCTCCCCAAGTTACTGGGCCACCTCTAACGAAAATACACTCAACTACGCATAAACTGTTGCTGTTTAACTTAAAATACCTAGTAAGTCTATGTGTACCTTTATCTTAAAACTATAAGTTTCACAAGTTCCTTTCGTAGAGAAGTCTGCCAAGCCACTGATCAACAAGAAGAGAAAAAGCTGCAAACATCCAGGAAATTTCTTCCTACGTGATAGCAGACAGGAGTTTGAAAAAGGATCTCAGTGCATTCCACCTTTTATCTGCGTTTATAAATTTAAGGTTTCAGGGCTTCAACAAAGCTCACACATGGCTTTGGCTCTGACCTTTATTCCAAAGCTTTCCAAAAGGTAGGCTTTTTTTCTTTCTCTTTTGTCTTCAGTGCATTTCCTCTGGCCCAACATGGCTGTTTTATTCCACGGCTTTCCAAAGAGCAGCTCCGTGTCTTGACAGTCTTTTCAGTGTCGTCACTATCTTCCCCTTCCAATCTACTATTGCAGAATGGCTGGCTGGACTGCAAGTTGAAAAGTAAACAAGTGCTTTCTGGCTGTACTTTGTTCAGCTCTTCCCGTTATCTGCTTCCCCTATCCAGTTGCCCTTTCCCCAGTCCCTAGCACTTTTTTCTTCCTTCCATCAGTTGCCTTTTTGTTCCATGTCTTTTATCTCCTGCTATTCTCCTGCCGTTCCAGTCAAACCTCAACCCCAAACCCACACATCCTTTGGTCTCATTGCCACTAATGATTAAAACAGCCACTCTAAGCTTACTTTCAACAATTAAAAAAGGCCTCAGAAAATGTTCAGTGCTCCCAATTTTATTTTTATTTAATGCTAAAAGTTAAAGAAAAAAAAAAGGTACTGTAAATCTGACAAATGACAGAATGCAGGTGATATTTCCATAGCGTGATTTTAAAATAGAATAATGTTGATATCTGAGATTACACTCACTTCAGTTGACATGAGTTTCATCACATATAGAAAAAGTATCACCTTCAACTTAAAAAAGTAAAGGTTAAAAGGTGGCACACTTTTAAAATACTTGGTGGCCAAGGAAAGGTATCTAGTAAAAGTTGTAAACCATGTGTACGTTTCTTATAACTTTTAATGTGAGGCCACATGAAAGACAGTACATCTGTTAAATTCTATAAATTGTTAAAGCAAAAAAGTGAAAGCTTCAACACCCCATCCCCTAATATTTTGAGTATTAAAAGCACAGCTGAAATATTAGGATTTGAAACCTGATACTGCCCATGTACAGTAAGTAGCTTTCTGACATCTTTATCCAGCTGTGGAGAATCTCTGCACTGTGATCAGGTACAACAAAGGATCAAACCCATGTCCCAGTGTTAACTTTTTAACTTACGAGAATGCCAGAGATATAACCCATATCAACACTTTCCAGCTGCAAGCCTTCTAACGAAGGCCACCCAAGGGCCAGTCGGACTCTTATTTTTTGATAGGAGTAAACTCAACACACAGCCCTTTAAAGCTGTTTAAATTCTCCCTCTTGAACAGCAGCACAGAGATACCATAGGTTGTCTTTTCCACAGCTGGATAGACTTATTCAAAACAGCAGGATGGTTCTTTACTAATCTTTTTGGAAAGCTTATCTGTATTGAGAATGCAAAACATACAGATAGCTACCACAAATTAGGTCAAATGACTGATCAACTTGTAACATCTATGAGGTCAAATTCCAGTTTATAGTGAAGTGCCTAGATATGCACTTATACAACAGACCATAGTAAGTTGAATTCTTTACAAATGTCTTTATGGGCATGTAAAATTGACTGTGTTTCTGCATGTGTGCATTTACATAAGAGAAACCGGTCTGCTCTGAGTCATAGATACTCCAATTAAAAAAAAAAAAGTGTAACAACAAACTGGTTAATCATGCAAGTCTGTTTGCAATATAACAATGACGGGTAACATGAATTTGCACAGCATTAATAGGTGCGCTCATTAGAAACACCATGAAAAAAATACTGTATTTGGTGCAGTATCTGATTTTCAAGTGTTAATAACCCGACCATTAAAAAATATTTGAGCAATTTAAAAATGAAAGACAAAAACATAACTGAAGAAGGATCCAAAGTGGGTAACAATCTATATTTTCAAATTAAAATAAAAGCTCGGTTGGGAACAATACACAGAAGTTGTAGCAGACCTGGAAGCCATGAACCAGCCTAATTAGAGGGCCAAGTTACAAACACCTGAACATGAAAGGATTTGAAGTAGTGTTCCTGTCAATGTTAAATCATAACAGCACAGAAGAAAAACCAGTATCACTGTGAGACAACTATTTCTAATAACTGATGATTTATTGGTTTAAAAAAACTCATTTTACTGATGCAAAATAGTAATCAAAAGAAATTAGTTTACAAAACGTTTCTAAAAATAGTTTGAGAGGTGGGGCCTGTCTATTATGTAAAACCCTTTCTTTAATTTTCACTAGTTTATCATTTTTGTCCAGAAGAACAGTATTATTCACTTGGTATTTCAAACACATGTAAGAAGGAAATTACAGGTTTCCTCCACCCCCATTTGGGCTGTCACTGATATGCCCACGGGCAGTCCTGGCAGCACCCTGCGCTGTTACTGCCATTGTACCATACTGTATTTAGCGCTCACTACAAACAGGGTGTAGGTGATCATATCAACAGCAATGGGGCTACAGGTAAATGATAAAACAACAAAACACAGAACAGAAACGAAACCAATCCCACAATCTCCAAGTTCACCTGGACTTCTCTTTCGACTCTCGTCAAGGGAAAACGACCACAGCCAACGACACACAGAGCGCTCCAGGGTGTTTCGAAAGATCAAGTGGCGCTGCAGAGCCAGGCTCCACGCAAAGATGGCAGTGCCATCTTGTCCTCACCACCAGCCGTTATCACTGCCTCGAGTCACTGGATTGTGTATTATGCAACCGACTAGCATGCAGCATGGTAATCTTACAACTGATCACATGGGCCGTGAACAGTGGTCAACTTTGCCTTAAAACAAAAAAAAAATCGCCCCCCGCCCACCCCCGCCCAGTCCTGAAAATCTCTCAGCAGCAACTCTCAGGCAGTCTTCAACAGCCCAACAACTGAACTTTAAGAACAAAATCCAAAATCGAGAAAGATTCAAAATCGATTTCCTGTTACTCTCAAAGGACAACGTTTGGGGGGAAACTCGGTGACATTTCCCAGTGGCATGCCCACTTCACAACAGTGCCCCTTTCGCTCATTTCCTTTCCGTCTCCACCACTTGGCCTCCAGCCTGAGAAAGGGGCCAGCAATACGGAATAACAGACAGTAAGGCAATCTTACAACGTCAGAAAATGTATTTGGCTTCTTTTTTTTTCTTTTTAAAATAAGTGCATACAAATACAGCTAGAAGCGTTTCTGATTTGCCAAGTGCTCTAAAAAAGCAGCGCAAGTCACAGCCTACATTGAACGGTAACTGTCACCAGGATAATAAAGCACAAAGATATGCTAATAACGTTAACAAAAGAAGAAAATGCTTTTATAAGTACATACCTTTTGTCGTCAAAAAGAAAAAAAAAAATAGAAACACAATGTATTCAAAAAAATCAAAATTATACAGCCATGTTTATGAAGTCTACATTTCCCTTGTCTTGGATATATATATATATGTGGAGATATATACACAATTCAAGCAGTTTTAGTTAAGGGTAATCATTGGGTTTTTCTGAAACCGGAAAGTCACGAGTCTCTCTCTTTTTTCACTTTCACATCTCCAGCAAGGATGGTTGCAATCTCCCCTTGCATGAAGGCCCAGGGGACATTGGAGCCCACAAGGGGGCATTTTTCCCCACTGGGACAATAGACCTCTCCACTGGCTCCCTGCTGTTTGATGCTTTGTCTGGAGCAAGGGAAGCAGAACTTGTGCGAGGGGACGGACGGGCACTGCACGAAGTGGGTGTCCTCCAGCCGCTCGTGGCAGAGGGTGCAGCACAGCGGGGCGCTGGCCGCCAGCGAGGAGTCCGGGAGGCTGGCGGGGTGCACGGGCTCCAGTCCTCCTGTGCTGCCTGCCCCCTGGCCGCCCACCTCTCGGGGGCCCAGCCTTCTTTGGTTCACAGAGGACGGAGAGGGTGGGCTCCCGCTGTTCCTCCTGGTGGTGGAGTGCACCTGGCTGGCATCTTTCGAGGCATGACTGCCCCCCGCATTGTCTGCTACCAAGATTAGGGCTGCCATGGGGGACTGGCCGTTCTGGGCCGCTTCAGGCGGTGTGGTCCGGTTGGAATGAGGTGAGGCAGTGGGGGGCGGCGGAGACACAAAAGAGGATGTAGGAGTAATGGGGATCTTGAGCCCTTCTGTGGACGTGGACAACCACGGCTGTGCCTCTCCATTGATCTTAGGCGGCCCGACTTCACCTTCTGGTTCTGGAGAAGGCTTCCTTTTCCTTGCTGTTCTTGCAACTGGAAGAACAAAGACATAAGAGGGGGAAAAAAGGGACGTAAATGAACGTGCGCTGAAAACGATCTTTTCTTTTTCTAACACATAACAAAACTCCCCGAAGAATTTATCTTCTCTAAAAGCTGGTCCATAAAAACTCACGGGAGTTTCAAGAGCACGTGCAACTTAAACCACTTAGACGGACGGGGCTCTGAGGCAGCCTAGCAATTAAAAAAAAAAAAAAAAAAAAGCCACAGAAAATGGCCCCGACAGCGCTGCCTGTTTTCCCATAGGCCTGCCCGTCCCCAGACTGCACTGTGCACCTGACGGTTAACGTCCCCCCCGCGCCACGCACACACAGGTTAAAAGGTGACTGGTGCCCTCCTGCTCGCAGCCAGGAATGTGCTGGGAAAGGAAAGCCCTGTGTCGCTGCCTATCAGCCCGTCTGACTCATCTCTGTTATGCTGCTTCAGCACAGGAACACGTTGCCACTAAGCACTGGTTCCGCCTCGGGCAGATCAGGAAGTTGGGTGTTTGTTGTTTCTGGGCCGGGGGAGAACGGCGAATGGGAAGAGCACCCCTCCTCGGCTCTCCGTCCCCGGCTCGCCCCTAGATCCCCTCGCTCCACAGCCGCCCCTACCTGCTTTAGACCCGTTGGCCCCGTTGGCCTCGAAACCCAACAACCTGCCTGCAGTCAGGGCCGGCTCCTTCTTAAACTTGCTCTCGAAGGGCCCCGAGTGGCCGTGCTGGTGCAGCGCCAGCAGCGTGTCTCGCACGGTCTTGGGCCGGTTGACCCAGTCCTGCTCGCCGGGCCCGCGGCCTTTGCCCGCGCCCTCGGTGCCCAGCTCGGCCGCCCCGGCCCCCGAGGACAGGCTGTCGGCCGGGCCGCGGTGCGAGCCCGCCGGCGGCTGCTTCTCCTTGGCCGCCGCCTCGCGCTGCTCATGCTCCGCGGCCGCGCCGCTCGACACGGACGCCGGCCGCTTGTGGGCGCCCAGTTCGGCGGGCTGCGCCGAGCCCAGGCCGGCGGCCGCGGCCCCGGACACGGCGGCCAGCGAGGCGGCGGCGCGGCCGCCCAGGCCGAGCGCGGCGGGCAGCGGCGTGGCCGAGCCGTTCATGAGCGGCACCAGGGTGGGCGGCACGGCGTGGCCGCGCCGCGGGTTCGGGCTCTGGCGGTTCAGCTCGGGCGGCTCCTCCAGCTTGGAGAAGCCGTTGGGCACCAGGATGCCGTTCACGGGCGGCGGCTGCGGCGTCGGCGGCTGGGCCAGGCTCGCGGCCGGGCGGCTGCCGCCGAAATCAGAGCCCAGGCGCGGAGGCCGCTCGGCCGCGGCGGCCGCCAGGGGGTAGCGCTCCAGGGCCTGCGGGGCGCGCGGGGCGGCCTCGGGGCCGCCGTGGCCGAGCGGCGGCGGCTGTTGCTGCTGCAGAAGGAGGTCCTTGGCCGAGAGCGGCGGCGGCTTGGCGGCGGCCGGGGCCGCGGCGCCGGGCGGGGAGCGGCCCTCCGGGAAGCAGCCGTGCGCCCGCTTGAGCTGCCGCGCCGTCTCGATGACGAACTCGACGCGGTCGGCGCCCTCGTAGTTGACGCAGCCACGGCACACGGGCTCGGTGAAGTCCCAGATCATGGCCCAGGGCATGCGGGGCAGGTCACACAGGTAGCACGACTGCCGCCGGGACGCGGCCGCCACCGCCACCGCCGCGGCCATGTCCGAGCAGCCCGCGGCGCCGGAGAAGGAGGAGGCGGAGGAGGAGGAGGGGGGGGCGCCGCCGCTCCCCGCCGGCACCACGCGCGCCCTCCTCCCCCCCCAACCCCGCGTCTCTCCCACCAGCGGCGGCGGCCGCAGAGGCGGCGGCGGCAAAGCCCGCGAAGGCTCGGCGCCCGCGCAGCGCCCCCGGTGCACGAGGGGCGGCGGGCGCGGGGCGAGGGGCTGCAGCCGCGGCAGCACGTCCCCCCGGCCTGCGCGGGCGCGGGCGGACGGCGGGGCGGTGCGGCGCGGCGGGCGCGGCGGCTGGGGCTCGGCCGGGGCCGCGGCGGGCCTCCAGACCGGGGCAAAGACGGGCCGCGCGGGCGCGGGGGAGCGCAGCAGGTCGCGGCGGCGGCCGGCTCGAAGTGTGGGGCGGGGGGTGGGGAGGCCGGGGGGGGCGGGGGGCGGGGGGCGGCCGCCGGGGCAGGCTCAGCCCGAGCGGCGGGGCATGCCGCGCCGGGGTGGCGGCGGCGGCGGCCGGGCGGCGCGGAGCTCGGGCGCGGCGCGGGCCACGGGTCGCTCCGCTGCTCTCTCACAGCTCCTGGCGTCGCCGCTCTCCAGCGCCCGCGTCAGCGCCCAACCCGCCTCAGCTCCGCCGCCGCCGTCGCTGCTGCTGCTGCCGCCGCGGCCGCTCCACTTCTACAGACTTGATTCTTCGACAGCCTCGCAAGGCGCCTGCGCGGGCCCCCTCCCCTCGCGCGCGCGCCCGCCCTCCCCCGCGCCCTCCCCCTCCCCCCGCCGGAGATCGAGCGCTGCCGGGAGAGCCGGCTCTGCGGCGCCTGCCTGCCCGCCCGCCAGCGCCGCGGCCCGTGTCCCCGACGTGAACGCGTGGCTGGCACGGCTTGCCTTCCTCCACCCGCTCGGCTACCTCGACTCCTCGGGCCGAGTTCCCCACCCCCCTTCAGGTCCGTTTGGGACAAACCGTGCTAAAACTCATGTTTTGAAAAACAGGTCACTTTGTAACTTGGTTTTGTCCGTAATCTCTCGCGCATAGGGGCTTTTAAATCAAGCGTGGTTCACATTTTGTACAGAGCTTTATTTATTTGAACTCTTCGGTAAGTGCTTTACACTCGCATGTGTCTTGGGAAGGACACAGGCGCCGCCGGTCCCCTGAAGTTTTCCTAAGAGGAGGGTGTGTGCTCGCAAGCCTAGGACCACGTCCGCCCGCCGTTTCCCGGAGCCCTTCCGGGAGGGAGCGGGAGCGGGAACGCCGCGCGATGGGGCCCTCGCAAACACGGAGTCGTCCCCTCGGTCTTCGGCCCACCCTGCTGCCCGGCTCAGGTCCGCGCGGCGGGCGCGTGACGTGGGCGCGGGGCCGCGGGCCGCGTGCGCCGCCGTCTCCGAGTGCGCACGCTCCGCGCGGACGTGACTCGGCGCCGCTGGCACTGGCGGCCCCATTGAACGAATGCACATTCCAGGGATCCAGGGTCAGCGGCCCGCGCGTCCGCGTCACCGCGCAGGCTCCGCCCCCGCCCCCCGCCCGCGACTCTGGGGCTCCGGGCCCCGCCCCCAGGGCCAACCTCGGACTCGAGGCGGCGCGGGGCGCGGGCACGAGCCGCGGTGCGGTCCGCGCCCGCCGTGGGGCTGAGCCGCTGGCCGGCCGGCGGGGGGGGCGCGGGGCCCGGCTGTTCGCGGGCTTCCTCGGCCCGGCGGTGGGGCAGGGGCGGCCTCGCGCCCACCGCGCAGCCCAGGCTGGGCTTGGGTGGGTGCAGAGCCGCCTGGCGCGAAGTCGAGGTGTGGCCGCGGAGCCGGCCAGGCCCGCCGCGCTCTGCCACCGTTGGCAGCCGTACACGGTGCCCAAGTGAAGTGAGCACTTGAGTTTCACACTTTTATCGGGAGGAGGAGCTGGCGTGTGTTATGATAAATCACTTTTGGCTGGTCGTTAGTCTTAATAGACGCGAGCTTAGTCACTCTCAGTTGGGACTTTTACACTTCAGCTCTGGAAGGGCGGCCTCCGGAGCTTCCTTTGTTGGAAAACAGGCCCACATCTCTCCCTGAGAGTGGAAAGAGCTGGTTAAGTGTGGGAAGAACAGGGTACTAATTATATTATCTTTCCTACAACTGGATTGGTAGGTGGAGAGAGAGGAAAAAAATCCTGCTGACGTTTCTTTCTAGTTACTGCTGTTGAAAATGCTAGGGCGCCTCAAAGGATTAACCACAAGGAAGAGGAAGAACACTCCTAGAGAAACAGCGGAGGGAGCTGCTTTAAGCACATGAAAAAACCTGTTCGAAAATGGCACAGAAAATGTAATGCCACACCAAAATGTTTTTGCAGGCGAAGCCTGCACGACTTCTCATGGGGATTTCCAGAGAAGGTGCGCCTGCCCTAGAGGTCTCCCCATCTGTTCCCGGATATTGCCCTGCAATTACAATCCTGCCCCACCCTCTCCTAGCTGGGAGAATGGGACCCCGGTCCCCAGCAGCTGGTGCCCGTGGATTTGGCCACACCTGGTCCTTGCTGTTGCGCCTCTCTCGCAGGACCTGTCAGTCTCCTTGGAGGCCCTGAGCCGCTCATTGTAGCGTGTGACTTCACCTACTAGGCCACTGCCCAGAGGGGATGAGGCCCAGTCTCTGTGCTGCAAGAGATGAGCCATCGCAACACCCCCAAGAAATGGCCCCCCTAGGCAGGGATGGAAATATTAAAAGAAAACAACTCGGGGTTAGAGCCACGGCCTAGTTTTACTCATTTACCTGCGAGCAGGCACCGTAATACCCTCGTGGGAAAGCCGATGGCTCCCTCCCAAATAGAAACACCGAGATCCACATTCTGCCCCGAGAGGTACTAAGTAAGGATTTTTGTAGAGCAGAGCTTTTCTTCTCCAAGTGAAGAGCATTTCCTTTTTATTTTACACTACCAGTTCAATGTCGAAACTCAGTTGTTGTAACTTCCCTAACGAAATGCCCGCTAGAAAATGGAAAGGCTGTTCTAGTTCTGGTTTCTTGCCATAAAAGGATCCGGGGTCAAGGGGGTTAAGGCTGGCCCAGGATCCAGAGCAGCAATTCCTTATATTGTATCAAAAGTCTTTCATGCTGCCTGGCCTTTCATGTAGCTCCGAAGCAGCTTTATCGATGTATGCTAAGTAAACAGAGCTTTGTTTTCGTCTCCCACCCACCGCCCTCCCTCCCGGCACAGACTAGAGTTGGATCCCTTCCAAAGCGGCTGCTGCAGCAGTTAGAGCCGCCTGCTCCGCACACAGGAGCAGGGTTTCTAGGGTGAGGCAATGCGTCTGCAATTCGCAGAGACAAGGCAGGAATTGTAATTGTAGTTCATCATGTGATGACTTATGAAAGAGGAAGTTGGTATGTTTTAGTCACGTAGACTCTGCCCTCTTGCTTAAAAGGCTCCGGGTCCTCTCAAAAGGGAATTATGATCCTCTTTGCCACTCCGAGTCAAGGTCACCGGGTTGGCTGCAGTGTGCTCCTACACGTTCGTACACGGACGGGCAGGCAGATGCCCCGTGAAGTGTTGGTGGGGCAGTGGATTGAAGTTGGCTTTTAACCAGAACACTGAAATGCTGCAATTTGTCTTAAGAAATATTCTGTGGCGAACACTCCTGCTGAGACTAGAAGAAGCAACAGTCTTTTCCAGCTCGAATTTCTTAAGACTGAAAAAAAAAAAAAAAGAGAAAATCTCAGTTTACAAGCAAAAGGAAAGCCATTCAGTATGATATTCTCAAAAGCTGGCATAAGGGAAGTGATTGGAAGGTAAACCAAAGGGAGCAGTTCTAAGCAGTAGCTCAATGGGTGGAACAAATCTGACCCCCTCCCTGAGATTTACATGGGTTTCCCCTGTGTGAGCATTAAACATCTAAAATCTGAATGTGGTCCCCCGAGCTGACTCCAGTTGAGATGCTCTTGTTAACACACCACAGCCCCATACTGGCATTCGACAGGGCAGCGTAAAGAAATGGTTCTTAGCAGAGGACCTTGATGGAACTCTTCCCCAAGGACACGCAGCTCTGGGAGGGCTGCGACCCCGTGCCCCCAGCAGTGTGTGGGTGCTGTCCAGGACGTGGTATTTCTAGGGACTGCTGAGTTCCTACGCGTCACCCTATATCCACATGCGGAATCACAGCCTTCATTCTTCAGAGTGCAGTTTCTATTAATAGCACGATGTTGCAACCATACTGAAGCTTCTTAAACTCTGACCCTGGCATATTTGGAGGAGAAAAAAAATGCAGCCACATGTCATCCGGATTTCTGTGGCTACCATCCTAGACTCCCTGTACTTGGCCAGAAGTAAGACTTCTGGAAGAGTAAGTAAGACTGGAGGAGCATGTGTGATATTCAGGGCTTTCCACTTTGAAAAAGTTATAAATACATATTTGAACATATTTGTTTATATGAACACATCCACACATACTATGGAGAGTCGTGACATACAGCAACCTTCTGGAACAGATATGAGCGCCTTCCTTCTAAGCAACAGCATTTTACGAGACAATCCTACTGGTTTTCAAATTGCAAATATGCTATTTTAGAAATACTTTCCCTCTGTTTGACCTCTCCCTGTAGCCTACCCACCCTGTGTGCAGAAAGCATTCAGATATTAAAAAGACTTTTGCATGTGGAGGAGGTAAACTCTCTGTGGAGGGTCTAAGAATCAGGCCAAATAAAATCACAGGAGCTCTTAATCATCCACATATCATACACAGAAGCTGTTCGTCCCCAGCCTATGTGTGAACATAGGTACAGGTCCCCATTGAGAGTAAAATTTGGGGCCTTGAGGTAGGTTAGCTACTAACTGTGTCAGAATTTAAAGAGCTAAGTGAAAAATACAGACAAAGGAGAGATGGAGGTCACACACTCGCTCAGAGTCTGCAAGGAAATTTGGAGGAGAACTGGAAGGAATTCAACAGCCATTTGATGCCAGAACCCTCCTATTGACTTTTTGGAAAGAGCATGATGAAATGCACTTTTCTGGAATAATATCTGGAGGCGGGTTTAACTTATATTTAAGACACTCACTAAAATCCTTTAAACGATATCAGTAGGAAGACCCTGACAAAATAAGGAACTAACCTCTCGGATAATGTTTGAAAAAAATAAAATGGTAAATTTTCTCTCATTAGCTTGCTTACTCAAAAAGGTAACTTTCGTACTGCACATTCAGTAGTAAGGGAACTGAAAAAAATAGAAGATGTTACACTTCTAAAAGGTCAAGCATGATGGGATAGCTTTGCGTTCATTATTGCTTTCGTATGGACATTCAGAAAAGTTGTTTCGAGCATAAATTTTGTTGTCATCCTTTTTCAGAAGCTAAAAACCTAAGACAGTGAAAGATTAAGTGATTTGCCTATTGTAACATGAAAGGTGAGTACCAGACTGAAATCCAAGTATGAGTATTTTTGTCTAACAATATAGTCTAGAACATTCTGTTTACATTTTGCATTTCAATAAAACATGTGATCACAGTTTAGAGGTCTAGAAGAAGAATGTTAACATTTGTGAGTGTTACCAAAAAGAGTGTTAAGATTTGCCTATCTATATCTGTATTTATAGGAAACAAGAACATTCTAGTATAGTTCATAGGACAGGTAATCCAAAGAAAACAGATAGAGGGATATGGTAGAGTTGAGAGATGCCACCGCGCCATGCCTCGTATGGGACTTCTTAAATGGCAGACCATTTTGCACTGGTGAAACTTAGAATTTATGAACCATAGATTAAAAATTGATCTTAGGTGTTTGGATAAAAAAATTCAGTTCTGGGATTTAGTTGAGTGAGGAAATGGTTTGGTCACTCACCAAATTGGAATACTGTACCTCCAATTCTTTATGCCCTATTTCCTTGCAAACAAAGAGAAAAGTCTCATGAAATCATTTAATTCCTACTGTAGGCCTCCAGTTCTGGCTACTTTGCACTCAGGCAGGTAAATACACCGTGGCTACAAGGCACTGAAAAGAAAAAACCATGGAGTCAGATATTTCATAGAATTTCATCGTTGTGAAGGGGCTGTAGGAAGCACAATGATCATAATTTATTCACACAAGCTTTCACTGTTATTGTTTGTATTTCTTATGAGATAGACGTTAGCCAATATGAACTAGGTTGACTTTCTCTTGACAAGGTGCAAATATATTTTGCGAAAGAATGCCAGTCAGCAGGAAAATTTGGCCTTTACCAATGGGGTTTCGATAATCTGTGCTGGTGACTGACTTGCTGTGGTCTAAGGTGCTTTAGCAAACACACACAAAGTAATGTCATTTAAAATAGTTATGTGTATAGGTGATAGTCCAATGATATGTAAAGATCCAAACAGTAACAATAAAGTTTTCTCCAAACTTTGTTTTTTGGTCAGTTTTATGTGCAAAGGAGATACAGAGAACTCCCTGCAGAAGGAAAAAAGGAAGGAAAGTTTAAAAGACTAATTGTGGGCTGTAATTTATTAATTGGAGTGAATGTCTGTATGCATTGGCACATCTGTTCCTGGGCCCACATGGTACTACGTCATTGCCAAGGGGAGTGCAAAACCGTGGAGAGAATTAAGATTCACACTCAGAATTGAAGTTCATACCGGGAAGAAGGAAACCAAATACATGGGAGCAGATAGCCTAGGTTTGAGCCCTAGAAAAAGACCACTGGTGGACAGAAACAGAAAAATAGATTTCCTAAAGTGACTGCCTAAATATAGTGTGTTTACCAAAAAGCTTGTCACAGACAGCTGAAATGCAAATACAAATGAACTTTGATGGGCTCGTTAGCAAGCCTCAGGTCTTCAAGCAAATTCCTGAGTGATAAAGTTGGTTCTGAAACATGCCTGGGAATTTACACATGTGAACTTCCTAGGAGTTTTTAACTCTTAGCATTTAAGAAGTAGCTAGATTGTGAACATTTTTCAGACTGCTTTTATTCTTTCGGTCTATCTATCTATCTTATCTATCTACCTATATTTGCATTAGCAGAGCAATTCATCTGTTTTTTTTTTTTTAAGATTCTCTTTTTTTTGATGTGGACCATTTTTAAAGTCTTTATTGAATCTGTTACAGTATTGCTTCTGTTTTGTGTTTTGGTTTTTTGGCCGCGAGGCATGTGGGATCTTAGCTCCCCGACCAGGGATTGAACCCACACCCCCCCCTGCATTGGAAGGCGAAGAAGTCGTAACCACTGGACTGCCGGGGAAGTCCCCCAATTCATTATTCTTAACGATGACTAAGAAGACATCAGTGTCTGTTTACTTTATTAATTTGGTAAACTGAGGTACCAGCACAGTAAGGAACTTGCCTTGAGACAAAGAAATGTACAGTAGAACAACAGCTAGAATTCAGGTTTCCCAAACTGCAGTTCTTTCTTTAGCCCACTGGTGGGCTACCTCCTATTTCTATTTCCTTCACAGGTTCTGTTTTACATACATGTACATATCTGTACAGGAGGTGGCTGTGGGACCATAGGTTCTCTTCAAGCAGCTGGCATGTGACCTGAGGCGGATCAGTGGGGCACTCTGGGCCCATGTCTTTCTTGAGCGGAAGAGGGCATGTTGAACTTGATGCCATTTCTGCTCTGACCCTTCATATGGTGGGTGGGGGTAATGGAAACAAGGAGAACATGGTAAACCCAAGCCCAGCGTTCTTCTGACACATATGGGACCACAGAACAATGCAGAAAAATGACTGCAAGTGCCTGCCCATTATTTGGGGGCATTGTGCCGTCAAATAAAGTTGTGAGGTTAAATGGCTACCAGATCATCACATCATCTGAGAACATGATGGCTGCTTGGTTTGGGCTCAGATCCCAGGCTAGGAGTGTCTAAACCACAGTCTATACTTAGTTTAAGTTAGCCAGGGCAAAAACATCTGTATCAGCATTAATATGCCCAACTAAAGTGTCTCAAGGCTTATGGAAAACATTCCTTTCCACAAGAGACTGCCTTATTATATATATATATATATATATATATATATATACACACACACATACATATATATATGATGGGCAAAGACAATATACTATTCACAGGCCTTTCAGATTACTCAAGAGGGCCACAGCTGAAGAAAAGAGAAGAAGAAAAAAAAAACAAAAAACAGTTCAATACACTGACAGGCATTTGGCTGAATAGGTCAGCAGGATGTGGAAACTTGTTTTGAGGTTTTTTGTGTTCTCACCCAGGATTCCACTGATTAATAGCTGTGTGGCTTCTTTGCTGGCCATATACTGAATTTATGAAGGATACTGTGAGAGTAAGTTCTAGGAATTCTGATGTTTTGAAACTTGTTGGGACTTTTGTTAACTATAGTGAAATGTTGCATTCGTGACTTTCTATATGACTTTCGTTTTTTTGGGTATGATTATGAAAACTTAATGATGTTTCTTCAGTTCTGTGTATTTCAAAAACGGGGGTGGTGGGAAGCATGTATGTGTAGATGTTCTTTCATTTCAACTATTCTTCAAAAACGAAAAAAAACCAAGTTCTTTACTTTTCATATAAAGAGGACTCGATTTATTTTAAAATGAGTGCTCCAGAATCAGACTTCCAGATTCCATGAATTCAGAGTGTGGAAAAAGATAAGCAGCCCCTTTTAGCTGTAACAGGAGACATTCTTTTAAAAGCTTGGAATGCTGAAGCCCTCTTACACTGAAAACATGTCAGGACATGCCTTTTTGGGATACCGTCAAGTGGTTTAGGCTCAGAATTCTACATTCTGTACTTTTGAAGTTGTTTTCTGTTGGCAGATGACTTCTTGATTATTTTCACGTGGTGAGTATTCAGGCCGACCTCTCCTCTTCCAAGTAATTAAAAAAAAAAAAAAAAACATACTCTGTGAAGTATCCATACTTTAGCAAAAGTTGTGGGTTGTGTGAGTGCTGGGCTTATAATGATCAATCCTCTGAGCCTTGCCACAGTTCGTAACAAAAGTCAGTTCAAAAATCAGACACACACTACCTAGAATGCTTTATTCTGCAAAGCTCACTCCTGATTCCTAAAAGTGTCGCCACGTTAAGGAATGAAAAATTACAGTGACTGTGAAAAAGTTTTCACCTTTAAGGAGCTCTCATTTCCCTAGTAAAATTAAACAGTAATTTCCATTCCCCTCAGTTCCTTTTTGGACCAAGGCTGGGAATGGATTAAGGGGCAAATAAATGAATGAACCAAGTCAGTGGGGGGTTTCCTTCTCCTGCCTCAAAAAGGTGCGGCTTCCCCCCCTCCGCAGGCAGGAGGTACAAGTTAGATGCAAGCCAGTTCTCCCGTTCCCTAGAGCCTCTATTTTTAGGCAGTTCTGATTCAAGGATTGGAGAATTGCACTAAATTAGATACTGTACAGCATGGGCCTGGTTAAATTAAACGCTCTGCCCCTCCTCACCCCTCACACTGACCACCAGGACTTCATTTCTCAGGCGCTACTATGTATGAGTCCCAAACAAAGGGAGCCCACTGAAAACCCCGTCCATATTTGCCTTACCATAGACCGCATGGTAGTAGATGTTTTCCTATTTCTTGAACACCAGCAGGATTCTCAACATGCCCCAGGACAGAGAGGCATGATCTTGGGTGATGGTTAAAAAAAAAAAAAAAAAAAGGGACTTCCCTGGTGGCGCAGTGGTTAAGAATCCGCCTGCCAATGCAGGGGACACGGATTCAAGTCCTGGTCCTGGAAGATCCCACATGCCACAGAGCAACTAAGCCCGTGCGCCACAACGGAAAGTAACTCCCGCTCGCCGCAACTAGAGAAAGCCTGCGCGCAGCAACGAAGACCCAACACGGCCAAAAAAAAAGTTTAAAAAAAAAAAAGTCATCTCATTCCACTTTGTGAGAATTCTTTTTTAATTGTGTGTTTTATTGGGACATTTCCCAGAGATATGCAGTGAGCAACTAGCCTGGAAAAAGACAAACAGGACAGGCGTAACAGAGTCAGAGCTCTTTTAAAATACTTCGTTTTGCAGACCAAGAAAACAACCTGTAAATCTTTTTTACGCTTTTATTATGGTATATAAATTATGACATTTTAGGTGAAACCGATAGAGCTAGCATAGGCAAGAAAGTCAGTTTGTTTTTTTAAGCTTTCCATGGGTAGTATGATTTAAATAATTCTGTGGTAGAACTTCAACACCTCCGATTGAGCACTTCTGTTTACGAAGTAAGAACAGTAATCCTCATGTTAAAAGGTAGTGTTGGTGCCCTAGACAGCAGATGGTGTCATTAAACACACAGGCAAAGCCTAAAGGGTCATCAGGAACTAACAATTAACCAGAAATACGATCTGTCACAGTCGTTTAATGGGTAACCTACCAGATATATGCCACCTCTATTATCGTGAGGGTTGGGAGGTATATTGTTAAGCTTCAGAGCAGTTACACAATCGGTTTAGAAATATTGTCATTATATTCTTGTTTAAGCATTTCGTGAAACCAACAAACCAGAAAGAAAGTGAAAATCAGTGATTTCCTCATAATATTGCTTTCTCTTGCCTGCTTTTGAAAAATACTTTACTGATTCAGATTGCACAGTTTCATAGCGATCCCTGAATATAATTGGTCTCCCCAGACTAATACTGTCAGAATTTTGGATTTTCTGCTGCTAGTGTGGGTTGTTCTAAGACCTCTCTGCATTATCCAAGGCATCATTTTTGCCCCTGCAGATTTTGTAGTGTGAAAAGATTTCAAAGTACACAAGTACCAGCAGAGGGTTGGCTGGAAAAAACGGTAGTGCAGAGAAGGGGCAATGAGTTAGGGGTGAGGGGTAGTGGGAAGTGTAGTCGAAGACTTACTAGCAAGTAACGAGGACACTATTAAAATATGGAAGTGGGCTCAGTTTCTACTGTAAATCAAATATAAATATGTCAATAAAGTAAGAGCTTTGTACATACAGCCCAATTCCTTGTGAGGGTTTTCCAAGGAGAGTTTGCCACAGAGAATGTGTGACCGGTTTCCTTTCCAGTTAGGGCTTTTGAGGATGAGGAACTGAATTCTAAATTCACTCGAAGGAAAAATAACCAACAGTGGCAGCAACCAAGTCTGAATCACAAAGAACAAACTACTTGGTTAGAATTAGGAAAAGTGAACCTTGGCCCGGTGGCCCGAACTCCAAAGGGTATCAGAGAGTTGTAACTCCAAACGTTGTATCAACCAATCTGAAAAACAGCATCTGGAAAAGCGAAAACATCCCCAGTGCCCCAGGTGAATAGAAGATGAACAATGGAAAACAGGGTCCGGAGGTCACTGGCTAATCAGAGTAAATAAGTGGGTGGATTCTAGTCTTCCAGCAAAAACTGCTTTAATTTCCCTGCTGTTGGGTTTGGTGAGGAGCTCTGAATCACAGAAAGTGCATGCTAATAAGAATGTTTTTCTTATACAGTTTCACATATTTAAATATGTTTATTTACATTTCTCCAAATTTAAACTGAGTAAGGAAAGCGCAGCATCTGAGGGCACAGACGCCCAGTTTGAGACGTTCATCTACAAGCTCAGGTAGCTTGATGTTTCCTTGTGGCCAGGACTCCTGCTGACCCTCCCAGCTGTCCTCAGAAAAGCCACTGAGCTACCCTTGGGTTGAATGAATGAGAACTTTCTGGAGAGTGGAAGACTGGTAGAGAGGTCCAGCTGGAAAAACATATGGCAGCAGAGGCAGAAAGAGCGCTTCAGGACTGGGAGCTCTGCAAAAAATGTCTGGAGGCTCAAGGCAGCCATTACAACCTAAGATCTTACTAAGCATGAAGGATGTTCTTACTTCTAGGACTGCTTCCAATATACCTGGACCGCCCCTTGGGATGGTGCATGCAGGACGGCACCACCTCACAGCCCACCTCTGAGGCCAGGATTCCACGCCCGCTCCCCCCCATCCCAGTGGAGCCCAGGAGATGTGCAGCTCATTGTGCCTTCCTGAAAGAAAACAAAGTTTGCAAATCACTGTAGACTGTTTTATAATAGGTAGGTCAGAAGGGAAAATGACTGTGGTAAATTCTCATCTTAACCGCACATGAACTCAGCGCATTTTTGAGCTGCAGTGACATAGAGTAACCTCAAGGAGCAAACCCAGGCGGCCTGAGTTTCAGACCAAGACCCCATGAGGAGCTGAGATAGGTAAAGGCACAGCCTTGAGGTTTTACAGCAGTCCCTCCCTGCCCAACGTCATTTCCAAAACAATGGAAAGGAATACTTGATTTTCCATGTTAATTCTCCACAATAATCATCTCTTATTGCTAATAACCATCTCTTATTGCTAATAACCATTCATGTCTGTTACTGAGCTTTAAAAACATTCTATATGGAATGCTCTGTCCCTTAGAAGAGATACATTAGGAGGTGATCATTCAGAATTATTTAAAAAAGAAAAACACTTTATAAAGTCTGTAATTTACAGGATTATAAAAAAAAAAATAGTAAGTTCCTCTAGAATACTTACGTAGTATTAGGTCTTAAAAAATGCAACCAACACATACTTTCTAAAGATGCCCACAGATGGTATTGGAAAGGTAGACATGTATACCTCTTTTAATCCTCAACTGTGGCATCCATAACGTAGCCAAAGCTGACACCACGATTTTTCTTCGACAGATAATAACTGTCTCCTTTCAACTTCTGTGATGGATGTTTCACCACCGTTTTCCTTATGCTGCGGCAATTGTAGAAGCAGCAATGACTGTAGTCACAAAAATCAGGGCCTAATTTTATTACCCAATCATTATGACAATTACCCTTCCAGTTTCCTCTTTGTCCATGTACACACATTTCCAAAGCACGTATTCTCATTACCGGACACAGAAAGGCCAATAGGTCAGTTACACACACTCCAAGCTGATAAAGCAATGTCATTAACTTAGAATAAAAAAGAAGGAAATTACAGCCCTTTATGCTTAGGTTGTGTTTTTCCTCTTAGGAACTCAAAGCAAAAACCAAGATGCCCAATGTGTTTGTGTGTGTGTGTGTGTATATATATATATGTATACATGTGTATATAAAATATATATGCATACATTATTAGTATATTACTATATTATTATATATAATTATTACATATTATTAGTATATTATTAAAATATATACTTTAAAAATTATGTTAGGTAGTATGTTATTGGTTAAGAATGAGCTTTCCATCCATCTCGAAAAAGGAGGGGAGACTACCTGGGCCTAATGGGGAAAAGCTTTGAAACTCCAGCAATTTTCTAAATATCCAGAGAGAGAAAACAAAGTCATTTCTTCTCAAGTCAAGCTTTCCTCTTCGCGGGGCATCGGGAATGCAGAGATAGGTATGCGCTGGAGACTAGCTAAATGTTTGTTCTTTTTAACGGATGCAGAGTCCCAGCTTCCCCTTGGCTGCGTGGCTCCGTTTCACACAATGCTAAGAACTCCAGATCCCTGTCTCCAGCCACTCTGAGGTTTAAGTCATGGGAGAATAACTCATGCTTCGCGGTGGGTGCCAGTTCTCTCTCTGTTGCCATATTACTATGTGAACACAGGCAAATTGCTTTTCTGTACTTCGCTCGCTTCTGTAAATTGATATAATAGCAACAACAACAAAACCAAGTGACAAATGAATGTGAGATTTACTGATATGTCCAGAGACCACTCGGTATGGGTAAATATCACCCAGCGGTTAGGAGTGTGGGGCCTGGAGGCAGAGAGCCAGGGCTCTCGTTCCGGTTCTGCCACTTTTACCAGCTGTGTGATCCTAGGCAAGTTACTTAAACTCTCTGTGCCTCAATTTCCTTACCTGTGAAATGGGTATAAGAACAGTACTTTCTGCAGAGGTTGATAGGAGGATTAAATGACATGAAAAGTACCTTGAACAGTGTCAGGCACACAGCACAACCCCATCAGCACTGGCTTTTGTCATGCCAGGTATTTCCAGACTAGGCTGAGGCAGGCGCTTGTTCTAAAACCAACCAGTTCTCTACCTCCTTCCTCCTCCTTCTACCTCCTGTGACTTCAGGATCTTACTTGAGGAACAACCGCTGCTACTCAGCACCACTCCACACCCACCACTCCAGGAAGCAGTTATCACCCAAGCTGCCAATGACCTCATTTTGACCATCTCTAAGAAACTCTTATCTCTAATCCGTTCTGAGTCATCTACCACTATCTCTCCTTGAATTTTCTTCTCACTTTTGGCTCTTAAAGTCATATCCTGGACCTGCTGAACTTAAAGAAGTTAAGAACTTAAGAAGTCCCCATGCATGTGTGTTCTATCTGTTCTCTGCTCACTCCCCACCAACCACTTTCCTCCAGGCCGGAGGTTTCAGTACTCAGCACACAGTAGATGTTCAATAAACGTGGTAGCACTGCCTTGAACTGCCACATTCAGGTACTTCCTCATCTCTGTCCCTTTGTGTCGGAGCCCTTGCTGCTCTTCCTGGAATCTCTGCTACAGTGAAGTAAACCCTTTAAGGTTGCCTGACTTGTTATCCATCCTTTTCTTCATTTGAGACTTGAAATTGTTCATAGTTAAACTGAACACTTTTCAAGTTTCCAATTTTTTTTTTTTTTTTTGATGGGGGACATTTTTAAGGTCTAAATTTTACTTTATTCGGAAAACAGTCTTAAGAATTAAGCCCCCAAACACCAAAACCACACACAACTCTTCTGAAAACAACTGCTCTTGGGATGTACAAGATGCCTATTAACAAGGAAATCATATTCTCTGAGAGGAAGAACCCCAGAATATGCATTTACAAAATAAAGTTTCTGTCTCAAACACGGTAAAGTATGATAACTATTGGTTCAACCTCACCCTGAATCCCTGCAGCCACACAGTTTTGTGCAGGGCGATTTCAATGGAAAAAAGGCTATGTACCTATGAGAATCAAGGTTAATTGAAATAATAGCTTATAACTTAAAAAAAAAAAAAAAAGAGGCCAACCTCCCCTTAAAGCCACACACACATTTTCTGAAGTCAACTGTGCATGATTTTTTTAAAAATTGCCCATTATTTTGGATTATTCACACCATTAGGCACAATAGGGTTCGTGACACTTTTAGGGACCCACGAAAATATTTTAATCTTAATTTCTTTTTTTAATTTAATTTTTTATTTTATATTGGAGTCTAGTTGGTTATTATTTTTTTTTAATTAATTAATTTATTTATTTTTGGCTGCGTTTGGTCTTCGTTGCTGTGCGTGGGCTTTCTCCAGTTGTGGCCAGCGGGGGCTACTCTTTGTTGCGGTGCACAGGCTTCTCACTGCGGTTGCTTCTCTTGTTGTGGAGCACGGGCTCTAGGTGCACGGGCTTCGGTAGTTGTGGCACACGGGCTCAGTAGTTGTGGCTCTTGTGCTCTAGAGCGCAGGCTCAGTAGTTGTGGCGCACGGGCTTAGTTACTCCGTGGCACGTGGGATCTTCCCGGACCAGGGCTCGGACCAGCGTCCCCTGCATTGGCAGGCGGATTCTTAACCACTGCGCCACCAGGGACGCCCTGGAGTCTAGTTGATTTACAATGTTGTGTTAGTTTCAGGTGTATAGCAAAGTGATTCAGTTATACATATACATATATCCATTCTTTTTCAGATTCTTCTCCCATATAGGTTATTATAGAATATTGAGTAGAGTTCCCTGTGCTATAATCTTAATTTCTTTTAAAATCAGAAGGGAGAAAATAATATAACAACAGTGGATGTAGAATAATTAATTCAGTCTAGATTATATTTATCTTTGTACCACTGCAGTTGTAGGATATAATTTTTTAATGGTTTTTTTTTTTTTTTTTTGTAATGGAGGAAGGGGCCCACAAAGGCAAAAATGCCCACAGCATTTCCAGGAACTACAAAAGTCATAATGCACCCCCTAGTAATGACAACTGATTTTGTTCAGGTTCATAAGTTTATAATAGGTATTCCTGGAATATTTTCATGCATACGTTGCCCAAGACTTTGTTTTTCTCGTTTTTTTCTGTTTCTGCTGAGCCCTCAGAGGCCTCATCCATTTCATTGCTTTTGTTCACCGTCTACATGTGACTCCAACCCGAACTGCTTCCCTAGGTGTTAAGGCCCCTATCAGGTAGACTCCTCCATTCTGGCAACAATGCCCACCAAAGGCAACAGTGAAGGACTCTCTCCACCCTCCCACGAACTGTGTTTGCTGTCTTTGTCTTTTGTTCACACACTTCCGTTCATTCCATAGTTTAGGGGAATACTGTGTCCCAGGCACAGTCACCTTAGATACCCCCTCACTACCTGTCCCAGCCAAATTCAGCTTTCAAAGCTCAGGCCACGTCCCCATACACGTAGCCCCAGGTCCACCCATGATCACAGGTCTCTTTCCTCTGAACCCCCAGGGAGCTTGTAAACAGTGTCCTAGAATTTCCTCTTAGTTATATACGTGGCAGGGGATTTCTTGACTATGTTGTGTGTGCTATTTGTCTGAGTTTTGTGAAAGCAATGATCTTCACAGATGATCTACCTTTTTAGTCACCCAGCTGCACCTAACATCAAGCACAAGGCGGGGCTAGGGGTGCTGACCCACTGACGATTAATAATAACTGCTGTATTTCAAGGGCTTTCCGTACTCTGACCCAGACACTGATTGTGCTAGGCACTTTGTACACACTTATCTCTATGAGGTTGATATTATCATCCTTTTTTTATAGGTGGGGAAACTGAAACTCAGAGAGATTAAGAGACTTGGTGAAGTTTCCATAGTTTTTAAGTAGCTAAATTTGAATTTAAGTCTAAGTGTGATGTAATCAAAAATGGTGCCCTCAACCTCTCTGTTAAATTAATACTACTTTTGGTTGATTTTTAAATATTCAGATCTATTCCTTCTCTTCCCAGTGTCAATTATGTTTGTTCTTTCTCTCCCTTCATTTTTTTTTTTTTTTTTTTTTTTTGGCCGTGCCATGTGGCATGTGGGATCTTAGTTCCCTGACCAGGGATAGAACCTACACCCCCTGCATTGGAAGTGTGGAGTCTTAACCACTGGACCGCCAGGGAATTCCCTCTCCCTTCATATTTTTAATGATCCTTTCAGATCTCTGCATTTATATCAGAATGACTAAACCCTTCTAGAATCTCCCAAATGTTGGTTATTTGGTGATATATATATCTCTATATATTTATATATATATGTATAGATAATAGTTGTAAGCATTGAGCTCACATGTGGATTCATCCATTTTTTCTCTCTTGCAAAGTAGTATATTCTATAAATTGAACAAAACTCAAGATTAAAAACAAAGAAATTAATAAACGTACAATGGAAACAGAAATTGGCAACACAAAAGTAGTATCTCAGAATGAACACATTTTATGTTCACAACCAGGAATTCTTCAGTTGTGTTTGCGGTAATGTTAAGTCACTACTAGTATGTTTCTCTGTTGTTTTCTATATACTCCAATCTGGTTGAGTTTCTATAAAGCCTTAACATCAGATTATGGAGCACATCTAGACCATTAAAAAGCCTTCTATAACATTAAGAAAATAAAATAATAAATTAAAATTAAATTGCTTAATTGCAATATAGTAATTCAATTTTAAGAACATTTTTTGGGCTGAGAACTCCTTGAGATATTTGTGGCGAGGCATCCCAAAGCAAAATCTGTGGTAGGACTATGTCAGCTTGGGGTTCTAGAGCATGGCATCTCATTGCTAGAAGATGATCAGTATTTGCTACGAGCCCTTCAATGCAACTGGTCTCCTTGGTCCCTGCAATGACAGAAACTGCTACCTGCCTCCCAATGTCCATCCTCTTTTCTTTCTTGGTAACAGAACTGTCATTTTTAGCTGGGCTCATTGCACTAGTCACTGGTCACCAACCCATGCCTTCTTGGGCACCACTTTCCAGCCTCCCTGGCAGTTATTTATACACAGCCATGTTGCTTGTATTGTTAGTGAGTGGAAGTGGTGTGTGTCACTTCTGGTTCTGGCCCTCAGAAATTTCCCTTGCCAGTTCTCCATGCTCTTTCCCCTTCTACAGCTTGATGCAGACAAGTAAGAAGATCTTGGCAGACAGGTGTTGAAAATGACAGAGGCACAAGACAGAAGAAACTTAGGTCCCTCAATCACTGCTTGGGGGAGAACCACCTGCCAATCAAGAACATCATTTTGGACTTTCTGTGAGTGAGAAATAAACTTATATCATGTTTGAGCCATTCATCATTTGGGGGTTCCAGTAATAAACTTCAAGTACCTTACTGACACAGACATCAGAAGTAGAAGACCCTATTTCCTAGCTTCACTTGCTGAGTGTAGCCAAGTAACTAAGTTCTGACCAATGAGATATAAGCAGAAGTGTTTTGTGTGACTTTGCAGGAGGCTGCTTAAAGGAAGCTGATTTGAATGGGATGGGGAACATTTTGTCTTCCTTTGTTTTCCCTCTATTGCCATCTAGAACTCAGACCTAATGGCAGGAATTCCATTGGCCATCTCTCCACCTTGCAGATGGAAATCATTTGCCAAGAGAACGGAGCAGAGAGACTAGGTTCCTGATGAACATGGAGCTGCTGGACCAATCTTGGACCGCTAACCCATCCACAACACTTTCACGTTAGAGAAATCTTTTCTGTTTAAGCCACTCGTTTATTTGAGGTCCAACGTATCAAGTTTTCTTTTTATAGACCATGCTTTTGGTATCAAATCTAAGAACTCTTTGCCTAGCCTTAGCCCTCAAAAATATTTTTCTACGTTTTTTTTTAGAAGTGTTAAAGGTTTATGCTTTACATTTAAGTTCATGATCCATTTGGGGTCAATTTTTGCCTCGGGTGTGAGGTTAAGGTTGAGGGTTTTTCTTGTTTGTTTGTTTAAATAAACAACAAGAATTTATTTGTCACAATTCTGGAGGCTGGGAAGTTCAGGATCAAAGCACCTGAAGATTTGGTGTCTGGTAAGGGTTCACTTTGTCCTTACATGAAGGAAGGGGCAAGAGAACTCTCTGGGTTCACCCTCATGATATAATCACGTCCCCGAAGCCACACCTCCAAATACTGTCATATCGGGGATTAGGCTTCAACATTTGCACTTTGGGGGAACAAAAATGTCAGTATATAGTAGTCACTGATTGTCTTCAAGTAGATCAGAGATATGATTGGATTTTTAAAAAAATTTTATAGGAGTCTAGTTGATTTACAATGTTGTGTTAGTTTCAGGTGTGCAGCAAAGTGATTCAGTTATACATATACATATATTCATTCTTTTTCAGATTCTTTACCCATATAGCTTATTACAGAGTATTGAGTAGAGTTCCCTGAGCTACACAGTGGGTCCTTGTTGTTTATCTATTTTATATATAGTAGTGGAGGCTCATTTTTTTGCCTATGGATATCCAGTTGCTCCAGATGAAAAATCTATCATCCCTTTATTGAATTGCTTTTGCACCTTTGTCGAAAATCAGTTGGGCGTGTTTGTGCTCTGTTCTGTTTTATTGATCTATGTGTCCATCTGTCCACTAATACCGCACTGATATACAGTAGACATTAATATCAGGTAAAGTGATGCCTCACCATTTATTCTTCTTTTTCAAGATGATTGTTTAGCTATTCCTTTCCATATAAATTTAAGAATAAGCTTGTCTGTGTTCACAAAAAACCTTACTGTGATTTTGATAGAAACTGCATTAACCCTGTAGATCAATTTAGGGAGAATTGACATCATTACTATGTTGAGTCTTCCAGCCCATGAGCACTGTATGTCTATTAATTTATTTAGGTCTTCTTTGATTTCTTCATCAGCTCTTTGTAATCTTCAGCATACAGGTTCTGTACGTATTTTGTTCAATTTATAGTTAAAGATTTCCTTTTCTTTAGAATGATTGTAAATGGTATTATATTTTAGTTTTGGTTTCAAATGTTTATTGTTAATAGTAGAAATGTGATTGATTTTTGTACGTTGATTTCGTATCCTGCAAGTTTATGGAATTCACTTATTAGTTTTAGGAATTTTATTTGAATATTCCTTGGGATTTTCTACATAGACATTCATATCATCTCCGAAGAGGAACAGTTTTATTTCTTCCTTTACAGTCTGCTCTCTGTTCAAAAAATAACTCAGCCAAAATGGATTTTCCTGCTGAAACTATGATGTGAAAACAGAAAAGTTTCACTCAAACCTTTCTTCTTTTCTTTTGTTTATTTTGTTTTTTACCTACCTCTGTTGGTCACCTTTATTCCTGAATGAAGGATTCAGAAATTACAGGAAATGTTACTGGACAACTTTGATTTACAAGAGAAACAAAGAACTTATTTCTGAGTTGGTTACTGGTGGCAAAGTAATCAGAAATTCTATGAAAGAAACTGCAAGTTGACCTCTTTTAAAGTTACTTTAAAAGCCGAGGTTGATTTTGTAGTTCTTGGTCAGAATTCCACAATAATTTACATTATTTTGATATAGTGTCCTGGGCATCTGTTGCTTTTGCCTGCTCTACATCCATTTCTTCCTGCGATACTAGTTTTCTTTTCTGGAAACACCTGCCCTGACTCTCAGTTCCTGTCGTCCTGGTGGGGCTTACTCTCCCCTTGGGTCCCAGGATGGGCGCGTGGTCCCAATCTGGCCAATGAGAATGTTAACCACGCTCAGGAATGAGTGTATGTTATAAGCTGGGCCTATCAGAGCAAAGATTGTCAGCCCCTGGAGTTATGCTAGAAGGACTGGGAAAGAGAAACTCTCTTCTTGGGTAGTTAAATCAAGAGAAAGTTAGCCTGGAGCTTCTGGTGAATATCTTGTCAGAAAATAGGAATGAGAATGAAATCAAGAGAGGGGAAGGCAAAGCTGAAGCCTCAAGACAAGCTCCTGAAGACCTTGTGTGAAAGTCTGGGACCAGTTATACCTGAAAGTCTACTCCTAAATTTTTCTGTGGACATGAACTTTGCCCTTTATTTGAGTTGTATTTTGGTCACTTGCAACTGAGGGTCTTGACCATACACTTAATTTCTTACCAGATTAATTAAGATAGAGAGTTTCATTTTGGTTTTTTTTTTTTTTTTTTTTTGGCTGCACCACACGGCTTGTGGGATCTCAGTTCCCTGACCAGGGATTGAACCCAGGACACAGCAGTGAAAGCGCTGAATCCTAACCACTAGACCACCAGGGAACTCCCAGGATATAGAGATTTTTAAAAAATTCCTTCATGAAACCTTTTCTAATTGGAAGGAGGATGGCCATTCCTCCCCAAAGGATCTCTTATGACTTATATCCATTTCCTTTTGCCTGTACACAGTCTAAAGATTTTCAAATGTATTTCTCCAGTTGCCTGAATGTCCTTACATGCTTGTCTTGTCCTTGAAACTCACAATAGGTAGTTGGGACCATCATGAACGTGTTTTTGTAACACCCAACAAAGTGCCGCTTGCCGTAAGAAGCTTAGAAACGATTTCCAGTGGAAAGAAAAGACATTCTTCCTAAAGTTTTGTGCAGAAACCTTCCTGTCTCTCCCCTGGGGGTAACCAGCCACAGGAAAGCCTCTTCTGCAGAACCCTCCTTTCCCAGGAAGACTTTAGCTCCTGTTGGGACCAACACCTTTTGCCTGGGGAAGATAGTGCTTTTCTTCTCGTATCCTCTCTGAAGGGGTTGGGTCCACCACAATTTCCCATTTATGATTTTGGGTCCTGCAAAACATCACATAGCATCAGCAGAAAAGTCCCCGCATGAAGAAAGAGCCTTGCTGGACTGAAGGAGGTCCTGCCTGTGCTCTTGCCTCTGTGGAAGGTCTGCAGCACAGGTGAGAGGCACAGAGGGCTGGCTATTTGGGGCTCTGCCAGCTGGGATTATGATTTACCAAGCTTCCAACGGATGCCAGCGGGCACAGCGCTACAGGCCAAACTGGATTCTTTACGGTAACCGTGTATCCATTTGGGGAAAACACTTCCAATGCAAATGATTGAAACGGAACTTAGATGTGCATTCTGCTGCCTAAATAAAAGCTTTCACAGGTAGGCCATTCAGACTCAATTAAGGGAAGCAAAACAGGATCCATCAGGGCCGTGGTCACAACCCCCGTGGCTGAGAATGAACAGTGAGTGGTCCAAATGGATGGGCGGGCGCTGAGTGGCACCTAATTTACAGCGGGAGCTCAGCCCTTTTACGCTCTTTGCCGCTTCGCTGGAACAAGGAGAAAAAGACATTAGTGTGAAGGATAATGAGCTATGGACACATAAAGATGAAAGGGAGAGGGACGCATGAAATGTCATTTATTTGAAGGTCTACTTTAGGCTCTTCTGTCCTCTTACCCCCGAAAACACATTTCACCATGTTTTAACCATCTGTGGCCCACCCTGGAGCCCAGACACCCGGGCTTTTCCGGTTTCTTGTTAAGCCCAGACATAGGAAACTGCAGCCTGCCGTCTGAAGAGGGATAACTGGTGCACCTTACCGTCTCTGCTGAGAAAAGGGTATGGATGTAGCAGACCCCTGTGTTGTGGGTAGAACTGTGTCCCTTTAAAAGACGTGTTGAAGTCCTAAACCTTGGGGCCTGTGAATGTCACCTTATTTGGAAATAGAGTCCCTGTAGATGCAGTTGAGTGAAGGTGAGGTGATACAGAATTAGGATGGGCCTAATCCAGTGTGACTGGTGTCCTTATGAGAAGGGAAGAGACACGGGGAGAGCACCATGTGACATCGGAGACAGGATTGGGGTGATGTGTCCACAAACCCAGAACACCAAGGGTTGCCAGCAACACCAGAAGCTAAGAGAAAGGCATAGGGCGTGTTCTCCCCTGGAGCTTTCAGAGAGAGCACAGCCCCGCTGACACCTTGATTTAGGACTTCTAGAATCCAGAACCGTGAGAATAAATTTCTGTCGCTTTGAGCCACCCAGTGGCTCAAATTACCAAATCTGGTAATTTGGTGGTGTTGTAATTTGGTAACGGCGGCCCTAGGAACCTAATACACTGGCTGAAGAGTAAGTGCATGACGCTATAAAACCCGCTCCACGCATGAAAAGGTCGCTGTAGATCTGTCTCAAATAGTCATAACGAACGATGCCATCTTCCCAAAAGGAGGTGCAGCTCCCCCAGGATCTGAGAGGCTCTTCTAGACGTGGCTGCGTGTATGAGCCCCCCTCCCCCAGACTGGGGGCGCTCTGAGGGCAGGAGCCACGCCTGTTCTCCTCTGCAGCCCTCCTTCTGTGCCTGAACACCAGAAGTGCTCCACACATGTTGAAATATGAATGAACTAATGGGAGAATGTATATCAGATGAGCTATCAGCATTATTTTACGCTGTCACCTAAGTAATCACCATCATCTTCCATTAACGTGTACCCGGCAAAGAAATCAGGTCCAGCCCGTGCCTTCATTGGAGGAATCCACTCTTAGACATTGAAAGACACGACCTTGGGTTTCTTTGAGATCTGATTTGGTCCCTGGAGCCCTAAGTGGCAGATGTGACCAGTAACACCCTTTTTATTCAATCCGAAAATCCTGCTGATGTTGTGAGTCTGCCACTCAGGTGTGGCCACAGTTTCTTAACTTTCAGGGCAAGGCGTGTTACCCTCCATTTAAAATCAGCCCACCCCAGACGATAACCTACTCTTTTGTGTATGAGTTCATTTTAAATGCCTTCCGAGGCTCTAGGTGAAGGGTGCTATCACCAGCAACAATCACTAAATGAAATAATACCAGATGTAAGATCAACCACATGGGTCTCCCGGAGGGAAATAGAACATTCCCTCCAGGAGGGTTTCTAATGGGGGGTTTCATTTGCTAAAACCCCGGAATTGAAGTACCTTTTAGTGTTGAATGTGAAAGTGTTTTATAAACTGTAAAGGGCTGTAAAGAAGTTACTTATTATGTTTATGATTTTTCCTATTCCATATCTTTGATTAAAATGACAAGCCCAAAGGCTCAGTAACCAACCTTTTTACTTCTTTGGACTGTAATTTCCTTATCCAAATGAGGGAATTATGGTTAATAACCCAAGCTCCCAGCTAAATCCATTTTTTTCCTTTGCTTTATGATTTATCAGCAGGAGTGCGTATATATCTAAGGTCCTGAAATGTGGGACTATATTTGGTGACTCTCTTGGTCTATAACATTAAATTATTTTGCATAAGTTTTTCAGAATAGATTTTGTATAATATACAAGACAAAGCTTTTTTAAAAAGTAAAACGGGAGAAAGTAGGACATGAGAAAGTATAATGAGAAGCACTTTTGGAAAATATATCCATTATAATAATCAAAATTCATCTTACCTAAAAAGGAAAGGAAGAGTACATTTATGATTAGCATGAGTATATTTCATGCTTATTGCAAAGTACATTGTTAGAAAAAAAGAGAAACAAAAGCTGCCTTAAATGCAATTAGAAATCCTAGGTGCCTTTTAAATGTAAACAGCAAACTTAATTTTTTACTGTGTAAAAGAAAAGTTGAAACAACCCTAACTTCAAGTTATAACTGCATAAAGCAAACGCCATATTCAGAAATGACCATTATTGCGTTTTTGGAATCAACAACTTTTTCTGTGACTAAAATCCCCTTGATATTCCTGAAGCTTGCTGGAAGGCTGGGAAGAAAAGAACTGGGTAGAAATACAGTCAGGAAGTAATCTATGATCTTTGATTCAGTGGAATCAACGTTTCTTGTATAGTTTAATTTGCTTTTTTAAGACAATAGGCCTTTGATTTTAGTGTGTGTCTAGCTTTGAAATCAACTTGGTTCTGCATAGGGTCTCTCAGAGTGCCCTTGAACCACAGGTCACAGGCCCACAAATGTGGGCAAGGCAACACAGGCCCTAGATAATAGAGGAATCTCTCAGATGAGTGCATCTGAGACACAGGGGGATAAGTAGGATGGATTCTAAACTCTAAAGATGACAAATACTTAGACTGGCGTGAGCTGAAGGGAATGAAGCAATAAGGCAAAAACAAACAAACTGAAAACCAAAACCCTGTCATCTTCTCCATAACTTCCTTTAGATATTAACCCTTTCGTGTTTTAAAAAGAATTTTTAAAAATATTTTAAGAAATATGTAACAAGAGCTGTAAAAGTACTTATGTCTCTTGCCCTAGTAATTCTACTTCTAGATATTTATCTTAAGAAAATAATCAGAAGTGTGTAATCAGAAGTGATTGATGAATAAGCATGTTTACTGAAGCATTGTCTATAATATAGGAAAAGTTGGAAACAAACTCAATGTACAAAAATAGGAAAATGGTTAAATAAGTCCTAGCCCATTCATATGATGGAATGCTGTGTAGATACTTAAAATTCGTATTTTCAGAGATAGTTGTTGAGAAAGGAAAACGCCCAATCTATTGAGTGAAAAAGGCAGATTCACAACCGAATATTCCACATAGTTATAATTTTAAATATGTACATATGTCTATGTGTATATACAGAAAAAAAAATTGGAAAGAACTATACCAAAATGTTAACTCATTATCTCTAAGTGGCAGGATTATGAGATTACAGGTGATCGTTTCTGGTTATTTACCTTTTGCAGTATTTTAAGATTTTTCTGCAATGAGCCTGTATTGCTTTTCATGTCAGAAATATTAATTTTAAGGTTCTGATATTCACGTACATTCCCTTTTTTTTTTTTTGCCACGCTGCACGGCTTACGGGATCTTAGTTTCCCGACCAGGGATTGAACTCGGGCCACGGCAGTGAAAGTGCTGAGTCCTAACCACTGGACCACCAGGGAGGTCCCTGTACATTCCTTTAAAATGACAAAACTTTCCCCCCATCAGAAATGTGGACGACATGTCTTGGCTTTAATGTAGTGAAGTGGAGAATTATGATTAAATGCTATATATTCATGCTTTAATGACTCAATCAATGAGCAGATATTTACAGAGCATGTGTAATTCACTCAACCGATGCTTATTGAGCACTTGCTATGTGCTGGCCTGGGACGAATTCATGCCCATCGTGTCTGGACGACAAAAGCGAGAAGATCCTGTTCTGGGTACTTGGGAATGTCACATATCGCTGAGGGTGAGACATTCCTAAAGGCTGGGCGAATTTGCCCAGGCAAACTGCCAAGGAGTCTAAGCCTTGCCCAGGCGTCTAAGACCCGGGACAGCTGCTCAGCCCAGTCTTGCAAAGCGTGGAGGTAAAGCTTTCACAGGTTCCCGTCATGACCTCATGGGTGCTTCACCTTCTGCTGTTTTGTCTCTGAAGGAAGTTTTCTTAGTCCAGGAGGCTTGGTTATATAGTTGTACAGCTCAGGACTTTCTTAGCACTCTGTTTAAGCGCTGACAGCTTGATATTTTGATCAATGGTTGCTGTATTTCTGCATATGTTAGGTTGACAGGCTGATAATTTCCAAAGTCAATCCTCTCTCCTTTCCCTTTCTGTCTCTCCGATTTACACATTTCCATTTTCCAGCTGCATTTCCTAAGTACCTCAAAATAGGGCAAAGCAGGGGCTCTGGGATCGTTCGGCCCAATCGCTGCACAGCTGGCCCCTCAAGACTTGCTCTGTCCTGACATCATGGAGGACGGAGCCCGGGCAGGCTGCTGTGTGACGCTGGTGGCCTGGGTTCAGGGCACATTGCCAAGGTCACATATAGTTTGTTTACAAGGTGCCCCCACTGGAAAGGATGGGCCTGACTCTAAACACGTTTGTTTGCTTTTTTTATTTTTTGGCCGTGCCATGCAGGATCTTAGTTCCCCTACGAGGGATCGACCCCATGCCCCCTGCATTGGGAGCAGGGAGTCTTAACCACTGGACCGCCAGGGAAGTCCCCTGACTGTAAACATTTTGCCCACTGCTGCAGAGAGCTCTCGGTGAACAGAGAAACATCCAAGCAGGTGGTTTTCTGCTGCAGAAGCTGCCTGGGATATGCCTTCTTCCCGCATCACATGACCTTTCCCAGGCCCTGACATGTGGGTTTCACCGAGTCACTCAGAGAGACCGGGTGACAGTTAGCAAACAGCACCAGCGTGCCCAGCGATTTCATTGCATATCCCAGGTCTTTCCATTCAAAGTGGCTATTTTTCTCATCCCTTCCCTGCCCCTTGGGAAGATGAGCGAGTCATTGACAGAGATAGACATATAAACCTCACTGGGAGATAGCATGGCCCAGTGGTTAATGAGCGACCTCGGTTCAAATCCCATCTCTGTAGTTTGCGAGCTTCGTGTTTTTCAGGAAATTTACCTAAATTCCTCGAGCCTCAGTTTCCTCACAGGGGTGCGGATAAGTGATAGCTAAGTGTTGCCTGGCTGATAGGAAGCTCTCAGTAAAGGGCAGTTCTTACAGTTTTTATACATTCCCTACACGACACTGTTCCTAACACAAGGTGTGTGCATGTGTACACGTGTCTGTATTGTGTGTGAGAAGGAAAGAGGATGCAACTAATAAGGCTTGCTGCAGCTGAACTTTTTTTCCTTAGGAAAATATGAATGTGTCAACATTTCTTATATATCATATGCGGAGGAGACTTAGATTTTTCTTTCAGTTTTTCATCAGTCGAAAGAAAAAATTTCGTGGCAATGAGCAGTTTTGGAGGTCTGTCTGTGAGCTGAGCTAAAAGCAAAAAATCAACAGGATAGTGAAATTTTGTTTGTCCCTTAAGGAAACCCTCTTTTCTCCTCCCACTGCCCTGGCAATGTAATGTTCATTCTGATGTATCCCCTCCATTCATTATTCTGTTTTGTTTTGTTTTGTTTCTTTGCAGTAACAGTATCTTTAGCAGTAGTTCAACTGTCCAGAAATGGAAAAACTATGAGACAACGCTTAAAGGATATGAACTAATACTAATCACATAATACGTAATGATTGCACATCTATATATGGTACAACCACCATAAAATCCCAGCTCTCTTTGAGAAAGTAGCCATTCTGGAGAGTGGAGTTCTAGGCCATTGAGAGCTTGTCCTTCAAAGCACCAAACAAAGAAAAAGAGAAAGAAAGGAAGGAAGAAAGGAAGAAAGAAAGAAAGAAAGAAAGGACTTCCCTGGTGGTGCAGTGGTTGGGAATCCGCCTGCCAATGCAGGGGACACACATTCGATCCCTGGGTCGGGAAGATCCCACATGCCACAGAACAACTAGGCCCGTGCACCACAACTACTGAGCCTGCGCTCTAGAGCCTGCGAGTCACAACTACTGAGCCCGCGTGCCACAACTACTGAAGCCTGCACGCCTGGAGCTTGTGCTCCGCAACAAGAGAAGCCGCAACAAGAGAAGCCACCACCATGAGAAGCCCGCGCACCACAATGAAGAGTAGCCCCCGCTCGCTGTAACTAGAGAAAGCCCGCATGCAGCAACGAAGACCCAACACAGCCAAAAATAAATAAATAAAATAAAATAAATTTATTAAAAAAAAGAAAGAAAGAAAAAAGGGAGGGAGGGAAGGAAGGAGGAAGGAAGGAAGGAAGGAAGGAAGGAAGGAAGGAAGGAAGGAAGGAAGGGAAGACATTTTGGGTAGAAAACTTTCTAAAATGTAATTCAAACTCTCCTGCTTTCTGAAAGAGTCTGGGAGACTTTATTTAACATCTTTTTTTCTTTTCTTGGTCTTGAAGTCATCATAATGAGAACCAATTCTAATGTTATTGTATAATAAAATTGTGTGCTTAGGCAATTGAGAGAGCTAGGGATATTCGCGGGCAGGCCACTGGGCCTTTTAGAATTCTTCAGTCCGCTCTTTACTCTTTTCTATTTCCCCTCTTCTTTAGGGTGTCAGCAGTTACTTCTCACTAGCATGTATGTTTATAGGAAGCCCTCTCTCTATTTCTAATTTTCTATTTCTAAAGCACTCTGGGCATGAAAGTGAGAAGATGACACTGATTAGGGCTATGTGTACAATAAACTTTACTTTTTGAGCCCAGGCCTAAAGGCTATATCTCTTGTGAGCAAAGTATATGTGTAAGAAAAGTATTTTTCAAGTTTTGTTTTAATTTTTAAAAATCCCTTGTTTCTGAAGTATTTTCTGGATAAGTGAGGTGATGCAATGACTCAGTTCTGTGTAAATAAAAAATATGTAAAGTATTATCGACCTACCCACCCTCACCCCTGTCTGTTGTATGAGGCTGGTTATCAGTTACTCAAATGCTTATATTCAGATAATATATTTCTTCAGTGCCCTCAAGTTGTGAAAATTTTACTAGCTCTGTGGATTGAACTGACATGAGAGAAAAATATTTCAAGTCTCCTTCAGTGATTTTTATGCCCATAAAACTGTTCTCAATGTATCAAAGGCAGTGTTTGATCACAGAGAAGTGACATCCTTAGAAATCTGTCTCAGGTGCTCTCTCCCGATTGGAGACACTTTCTTCTTTTCCCAGTTGGTTTATAAGATGCGTTTCCATGACTGGCCGTTTCTGTTTCAGATTCTATTGGTCAAAAATGTAATCTAGACAACTGCCAGTCCTTCAGGATTTCCTGGCAGAAACTGTAATGAGTATTAAAACTCATTGGGTTGGGAGCAGTTAGTCACCAAACACCGTCACATTCAACTGTGCTGTGCTCCTGATTTACCACTTTGGCCTGTTTCCTCCAGTGCAATTTGGGACCCAGAGCACATTGTGGCTGACTGGCCTTCCAGAAAGATCCACACACTGGTCCCTGGACCCTGGGAGGCCTCCGCTACACTGACCGTTTATATTAGCTATCACGCACAGAACAATCATGTGATACGCTTCGCAGTCAGTAAGTTTATCTTGAGTTAAAGGTTTACCAATAGAAATGAAGTAGTGTTTACTCCAGTTTTGCAGTAAGTCATGTGCAAATAGCACCTGTGAACCTTATCAGCAGAAATGTTGGACTCCCTGTTTCATAGTTCCCGTTGCAATGAATGTTGGTGGGAAAGCCAGAAATTTTCAAATATTTAGCAAGTGTTAAAATACTCACCGGAAATGGTTCACAATCACAGCTGTCAAGGTGCCTGGGAGTTACCATTGTCATCTTCAGAGCATGTTCATTGATGGTAGACATTCATCCTAACATAAACCCAAACTCAACATATAGCTGAAAACTTGGAATGCTGTTAACAGCTACTTCCTCTCTGTATCAAGAAACCTCTATTGTTAGAATTTTTAAAATGTGTTAGAGGGACTTAAGACTCTGCGCTTCCAATGCAGGGGGTGCAGGTTGGATCTCTGGTTGGGGAACTAAGATCCCACAGGCCACAGGGTGCTGCCGAAAATAAATTGATAAATAGTAAAATAAAACAAACTTTTTTTTTTTTTAAAAAAAGGGGCTTTAAAAAAATGTGTTAGAATTTAGAAGAATTTTATAAACCAGATTCCATCATACTTTCCAACCTCTTTATTTCATATTTGTTTATCAATCACAATGTGTTAAGCGCTATTCTAAGTGCTTTAAAACACGAATTCATTTCATTCTCATAACAACTTTGTGAGATATGTCCTATTACCCTAGTTTACATTTATGTAAACGGAGACACAAAGAGATTAGGTCATTTGTCCAAGGCCACATTGCTAGTAAGTGATGGAGCGAGTTGAACCCAGGCCCAGACCAGGCAAGTGTAGAAACACCACACCATGCTGCCTGCCCACGTGAATGTAAGTATTGATTGCTGACACTGTCCTTGTGTTTAGACAGACTGAACCAAAGTTGATTTAAAAAAATATCTACTGTATCATCTTGTTAGGGCTCCTATTAAAAAGTACCACAGACTAAGCAGCTTAAACAGCAGAAATTTACTTACAGTTCTAGAGACCAGAAGTTTAAGATCAAGGTGTTGGCAGGGCTGGTTCTTTCTGAAGCTTCTCTCCTTGGCTTGTAGACGGCCGTCTCCTCCCTGTGTCTTTACATGGTCTTCCGTCTGTATGGGTCTGTGTCCTAATTTCCTCTTCTTATGAAGACACTAGTCATATTGGTTTAGGGCCCACCCAAATGAACTCATTTTAACTTAATTACCTCTTTTGAAACTTCATCTTCAAATACAGTCATATTCTGAGGTACTGAGGGTTAAGACTTCGATATATAAATTTGGCGGTGGGGTGGTGCGCAATTTAGCCTATAACATCTACTAAGTGGCCATGGTATGCTAGCCATGATGCAAAATGTCATGAGCTCCATGTTCTTTAAAAAGAGACAATAGTCAAAATGGACATTTATTTGAATGACGAAGTTGAGACAGCTCTTGTTTTTTTTCTCGATGATTGGTTTGACAGTTCTCTCCAATTTGAAGTGGATACTAGGACAATGAGACATAGTGCTGAAACCACTGTTTTACCCTGACTTCTTCCCTTCCTCTTCCAAGTGTGAGAGTGTGAGGAACTATTCATCTATCTATCTCTCTATCCGTCCATCTATTCACCTATTCACCCACCCATCCCTCCATCCATCCATCATCTATTCACCCATCCACCCATCATCCTTTCATCCATCCATCTGTCCATCTATCATCTCAATGGACCCCAGATTGAGGAGTGAAGTAGTCATCGTGTTAGTTAACTGCATTTTGGGCAGGTCTTTAGAAAGACTTAATAAAATGTGACTTTTAAGCCAAGTGTAGAACATATGAAGTCATATAAAGGGAAAGAGCTTTATGGCAAGAAATCTAAGGGAAACCATCTTTTATAACTAGAAGTAAATCCCTGGTTACAGTGAAAAATCAGAGATATGTGGAAATAATAGGTGGGTGTACATATAAATGTGAGATATTAATCTTACAGTGTCTGGCATGCAGCAGGTGGTTAAAAATATTAAGAAAAGGAAGGAAGGGAGGGAGGGAGGGAGGGCGGGCTGGGGAAGGAAGGCATCAGGTCCCAGTTTTTCCTAGCAAATGGCATAAATGGATACTGGCAATGATATGAGTCTCTGCAATGATTAATCACATGGAACACTATAATTTTACTCCTCATACAAGAGCAAATATTATCTGGCCTCTCCTAGTTCTACTTCTAATTCTCCAAGTAGCGCATGTCTGTCTTAGCTGTGTTCATCATTTCTGCAACTACTATTCATAGCAGCAGAAGTGCTGTCTAAACAAAGTCTAAAGCACTATACAAGTATCAGCATCAGGGCTGGCCATTCCTTTCCCTCCTTTTGGTTTTGCATCCCAGAAAACTAAAAACTAAGTGCTCACTAGTGTTCCATCATCTAGACTCAGAATCACATACTGTCATTTCTGCCGTACCCTGGTGGCCAAAACAATCACAAAAGCCTGTCCTGTTTGAAGGGAACGAGGCATAGACCACACCTCCCAATGGAAGGAGGGTCAAAGAATTAGAAGATATATTTTTAAATTGCCACATGATATACTCACTCCATTCCAAGTGCACACACCTAAGGGGTCCCTGAAACAATTCGGGGTGGCAGAAAAAATATTAGAGCTTATATTTCTTGGCTTTAATTCACTCCTTTTATGCTATTTTTGTATCTGTTCATATACGTATAAATCAATCAACAAATACGTTGGACATTGTGTTCAAAAGTTTTAGCTAGTAAGGCGCACAATTTAAAAACTTAAGATATCCCTAAATACGTTACCCAGAGCCTTGCCTTCTTTCCCTGCTTATTAAAAAATCAGAGGCCCTCTGTATCAAGATCTACCAACCAACTTTTAACGTTTTAAAAAACTGCTTCTTAGAGTTCCATTTTCTAGCCGGTCTCAATGACATTTAGTCAGATTCCAGCTTTTCTGCTCTTCCAAACAATGCTGTCACGGACATTCTTGTCCTATATATCTAGGCATAATTTTGCCAATGTAGTTGTAAGGCTAAATTCAGGCAGTGAAGTTCCTGGATCAAAGATTATGGACATTAAATATTATGATTGATATTGCTAAATTGCTCTTGGAAGAATCTTAATATTGGCAAAATGACCACCAGTTGACAGTTCTCACATCAATATTTGCAAATGCCTGTTTGTCCACAGATCTTCTTCACAGGCACTAATTATTATAAAACTTTACAGTCTTTGACAGTTAGGTGAAAAATGGCATCCTGTTATCCCTTGGAGCTGTGTCTTTTAGTTTCTGGTGAAAGTGCTTATCAGACGTTTGTATTACTTTTTCTATAAACCGTCCATTCATATTCTTTGCCAATTTTTTTATTGCATTATTCTGCTTTTTCTTTATTTGTACTAGCTCTTTGTAATTTAAAGAAATAATGTTTCTCATATCCTTTGCAAATATTTTCCCTGTTTTGTCATTTTTTTTAAAGGTAACTTTGCCACACAAAAGTATGTATTCTTTTATGGTATGAAATTTATGACTTTTCAATCTATGGCTTCCTCACTACAAAGGACTTCCCCATACAGAGATGATCAATAAACACACCCATGATTTTTTAAATCTGTGGTTTCAAATTTTATCTTTAAGGTTTTTATCCATAGGGAATTTCCTGGGAGTAACGCGTAAGGTAAGAATCAGCTCAAGTTTAATTTATTTTTCCAAATGGCTAGCCAATGGTTCCAACACCATTTGTTAAATAATTCCTCTTTTCACTTTCAAGCAATTCTTAACCTGATCCACACTCACTGAGTGTCTAATGCTGGCCACTCTGACAGATGATGACCGTGACCGAGATTCAGGGTAGAAGCTACCGTTTAGCCTTGGGAAAAGAGAGACAGTTGAGAAGTCCCTTCATGCAACTTCTCGCTAGTAGCAGCTACACGCCTCCCGACTCCTGGTCCTCAGCCCCGCGCCCCGCGCCTCGCTGAGAACAGTCTGTTCTGTTTGGCAATTCTTGCACACGTGATCCTTTCTGGGGACCAGCGCACTGGTCAGCCACTCTGTAAGTCGCTTTTGCAGAGCCTCCTTTGGAGACTGTTCAGGAAAAGCTACCAATGAACAAAATGGAATTTGAAATAAACCACTTGCCTCCGTGAAGGTGAACAACTGGAGGACTTTTCGTGGGCTGGGCCCCGGTCTTTAAGAAGCTGCGAGGCACGTTGCCCTATGTCACTGCTCCGTTTGGCTTGGTGGGCCGGGGTGGGAGGAGATCCTCCGGTGAGACCTAGGCTCTGTGGAAAAAGTTACACTCGTGCTGGGATGCAGCCCTCACCCAGCAGAGACTAGCGTCACGAGCACGGACTGCCGAAGCCAGGATCCAAGACTGGACACCTCCTTCCCACACTTGAAAGGTTCAAGCCCCGTAGGCAGCCCCTGACCCTTGTGTGAGACGGTGAAGCCCTCCCGCTGAGGACGGGAACTGCCCGCGCTCTGCAAGGCCAGCAGCAGCGGGACCTGGGTTCTCGCCCACCCTACGGCAACTCCCAGGTCCCAGAGTGGGGAGCAGGAGCCCCCCAGTCCTCAGGACCCCCTTTCCCACACTCTGGACCCAGATTTCCACGGGAGGCTTCGATGCTCAGCCCCCTGCAGGGTCCTGGGGGAGAGGGGCCAGGGCAGAGCCCCAGATAAAATCTCACCCCTAAGACCTCTAGCTGCACAGATAAGACACAGAAGTCAGGCCACTTCAATTGAAAAAATAATCCGAGATATCATGCTAATTAAAGGGGTTTGCAGGAGCAGGACCTGACCAGATTTAGATCCAGGAGTTAACAAAAATCAGACGGTTGACAGCAAGAGTTTCACGTCAATAAAAGTATGAGCCCACAACGAGCAGTTGAGCTGCTGCAGTGAGTTGTTTTCCAGGCTGCAGGCTATTTCCCACCATAGATGCATCGTTTCTGACAGACGAGCATGTGGGTAGGGCTGCTGACTTTTTTTATTCACTTAAAAATCACTGCAGTTTGCTGAAGAAGTTTCAGTGACTCCCACCTTTTTGTTTTTTGTTTTTTTTTAAAAAAAGGGCAGCTTTGAAATGAATGGCTTCATTGAATCAAATCACTGAAGAGCTCATCCCAGGCCCCCAGCACCCACTTTTCCTCCTGACCCGTTTTGAAGGCAGAGTTTAGTCTTGTCCTTTGGGGATCCCTATGTTTCTTTCATGATGCTACAGCTCTGTCATCCCAGGGAGATCACCTTGTAGGTCATACAGCAGCCGCTACCCCGGGGGCAGTAAATGCAGGGGGACCGCACCGCTGTCACCGGCTCTTAGGAGGGGTGTGATCCCTGGGCAGGTCAGGGGCAGGGAGGAGGGGCACCCACTCCCCTGTGCTGCTGAGGCCGCAAAAGGTGCTACCCCAAAGGACTCAAGTGTCATTACAGGAGGCGACAGAGACTATTTTGCCAAAAGAGAGCCATAACTGTTTGGATCTTGACAAGTCCAAGTGTCCCCTCTCCTCCCCAGGCGGCCTGGAGAGTCTGAGGCCGGCGCCTGCGGGGAGCATCAGGGCAGCACCGGGTCCCCGAGGTACCATGTTGCATTTCTCAATCTAACTTTGTTTAGTTTGGGGAGAACAGTTTTTCGATCCTAAAAAAAAAAAAAAAAACACTGTGGTTTCTCTCCCACCCCCATCCTCTATAATCGCCACTTGTAAGAAAGAGTTTCACCATGTTTCCCGTAAAACCAAAACAATGAGAATGCCGGGCAGACATTCTTTGTTTCTTTTTCTTCCATGTCTGTCAGTCCTCCCCCCACAACCCCAGCCCCTCTGCCCCAGGCGGGCTTGTCTTCACGCCCCCCTCATTCACGCTGGGCCCCAGCCAGCCTGTGTCCCGCCTTCCTCCTGGTCAGACTTCCTCTTCCAGAAGCCAGCTCAGCACCACCTCGCTAAGTCACCCCGGGCTAGGGCAGGAGGTGGTCCAGGGGCCTTCCGTGCGCACAACGCCAGGAGGGCCCCGTGTCTCCCCAGGTCACCCGGATTCTCCTGCCGCCACTCCTTCCCCCTCCCGTCGTCCCCGTGGGCGCTCATACCCCATCATCACCATCCACTTCGGGTACCCAGCTCCACACGGGCCCGCCCCTTTGTAAGTCTTCTAAAGCCACTTGACATGTGTGGGCACGAGGGCACTCTCTCCTCAACCAACATACTTTTAGAGATTCCTCGTGTCTTCCAGTTATTTGCTGTCGCCAGTCTCCTTCCCACAGTTTATTCACATCTTGGCATCCCACCGAGCGCTGTTGACCAACCGGTTCCTGTCCTTTCTCCTCCCGTCAGCAGGGCGGGGTCAGGGGTGAGTAGCCAGTTAGTCAAAGCTCCTGGATCCTCTTAAGTCGTCCTGCTACTGAGTCACCGAGGGAGCGCAGACAAGCCACTTCTCTTCCTCATCCCCCATGTCTGCAGCCTCAACAGGCTCTCTGCGCATCCTGAAACGACACGGCTGGAAGGAACCTAATGTCCCCTGTACACAGGAGGACCCATTGTCCCGCTGTCACTCATGAGAGCCAAACGGGGTGCTACTGATTGTGCTGGGTTTGTCCCTGGCAGGTTCTAGAATCCCAGGTAAAAACTGGGACCGGCGCAGGCTTTCCTTAGCTCACGCAGCTAGAATAACAGCAGCTTGCTTCGGCCTCTGCTATCAGCTTTGCTGAGAGAAGCGGGCAAGAGATTCAGACTGTCTTTCATACATTTCTAACCCACGTGTAAAAATCATCAGGCACAATTCTCAGGGGGTGAGCTGAGAAATGGGGGGGGGGGGGGCGGGGTGAAGCTGAGCAAAGCTGTCAGGGTGACAGAGAAGGCTCTTGTCTGCCCATGAGAAGTCCCGGCCTCAAACCTTACCCCGTGCCCTGCCCCTCTGACACTTAGGCTACCCTGATGTCAAGCACTTGCTTATTGGAGGTGTCTAAACAACACCTGGCCGAGACAACTAAGCTGGGCCCAGAGGAAAGGCTAACAGAACTCCGGTTTGGCTCTGAAGGGCTTTAGTATCTTCTGAGAATGGGAGTGTTTGCATATGATACCAAATCTGGGCCAGCAGCTCTCAGGCCCCTTGACCGACATCCTTCTTCTGGGAAGGAATACCCAGGTAAGCCTAGAGCAGCGGTCCCCAACCTTTTCGGCACCAGGGACGGGTTTCGTGGAAGACAATTTTTCCACGGACGGGGTTGGGGTGGCAGGGGGGCGGGGGGGATGGCTCAGGCAGTAATGCGAGGGATGGGGAGCGATGGGAAGCGGCAGATGAAGCTTTGCTCGCTCGCCTCCTGCTGTGCAGCCCGGTTCCTAACAGGCCATGGACCGGTATTGGTCCACGGCCCAGGGGTTGGGGACCCCCTGGCCTAGAGAACCAGTAAGCAGCGTGCAATCATCACCAGGAATCAGCAGAAACAGAGCCGCCCATGCTTGGCTCAGAACCCAGATACCAGGCGCTGGACAGGAATTTGCCCTTAGAAAGCTGTTGCCTAACCTTCTCGTTCCTCAGGCTCCTGCCTCCTTGACAGAGGCCAAGCCCAACAAGGATGCTGGCTGAGGCTAGGCTAGTCAGCCAGTGCCAGCTTACTCAGGGTTAGACCAGGCTGGGAGGAGCCCAGGCCAACCTGTGGGATGCCAGGCACCGGGTAGGATCCCAGGGGTAGGCAGGTCTCTGTAGCTCCCGTTTCCCAGTGGAAAAGGGCAGGTTTCCCCAAGGCTGTTGAGGGAAAGACTCAACCTGTCTTCAGCCTGGGTCGGATCGACCTAGAACGACCCGGGATCCAGGAGAAAGCCAGAGACCGTTACGGGCCTTGCCTGGAAGCGAAGAGAGGTCTGGCTACAACGGGATCTCCAGTTGACACAGTTTCAAAGACGAGCCCAGCCCTGCGCTGTAGATGTGGGGTCTGTGGCCTTTGTCCCCAGGCAGCCCTACCGACATCTTCAAGGGTTGGTTCCATTATCAAAGAGAGAGAAAGGAGGAGAAGAACAGGAGATGGTTGTCTGGGAGTATTTATTTTCCTTTAAAATGTCAACTGAATTGGAAATGTCCCCAGGGACGCCTAAGGCGTTTTGACTGTCAGCCCATGGGGTGGGCAATACATCCAGTCTGTCCGTTCTGCCCTGCACGCTGTTGGCCCTTGACAAATGGGTGACAACACCTTCATGGTGGCCGCCCTCACAGGAGTATCCGGGTGGCACAGGAGGGCTTCATGGCATTCAGCGGGGCTTCCTTCCCGTTCCAAGTGGACAGCTGCAGAATTTTGGAAGGGTACCAGGTGGATTAAGTTGCAAACATTTCTTCCTTCTCCAGGAGCCACAAAACAGATCTGGGGGATGGCGAGAAGAGAGTGGGCTGAGGGTCAGGGCACAGAGGGCTGGCTGCAGATTAGGTGTCTCTGATGAAAGAAACCCCAGCGAGTGCCGTTCCTCCCGGAGTGACTTTGCTCTTAGCAATTCTAATGGTAAATAACCGAGTATGCGTGTCCCATTCACAGACACACAGAGATTCCATGTCTCTGCTCAGGGAAGTAAGATTAGGAATCCGGTCCTTTTCGTCCCTTTAATTTCCTGCCACTCAGCCCCCGGTCCAGAAGCTCCGTGGACAAGGTACTCTCGGGGGGTGACAAACAGCTTGGACACTTCAGGAAGATAAAAGCTGCCTGTTGGGGGTGAGAGAGGCCAGTGGCAGCGGCGGGAAGAGGCAGGCCTGCGGAGGTTCATCCTCACCACCGTCCAGTTTTAAAATCTCAAGTTTGCTCTCTTAGGTCCCTCGGCTTTGAGTCTGTCCCGATAGACACAGGGAAGGCTCAGCACCTGGGAGACAGGTGGTCCGGGCCCAAGCAGAAGAGCTGCAGCTTCTCAGATGAGTTAGAATGAGCCACAGCCCAGGCCTCTCTCTAGTTAAGCGGAGGCCATGCCCCAGTTTTGTAACACTCGAAGGTAGAGGGTGAGGAACTGGCCCTGATCTGCATATAGTGGGGACAACTGCAGGCCCAGGTTCTAGAACTGAGAACCCACTGCCTTCCAAGCAGCTCAGAGGCCCTGGGGAGCTCACCCCATATGCCCACCCTGCTTCCTGCTCCTCTGAGCCCAGCTGCAAGCCCAGCTTCCCTCAATTCACTCCAAAAAAGTCCCATTTACCTGTCCTCAGCCAACTCTCCTCCACATGGCAAGTTCCGTCTTCCAGGCCGGGAAGGGCCACTGTTGACATCACCTCCACGGAGGGAGGAGAGGCACCGAGAAGAGGTGAGTCAGTGATGTCGCCACGTGCCCTTGAGGCCGGAGGGGGTTTGTTCTCCTGCCAGGTGCTCTGCATTCTTTGGTGCTGGCTCAAGCCACGGCCCCTGGGACACCAGTCATCCTGTCCAAACAGGATGGGGTAAAGTCACTCTTGGATGCCCACGATCTCACTGATTAGTAAATCCGAAGAACACGTAAGATGAAATGTACAGCCATCTCAAGTGGATGAATTTATTTACGCATTTAGTGAGGGATTTTCCACTGCTTTCTACATGAGCAAAAGGCACAGGCTGGCTTTGGATGGTGTCTGATTAATGAGAGGCAGATTTGGATAAAAACATTGTAAGGTCTAGAATGTCTTGGATGCTATTCACGGTGGAGTCATTGGAAGTTTATAATTAAAAGGAAAACAAACCCGATCTTTTTGTTCCTAATGCTTTCCGGTGGACGTTAACAGTTGGCCTACAGATTCAGCAGACGCTGGAGTTTCCCGAGGCTGTGGTGAGTAGTTCTGAGGGCCGGAATGCTGGCTGAAGCGCGTGGGGTCCTTTGTTTACCAGGGCCTGTCCTTGTCCTTCTTCGAGGTGTGGCAGGGCCTCTGGTCATCCCCCCATCTGTGTCCTGTGGCAGGAAATAAGGACGCAGGGGCAGGGCAGCCGGGAAAGGGCTGAGGGGACCTAACCTCTCCCTTTTAGGTTCAGGGGCCTCCCTCAAAGCAGCCTGTGTGAGAAATGGACCCGTTTCTCAGTACCGCAAACGGGGACACCCAGCACCGTCCCCTCATCCCAGCCAGCATTCCTCCATCAGCGGCTCTCCCTGCGAGGGTCTACGTACGAGACACTGGTGGGTGGGTGTTGCAGGTGGTCTCAGGGCCTGCGAACCACGGCTTGGGGCTGGTATTTAAGTTGAATTAGGGAAGTAAGACACGTGCACAGAAGTTCCAGAAACATCGAAGGAGTGTGGCCCTCCCTGAGTATGGTGGCGAGTAGGCTTCAAGAGCAGCTGGGGTGGGAGCTGGTACTTGCAGGAGAAACAGGATTAAATTAGGACACCGGAAGATGGGAGGGTGCTTTGGGCATGGCCAGAAAAGGAGGGACACTTGGGGGCGGGGAGTTCTCAGCACAGCGGCCCTGGGGCCAGGCGGGGCGCAGGGGGAGATAACGCGGCCACGGCACGTTCCAACCAGCCTTTGGGTGTCCTGGAGAGTCAGGCTAGGGGGTTGGACTAGATTCAGAGGGGAACCACAAGAAGGTTTCGTTAAGAGGGTCATCTTCAATGAGGCAGTATTGATGGACAACTTACCCTGTTCCAGGGACTATGGTAGATCCTGGGGGTTCAACCACGAATAACACATGGTGCTTGCTCTTAGAGACTTTCTAGTTTGGGGGACGTGAGAGATAAGAAACATACTTTCGGTAAGTGATCAGTGCAGTGGTAGAAATATAACCAGGTGGAAGGCAATCAATGCAGCCAGTTATCTCTTTGAAATCTATTCTTTGTGTTATATAAAAAGAAGAATGAAATTCCCCCCAACCTCCCAAAGACCACCGCTGCTGACACTTCGGAAATATTTCTGTCAAGTCATTTTTTTCCTGCCTCGGTTTTTATTTGGTTTTAACATTGTGGTAATCATACCAGGTTTACAATGTGCTGTCCTGCTGCATGGAACATTCTAGTTGTCTCTTTTTCTGCATATTCAATTTATCCTGGTTCTTGCGAATGTTCATTTTTTTTTTAAATACAGCAGGTTCTTATTAGTCATCAATGTTATACACATCAGTGTATACATGTCAATCCCAATTGCCCAATTCATCACACCACCACGTATTTTTACATCTATTTCATGAAAAGGCTCACTTCCCTGCTTTTTTTTTTTTTCTTCCTTAGCAGCAAACTTTGAAAATGTAGCTTCTCTTCTTTTCTTCCTCTCTCTCTGTCTTTCCCTCCCGTCCTATTTTCCTTCCTTCTTTTCTCTTCCTTATACTTTCTAGCTCCCTCCTTCCTGCCGACCTTCATTTCAAGCCTCCCTTTCCCGAGTCAGGAAGGGACATCTCTTTCAAATCTGCAAGTATCTTTGTAAGACACACACCAGAGGACATCCCGAAGGCCCGAACTCCAAGAAGTTTTGAGGCCCCTGCTGGGCAGAGGAAAGATTTCTGCTGATGGCAAGACTGACCCGGGGGAGCTGGGGCTGGTGGTTGATTGCTCTAAGCCAGGGACAGTTGTCAGGATGGAGAAAAGGGGAAGGTGAGACCAGGCAGGGCCTGAAAAGGTGTTTCCTGGATTTTTCAAGACCGCAGAGTCTCAGAGAGAGGGAAGTAGAACATATTCTATTTAGAGAGGAAAACAACGTGTTGTCTGTCAACTACGCCATGGGCCCACACTTGGAAAGGGATGTTTAATATTACATAGTGTTTACAGCAATGTTTCTTAAGAACCGGTTTGCCTGTCCCTCGCTTGGTACCATTCCTACGTAGGTGTACACAGCCTCTCTCTCTCTCTTTCTCTCCTCCCACACCCTCTCCCCTAACCCAGTGAGATTTCCAAAAGAACCTTTGTTCAGTCATCGCGATCACAAGCTCTCTTTGTCCCACGTGCCTGTCACTGTTCCAGGACCTTGTGTGTGTTTCTCACGACATCACCAGGAGGTAGCCGCTTTCATCCCTCACAGACAGGTTCCTTCCCTCATCCAAGGTCACAGGTGTGTGTCAGAGCCTGGATTTAGACCCAGGTCAAGTGACCCAAACCCATCCTCTCAGCCACGGCACGATTCTACGATTTCTCTGTTACACATTTTTCACTTCACTGTTTTTCAAATAGAGGGTAGGATTCCAGTGGGATACATGTGATGCTCAAAGCTCTTTCAACTTGAACGTAGATTAGGGACCAAGACTCTAAATTCTCTGCAGTTCAAGTTGCGGAGGACTGCTTTTTCAGGCCAGGTATGGAACAACTCGGGAAAGCTCCTTGCCTTTTCCTGAACCGTCTGGAGAACCGCTTGGAGATTTGCCTGAGCAGGACGGCCTGGCCTCAGAGACGTCAAGGCCTTGGGTCCCTCTGACATCATGACCCAGGGCCCCAGAGCAGGGACAGTGCACTTTGCTCTACCCAGAAGTCTGCTGCAGCCACTGGTGTCTGTTCCCGTGGAGTCCGCTCCCCGCGCCCCGAGCCTCTGTTCCTGTCTCTTTATCAACTAGCAAAGGAGGGTGTTTACGGAGGAGAGAACTGTGTCGGGAAGAGGAAGTCACCATGGTTGATTTCTGAAGATCCCTCCCGTGTGCCTCCCTCCTGGGCCACCCTGAGGGACTTTCACTCGGTGTTGCAGCCCTGCCTGGAGTGTACCCGCTCCCACCTGCCACGTGCTTCCTGCCCCAAACGTCAAGGTTTTCATTTGACCAGGATATCATGAGCTGAATAGAATTAAAAACAGCCAAATACCATCTTGTGTACAGTCATTTTCTATTTTCTGAAGTCATCACGGAAACCTCTCCCCAACGACGCCAACCTCCGGATCATACCAGTTGCCGAGGAGAAACTCCGTCACTGCAGGAACCAACCACAGTGTAAATCAGCTCGCAGTCCACGAGAGCTCGCTCACCCTCACGCTGTCCGCAGCCCAGGTGGGTTTTTCCATCACATGCTCTTTTGGCAACAGGGAGCTGGGGCAGAGGGAATACTCAATTCCCTTTCCCAAAATACCTCCAAGGAAGCCACGAGGGTTCAGAGGAATGCTTATTTACACTTGCAGGAGCCGGGTGCTGGGCTTCCGGCTCCTGAGTGCCCTTGACCCTGAGCTTGGGCTGTGGGCAAGGCCCAGCACGTACATATCATTAACAGATCCTTCCTGCTTCCCTGTTGTATCTCCGGCTGGCTGGACAACCATGCTGCAGCCGTTGTCCTCACCCCCAGAACCTCAGAATGTGACTGTGTGTGGAGATGGGGCCTTTCAGGAGATGATTAATGTTAAATAAGGTCATAAGGATGGGGCCCTAATCCGATAGGTTTGTCCTTAAAAGAAGAGGGACAGAGAGAGACCAGAGATGCCCATGCACTGGAAGATAGGCCACGTGAGGATACAGTGAGAAGGCGGCCATCTGCAAGCCAAGGAGAGAGGCCCTGGGAGAAATCGAACCTGCTGACACCTTGATCTTGGACTTCCAGGCTGTATTTTGAAAATACAATTCATTTCATAATTTGGGTATTTACTGGATTTTGTTTTTTCTCAGATAACATAATCCCATATCTCAATAGATCATGGGTATCAAACTTCAGTATGATTTCTTGACACATTTAAGTCTGTTTTTTTTTTCCTTCTAAATTACCTATCCCTACGGTTATTCTTTTATACTTGTTGAGTATACAGTTAATTATTGTCATATGCAGCGAGTCTCTGCTTTTTATCAAGTTTTATTCCTGGAAAGTTTATGACAAAGTGAATTGCCTTAAAGTAGATTCTATTTTACCATAGGAGCAATGATACAATTGAAAGTTTTATTCTTGATTTAACATCAGATGACTTTTAGATGTGACCATAATATGTCACAAAAGCAAAAACACAGCTGTTTGAAACCTCTGTAATCGATTGCAAGAGGCAAATGAATGCCCAAGCCATTTAGAAGGGGATTAAGTAGATTATATATATTTTGTAACAAAAAGGGCTGTGTGTGTGTATAAAATAGAAAAATTCCTTGTTTTTTTCACCTTTTCCCTGACAGTCCATTCTACACACTGGCACCGGATTAATCTTTATAGACAACTCCAAGTTGACAGACCTTTACTAGTTCCCCTTCTCTTGTAGGATTGAGTTGAAATCCTCGAGCGTGGAAGATGCCCACACGGGAGCCTCAGCCGCCTCTCCTCCCCAGCCTTAGCTCACTGTTCAGCCAACTGGTCAGCAGCTCCGTGTCCTTCACACACATCGCCATCTTCCTGCCCTGGTGCTTTTGTTCTCTGCCTGCTCGACCCTCGCCCATCTCTCCACCCACGCAAATCCCTTTCCTCCTTGGAGGCTCTGCTCCAGTCCCTGTACCTCCCAGACCTACACAGCCCCCCACCCCCCAAGCCTGGGGACTCATGCCGGACCCTGGTCCCTGGTCGGTGGGCCATCTTGCGTCTCCCTGGGGCATCGCTCTATGCTGTTTCTGCCGTGTTGCACCATCCAGGCTGGACAGCCAGTTCCATCCACCGGTGTGCATCAGTAAAGGGAAGGGAGAGACACCAACCTTTGCTGAGCACCTAATATGTGCCAGGCACCATGTCTGGCATTTCTATACACGTTCTCTCATTGAAACCTACAACCACCTTATGCGGTCGGGATTAGTATTTCCAGTCACAACTGACAATACAGAGGCTAAATAACTTCTTCAACTAACTCGGCTCAGAAGTGATGCAGCCATAATTTAAACCCAGGAAGTACACAGGAAGGATCTAAAACTAGAAATCAGGAGATCTCCAGTTCAATTAACCTCTCTGAATCTCATTTTTGCCCATGAATGAAGACGGCTAACAATATCCGCCTCTCGGAAATGTGTGAATTCACGGAAGACATACTTCTGAAAGGCTTTATCAGCCGTCATGATACCATTGCTCCTGACACCTAGCACTCTTCAGTAAATGTGTTTTGCTAGATGGTTTCTATTTCTTCCTGTAAGAGTTGCCGTACCTGTCTCACCTGCGGTGCCCGCTGTCTCCCTGCTCTGAGCTGGTAACAGTAATATTTGTGTTTTCAACTTGGAAAAAGAATTCATACCACGATCTGCTAAGAAGCATCTCCCGGTCCAGAGTGATCAGATAGGCAACACTTACGTGCACACATTTGCAAGCATTGCTCAATGTCCTCAAGAGAATTCCTCCCAGCATTTTGTCATCTGCATTGGAGAGTGCTAACAAACTCTAATGCTCAACGTCAGTTTGCTTCTCCTTGAAAGATAACAATGGTCAATAATCGTGGCTGTGTCTCCTACTTGTAGGGCTCACTTAAATGGGCTGAAAACCCTTGAGATGGGGGTGATTATCAGCCTTTGTTCTGCAGAACAAGCTACCTTAGAAGAGTAGTATTAGTCACATGTGAAGTCATTTATTTATTTATTTTTTTAATTCATTTTATTGAAGTATAGTTGATTGACAATGTTGTGTTAATTCCTGCTGTACAGCAAAGTGATTCAGAGATAGATATATCTATATATCTATATATAGATATATATACTTTCTTTTTTAATATTCATTTCCATTATGGTTTATCGCAGGATATTGAATATAGTTCCCTGTGCTCTACAGTAGGACCTTGTTGTTTATCCATCCTATATATAATCGTTTGCATCTGCTAATGCCAAACTCCCGATCCATCCTTCCCCACCCCCCCGCCCTGCAACCACAGGTCTGTACTCTATGTCTGTGAGTCTGTTTCTGCGAAGTCGTTTATTTTTGCTAAGCATTCTGTTGTTCCTTTGCATGATAATGGTGATTGAGTTTGGGCTTCTGACTTATCATTCCACACCTTCTGAGTGTTTTGTGTACTACGTTCAGCATCTTATAAGGGCTGAGTTTCTGTTGTTTACTTGGGTCTTCAGGTTTTCTTCTTTGCCCTTGTCTTTTCTTTTGTGATTACCCAGCTTAGTTCTTTGCAAACCCATTTTCTCTATTTATTCTCATCACAGTATGATTTTGACCCTCAGCTTTCCTATTTAACCTTTCAGAAATTTCCCGAAGCAGACTATTCTCGCCCTGCTGTAATTAGAGTTCCTGTCTCAGAACTTGCCCCTATCTGTAATTCCTCTCCTGCTTGTAAATTTCCTTTCATTGAAAGGAGTAAAATCAGTAACTCTTTCCAGGTCTTAATTGTAGTTTTAATAACTTGGATTTTTTGGTAGGAAACTTGCTTACCCTTCGGAGTTCCTTTTCTACCACAACTGGCTGCACAAAATCAGGCTTATTTTTAAGATGGAGTGGTCCACAAAAATAGGCACCAACAACATTCTTGTGCGGAAAGTTGATAACTTCTAAATACAGATTTGATTTCTCTATCCTACATTCCTGTTCTATAAGATTGCCCAGTGATCAGAACAGAAACTTTATTCAAACAAATCCATTCTATAGTATCTATAGTATGCAACCTTTCCCTTTCTTGTCCAATATAAAAGCCTTTTCCCCTCTGCCTAGTTCAGCTGTTCATAAATATTAATCGGTCCCATGGATTCAGCTTTCCATTTTACATCCATTAATAGACACCTCTGTGGATGGACATCAGATAGTTAATCCACTTTAACCAGTCTCATCAGTTCTCTTTTCTGGAGAACGCTTGCTTTAGAGAACTCAAAGGAAACGCATTTCTCTTTCTGCTTTCTTTGGCAGGTCTCCCAGGGAAGAGATGAAGGTGAGAGGAGGTCCAACCCACCAGCCCTTCCTGTCATCCCCACTGTCTTTGGCCCCAGGGTACTCCCTCCTGTCTGCCCACGGGGCTCAGCCCCACACCACCTGTCACCGCTGTCCACGCCACCCAGCTGCCATTACAATGGCCCACCCTTCCAGGGGTCCTGGGTGGCTGTGTCTCTTGGTGTGTGTGTCCTGCCAAGAGCCCTGCTAAGTGGACATGCGATGGGACCAGCATTGCTGGCGCGGTTGCTCATGGATTGCTGATGGACTGGGTAGGCGGGAGGTCAGTCTGACCCCCCCTTGCTGTGGGTCGTAGCTCGTCTTCCTTGGTCAAGCAGACCCAGCTCTCCTCACGTGGGGACACTCTGCCCACGTGGCTGGGTGTCAGCAACATGAAAGTTCACTCGCCCCTTCCTTTGCTGACTCTGATAGACAGGTCTCTTGTATAGTGGGGTCCTCTCCTTCTGTGGGACCACCTGAGGCAGAGAGACTGTTTCTGAGCTGCTTGAGGATAATCTCTTTGGGAAAAGCTTTGCTGAGCGGCTAGCAGAGGTGAGCCTTGTGTGACCTGAGAGGTAATTAGGTTACAGGTGCCCAGCAGACCCACTTGTGCCTGCTGTTCTGGAATGAAAAGCAGACGGGTAAATAGAAGAAAGAGGTGTGTACAAGGTTACAGAACAGAGGTCGGTGGTGAAGGTGAAAACTGAAATTCAGATTTCACACAATTAGAGTTCTCCCCCTCTCCCCCAGCCAGGGGAATAATGAATAATAGATAGTAATAATAATAATAATAATAATAATAAACCCATGTACACTGTTTTATGTGTCAGGCATTGTTCTCATGGTTTAAATATATTCACTCATTTACTTATCATATCAACTACAACAGTCCCCATTTAACAGATGAGGAAAAGGGACATTCAGAAGTTAGGTAAAGTGACCAAGGTCATGAGAGAGAGAGTATGCGGGACCAGGCCTCAAACCCTGGCAGTCTGGGTCTAGAGTCCATGGTCTTACCCAAATGTGCGTGTTTGTGTTCGTGCATGCGTGCACACGTGTGTGCGTACACATGTACGTGAAAGAAAGAGAGAGAAAGTCTTCTTTCAAAGACAGACGTGGAGACGGTGATAAGCATATGGCTCCTATAGTTCCTCTCCAAAAAATATTCCCAGACCAAATAATGGCTCCAAGAGCTACCATTATGGAGTGCCTATTCAATCTTCTTCAATTTTTTGCAATAATCCATCAAGATTTTTCAGTTTATAGATGAGAAAATGGAAACCCAGGGGAGTGAAGTGAATTGCTCAGGACCCCTCAGAAGGGAAGGGAAGTGCCAGGGTCAGAGTCCAGAGGCCACTCTCTTTCCAGGTAACCCAGGGACTTGTCTGGAGAGGGTCCCCTTCCCTTGCCAAGTTCATGGACCAGCCATAGCTTGCAAAGCTCTTTCATATTTTTTTTTAGAATTTTCATGACGCATATTATCAAAGACCCTTTATCTCTATCATCTGGCTGATAAATTTAATAAGATCTGACCTGACTCTATAGATCGCTAGAAGAACAGAATGGACACCTCTTTGCTGATCATTTCTACACGGAATATCAATCCAATAGTCTGGATTCGTTGACATGCACATATTTCCAGAACTAAAGAGATAACCTGATGATAGTCCCTGAAGGAGCTGCCCTAAAATGCAAGGAAAGGAGATGCACCAAAGGAATATTTCTCCTCCTCCACTTAACTTAGGGTCTGCTTGGTTTTTTTGTTTTGTTTTTTTTTTTTAAATAACTTTATTTTATTTATTTATTTTTGGCTGCATTGGGTCTTCATTGCTGCACGCGGGCTTTCTCCAGTTGTGGTGAGCGGGGGCTACTCTTCGTTGAGGTGCACAGGCTTCTCATCACGGTGGCTTCTCTTGTTGCAGAGCACGGGCTCTAGGCATGCAGCCTTCAGTAGTTGTGGCTCGCGGACTCTAGAGCGCAGGCTCAGTAGTTGTGGCACGCGGGCTCAGTAGTTGTGGCTCACAGGCTCTAGAGTGCAGGCTCAGTAGTTGTGGCGCACGGGCTTAGTTGCTCCGCGGCATGTGGGATCTTCCCGGACCAGGGCTCAAACCTGTGTCCCCTGCATTCGCAGGTGGATTCTTAACCACTGCGCCACCAGGGAAGCCCTGGTCTGCTTGTTTTGGTCCTACCCTCCAAGGATTTTTCGGACTACCTGGGTCCTAATCTGGACATGATGAGCTAGGATCCCCTCTTGACCGGTGAACTCATGCGTGGCTTCATGCAGTCTCATTCTGCATGGGGTTTCATCCGAAGGATGATGAAGGCACAGGTAGCCGGGCGAGAAGCTGCCGTGAGGAGGCCGCGGTGGTATCTGTCTCCGAAATTGTCTCCAGCCTAGCTTTGTAAATCTGTGTTCAGTTTCAGGCCAGAAGGTCCGCAGGCCGAGCTGTAGGAGCTGATTCGGGCTTGGGGGGACGCTCGGTGAGAAGGGGACGGGAACATTCTGCTTCGGGGGAGAGACAGAGTCACGCAGGATGGAGGAGAGGGCTGTTACCTCCATTCTGTGGGTGTCTGGGCGCTTGCGGAGGACCCAGGTGTTCTCTGTTTGGGGTGCAGACCGTGGCCGTCAGTGGAGTTGTGGGGGGAGCCAGCGGAACAAGGGCAGGGCTGTTGGCACCTGTGAGACACAGATTCTTGGAGAGTGGGGCAGGGGACTGAGATCCTGTGCTCGCTGTGTTGGGGGAGCCATCAGAGCCTGTGAAATCCGGGCCGTCACTGTTAAGGGGACTCCCAGTACCCACAGACTGTTGGAGCCTGGCCTTTATAAGAACGATACCCACACAAGTGGGGTGGTCTGTGAATACAGGTGCGGTGGGTACTCCACCACCAGGCAGCCTTCAGAAAGGAGATTGGTTCACATTCGTGCTTGGGGATATAAGCACACGCTATAAGAAGACAGAAATATAGATACGTATGTCTCTTTCAAAAGATATCTTAGTGCCGTTAGTTCCAGAATCACAGATATCACCCAGGTTACAGGCGCGCTGAGGATGGACACCTGTACCCAGCGGATTCAGGGAAGTAAAAGTGCACAGAGTAAGTCCTGGGAAAGCCGACCCACCTGGAGGCTGAGAACAGGTGGGCTGAGGACGTGGCACGTCCATCTTGGCAGGTGCGATGCATCACTGACCCCGGGAAGCTCCCCTGTGTTGCTTGGGCAACCAGGGTAGTTTCACAGGCACCCAAATACAGGCACATGTCAAGGGCATGGGGTTCAGTCCCCAGGAGCTCAGCCTGGAGCTCCCACCCAGGCTTTCCAGCTCACCTGACACTGTCCCCCAAGTTCCCAAGCAGATGTAGAGCCAGACGCCCATGCAAGCTGGGGGCAGACGCTCCTGTGCCTTCACTAGTTCTCGGCCGACCACCAGCAGTGCTCGGCACGGCACACATATCTGCTGAGTCTTTCATCGTAATATTGGTACTTTAATTAAAGGATCCAGAAAGCCGTTTCCTAAAGAAGGCTAGTATTGAGCCAGGCCCTTATGTAACACACCTACTTGCCGTAAACAAGAGAACCAGAGAAAGATCTTCTACTGGATTGAAATTGCTCCTCCCTTTTTTCCTGCAGTTTGGACAGCAGCCTTGAAATAGTCATCTGGAAGGATGACACCATCCCGTGTTAATTTTTGTACTTACAGGCCCTCTCCCTTTCTGTTCTCCCCCTTCTTCCTCCACCTGGAACTCCTCGTCTGGGAAAGGAGTAGAGGTTTTTCCTTGGCATAATGTGTGAGCTGAGCTCTCCCAGGAGTGGCAGCCTTGGCCGCTGCTGAAGCTTTTGGGAACCCGGTAAGGAGCCTTGACGGCAGCAAGGGAGAAGGTCCTTGACAACCTTTCCGGTCCTTTACTGCTCTTCCCAAGCCCTGATTAGCTTTGCCGGAGGGGACGTTATCTTGTAGGTTTCAGCCGCCTTCTTCCTCTCGTGTCGGGGAAATTAGGAGGGATTTCCATTAAAAATGAGATAGAATTGATTTAAAAAGGAGAAGAACCTCCCCTCTCTCATTTCCTGACACTGAGTCAAGTGGCTTCCAGAAAAGGTAGGACGATGGTTGACTTTGTCTCCTTCTGGTTCAGTCACCCCCAAACTGTACCAGTCGGAAAAAGGGGTCTCTGGCCCCCTTTGAGTGGGTTTTCTTCCTTGAGGAAGCCTGCAAACTACCCTCCCAACTCTATCTTCCTAGCTCTCTCCCCATAACATTGAGAGACTTTTGTTTCCAGAGAAATGGCTGCAAATTGCTTAGGGAAGAGGGGAGACTGATGGTGATGAAGGACTCTGGATGGGGACAAGAAGGAGGCCACCTGATAGCAGTGCTGCGGATAAAGTTCTCACGTACGCCATGGCGTCAACAAGTTAGGGAAGGCGTCAACAAGTTAGGGAAGCCGGCAGAGGAGCCCAGGTTGGTAGATGTGAGCTGCGTTAGCTGAATGCTCGCTGGACACTTGGGAGACAGAACAGGAGACAGGACATCTCAACCAGTCTACTCTTCACCTGAAGACATGAGAAAAGTATTCAACCTCCTTATCCCATTTATATTTTGCCACGTAATCTGTTAAGAAATGAGTTAGACGTCTTAAAGTTTCCTATCACTTTTTTCTGTCAATTCATACTTATACTTTGAACAAGTTTTGTTTTATATAAGTCATGGCTATGTTACTTAGGACTTAAAATGTATGTCTGTTACCCATTTCATTCCAGAACATGATGTCCTTCATCAACAGAATATTATGTTCTGTGGCCCATGAATTCTTCCAGCCTTGAATTTTAATTTGATTGGTATTGATTTGGGGATATAGATTTTCTTTTTACTTTGTGTTGATCTGGTGAATTGGGCCAGTCTTCTAATTGTTACGAGTTAGTACGCCTCTTATAGGCAGCATGTAGTTGAATTTTCCCGGACAACATAAATTAAATTAATTAAAAAACGCCCTAATGAATCAATAGCAATAGAAGATATTAAACAAGTTGCTGAAGAGCTACGTTCAAGAAAGTCAGAAGGCTCAAATGGGTGTATAGTTTATGGGTAACTTTTTTCAAACTTACAAAAAAATTAATTCTCATACTAAATAAATCATTGCAGGACACAACAAAATATATAAAGCTTTCCAAATCAATTTATAACTTTGTGTAATCTTGTTACCAAGCCTCGGGAACCCAGAACAAAAAAGGCAGCTACACACCAATCTCATTTATAAATACAGATAAAAAACCTTAAATTGTTTTAGCAAATCAAATCCAGCAATATATTAGAAGAATAATGTATCATACCAAGGAGATTTTATTCCAGGAATGCAGGGATGGTTCAATATGAAGAAACTAATAATACAATCTACCACACAAAATGGTTTGAGAAAAAAAATAATCTCAACAGATACTAAAAAAGCATTTGGTAAAATTCAACATTCATTCCTAGCAAAAGCAAATAATAAACATATACCTAACATCATAGCTAAGAATAAAATAATAAAGATGATACTGTTAAAAAAACCAATAAGGATGTTTATTACTATCCTTACTATTAAACATTTTCCTAGAAATTTCCATTATAAGGCATACCGAGAAAATAATAAATAAAATTAAGTAAAAATATCAAAAAAGGAAAAAGTATTGCAAATTATGTGATTGTCTAGAGTGACTTGAGTATAAACTACAAAAGAAATTATCTATCAAATATATATTTGAGAAGCAGTAAAGCTGGATAATCAAAGGCATAGGCTCAGGACTGCCATTTGAAGTCTGACTCTGCCACTTGCCAGCTATGTGACCATGGACAAAGAAATGAAGTCTATTAATTAATTAAGTCTATTAAAGAAATCAACCAACTTTGGCTTTTTACTCTGAATGAAAATTCATTTGAGGGTTTTGAGCAGAGGTGAGACACCTTAAAATTAATAAACTTTTTTTTTCGGTATCATAGAATATAAGTGGTTTTGTTTCTTTATATTTTTTGTACTTTCTATTTTTGGACCATAGCCTGTATTTTACTTGCTAATGATAAAAGTAAAGACTTTCTGAAGTATTGGATAAGGATTATTCAAATAAATGTGCTATTAGATTAAGTTGCAAATAAAAAAATTATACTTGATTGTTCTACTCTATCAGGACTGAACTGGAATTTAAATCAGAGTGTCTAAAAGCCAAAGAATAACAGTGGTGAACTACAAGAAAAATATCTCAAATTATTTGCAAGTCAGAGGTCAGTGCTCCCTTCTGCCTCCGCTTTGGGAAGAGTGCCCAAAGTCTTCAGGGGACACAGCATTTCATGCCCTGTCTTACTCCCATTCCCACCCTGAATAGCTTTTTTCCCAAAAAAGAATAAAGAATACTCAATGAAAACTATTAAAATGCTTGGCAAAACTACACAGACACACACAGAGGTCAATTAAGTATAAATAGTTCATAGCAAAACTGTCTTTTTGACCCAGCCACTAATATCTACCCAGCTCCAGATTTAACTGTTTGGATGAAAATGACGGTGTAGAACCGGGACAGCCCGCCAGCCACAGAGGAGCTCCCACTGGGAGCGCTCATGTTTGTCTGAAGAATACGTGTGCGGTGTGTTTTCCTAAGAGCACAGGAGGAGATACGGATACAGACCGCCTCCCTAAACCTGGAGAAGGTGATTTTTTTTTCTTTCATATTTAATCTTTCCACCACCAACTACCACTTTTTTTTTTGGTCTAAAACAGAGTGTCCACTCTCTCCACTCCCTTCTTTGGATTTTTGAAGCTATTGATACCTTCTTTTTTTCTTTTAAGGCTCAGCTGCTTTACGCCTGGGAAATGAATACGCTAATAACCATTATGAGAAGACAGCCTCGCCTTTTGGAGGACAAATGCTATGGGGTGGTGTAACCGCAGAGGCTCAAATCCTGGCCCTGGCATTTAGTGTGTAAGGCTTGCTACGTTCCTTCACCTTCCTGGGAATCATTCTCTCCATCTGTGAATGCAGGATGGCAGTACCGGATGCCGTGTTGTTTGGTTGTTGTGAGAGTTAAATGAGATAATGCACTGTAACCTCTTAGACTCTATATACTTTAAGATGCTCTTGTCCTCTTGACTTAGCTAAGTGCTGTACACTCACTGCTCTTGAGGTAAAATTGGAGCAAAATATTTTGTAATGCCAAAATAAAAACAAAACCCCACTCTGTTAGCCTGTTTATACAAAGATTATTAAAGTAGGAAACATACTTTGAATTATTTTTTTTTTCTTAGAGGGAGGATAGGAGTTATTGTTATTCACTTATACTGTTTGGGCACCAATAACATGTATCTGTAAGCTAATATTTGATAAGGAGATAGTCACTTTACAGACTGCCTCCCTGTATATTAAAAATCAATTAAAACTATGTCAAAAGCACAGCCGAAAACCTCCATTTCCAAAAATAGGGTTAGGCATTGAACTACCTGAAATCTCTCCTACTACAAAGTACCTAGAAATGCTGAAAACCTGTAACATCCTTTTAAATTCATCATTTGAATTCCAAGAAAGTAAGAGAAATCCCTGGGGTAAAAAAATGAAGATGAGGGACTTCCTTGGTGGTCCAGTGGTTAAGACTCCACACTTCCACTGCAGGGGGTGTGGGTTCAATTCCCTGGTAGGGGAGCTAAGATCCCGCATGCTGCGTGGCGTGGCGAAATAAATAAATAAAATAAAGATTCAGTGTTAAGAAATACACCAACTAATGAAGGGTTAAGAAACGTTTAAAAAATGAAGATGGATGTGAATAGCAAAATGGTAAGCACAGCTACTGTTGACAACTGCCTGGATAAAGAAAGGAGTCGAGATCGGGCGCGTTCAGGGTGGTATGGCCATAGATGCAAGAGGGAAGAGATATGGGAACATATGTATATGTATAACTGATTCACTTTGTTGTAGAGCAGAAGCTGACACACCATTGTAAAGCAATTATACTCCAATAAAGATGTTAAAAAAAAAAAAAGAAAGGAGTTGGAGGATGGGAAGGTGCCAATCTTATTCGGCAAGAGGACTTCTCTCTCTCTCTCTCTCTCACTCTCTCTCAAAATTTCACACACACTCTTGTGGAATACTGTGTCCCCCCATATACCTATCGCCCAAATTCAACAGATTCAATCAAGATTTTGCAACATTACGTTTATCTTTCCTTTTTTTAAAAAAAAAACTCAAAGGAAGATTTTGATATTATTTAGAAGATTCAGAGAAGAAAGCAGGGGACTTTATTCTGGGGATGGGCAGAGGCCTTTATCTTTAAACACTTCTTTCAGAAACAACATAGAGTTAGCTTTTCCCACGAAAAGATCTTTATTTTCAATAAAATGTGTGTGATGCTCTTTTCTATAAATACATATACTTCGTAATTTAAAGAAATGGAACTCTGTGGGATTTTAATGTTAGTTTCCCAAACTTGATCTCTCGTAAAGTACTGCAGATTGTGGGGTTTTTTGGATACTAATTTACATCTTCATCTGTGATAAAAATAATAATCCAACGGGAAAACTTCAACAAGGAGAGAACATTTCTAATACCATGAAAGATTGGGTTCTCTATTTCTGGCTGCCACAAGTAATTAGTCTTAATAGCTATAGTTGATTCTAAGTAATAATTCACTGAAAATTACACATTCTTTGTGGAAAAAATAAACAGTACATTCAAGTAGAGCTATTTCCTTTGGTACAAGCATTCCAGAAGTGAAATACATTTATCTTTCTGATGTTAGAATTTCAATGGTTAAACAATGATTAAAAATTAAAAATAATTTTCAAAACCTTTATTGAAGTATAGTTGATTTACAGCGTGTTAATTTCTGCTGTACAGCAGTGATTCAGTTATACATATATATACATTCATTTTCATATTCTTTTGCATTATGGTTTATCACAGGATATTGAATATAGCTCCCTGTGCTGTACGGTAGGACCTTGTTGTTTATCCTTGGAGCTCCGTCTTTATTCTGCATGTTGATTAATTGGACTCAGCATAATCAGTTGCAGAGGACGTCAAAGTTTCTGCAGTTAAGTGCTTCAGAGAAACAGGGATTCTCAGGGCTGAATGGAGACGCTGGATTCTGCTTAGCACCACGCTGAATGAGCTGGACCTGGTTCCTTTTAGCACGAGACTGGTTAAAATCCACATAGCGCTGAGATAATAGGAATTACCTTAAATTGTATTTATTTGCTTAAGGGTGTATGTCTTGGTTTCCCAGATAGACGGCAAGCTGCCTGAGGGTATAAACCATAGATTATACCTCTTTGTTTCTAGTAGACAGCTATGCTCACAATTAAGCACTCAGTAATTATTTGTTACATATACTAATGAGTGAGCTCATTAGGATGAGTAATCAAAGCTGGATATTCCATCTCCTTGCCTAAGCTCTTTGGAACAGGCACCTGGCTTACCAGGCGTACCGATCTAGTTTTGGGGGGATTGTTGACTCAATGGGGAACAATATAAGTTTGTAGAAGAAATGCAGAGAAAGGCACAGTGGAGGAAGAAGAAAGGAGTTAAAACTGTAAAGGTACAAACCACCCCAAATTCCTATGGACTGGTTGAGTGCACGTTTTAGTGCTTACTTAGGACCGTTGGTCCTCTCTGTGTTGGATGATTTGGTTCATTTTCCCAAGCCCAATTTCTCCTTCTAGCTTACCTTACTCTAAGTACAGCCCCTGGATAATCAGGCCCTGCAGACTCCACATTATTAGTCTGGTGATAGAGAGGAGATTCAACCAGACAATTTATCAACTGGTCAGCAATCAGAGGCCTCTGAAGGATTTTGAGTGAAGAGTCACAGGGGGAAGATCACCCCACCATCTTTAATTCCTGCCCTTCCTTGCTCGTGCTGTTCAGCTTTTCCTGAGTTTCTAGAAAACCTCTTTATATCCTTAAAAGGCATCCCTCAACACATTTCCCTTATTCTTTGTAAAATCGGAGCTACTTTGAACGGGCTGCTGGTCTTTGCAACCAAACAAGCTATGTCTAAGGCACCTTCTTGATGCCAGTTTCATATCTTGGGCATTCAACGGTCAAACTGCAGCCCCGCTGGCCACTCCTGCAGATGGTAGGGAGGCTTGAATGATCCACAGTATCTTAGCCAAAGGAGGCTTGTCTCAAACCAGACCTGAGAAGGTCCAGGACAGAAGGAATCCAACGTGAGATCAGGGCAACTTGCTGATTCCCAACAGTGAGGCATGTGGCATCTGCTTGTACCTCTGACCCAACTGACCACACACAGTGGCCTTCGCTCCTGTGACAGCACTCAACCCAGCCAACCAGAAGAACCTGCAGCAGGGTCATAGAATTCCAGAACTGGAATAGAGTTTAGAAATCTCTTAACTCATGTATCAGCTCTACAGCTTTCCTTACAAGTGATCATCCCATCACTTCTGAAACATGACAGGGCAGTCTATTTCTAGATAACTCTAGTGGAAAGAATGCTGACCTTAATTTTAAACCCAAGTCTACCTCCTTTTAGTTTTTCCCCACTGGTACTTGTTCTGAACCTCTGCAGACATATGCAAACATAGAATCCCTTAAAGAATGAAGCCAACCCTTCAAATATGCAGACAAAAGAATGACATCTCCTTTAAGTCTCTTTCTCCAGGTTAAATATGCCAAGTCCTCCGATCATGTCTTCTGTAATGTAATTTTGAATCTCTTCACCATCAATGTCACTTTTTTGTCTGGCTGTGCTCTAAATTGTCTCTGGATTATTCTTAAAAATGTGTGAGCCATGCACCTTTGGATGGTACTTGAGCAGGGGAGAAGAGAGCGAGGCTAGCACCTCCTTTCTTGCTTATGATTGCCTTCACCTTCAGTGCACTGCCACTTTCACCTACAGTTGTGTTTGGGTCCACCCAACCCTTCCAGTCATCGACGGAATGTTGGCCCAGAGTCAGCTAGCTAGGCTCTGACCTGTGTGTTCCATCCTGGGGGCACTACAGTGGCTAGTCTTGCCCTCCCAACCTTACCGTCTTCTTAGGGAATCAGCCTCTGCCAGATCCACGAGGGACAGCCCCACCCTCTACCCCTGGACCTAGGAGACCCCGCCCAGGTCACTTAGCCGTGAGGAGCCTTTGGAAGGTCGTGGAGACGTGGAAGTGCCTTTTGGGATGGCTATGGGCAAGAAGGGAAACCAGGCTGCAGAGGGCATGAAGGAGGCTTCCGGAAGCAGAGAGGAGTCCCTAAGGGCCCCATGGAAACAGAGTCCGAGAAATTAACCAATGACTTGTCAGTTTCCACAAGTTCCCACTGAACCTCTTCCAACTAGTTTCTATGAGGTTTCTCTGTTTGTAAGGTTAAATTCATTTGAATTCAAGATTCTTCGAATGGATTTTGGTTCTGAACAAACACTCTTTGCCAAGACTTTAAGCAAGTCTTGGAATCTCACTGGGCTTAATTTTCCTTATGGATAAATTGCATGATTGTCCGGTAGTCTGCTTTCACTCTGTGATTCTACATGTTATTATTCCCATTCTATAATTCTGTACTTGGGAGGGTATTTATTTTTATTTTTTAAAAATAAAAACTGAGGTGTATAACTTTGTATATAATCCCTGGTAAATTTCACCTTGGTTCCGGTTAATCTTCCAAAACATCTCACGTATTAGAATACGTTTGGGTCTTTGATGATCAGATGGTAGTAAATAGAAGAAAACTTGAGAGTAATAAGATCATGCTTCTTCACAGAAGTCTGTATAATAGTTGCCTCTCACATTGGATGAACTGTCCAGAAATGTCATTTATATGGCTTAGAAATTCATTCATTCATTAATCTGTTTATCCATTCAGTAATTTCACTAGTTCGTTGTTGATTGAGGGTAGGTTTTCCAACGTCAGCAGAAAGATATGTGAGCAGTAGATGCAAAGCTTTGATTTACTGTGATCTGTTAGGATGGCCACCCCAAGCACAAAATGTCCACATCTTGAAGGACCTGACAAGTGGTGCATTGGACCAACTGGAACGCCCAGTCACCATGCAAGGTCAGAGATGCTGCGTAAAGAACTAGTCAAACTCAGACTCGTCAATTGGCTATTTGCTGGCAACATGGGCATAAAGATTTGGTGGGAAAGGATGCAGGAATTTTGGCTGAAATGAGCTTTTGTCTTCTCTTCAGATTCCAATTATGCAAGGCTGTCCCCATCCCTCGTTACCCCAGATAAATTCAACAGCAGCTTAGAGTTCAACTTGGGAACTGGGAGCAAACAAAGAGTAAATCTTTGAGGCGAAATGTGGGCTGTGTCTATTTGTGGTTCATAGATGCTTCAAAAAGACAGGCAGGCAGAAAGCAAGACTGACTCCCAAACACAGTGGGTTGGGAACACACACACCTCTGAATATGTGAGGAGAAGAGGAAGAGCAGGAAAGAAGAGGCAGACACCTGCCTCACTGTCACCTTGGCCACCATCCCCAGAGGGCTTTTTGCAGCTGGTTCTTCCCGGGTAACCATCGCGCTCCTGTGAACGAACCATCGAACCCCCAGTCCTTGTGCCTGGTCTTGGGATCTGGAACAATCAGAACTGTTCCAGATCCCAAGCCTAAACTTCCGACCTTCCTCAGCCCCTCAAATGCCTGCCCCACCCCATTCTATTAGCTCCCCTCTGATCTCAGTTTTTTCCCTTCCCCACCACTCCCTCCTCTGCTTCAGCTGCTCAGTGAGCCCCCATCCCCGGTAGAATCCCTCAGCTGGGCTCAGTTTCTTTTTCTTTTTTTTTTTAATTTTTTTTAATTGAAGTATAGTTGATGTACAATGTTGTGCTGAGTTCTGCTGTACAGCAAAGTGACTCAGTTATACACATATATACGTTTTTTTAAATATTCTTTTCCATTATGCTTTATCACTGGATACTGAATATAGTTCCCTGTGCTATACAGTAGGACCTTGTTGTTTACCCATCTAAATAGTTTGCATCTACTAACCCCAAAGTCCCAGTCTATCCCTCTCCTTCCCCCCCTCCCCCTTGGCAACCACAAGTCTGTTCTCTATGTCTGTGAGTCTGTTTCTGTTTCATAGATAGGTTCATTTGTGTCATATTTAGATTCCATATATAAGTGATATCATATGGTATTTGTCTTTCTCCTTCTAACTTACTTCACTTAGTAGGATAATCTCTAGTTGCATCCATGTTGCTGCAAATGGCATTATTTCATTCTTTTCTATGGCTGAGTAATATTCTATTGTATATATGTACCGCATCTTTATCCATTCATCTGTCGATGGACATTTAGGTTGTTTCCATGACTTGGCTATTGTGAGTAGTGCTGCTATGAATATAGGGGTGCATGTATCTTTTTGAATTATAGTTTTGTCCGGGTATATGGCCAGGAGTGGGATTGCTGGATCGTATGGTAACTCCATTTTTAGTTTTCTGAGGAACCTCCATCCTGTTTTCCATAGTGGCTGGGCCAACAGTTGGGCTCAGTTTCTTCATCTGGAGAAAGGGCATAATTACCCCTACTCATGAGGCTGGAAACACGCTATGTGTGTTCAGTGTGAGGGGCAGGCCTACTCACACGCTATGTGTGTTCAGTGTGAGGGGCACCCACTCAGTGAAGGGCGGCCTGTTCTCTACTGCGTCTTCCCCTCTCCTCACAAATATGCTTTTCCCCCCACTTTGGAAAAGACCTCTGGCGTTGCCAGCATCTCCCTGCTCCTCCTCACCCTCAGACCTCAGGAAGGGCTCCTCTGCCCCCCGCCTCCTCGCCACCAGCACCACATTGCCAAGGACGTTATAGCCCCCCTCCGACCCCATCATCCCCCGCTCTGCCCTCATCCTGCCTCCGCTCCTGGATCCAGCCTCTCAAGTTCAAAACCTCAGGGTGAGTCTCAATGCTTCCCTCATTTTCTCACTCTCTACTCAGCAGATGACTAGATTTCGTTGATTCTATCCCAGAAATGTCACCTTCTTACCCACGGCCTCAAAGCCAGCCTCCCCACCGTCTCTGACCAGGACCATCATGACTTGTCTTCCTGCCCCAGGCTTCGACTCTTCACTCCACACTTCTGGCCCAACTCTGCTTCAACACCTTCAGTGACTCTGTCATCTCTAGGACAACGTCTGACTTCCTTGACAAGCACATGGGGACCTACCGGTGGCCTCAGACGTCCTCGCCGCAGGCCAGGCCTGTCATACACGAGCTGGACACAGGGACCTCCATGCCACACCCTGCCCACGCCAGAGCCCCCGGGGCCCCCTCGGGAGCTCCTGCACTTCCTTCTGGCTGGACCGCTGCTGCCCCCTCAGTGTTAAACTCCTCGTCCTGCTTTAAAACCCACATCAAACGTCTCCCAGCTCCTCCGCAGGGACCCCCAGCACTTTGTCCACAGCCCACGCCTTCCTATCAGGTACGTAGGCCCCCAGGGCCGGTAAGCTTAACCACGGTGGGAGCCTCGGCACCTGGCCCGGGTCAGGCTCGTGCTAGGTGACCAAACACTGGCTGATGCATGCTTAATAAAATGAGAGAAGAAGTGCTTTGGGGACCCCTGAACCCAGAGGCTGAGGAACCGTGTGAGAAGCGAGTGGTGTTCCAGAGGGGCAGAGGGAGCCCCTGCCCCATTTACGCTTCAAGATAGACTTGAGATCTCGATCAGGTCCAGAAGCTGCATAATGAAATTACACTCCGGAATGGAGTGGTGGTTCGGACCAGAGACTGCAAACAAGGTCTAAGCTGGCTTGGCCCGTGCTCAGCTCACTAAGATGACAGTCCTCGCGGAGAGGAAGACTTTGCCACCATTTATAGGTGAGTTTCTGGAGTGCATTTATCACCCTGGCTGTTCAGGGCAAGGCCATAGTGATAGGACAATGTCACAATAAGCCCTGAGAGTTGAGCTCAGCAAGAACAAGGGCAGGTTGGAAGAGAGAGAGGCCCATTCAGCTCTGCAGACACTCCTTGGGAAGGCTGGGCCCTGGGGCCCTGGCGGGTGGAGGTTTCCCAAGACAGACCCAACCCAGAGACTTTAGAAACCAGAGCCCTGATTTCTGACCCAAAGGCAAGCTTGCAAAGCGGCGCATCGTCAAACAGCCAACTCCGTGGTTTGCAGCAAAGCCCAGAGGGAAGCATAGGATTTGGAAACTCTCAAGGCCACGGTCATGAGAATAAGGCCAGCTCGGCTCCGAGCACTTCTGAGAGAAACAGACCCGGCCACGCGGAACAGGACAGATGGGCTGTCAGGGAGGAACGCCCATCAGCGCTGCTGTGTGGGAGGGAATGTGGGAAAGCTGGCGAGGCCCCGTCAGGGATTCTAGGTGACACTATGAACGTGTAAGAGCTGACACGCAGGCGGCATCGGCAGAGGTTAATGGAGGCCTCGGAGGCCTTATTTATTATTGTTATTTTTGCCTCCCTCACGTGGTTTGTAGGAAGTGCTTTGTCAAGATGGGCAGGCCCAGTTATGTACAAACGACCTAAGGCTGATTCTCAGGGGAACCCCTCGCTGACGCAGCTAGAAGGCAGCATGGAAGCAAGAGGGAGTGAAGGGTGGGCTGAGCAGCACAGAATCGGAAGGAAGAATGATCCTCTGGCCCCCTCCAGACTAGGCAGGCAGCTCAAAGCCCGGGACCTGGAGAGGATGAATCAGGATGGGCCCTATGGCCCGACCACTGAAAAGGAACAAGCATTCTTCAAGGTGACCCAGCCTGGACTGGTTTAAAAAATATATCAGATGGGAATTCCCTGGCCGTCCAGTGGTTAGGACTCCACGCTTCTGCTGCTGGGGACCCAGGTTCCATCCCTCGTCAGGGAACTAAGATCCCGCAAGCTGCGCGGCGTGGCCAAAAAAAAAAAAAAAAAAAAAACCAGCAAGCCCAGTGCTACATTAATTACATTATACCTGGAAACATTTGCCAGGGGATTGATGTACCCCATGATTGACACAAGGTGATTATATCCACAGAGATGGTATAAATTCCAGGCCTTTGCTTAGTGAGTTCTACGTGTGTGGAAAAGCTAGGCTCTTCTCCATTAGATGATGAGCCGCTCTAGAGAGAGTGATATTGGACATTTTTTTCCTTGGATCTCTCTCTCCGTCTACCATCTGTCTGTGTCTGGAGACAAGGTTGGATCGGGCAAGAAGAGAAGGCATTTACATGGATGTGCCTCAAGAGATACATAGAAGCTTTTGAGAAACTTAGGTTGTTTTCTTTTATTTATGTATTTGTTCCATGGGTTTCTTTCTTTCTTTTTGAAGGGTCTTCTTTTAGGTTTGGAAACCAACCTATTACGACTTGGATTTTGGGTTCTGAACATGTGTATTCATATGCTACGAAATGACCAAACTACTTTTTCACAGAGTTCACCCAGGCTTTCCAGGAACCCAGGAAACCGGAAGAGGGATTTTGGGATGACTTACACGAGGACCACGAATAAGACCATTGAGCGGCAAGCTTAAGAAGTCAGTGAAATCCGGGGGACACACGTGTCTTCGAAGGGACAAACCCATGCAGAAGAGGGTCAGGGGTCAAGACTTGCTTGCCCTCGGACACCATTTTGTAGGCCCGCTCATGGTGTGGTTGCCCGACATCTAGCAGCTCCTCTGGAACACCTGGGGCCTTCAGCAGCTGGGAGAGCAGTGAGGCAAGAGTGAGCGGCCAAAAGGAAGAAGGGACCAGAGAGGGGAGAATAAGAAGGGCCTGGCTGCCAAAACTCAGCTGCGAAGATGGCGTGATCCAACTCCTTCTTATGGACTGGTGTTCCCTTCAGTATGAGCCAGATCCAAACAGTCCCCTTCACAGACCAGCTATGATGAACAGCTTAGAGGAGCATCTTAGGAAAAACCACAGTCCAGGCTGGTGCTGCCGTGCGGTCCAGGGGTCTCTCAGCCGAGGGGGTTGGCTACAGGTGAGGCCAGGAGGACAGGGAGAGTAACTTGAGCTCATGGTACCAAAGGGACACAGCCTTAAGGACAGCAGTATTCCAATCACATGATAGCTTGACAGGAAACAATAAATGGAGAAACCAATGAGGAGGCCCAGGATACTTCTTTGGAAAAACCTAAGGCCTTGAGCATTAGCCAGGATTATACAAGGGCTGTTCACATTTGGCTGGAGAGTTGGCTCTAGGGAGAACTCATGATCAAACACTCCTTGGATGTGTCTTCGTAGGAATGATGAACACTTCTGATTCCGGAGCTACTCTGGGGCCAAGAGAAGCTCCAAGGTCCCTTTGGTCCAAGTAAACAGAGAAGAGGGCCTCCCAAACTCCTGGCCCTAACACAGCAGGGAGGCTGTTGGCCAATGGCTTCTTGTTGGCTGGACCGTGCCTCTCCTGACATCCTGGGCAGCTCTTCTCGGTGTTACAGGCAGTAGTCATCCCAGCTGGGTTAAGAAAAGGTAACAGAGTAAGTGGAGAATTCAGGGCACTAGGAGGAGTTAAAAGATAGACTTCATCAGAGTAACCAGCACTTTCCTGTTTTCAGGGCATATAATTACAATGTCTGTATTCAGCTTGGAATCCAGCTTCCTGTACTGACTCAGTCCACAGCAGCCCCTCCCTCTCTCTGTATTTCTACAGGACATGTATTGCCTTGAATCATTCTTAAATGTTTCCTGTATACACCACACTCTTTCCATTTTAATAATCCTATCCTGTGCCTGTAATGAAATTCAAAGGCAAGTAAATAATAGCCAGTACTTGTCCTCAAGGAACTTTAAGTCCAGTGAAAGGAACAGGCACATAAAGAATAACATTACTATGGAAGCACAGAGGTAGGAGCCTTGAGGTTGGCTTGACCAGTGGGGCTCACAGGAGTAGGAATGGACCAGGATGTTTCTCCGAGAGACAAAGGGTGTGACTTTATACCTGAAACCAGAAGTGGAAGCCAGGTGGAGAACCACTGTGGAAAATCACATGGACGTCTAAAACCAATGAAGCCAGAGTGGCCACAGAAATGGAAAATCAAGTTTGGGGGCACAAAGCAGAAATCGGGAAGCAGAGAGTAGAGAACAATAAGGACAGATCTGGGGTTCTTGCCTAAAATAGTAATTGTTCACAGCTTTTGGGGGCAGCCAGGACAAAGTATGTGGATGGGTCTGCTGGACTGAAAGGACCAGGGGTAAAAAGACAAGAGGGAACAGATTTAAGAGATGATTAGGAAGCAGTTGAATATGAGACATGAAGGAGAAGGAGGCATCTAATATAATCCTGAGGTTCTAGCTTGTAGGCTGCCTGGTAGATGCCTAGATGCCTGATGATTTCATAACCTATCATTCAGATTAGGGGAGGAGCAGGCTGAGAGGAGGAAGGGGATGAGTCCATTTGGGGCATGTTGAGTTTCAAGGTTTTCTTGGGATGGCAAGGTAGACTGGTTGCTTAGTGGGTCATTGGAAATATGGTCTCTGTATCACAGGATGTGGATCAGGACCGGAAACCACATCTGGGAATCATCAGCCAGGGCGTGGAAAGAATCACCCACAGCAAGTGAATAGCAAGTCCCAAGACCAAAACTTGGGGATCAGCTACATCCCAAGAGCAGCCATGAGTATGAGAGAGCCATTCAGTAGGGTGGTCATGGCAGAAGCTGAACTGTAGAGGTAGAGGAAGAGGTGGAAAATGGGACAGTGGAGGCGGTGAGGGTAGCCTTCTTAAAAAAGTGAAATTGATGAAGGGAAGGTGTGACACGCAGTAGTCATTTGAGAAGGATTTTTAGAGCAGGGAGTCATTAGCATGTTTGAAGGACGTAGAATAGGAGCCAAGGAGGAGACAGGATTGAAGGTCCAAAATAGAGAAGTGATGGCAGAGAGCCGGAGGTCTCAGGGGAGGGACAGGGGAGGGGGCAGGGCGGCCTTTAAAGAGCCACAACCCTTCATCTTCTGAGGCAGAGGAAAAGCTTTCAGGTTGGATGAGAAGCTGGGTGAAGCTGTGGGGCAACAAAACCCACCCCTGATCCCAAGACTCTGTGTGTGTGTGTGTGTGTGTGTGTGTGTGTGTGTATGATACAAACCATACTGTCTTGCATATAGGAGTCAATTTTCTCTGTGAGTTTCAAGCTTGGACATTTTCTCTCCCTTAGATAGTCATCTCTTTAAAGGCAAGGACTGTGGCTTTGACTACTTTTTGCCATCCCAACAGCACCAAGGACAAGAATTGAGTGAGTCGTGAATGAACCTGGCCCTGCTCATCACTGATGGCCTTCTCTCAGATTATCCAGGCAAGTCCTTACAAAGCACTGAGTACAGGCAATTTTCATCTCTTGAGACCAGGGCTGTGCCTTTAAAGGTTATTTGTATTGACCTGGCATATTTCTCAAGCATGAATTTAATAGGAATAAGGCAAGGAGAAAAACTCAACTTACAGTTGAAAAATAAGAATTACTAGGTAGAAAGAGATGATATTAAAAGAAACAAAGCTTCCTTTCCTCTCTTTTAAGTTGCTATCTTTTTAAAATTATTATTTTTTAATAGGTCTTTATTGGAGTATAATTGCTTCACAATACTGTGTTAGTTTCTGTTGCACGACAAAGCTAATCAGCCATAGGCATACACATGTCCCCATATCCCCTCCCTCTGAGCCTCCCTCCCACCCTCCCTACCCCACCCCTCCAGGTCACCGCAAAGCACCGAGCCAATCTCCCTGTGCTATGCTGCTGCTTCCCACCAGCCAACTATTTTACATTCGGTAGTGTATATATGTCGGTGCTACTCTCACTTCGCCCCAACTTTGACCTCCCACCCCATGTCATCAAGTCCATTCTCTATGTCTACCTCTTTATTCCTGCCCTGCAACTAGGTTCATCAGTACCATTTTTTTTTTTTTTTTTTTTTTAGATTCCATGTATATGTGTTAGCATATGATATTTGTTTTTCTCTTTCTGACTTACTTCACTCTGTATGACAGACTCTAGGTCCATCCGCATCTTCTTTATCCATTCATCTGTCGATGGACATTTAGGTTGGTTCCATGTCCTGGCTATTGTAAATAGTGCTGCAATGAAGGCTAGCTGGATGGTTCCAATGTGGCAATTTGGTACATTTGTTCTTTCAGCTTCCTTCCCCGTCTCTTTATTAGTCATGACAGGGCACACAGTACACTCTTCGTAAACATGGGGCTGAATCAAGTCTATGAGCCTTTACCAACCAAGCAAAGAGCAGAGCATTATTTGGCTTCATCCTTTAGCTTTGACCAGATGTTTGACACAGATCTACTAGGAAATTTCCTGTGTATTGCCACCTGGCCTCAGCTCTTCCCTTCTCAGTCACTCACAGCATTTAATGTGCACCCTATTCTTTTTTTTAATTATTATTGATGAATAGTTGATTTACAATGTTGTGTTAGTTTCTGCTGTACATTAAAGTGATTCGGTTATACATACGTATACATTCTTTTTTTATATTCCTTTTCATTATGGTTTATCACAGGATATTGAATATAGTTCTCTGTGCTATACAGTAGGACCTTGTTGTTTATCCATTCTATATATAACTGTTTGCATCTGCTAATCCCAAACTCCCTATCCATCCCTCCCCACCCCCCCTCCCCCTTGGCAACCACAAGTTTGTTCTCTATGTCTACGAGTCTGCTTCTGTTTTGTGGATAGGTTCACTTGTGTCATATTTTAGATTCCACATATTAGTGATATCGTATGGTATTCATCTTTGTCTGTCTGGTTTACTTCACTTAGTATGATAATCTCTAAGTCCATCTATGTTGCTGCAAATGGCATTATTTCATTCTTTTTTATGGCTGAGTAGTATTCCATTGTATATATGAACCACGTCATGTTTATCCATTCATCTCTCAATGGACATTTAGGTTGCTTCCATGTCTTGGCTATTGTAAATAGTGCTGCTGTGAATGTAGGGGTGCATGTATCTTTTTGAATGACAATTTTTTTCCACATATATGCCCAGGAGTGGGATTGCTGGATCAACCCTATTCATTTTTAACACTTGGTTATACTCCATTTAACACCTTAATGGTGCTTACAGCTTCCTATCACGTAGTATAGTTATTGATGTTCACTCATATCTTATCTCCTTCACACATCAAACCCAAAGTTCCTAGAGAACAAGGTCCATGACTGATTCATTTTTATATTCCTATCGCAGCAACTAGATTAGACATTGAATAAATATTTGTTCTCGGATGAATAAGTGATTCACTGTCTCATGTGTTCATGCTTCTCTGAACTCAGATTTCTCAGCTATAGGATGAGGCAGCTGAACTAGATCCTTTAAGGTCCTCCCCACTCAAACTTCCAAGTATTTTATGAGCCTGTTTCCCTTTCTGACTTCATGGACATTAGGGAGTCATTCCTGGGAGTGAACCAGTGTTTTAGCCCTGTGCTAGGACATGATGGATTTAGAATTTAAAATCTAGATGGAGAGACAGAAATAACCCATATGAAAATAGCCCAAAATATGACAAGCTTCTTATGCTGAAGTCTGAATTGTGTGCCAGACCCTAGAGGTGAAAAGACAAACAGAAAATCGATGCCAGGGGTCCAGATGTGGGCAGTGTCACTTTAGCAATTCTCTGTTACTGCTCAAAACACCCTGGGCAGGATGGCACTTTCAGTTGTGTTGGACCTTCGCTGATTATATTGCGGAGAAAGGAATCGGAAGCGGAGTCGGTGATCAAACTTCTTTCTCAGCAGTGAGCAGACTGCTGTGTTGTGATGGGGTAATGCAAAAGGGTTGGTCTGGTGAGGGTCTGGACACACAGCTGGGTGTCAGGGGGGCCATGAAGAGTCTGAGTTGCAAGAGAATACTGTGGTCTTGAGGGAAGGAACACACAAAGAGTCAAGTGTGAAGGAGAGAAGGGAAGAGGATGCTACTAAGGGCCAACATCCTTCATTCCACTCCTGTGTCTAGGGCTGACCAGCCCCGCTAAGGAGAAGGGCATCAACAAGGCTGGAACAGAATGGAGGACTCACCATATGATGTGGACCCCAGAAGTGGGCTCGTGACCCTGCCGTACACAATGTGTGAGTGCTTCCCGTGCGCTGGTCAGTGGAATGGACGTATGTGATGCGTACCATACCCCTTCTATTTTCTTTTAAGGTCACTTATAGCACAGTGTTTTGCACCATTTTGGGGCAGCATGATGCCATTACTGGTCCCATGGCTTCTGGGTCCCAGGACACAGAGAGCACCTCTTCCCTGCCAGTGTGACAGCATTATATTTCACCCAAGCCCCTACTGGGCCTTGGAGCAAGACTGAACTGTTGAAACCTTGAAGAGGAAGCCCTGTGACGGTGTGCAAGAGGGCAGGGGGTTTTCAGTTCCCAGGAAGACCTTCTCTTTGGGGCTTTTGCTCTTTTCAATCAGGAGGCACTCATTTCAACATCTTCAAATCTTGGAGATTTTGTGCTAAATGCATGAGGCTGTTCTCCAGGTTTTGCAGAGCTTAATCGTGATGCTTTTTATGCCTGGTTGTGTGAAGCGGGGCCGGGGGCCAGCTGCCGGCATCATGGGACTTCCTCAGAGGCCAAGCTGAGTGCATGAACACATATGAAACCCCTGCCAGAGCCTCCCGGGGCCACAGGGGAGGGGCAATGTGTGGGGATCACTTGATGGGATGCCCTGGGGCCTGCAGCAGGTCAGTGAGGGCAGGGAGGCTGCAGTTACTGCTATAACTGTGAAGACACTGAGACCTGGGACAATCCGGGTAAAATATGCCCTCCCTGAGGGCAGGGACCGCTCAGCTTGTACCTGTGGCAACCTCACCTCCAAAGTGCCCCAGGATGGCTCTCAGGTCAAGTATCACATTCATGAGTGTTCCTATGGGTGCACTCATATTTGTCACACATTATGCTTCTTTTTTTTTTGCTCAAAGATGCCTACCACACCCCTTCTATTTTCTTTTAAGGTCACTTATAGCACAGTGTTTTGCACTGAGAAGGAAAATAATGATCTCCTGAGTGACTGATTAATGGAATCATAGAAATACTTTTCAGATGAACAATTAAAGGCTTTTATTTTATTTTGTTTTGTTTTTATTTTATATTTATTTTATTTTGTTTCTTGTTTTATTTTATTTTATTTTATTGCAAAGGCTTTATTTTAAAAGTAACTTTGGTTGTATTCGGGTCACACCACGGCCTCGGCTCAGCTGTGGGGTAAGAGCAGCACTTAACGAAGGATGAGAGAGACGCTATGTTTACCTGGAAACCCAGTGACCACAGAGCCATCTCAGAAGCAGGTCCCTGGAGCCAGGCCATAGCACACCCAGCACACTGGGCCTGCATGAAGCACACGTCCGGCTTCATAGATTGTTCTCCTTGCATTCCCAAGGCTGATTTAAAGCCTGAGTCTAATGAATCATGGTCATGGTGAAGGACTTGGAAAAGAATGTAGCTGAGATGAACCATTTTTCACAGTCAGAGTCAAAGTTTTATCTCTTTGGCTGGGTCCGATTTAATCGATTAGTTAGTAGTTTGGTTAATTACTGATGAATGATTTATAAGTTGTTGTAGGAAATGTAGTATGAGAGAAATATGAATTGAAAGAACAAATGTGGAAGGTTTAAGACCATAAAGTTACTAATAAGGCGTAGAGCTCTTCCCCTGCATCCCCAGCTCTGTTAATGGCTCTCCATAGACTGAAGCATCAAATTCTACTGATTTTACCACATACTTCCCTAATCTCTCTGCTCCTTTCTGTAAGACTGAGAAAATAACAGTATCTACCACACTGGGTGGAGAGGAGGATAAAATGCCTTAAAAAAGGGACCAGGGCATTCAGTAAGTTAGCAAATCTTATTAGTAAAAGTCTGGAATCCACCTCTGGGCAATGAAAGACTGAACTCTTCTAGCCTGAGAAAAGGTAGATACACTGCTAGGCTCTGAACCACCCAGGTTTCCAAATTAGCCATTGAGTTCCAATGGGAAAGAAAAATGCAGAGAAAATGGTCTGTGCCGTTTGGTTTTGGTGGAGGTGGGGAGGGGATGTAGAATGGGGCAGGGGAAGCAGACAGACTGGGAAAAGGGCCAGGGATTTGCAAGTCCAAAGGTAACAGATATGTGTATCTTAGAACTTTGAGGACCTAGGATGGGCCATGGTGATGTGAATTCTGGGGGAGGCTGGACCCTCAAAACCCTCATCTTGAGGCTCTGTGGCAAGATTTGCAGAGAGGGTAGAAGATCGTCATGAGGGACAGACATTTCTGTGGACCCCCAGGAGATGGGACCAGGGCAGGCCAGGCAGACCACACCATACCTGGAGTTCTTCACAAGTTCTAAGCCAGACTATTGACTTAGAAGGGCTTTCCCCTCTACCTTTGCTAGAAGGAGCTCCAATGGTCATGATTTCCTTTAGAAAAATAAAGAAAGGTAAACGTTTCTTACCTCTCAGTGTCAAGGAGAAATATACTTGTGTGTTTCTGTTATGATCACAAATAAAATTCATTTAAAAAATCACAAAATTCGTATTAATGTTTTAGTCTATATGCACTTTCTCCATCAATGGTACTAAAAGTACTACTACGACTGTGGGAATGTCTGAGAGGAGTTTCTCCCCCTCACTCAGTATGTAGCCTCATTCTTGAACCCACTGAGAATGACCGGCTTATGCGTAAAGTCTAATTAACATGGTGCAGAATTCCATCCATGACGGGGTTCCTGCCGCTCTTCCAGACCCATCTCCCGGCATCCTCCACGCCCCTGAGAAGGTGATGCTCGTGTGTGCATTCATTCGTTCATTCCGCTAATATTTATTATGCACCAGATGGTGCTCAGCTCAGGTCAAGGCTCTCAGGAAAGGGCAGAGGAGACCCAGAAACCCAGGTCTCCTGGAGCTGACATTCCAAGTCCCCTGACAACTCACACTGCTTCACATCTGCACATTGTCCTTCCTGCTGAAATGTCCCATCTCCCCCTACTCTCTGTTTGCCCGAGCCCCACTCATAATACAAACCGCTCAGGCTCCCACCTTTGCAGGAAACTTGTCACTGCTCTCCCAGATTGCAGAGTCCCCGGGCTCCCCACACGTGGCTCAGAGCACGTCCAGCTGGTATGGAAATATCCTTTATCTGTCTGAACCCCTCATCAGAGTGCAAAGGTGCCGGTGCTGTATGCACTGATGCATCGCCAGAGCCCAGGCATAGAACCCGCACAGAGTAGGGCTTCTTAATGTTATGAAAAAATTGCCCAAACCTTGGCACAGAACTATTCTTCTGCCAGAATCATGGCCACTGATCCAGCGGTTCTCAACCCAAGCTGCACGTTAAGATCATCCGGGGAGCTTTTAAAGAAGCACCATGGCCAGCTCTCCTCCCCAGAGAAGTTGATTTCATTGGTCAGGGACGGGGTGCCCGGGCATAGGTATTATTTCAAAGCTCCCCAAGTGATTCCAGAGTTGAGAACAACTTACATAGTGGCACAAAAATAAAGGCCAAATCGTCTGGCCCTTCAGAAGGGTGCTGCCACTTTCACGTGCATATCGAGGGCATGAACTAGGTCACTAGGACAACACGGAATCTCACAGGCACCTCACTGCGGTTCACCGTCACTCACTGTGTTTAATACCTCAGGGCCTCGGCCAGCATCATCTTCTCTAGGAAAGGTGTTACGTGGTGGGATAATCCATCACTGCTTAATTTCTACTGGTTTCTTCAGGGTGCAGACCAGGAAATTAGATTGTGGGCCTTCTGAGCAGATCAAGAACCCACATCAGACTCTGCAGCCAGGTGCAGGGCAGGGCAGCAACTTAAAAGAAGCAAATAACAAAAAATTTCCCAAGACCACAGTCTGGGAGCATTTGCTCTGTAGTACAGACCCTACACTACAAATGGACAAGCGCGAGGAAGCTTTCAATGTCTTTATGTTTCCCTCATATTTTCTCCTACCTCCAAAAGAATCTCTAAAAATCCACTAAGCATTAGCTATTTTAGGATATTCGCTCTTTTATTACTTAATTTACATAGTTCCTGCACACCTTAAGTCCATTTTAATTGTGTGTACCATTTAGTGGTAAATCATGATATGTAACCCCAACAGGATGCTTTATATATGCTTGTAGACCAATTATTATTCAGTCAGCCCTCACTTCTTCAGACTAAATAACATAACTTCAATTTGCATATGTTCCCTAGGTTATTGGAAAAAAATCTGTTTCAGTGCATTTAAAGCATATAACACTGATGGTTTACAATCACAGTCCACTGCCCAGCTTTTCACTTGACTGAAACTCAGGTACCATTTAGTTCACAAAGATCATTTTAATTCAAGACGTCCAGCAGAGCTGCTCATCTGGAGAAGTCTTCCTCACCCTCCCCTAACCCGATTTCTCTCTTATCGGCCCTTAAGCCCACAAGGCTACATTTGAAAATGATGAATCAAGAAGAAAATATTTATAATGGAAACAGCTGCTGGATTAGAAAAACGCACTGGGAATCTTTGAAAACCAGGGAGAACGTATTATACATTTCTTTGATCATACCAAAAACAGGGTGGGTCGTGTCTTAGCATAAGGCAGCAGTGGTGTCTTCCCAGGCTTACACTGGATTCTTTGTCCGGCCTAAACACTTGTTATTAAATGGAGCTGGAGCACTTCTGGAAAGTTAAGCCACGTGGGGCCAGTGCCCAGGAACAGGCAAAGCCCACCACACGCTACAGACTTCTTCATTGTATCTGGTCAATAAGCAGCACCGTCGCCTGGGGCAGCCCTACCGTATGACACAAAACTCACGCTTTGCAGATGACCTGCTCCCTGTGGGATCTCCATTTCCCTCGCTTCCTGGACACCGCCTTTGTCCTGCTGTAGGCTGGTCATTTCCAGGTTCCACATGTGTACAATGGAGACAGTCACACCTGCTCTTACATGGCGATCGGAATAAAACGGGAAATACGGATAGGGTTCTGGGAATCCTCAGACAAGGAACGTGGCCACCTTGGCGGCTGAGCACCACGGCAAGAGCACAGGGAGGGACGGGGCCTTGGGTGAGCTGATGGGCCGGCCTTTAAAGATTCGGACTTGGGTCTCTGTAGGTGTGAATAAGAAGGCATGGGGAGGAGCTTATTCTCTGGGTTCCTCATCTCTTGCCTCCAATTCAGCATGAAGGAAGGTTAAAGGAGATTCCAGCCTAAGAACTGGGAGGATATTTTTAAAGCATTTTCCGTAGAAGGCTACATTTTTCTTTTCAAGCAACTCCAAAACCAACAGCAAGGGACCTGATGATGACTTCAGCTGAATTCGCTTTCTCACTCCAATGGACCAGGTAACAGCGAAGAACATCTAGAGAAACAGGGTTCCAGGGCTCTGGATGCTCCTCTTTCCTTTGGCCACATGCCTCAGAATACTCCTGATCGTTAAGGAGAGATGAGTGACAGAAGGTGACTCATGGGAACTGAAGAGGACTGTCCCTTTGAGGGGTTCATTGCCTAGTTGAGAAGAAGGACAGGAAACCAAAGGGTTGCAAAACAATATAAGAAGCACTGCAAGGGAGCAATGTCCGAAGGTGATGGGAAGCAGAAAAGAAGGAGTTATCAGGTCTGCTGGAGAAGGTCGGGAAAGGCTTCATGGATGGAGAGGCAGCTGACATGAGTCTTCAAGAATCAGTGGAGACTATCAGGTGGTCCAGGAGGGGCTAGCATGTGTGAAGGCTGGAGGCCTGGGGGAACTGTAATTAGTTTAGGAAAGCTGGAACCCAGCACCCGAGCTCGGAGGGCCTTGTGTGTCTGGTGCTGGGCTCAGCCTGTGTGCACCTGGAGACTTGGATGGGACGACATGATCGCATCTCTTAGATCGTATATTTTAGAAAGATGTGCCCAGTGGCAATGGGAAGATGAACGGGAGGCAAAGGGATGAGCAAAACTGCTACAGACACTCTCAGGATATAAGGATGAGAAGGAGCTGAGGGTGGGGACAGATTTGGGGGGGAAGGTGATATACTGAGTCAAAAGGGGCTGTAGGTTATCCATGAGGAGAGGTCGCGTATGTTTTGGGCAATGAGTATCCAAAGCACCGTGAAGAGGTCTCTGCTGGAGATGAATCTCTGGGGGTGATTTAAATAGAGATGGCTGTGGGCACCATGGTTGGCTTAGGGTTGCTGAGGGCGCACGTGCAGCTGAAGATGAGGAGGGGCCCAGGAGGCTGGGGCACTAATATCAACTGGACACACAGGGTCTGTGAAAGGAAGAAAAGCAGAAGAATGTCGCACCACGGATGCCAAGGCGAGGAGGGAGTTTCAAGGTAAGGGGGCATCACCAGTGTCAAATATTCCAGGAGGACAGAATAAGGTGTGTCCTGACAAATGCCCTTTGGAATACAGGCATTTAGGAGGTCCAAGTATTTGGAGTAAGAACAGTTACAACGAAGAAGTGTCAGGCAAGGGGGAAGCCAGATTTCAGCAGACTAAATAGAGGTAAGGGGAATGCCCTGGCGGTCCAATGGTTAGGACCCGGCGCTTTCACTGCCAAGGGCCCGGGTTCGATCCCTTGTTGGGGAACTAAGATCCCACAAGCTGCTCGGCACGGTGAACAAAGAAAAATTTTTTTAAAGAAGTAAGAAGGGAATAGTGGAGACGGCAAGGAAGGTGTGTATAAAAGAAAGTGTTGAGAAGGCTGTGTGGACATTCGGCACTCCTGTCTGCAGGTCGGACAACTTCCACCATGCCACGGGTGTTAGGACACCTTCAGTGTTACAGACAATCTGTCCAGCCCTGGGGATATAAACAAGACAAAGTCCACACGCCCAAAGAGCTTTCCATCTGTGGTTCCAGAGAGACATATGGACAGACACGTCAAAATGCAAAATCATAAATTCTGGACAGAGCAGTGTTTAACATAAGTCATGATCGGAAGGAAAACTACACAATCCTTGCTCCCAAGGAGCTTACTACCATTTAGTTTGTCCACAGACAGTTATAATATAACAGAAGGGATAATGCTTTAGTAGAGGAGCATTGTCCTTTGGGCACCCAGGAAAAAAATCAAATATATATATGTATTTTTAAAAAATTAATTTATTAGTTTATTTATTTTTGGTCGCGTTGGGTCTTTGTTGCTGTTCACGGGCTTTCTCTAGTTGCGGCGAGCGGGGGCTACTCTTCATTGCGGTGAGCGGGCTTCACATTGCGGTGGCTTCTCTTGTTGCGGAGCACAGGCTCTAGGCGCGTGGGCTTCAGTAGTTGTGGCACGCAGGATCGGTAGCTGTGGCACATGGGCTTAGTTGCTCCGCGGCACGTGGGATCTTCCCGGACCGGGGCTCGAACCCATGTCCCCTGCATTCGCAGGCAGATTCTTAACGATTGTGCCACCAGGGGAGTCCAGGGTGTGATATTTGAAGGAGAAGTTTTACGAGAAACCTCCAGAGACACTGTCTGAATATACAGGAGTAAGAATCGAGTATGGATCTAGAGCACAGAGTCAGGCTTCTTGGAAAAGTTAATTGGATCTAGCCTTTTATATCCTCTTGAGTCACCAAGATCCAAGCTGCTCTTGAAACAAAGCCTGGGTCCATACCACGGAGACCTCACTACTGTTTCATCTTCCCAAGGGCCTGTCCCGTGGCTCCATGATGAATGCAGGCAAACAGTCCTGCCCATTGTTGTCAGTGCATGTGTGTGTGTATTCTCCATGAATACACAGTGCTCCTTGGGCAATGACATCACAGTGGCCTCCAGGAAAACAAACATGGCGACCTACATCGACGAGAGAGCATTGAGCAAACCTGCAATACGCTCATGCCATAGGGTCCTCTTTGCGGTTCTAGCAGGAAGATTACATATTCTCTCTCCCCCAAAGCCCTCATGTCTCGACTTAAGTGTTCGTTTTTGAAAATATTGTATAAAGATAGGGCCTTGGGATAAAATATACCAATGTGAGGTTTAAATATAGTTGGATAAATTTTTTAAATTCCGACTTTTCCTGAAGGCAAGGGAGCTTAATTTAAACAAACAAATGATTAGAATCAACTACCAGCATGTAAACAAGGTCATAATTTAAAATGTGATCATCATTCTTCCCAGTCCAGCCGTTACCCTGGTCTGAATTTCTAGCCCTGTTCTCTCTACAAAAGAGGCTCATGTGAGCTGAGGTTTTGGCCTGTTTTAACAGCCACTTTTTTGGCAAACAACAGGTCAGAAGACACAGCAATCAAATCAGCCTCTAAGTTGGCTCTAAACATCAAATGGGCCTGGATATGATGGCGTATTTTCAGGCACATATAAACCTTGCCTGTTTTCTTCAGGGTGTGAGTCTGGCACCTCTCTGGATCAGTAAATAAGCCTTTTGAAAAGCCCAAACAAACCATAAGGAAATCCTGCATTCTGAAACAAAAGGTATAAAAGCTAAGTAAAGACACACACTGTATTGTGTCCTTTGCCAGGATGTGAGCTGTCGCCTTGGGAGAAAGATAACATGAAAGACGCCATAATTGCAGGGCCAAGACTGCAGGCCCCATGAAAACAGGATAAAAAATAGCAAAAAAAAAAAAAAAAAAAAAAAAAGAAGTGCTCCACGTCCTTTCAGCTGGGCCAGGGGGGAAAGAAATCAAAAGAGCAACTCCCTCTTGAACTTGTTCAAGAAATGGAGACACAGGGGGAAGAAAACAAGAAAGGACACCAGGATTAGGTTAAAGTTTTCAGGAAAAACATGAGGGCGGGAGAAAGAGAGAAAGAAAGAAAGAAAGAAAGAAAGAGAGAGAGAGAGAGAGAGAGAGAGAGAGGAAGAAAGAAAGAAAGAAAGAAAGAAAGAAAGAAAGAAAGAAAGAAAGAAAGAAAGAAAGAAAGAAAGAAAGAAAGAAAGAAAGAAAGAAAGAAGGAAGGAAGGAAGGAAGGAAGGAAGGAAGGAAGGAAGGAAAGAAAGAAAGAAAGAAAGAAAGAAAGAAAGAAAGAAGAAAAGGAAAGAAAGAAAGAAAGAAAAAGGCAGAACGATTTAATAAACAGCCAAAGGAACTAAGGGGAATAGGGTGTGCTTTTTCAAACAGTTTGCTTTTTTCCTTTTTTTTTTTTTTCTTTGTTCAGGGGGAGGAGTGTGGAAAAAGAAAAAGTAGGCCCATCTCATGAATGAGGAGAGAGGCGAAAGCTAGACGGCTCTACATTCTCTGAGCTTTTAAATGGCTCTTTAAAAAGTATCTTAAACAAGGAAAATAAAGATAAGGGGTAAGGACCATTGGGAAATAATGAAGATGTTGTCAGTAAACTATTGAAAAGGAGGAGTTAAGGGAGAATTGAGAGAAATTGAATTTAGAGATATGCAAATGAGAGGTTTAGAATTTAGAGATATGCAAAGGAGAGGTTGCAGTAACACACATCCTAGGGTATTTAGTGGAGATATATATATATATATATATATATATATATTCTTTTTCAGACTCTTTTCCATTATAGGTTATTACAAGATATTGAATATAGTTCCCCATGCTATACAGTAGGTCCTTGTTGTTTATCTGTTTTATATATAGTCGTTTGTATCTGTTAATCCCACACTCCTAATTTATTCCCTCCGCCACCCCTTCCCCTTTGGTAACCGGAAGATTGTTTCCTAGTGGCAATTATTTCTAATGCCATCCAGTATACAGGGGGTACTAAGAACAGGTGTCTTGACATTACACTGCATCTCGTACTAATATCGTGCATGATAAATGCATTCACTATGCTCAGAGTCGTACGTATTAGTCTGGGTCTCATCTTTACCTCCTTTCTCAGTGGCAGTATGAGAGAACTGAGTCGAGCAAAAGGAGTTTAAAATGCTGTCTGGTATTAAAAAGAAACAGAAATACATCCCCCAGCAAAAAAGGAAACTCAGGCACTGGGCAATCAAGGGGATTGCGGAAGATCCAAGACCAAGTCAAGGACTCAGTAATGACCCATTTTCTAGAATTCAGACATCTCCCAAAAGCAGAAAGAGCACAGAAGGTAACTTGGGTCTCAGGTGTTAAAGCAGCCTCACTGCTGGGAACCAGCATGGAAGCAGGCCTGGTCTGCATTCACAATGCAGCCACCGCCAGAGCTGGGTTTTTTCCAGGCGTTTCCCTCCTCCGGGATGGCAGAGCTAAAAATATCAACACCAAATCGTTCTTTCGCCCCCTACCCCAAACACATTTCAGAAGGACTCCAGCTACTTTGTGAACCGTGCCTGCCCCTTTACGCTGCGAGGGCAGCCCGGTCAAGAGAACGGAGGGAGATGCCTTAGCGGTTCCTGCACATAGACCAGACCAAGGGAGAAATGAACCTTTAGCCAGTGATCACTGAGCGCAGGCTTTGAGAATTCAGATGACGTGGAGGTGAAGGTGGCTAGCGGGCGCCCCTACACACCTTATACGTGTCTCTTGCTGAATCACCCCGTCCTGCTGCGCTGGCGGGCGACAGACACGGACCTCCACTCTGTCCTGGATTGGTCTTTAGGGGCCCCTCCAGTTTCTGCCCCTCCAGACGGGGCCATGCATCCAAGGCCTCCCTGCTCACACCTGTTACTCTTCCCCAGCCACCTGCTTGATCCTGGAGCACCGTCAGGGGCACTGTTTTCACTCTGCCTGCTTGGCTGTGCCGATGGATCAATGACAGCAAAGAACAAACCGTGCCAGAGAAGAATGTCCTCTTCTTCTGGGCTGATTCAGCTTGGGACGGGAAGACGGGGCATCTGGCATCTGATGAAGCCCTTGATCATCCCTTACGAAATATTAACTGAAATGGATTTGCGTCGGCCTGGTTCTGAGAAGGTCGCCCAGGATGAGTTTGAAAGACCAAGGCCCTGTGTCAACAAAGAGAGGTGATAAGCAGCTTGCCATTTCTCTGAGCTAACGTGACGGATCGTGTACCACGGGCTCGGCGTTATAGCTCTCCACAGATCGGTGTGTCTTTATGACAACCATCTCCATAGCAGCCAGGTGTCCAGACACTAAATGGATCTCAGGGATACTAAATCTCAGCCTGGGAGGGAAGCCCCTTTTGACTGTGGTTTCCGTGGAACCATTTCGGGATGAGGGCTGGAGGGGGGTGGGGGGGGGGGTGGGCCCAGGGGATGTTTGGGGTCTTTCCTAGGGCCCTGCTTGGCACAGGGACAGCCGCGATGGGAGAGGAGGCTTTTTTTGATTATTTTTACTAATGATCCAGAAGAAAGGGTAAATAGCAGGTCAATTAAACTCTGATGAAACTAAATGGGAAAGAGTTGCAAACACCAGAGAGGCTGGAGAAATTATGTCAACGGTAGAGGAGGATATAACCAAGTGAGGATTGTCCTGGCAAGCCCAGAGTTCGTACATCTGGGGGCCAATGTTCCCAAATGAGAAGGCAGAGGGGGTGAACAATGCAGGGATTGTTTGAGGAGGTCCGGGAGAGAAAGATGGCAGTTAAGCTTAAAACACAGGAGGGCGGAGTGTAGGGCTCAGGAGGAAGGGGCAGCGCAGTGCAGGTTCCTCTGGAGTGGTCAGGTGAGTACAGGGGGCCGACCCGGGGAGGAAGAGAGGGAGATGGCGGGGATGCAGGAGGGTCTGCGGGGAACCCACAGAGCGGCGTCTTCTTACGGCAGCTCCTTATCGCTGGAGGCGATAAGCTGTGCCATGAATCACCCCAGGTTCTCACCAAACGTGAGTCTGGCTGACCCTGAGCCCTGCCCTCAACAGTCCCACCATACCTAGGGCTTCTTTGGTTTTGAAGTGATGTCCAAGTGCTAGCAGTACTCGGAGGGCAGGATAAGGACGGTCCAGACGGAACCAGAAGGAAGGCACAGATGATGAAATGGAACAAAGGGATAGTAGCTGGAACCCCGAGGGACATCTAAATAGGCTGCAAATGGCCTTTTGGAGGGAACTCCCATCCCTGTCATAATCTAAACCAGGACCGGACTAGGCGGGGGTAGCCTGCTGGGGAGGTAACACATGGACGTGAGGAAGGCGGGCGAGGCCACCTCCCAGCCCCCTTGCCTTCCCTCTGCGATCACTCTATCATCAGCCCACGATTCACAGGGTTGAGGTTTAAATGTGTGGTTTGTCTCTTGCACGAAGATAACGGGATCCCTTACGCTAGGTGTGTCCCCTGAAGAGAGCTGACCTCTCCCCAAGGAAAGCTAGGGGTTAAACCTGTAACTGTCAGCGCGTCTGGCAACAAAATAAAAGGAAACCACATTCTCCATGAATGAAGGAAGGTCGTTTGCTTGTTTGGTTTTTTTCCTTTTCTTTTTTTAAAACCTGAGTAAGATCCTCAATATGTTTGAGATTATTTAGCAAATTCTCTGAAAGGGGCCACAGGTCACCAACCAACAGATCATGGGTGTAGAACCCACACTCTTCCAGCTTCCCTTCCCTCCTCGACCCCAGCGATAGCAGATTGGGCGTCCTGGGGGGTCTCTGTTTAGTTAACCATTAACAATTCATAAAAGTCCAGACCCCTGCACGATCAGTCCAGTCCTTGGAATGTTATTAGAAAATCCTATTTCTGGTCTGTTATGAAACAGAGGTTTTGATGTGCTGCCAGGTTTATGGGGAGCTCTGGAAACAGAACACTTGCTGCTCTGAGAAGCCGAGGCCAGTGGGTGTTACATAAAGCTTTCCTAGCAACTCAGGTTTATCAGAGAATGTGAGGCTGCAATGGAAAAAAAAAAAAAAGCCAACGAGTTAATGCGAAACATGAGCCAACCCACTATCCCCGTATGCTCTGAGGCCTTCCGGCACATTCGTGGGAGTGATTTTAACCCGTGAGGCCCTGGGACTCCAGTTGGCTGCAAGGTTCAGCCCAAGAATACAAGTTCAGAGCTGAAAGGCACCTTCACATGGACCTCACGGAACGCAAAGCAGCTCTTCTCGCCTCTGAACCAATTGCTTATTGAAATTCACACAGACGCATCTTCTTTGCCCTTCTTGCGGCTGCTCCCAGTTTCTCTGGGCACTGCAGGAATAAAAGGCGGCAAGATCACAGTGTGGAATCCCTGCCAAGTTAAATGCACCTAATAGCGTGACTGTGAGTCTGAAGTCAATGGGTGAGAATCTCATTTCCAAACTGTTGGATCCAAAATTATGCAGATTAGGATTGAATCCTGTTCTGTGGATGGCTGCCAGCTTTTGAGAGGTTTCTGAAAAGCATATGTCCAATCGGTTGTTTGAAATCTCCCAGGGCTGGGAGGGTAAGGGTGGTTGGGGGAGACCTGGGGGCAGAAACACACAAAATCCTATTTCAAAGCTGCAAATCAAAGTCAATTACCGATCATGCTCTGCTTCCACATGACAGCCCAAACTGCAGCGTTCTAGAGAGGAAGGGAAAGATTCCCCAGCCATGAAGATGAGTCTGATGCACTGCGCTGGGCTGGGGGATGTGGTCAAGGGGGGTGATGGTTGAGTTGGAACTCAAGGGGACCGAGGAGAGGCAGTGGGAGAGGCGTGGTTCCTTGGTGGACAGCACTCGATAAACCTGCCCGGGGACTGAAGGTCCCTGCCTGTGATGCCACCAGACCCTGGCTCAGTGCTCACCTCCTGGACGGTCAGTGAGAGAACCCTCACTTCATTTGGGAAGGACAAGAATGGCTTTCAGAAATCCCAGAGCCCCCTATCCATGTGATAACAATCATCCAGTGGGAGGATAGTCTTTCCTTACATAAATGAGATTGCCCCGAATCTAGAGGGCCCCTATTCCCCAGGCCTTCTTTGCTGAAGAAAGTGCAAGGGGCTGAAAAAGGTAAAAGCTACATGTTCGTCTTAGAACAAACAAAGAAGGAAACCCCAAGACATCCGAGTTGGATTTGAACTTGAATTCACCTAGTAACGGTGAATTTCTATTTTAGGTAGTCCTTGAGAAGTCACCAGAAATCCAGAAAAGAATCTGCACTGAGATGCCTCTTAAAAGATTTCATTAAAAGTGAAAGAAAAAAAAAAAGTTGAGGAACACCCAACAAAGGGCACAGACCTGCCCAAGGGGGACAGAGGAGTCCAGCCACAGCTCCTCTACCAGTAGATCTTATCCTGCCCATTTAATAACCAGAAGAGGGGGAACCCTCTGCAGAAGCCTGCCTGTCTCCGAGCATCCCCGCCCTGCCCGCAGGTAGGGGCGCCTCCCTGCAGCCCTGGAGGTTGGCTCGCGTCTGGGGCGCCTCCCTGAAGCCCTGGAGGTTGGCTCGCGTCTGGCGGGGGAAAGCTATCCGCACCCCGCATGGCCATAATGAGCCCATTTCAATTGAAATGAGATCAATACTACTCATTTTCTCTTGCTGGCTCCCGAGTGATTCATGAATCTGAAAACTAGTTCATGAATCACAGTGAGGTGGGGTTGTGGGAGCCCGGGCGGGGGAACATTTGTGCAGTCAGCGAACCTCGATTCCTTTCATGAACCCAGACATTAGTTGCATAACGCTTGCCTGCCTGCTGTGTTGAAACCAGCCTTTTCGGAAGCAGCTTTTGGCTTCTACTTATTCACCTATTCTCATTCTCCAAAGGGAAAGAATGACCCTGGGTGCTGATTGTGTGTCCGGCTGTGTCGGGGTGGGTATCTCCATGCCCTTTGTCTGTGTAGCCGTGGGTGTGTGTGTGTGTGCGCGCGCGCGTGCAATGGTCTTTGTGTGCACATTGTGTATGTGTGTGCACGCGTGTGCGTGTGTGAGAACCAGCCACGTATGACCGGCCGCAGGCCCTTTAAACCTGAATGGCCGCCAAGTTCATTTCTCAGCGGAGCTTCGTAAGGAAGCACGAGATGGGGCAGTTGGAAACCACAGCCCTGCGAGCGCTGATTACAGCCTGCTAAGGAAAATGAGATTTTTATCTCACAGGAATTCAGTTATAAAAATAAAATACGACGTCTGGCTTGATTCAGCGAAATGGACAAGCACCGGGGGCGTTTGTGCATTTCACGGAGATGCCGGACAAGAAGCATGGCCTCAAACATTGCGCTTCAAGCAAGCTGGGGCGGGGGGCGGTGAAGGGGGGCTACAGGAAGGAAGTGGGAGTGGAGGGGTGTGTGTGAGAGAGAGATGGAGGGAGAGAGGGAGGGAGGGAGGGAGGGAAGGAGGGGGAGAGAGAGAGAGAGAGAGAGAAAAACCACCCTGCTGGCAAATGAATGCAGCGGGGATGATGTCATTGGAACAGTTGGAGGAGAGGAAAGAAAAACAACTCAGAGCTGGGCTAATCCTGTTTGCTGCCCTGAAGGGAATGGACGGCCGCCAGGGCAGGGAGTTCTGGGAAACCATATAAGGGTGCCAAACAGGCTTTGCCGCCAACATTAGAACTGACAGCTTTGTTCTTTGTAACTTGGCTGTCCGCCAGAGGCCTCATTTCAGCTCTGCAGCATGATTACCCTGGACGGCCGCCAGCCCTGCGCTGAGAGCTCCTTTTCTTCTCCCCGAGCTTTTTTTTTTTTTTTTTTTTTTTTCCTCTTTCCCTTTGCCAAACATGCAGCAGTTACCATGGCAGTCGAAAGTAAAGTTTTAAAAAAAACACAACAAAGTAGAGAGGCACGCCTTGATCCAGATGTGCCATATGAGCGGAGAGAAAAGGCAGTTAACCTAGTCTCGGGCCCCCGGCTGCAGGAGAAAACACGGAGCCCTGGCTGTCGAGCCCCGGGGAGGTGACTCCAGGATAAACAGAGAGGACCTGGCCCGGCTGTTGACAGAGAGGGGCTGGCTCCCAGGCCTTGCTTGCCTTCTCTCTCTCTCTCTTTTCCTGAGGCATTGTGGAGTGCGTCATGTGAAACGGAAAATGTCACGATTTCCACTGGGAACGTGTCCACAGTTCTGAGAAAGCTCCAGAAACCCCGGTCCGCCAAGCACTAAAGGGACCAGGAAGGTGGGGAGAGGGTGTGGACGGTCACAGTGGCCCCTGGTCACCAAGGTGAACCCAGTGAGCTAGAGATGGCCCGTGGCCACGGCCGAAGGACTCTGCTGGTGACCCCCGGGCCAGGCTGTGCCGGGATGTCGCATAGCAGGGCACTGGGGGTTTTGGTGCAGTGGGACCCCGGGCCCCGGAATCCTGGAGGGAACCCGAGGGCCAGGGGCCGTCCTTTTTGCCGCTTGGAGGAGCACCCGTAGTTTTGCTTTACAAGGGGACTCTGTGAAGGGTCCAGTCTGCTATTTTTAACCAGGTTCATTTCTCACCTGCTCGGAAAGTGGAACATCTCCTGGGAGGTGACACATTGTGACCATTGGCAGGTCCCCAGGCAGGGAGCTGGCAGTTCACATAGAAGTGGGGTCTTGGTTGCCAGCTGCCCTCGCTGCACAGTCTGACCTCCCCACCCCCATGTGCAGCAGGATGCTGGGAAGGGCCTCTTCTGGTTCTAGAAGCTGCTGCAGCAGGGGCTGACTCAGCCGTTTCCTGGCCCCTTTAGTTGGGAGAAGGCAAGGCCACGGCAGGCGCTGTTCTCACCGGCCTGCGGCGGCCTCGCTGTAAAACGGCTGACCGTTTCCTTCCGATGGACCACACGGGCCCTCTGAAAGGGGCGGTGGCCTTTCGGGAATATGCCTGATCACCTCCTCTGTCCAAGGATGGAAACGGAGGTGTCAGGGAGGAAACAGCCCAAGGTCATGCAGGGAGGAGTCGCAGTAGGATCCCAGCAGTCTTTGCTCCTTGCCTCCTGCTTTTACCAGGCCCGGGCTGCCTTTCTCGGGAAGTATAAGGCTCGCTGGGAGGGGGGAGCTAGGAATCATTGTCTTTTTAGGGGAGTTCCTGAGGCAGAGAAGCTCCAGCCCCCTCAGAGGGCAGTTACCCTCGCCCATCCCGGCGGGCAGAATCCCTGAACCTCGTTGCTGCCCTGGACCTCCTGGCCGGCTGTCACCCCTGATGAGGACATGGCCACGGAGAGCTGGAGTGAGGAGGGGGGAGCTCCCGTCCAAACAGTCCCCATGGGCTTGGGGTTCAAGAGAACAGCAGAGCCCAGGAGGTCGGGAGCTGGAGACTAGTAAGAGACACACTTTGGCTTCAGGTCGGGGACAGAGCCAGTGAAAGCTGATTGGTGGGCAGAAGGGATCCAAAGACAAACGCCAGTTGCTTAAGAATCAGGAAAGGAATGGGCCGCTTGGGTTCGAGAGCTGAACCTCGAATTTTTTGTTGTCCCCTACCCTTAACTGGTGACTCAGAGCTGTACAGCTGATAACCCCGTGCAGGGCCTGGCCGGGCCACATCTCTGTGCTGTGAGCGGACTCGAACGAAGGAAAACGTTCACTGGTGAGTTTTGAGAAGCAGCCCTGAGACAGACGGCTCCGTGTCCATTTTGGCACAAGAGAGGCCTAGTGTCAGTGTGTGTGACACCCCATGGCCTCCCGACCCTGGGGACTCAGCTTACCTCCCCGGCTGCTGCTGGGAGAGCCAGTCTCTGGCTGGGATGTCTGAACCTGCCCTTCCCACCTCGGAGGAGAAATCTGACTCCCCGGGCCTGGTTTTCAGAGGTCCAGCCTTCTCACGGACAGTCCGAAAGTGGAGAAGGGCGAGTGTAAGGAGGAACAGACTTATTTACTCGGGGGAAGCAGAGGGCTCCTGGACGCCCCCTCCAGCATCTCCACATGGCCGGCGGGTGAAATCACTTCCCCCAGGGCCTCCACATACTTCAGGATCCATGGGTTTGACATAGCATGCGTGAAACAGCAGAAAAACCGTTACCCTCACTTACAGATGAATGTAGGTTTCCTATCGGGTTTGTCAGGCAGACAGAAAAGGAGGATCCTAAGGGGTTTTTCTTTCCTGAGAAACCAGGAGAAAGCAAAAACAGATCTGCACGGGTGTACGTGTGGGTCTGGGGGTAAATGCCTTTACGGTAGCCACTGAGGCCTGAAGCAAGGCCAGTATTTGCAAACAGGTTACCTGCTCAAGTCCTCCTGTGCTCTTTCAGTTCTGGTGCTAGTTTTTCCCCCTCATTAAAGAAGCCCAATTTAATTTCTCGCTTCCCCTGCATGGTAAAAATAATTACGTACAGGCATTAAGCCTGCACTACAAATCATTGTACAGAGAGATTCCGCCTTCGCCTTTGGTCATCACCAGACTTCACAGCCATTAGTAGAAAGCATTTAAAACATTTCTCATTGTAGACAGACAAGTGAAACTCATCACCAGTCTTCTAGCTGGAGAGAAGCCTCTGTATGTTAGGGAAAGTCAAGGACCAGAAATTCAGATAAGGCTCCGAATTGTGGCGTCCAGGGTCTGTTTGCTTACGAAGCAAAGGATGCTAGGATGGTCACCGGAATAAAATGCTCCAGCTGAAGATGCCGGCTCCAAAGTACTGCTGCTGCTTTAACGGGCACGGGAGTTTTCTGTATTATCTGGAGCTCAAGCCTGAAGCAGAGAGGGGTGTAAAGAGGACCCTGGCGAGGCACGGCACCCTGCACCCCCGAACCCACACTGCGCTCTCACCGCCGTCTCCCGCAGGCAGCTCTCCCCCGGGCTTTAGGATGGGCTGTGTGTGGGGGGAGGGAAAGACAGTGGCCATCTTCATGATTGTCTTCCTTAGCTCCAGCCAGATGGGTTTGGAGCGTTTGAAGACTGATTCAGGTGAGGCTGTTTCTAGCAGGAGGGATTAGAAAACTTGCCATTTGGGAAACCAGTGTTGAAGGTTTTTCGAGACTCGGGGGTTTGCACTAACGTTTGGGCGTGCATGAAACTTGCACGTTCCTGGTCCCGGCCGTCACGCGGTGGATCCGGTGACACCCGCGTGCGTGGGTCTCTGGGCCATCGTATTTAAACTCCTGCCACCCAGACGCCTCTAGGATTGGTCAACAGGTTCGTCGTTTTTCTCTTGTTCTACTGGTGCAGTGAGGCCTTCCACCAGAAGATGGAGAGAGGAAGAGCCCCCCCAGCCTTGTGTGTGAGGCAACCTGCGTGTGTGACGCTCCCACCATCCCAGAGGCCACAGGGACAGCTGCTGTCATTTGACTGGCCGTTCAGGTTGACTGGCCAGGGCCATGGAGCTAACGAGTGGCAGTGGTGGCCCTATAACCCAAGTCTCCAGCGTCCTCTGCAGGCCCTGGGGCCACCTCTGAGGTGGGCCCAAGTGACACCACCGGGACACTCAAAACCCTTCCGGGCCCTGGCTCCTCCCCCCAAAAAAAGGCCAACCCAGAAGGCCAGCAGAACTATCCCGTGGCTGCAGGCTGGGCACTGATTCTTAGTCTGCTTCCCGGTCCTTTTCTATTTACTCAAGAAGGCGTCTGTTAAAGCCAGGAATGTTCTTTCTTGCCACATAAATCTGTGCTGAGGTCACACACGGCACTTGCATCGGCCTGTTTGTGATAAAGCTGGGACAGGATCTGAAGGGAAAGGAATGCCTTCATCACTTGTCTGTAGAGAGGGGCCATGGAGCTCTAGAGGCCCAGCTGAAGGGGTTCCTCAGTCTCCTCCCCGAGGTGTTGGGGCCCCTGCTATGGCACCAGAGTCTGACTACTCTTCCTTTAGCTCAGGGCTGGCTTCTCCAGCCCCTGGATGAAAGGGGAACCTGGTGGCCTTGGGTGAGTCACAGACTTCGCCCATTGCCTCAGTTTCCCCATTTGGGTAGAGGACATCTCCAACGCATCTGATGATGTCATAATCCAGTGAGAGCGGTGGCAGAGAAACTTAAAAAATAGCCAATTGCCCGTGGCAACCCGTGGCACGGTCCAACAAATAGTGGGGATGGAAGATGCCTTCAGCGTTCTGAGGAGGGAAAGTGCTTACCGACTCTGCCGGTCACGGGGCTGGTCTCTCAAATTCTGCACTGCTGGACCGAGGGCTCAGTTTCCCTACATTCGACACGGGCAGAGACAGGACCAGGCTACAGAAGTGCACTAGGTGTGTGGGCTCTTAGGGCGCCGAAGCTGCCTTCCACCTTTCCGCTGGGTCCTCCCTAGAACCTGGCAGGACACAAGCCCTGGCTGGAAGCACCAGAAATCTCTTCTTAATGGATTGAACATTGAGAGGAGGGATGAGACACCACCCCCCCCCCCTCCCCAGAGGCAGGTGATCTTTGCCGCACGGTCTGGACTCAGAGAGGTCCCTGCAACGGGCTCCAAATTCCGGCTCCTCAGAAGAATCAAGCTTAGCCTTCCAGATGGCCCAAAACGCATGTGGTCTCAGGGCCACGTGGACCCGCCGAACAGCTGCAATCCATGGGCTCACCCAGCCATCCACCACTCCAGAGAGAAAGAGGCCTGCAAGCACACCAGAGAATGACCCATGCAGAGATGCTGTTTACCTGTGGCCCAAATCTGGAGCATTGGATTCTGCAGACTGTGGCTTGTATGGCAGTAGTGGGCACACTCACATCACTTTCTGTGCGATAACAGTGGAAAGGCTGGGCGAGGGAGTTGTTTTTTGTTTTTAAAGATAATGAGAAAAGTCTCTAATATTTTAGCGAGAATGTATCCTTGTGGCCAGTGTAGATTTTTAGCCAAGCGATACTGTGTGTGATCAGGAAAAGGCAAACATGTATATTATCTACATCCCCTTCTAACTGCGTGAGAGAACGTAAAACTGCAGGAAGTATCCAGCGAAAAGAATAAAAGCGGTCTATTCAACCCCTGACATGCCCTCCCCCTGCCTGTTCTAGAAACACCCTTTGGCTGATAAGAGTGGACAGACTGGGAAACACTCTCCCGGCCCTGCACCTTGTCATGCTGGGCCAGGCCGTTTCCTAAGTCACAGATCACCTTTGTGTCTGTGTCGAATCAGCCGCAGTTTACATCAGGCAAGTGAAGTGGCTCCAGCAAAAGTCTCAGGCTGGCTTCGGCTGCCTGGATTCTGCCCAGTTTGTATGCATCTATTACACATCACCTATGTGCAAAGCCACATGGAAGGCAAGGTGACCTGAGGGAGGTCCCAACTGAGTCGGGCTCAAGAAAAGTGATGGAGACAGTAAGACTTAATTCTTTGGGAGAATTCTGATGTGTAGGTATGACCTGCGATTAAGGAGGACAGTGTCTGGTGGCGATTCCTGCCCAGATCTCCCACGTACAGTAGGGCGGGGCCATGGTCCTGGTCCACGGCACCCCCAGAGACGTTTATTTCACACCCTGCACAACAGTCCACGACAACCGTGCCCTGCCTGGCCCCAGGACAGAGGAGGGGTCTTCAGGACCCACTTGAAGCCAGAAACAGTGGGCCCGACTCTCAGGGAACACGCTGCAGCTATGTTTTAAGCCATACACACTTCAGGCTACGTGTGGAAACTTGTGGGTTAGCTGGATGTACCTTAGAGGTAGGGAATCCCATCCAGCGCTGGGAGCTGGGGCCTCCTGCAGACCAGAGAGCGTGGGCTTCTGAGCTGAGGACTGGTCGCTCAGGATAAACTGAGGCATGTCTGCTTCCTCCGGGGCAGCCTTCCTTAGTTAGGTACAGGCTCATCAAGCCACAGGCCCCCGAGAGCCCTGTGCCAGCTTCGGGCGCTCAGGGGCTTCTTCCCAGCAAGGGCAGGGGAAGCTGCAGACCTGCCTCTCCTGGAGACATGCAGGCCCTGGCACAGATAGTAGTCAGCCATGCCTGGGACCTTTGCAACTCGGAGAAGAAACGGGCCGAGCAGGACCAGGCAACTGCCAGGAGGAATGACCACCACCCGTAAAACTCCTTACAACGCGTGTGCTTCACCATTTCCAAAACACTCTCAGAGCCAAGATCTCTGTCGAGGGAAGACCCGTCCTCGCTGTACACTGTTCCTGATGTTCAAAACCCAACATCCAAAAATGTGAAGACGAAACAAAAGGAATCACCAGAAACAAAGGAGGCACTGGTCACCCTCCAGCATTTCACATCAGACCCACATCAGCTGTGACACCGGCGGTGACAAAGGCCCAGCCAGACAAATGCTCTGACGCCCTCATTGATCCAATTCTTTCACCATCAAAGGGGAATGCAGTAAGACCAGCAGGAGGAGAAAAAACAGAAAGAACCAGAGCAGCTAGGAGAGACTAGTGGTGTTTCCCTGGTGCTGAGTCATGCTTGTACAGTGACCCGGACCAGCGGCCTTGACTGGTGACAAATAATGAAAATCTCACCATCGTTCTTTCTGGCATCCTCACCTGTGAATACATGCAAGAACAGGTCTGTTTGTGTCTATATGCATCTGCGGGATTCGTTAGAACTCACAGAAGTATTTGAGCACTAGATTGGGAATTAGAATCAACAATCACAAGTTAGAAGATTAGCTTTGTAGATGATCATTTCAAACTGTCAACGGAAAAACGTTCTCCGTATGCCTGCGACACAGCGGAAGGTACATGTGTGTTGAGGGGCGCTGGGACGGGAAGGGACCCTGACTCGGACGTGACGCCCGAAGCCCAGGGCCACGCTGGGGGTGGTCTTCTCGCTCTGCTCTCCCCTCCACCCTGGCTGGCTCCTCCCCACATCTTTCTGGTTCCTGATCGCTCAGGCTTTCTCTCTCATTTCCAGGCCTCCCTGTGGAAATCCAGCTTCTTGGCCTGTGCCCTCAGATACTTCACAGGACACGGTGGAGACAATGCTGTCCCAGTTCCAGGCCACCAAAAACAACCTCCCTGGGAACCCAGCTCTCCCCCTGCGCCCAGAGGGCCCGGGCCGTAGTTCCTCAAGTTGGGAGGCCTTCTTTCGTGAGCACCCACTGCCCCGAGCTTGGAGAGACGGCGGAGGGCAGGAAGTGCCTGCTGCCAGGGGGCTCCCAGTCTAGGGGGCAGAGAACCGAGAAGAAATCAGTAATCACGCCTGTCAGGCAGGGAAGAGTGCCCGGTGCTTACTGCCCCGAAGAGAACCAGACAGGTAGGAGAGGGTGCCAGGCAGTCAAGGAAGGCCTCTCGGAGGAGGTGACCTTTAAGCCTGGGGGGAGAAGGAGCTGGCTCTGCAAGGTCTGGGGAGCAGCAATCCAGAGGGAAGGCGGCTGGTCAAAGGCCTCGGGGCAGAAGTGAGCCCGGAGTGTATGAGGAAGAGCCAGGATGGGGGAAGCCAGTAGGAGCCGGAAGGGCTCTCGGTGTATGTACGCTCGGAACAGGCTCGGACCCCAGTGGTTAGCAGGCTTTACGAAGGACAGTGAGGGTTTGGGTCGCGGGGTGAGATGTCACTGTGACTGCTGTGTGGAGGTGTCCTCGGGGGAGCCCACACATGGGCAGGAAGCCCGGGTGGGAGGCGCCTTCTGGGGTCCCAGCGAGGCAGAGGGCTCTGGCAGGGTCATGGCAGCGGTGCCGCAGGGGCTCTACCATGACCTTGGCCTTGGCAATGCCCCGCTGGGTTTGCTGTGCGGTACGCTAGGGCCCCTCATCGCCTGCTGTGGGTGGTGCCTCCGCACGTGACGTCCTCGCAGGCGACCCTGACACAGAGGTGATGCACCAGAGGGACACAGGCCCTGAGACCCGGCTGACCTGGCTTCAGGGCCCGTCTTAGCCACTTTCCGGCTCAGTCGTCTGGGTCAAGGGGCCAAACTTCCCAGATCCTCAGTTTCCACATGTGTAGAATGAGGATAATCGTTGCCTGACAACGCTGGGTCTGAACTACTATATGAAATCGCCCACACAGAGCCTGGCACGTGGTAGGTAATCAAACTAGTCTCAGCGGTAGTGGTAGCAGTAGTGGAAATAAAATAATATTCATTCGACAAATATTTATCAAGTGCCTCTTATGTGCCAAGTTCAAGGTGCCTGGGATACGTCAGTGAACAAAATAGACCGAAATCCCTGCCCTATGGGGCTTATATTCTAGAAAGGAAGACACACAAAGGAGTAGACTTTTTTTTTTTTTTTTTTTTTTAAGTAAATGAAATCCTTGGTTAAAAGGTGATAACTGCCATGGAGAGAAATGGAGCAGAATAAAGGGAATGGGGGTTCAGGGGTCGTGGTGGGATGGAACGTGGCGATCAGAGCGGGCTTGTTGGTAAAGGTGGAACGAAGACTTAAGGAGGCAACAAGTGAGCCGTGTGGACCTCAGGGCTGTGCCTGGCCACAGGGCAGCCGTGTACAGCCCCGGCCAGGAGAGCGTCCAGAGTGTCCAAGGACCAGCCAGGAGGCGGCTGGGGGCTGGAGGGGAGGGTCGGGGAGGGCTGGGAGTGGACAGTAGGTGATGCAGGCGTGGTGACCGGATCCAGCTGGTCAAGGGCCTCGTGGGCTCTTGTAAAGACTGAGGCTTTTCCTCTGAGGGAGATGGGACGTGGATAAGGTCCCACTCACGTCCACGCAGGTCACTCCAGCCATGGAGCTGAGACTAGGCTGCAGGGGTGAAGACGGAAGGCCGGTTAAGAGGCTGCTGAGTAACTCAGGGGAGGGGCGAGGAGGCCGGGCCAGGTGACGGTCGTGGCAGTGGTAGCAAAATTAGCAAAGCAACTTCATCCTAGTTTTCCGACATTAATTCAAAGATACACCAAGCCATTGAAAAGCCCACAGTGACTTCTGTTTTTAAATAGAGTGGCCTCACTTTTTTTTTTTTTGGTGGCACCACGAGACACGTGGGATCTCAGTTCCTCGACCAGGGATCGAACCTGGGCCCTGGGCGGTGAAAGCGTGGCGTCCTAACGCCTGGACCGCCAGGGAATTCCCCGAATGGCCTCCCTTTAAATGGCACGGTCATTTCTTGCCTTCCTGGCCCTGCGTCCTCCCCATGCCCCAGTCCCACCCGCCAGCGGCCCTTCCAGCTGATCCTGGCTCCGTCTCCTGGTGTCTCATCCCAGCTCTCTCCACGGCCCGGCGGCTCCAGGGACAGAACATGCCTCCTGCTTGACCTGGTCCAGTGTGCCAACACTGGGTCCCATCCATGTGGGCCGATCTCACCAGGCCTGGCCCGACGGGTGGGCAGCCCTGCCGACCGAAGACCAGCAGATGGGTTGAGGTGAGACTAGGAAGAAAGGAAGAGACCCATCCACTAAGAGGGAAGTAAGAGAAGAGCAAGATGCTTTTCCATATGGATACCCAGAGGGTGCGAGTCTAGAACGATCTCTAGGATAACGATGAATACTGCCAGCCACCCACTGAGTGCCCATCCTATGCTAGCACTGGGCAGGCACTTTGCATCCTCTGATCTCACCACAATTTTAAGCTGTGGGATTGCCCCCGAATTACTAATGAGGAGGTTGACCTCAGATAGGTTTAGAAACAGGTCAAGGTAATACATCTAGCCATGCAGAGAGATTCCATCCCAGGCCTGTTCCTGCAAAGCCTAAATCCTCTTCCTTCGTGACGGTCCCCGTCGCTTGGACAGGTGGGAATGTGTCAGAGGGTCTTTGCTCCCTTTTCCAAAAGAGAATCCACGGGAGGAAGCTTGTCCCAGGCCTGGCTTGGACCACAGACACCATCAACAACCCCCATGCGTTCATTTGTCCTGGTTTCTGTGTTTGTGTTCATGGGCTTTTGAGTCTTTTTTCAGGCATATCTGTCTTTCCTGTTTCCCTAAGATTCTCAGCTCCTCAGGGGAGGGACTGAACCATGTATTTCTTGTTTCCGGTTCCACAGCTCTGCGCTCCGCACTCTGTATCCAGGGAGCGCTCGGTGGATGTTATTGATGGGCTGACTCAGGCCCCGTCTGCCCACATGAGCCATTTTGAGCAGCTTTGACTGGAATATGAACAGAGCCAGTTACAGCCGAAGAAGCAGTCCGGTCGATCCTCAACTCCCTCCCCACCCGCGTTCCAAGTGCAGCCGGGAGATGTTGGTCCACCTCCTATCAGATCTGTCCTTCATGAAGGAAGACAAGACTGCAAAGGGCCCAGCTTCTCCCGGAAAGGCAGCCAGAACTCTCCCTGCCACTGGAACTTGTCAGACGAATCCTGACTCTCCCAAGTGACCGGCTCGAGGCTTGCAGTAGCCATTTTCCCACCATTCCCTCCATCTCTGCCTGATAAATAGTCCTGCACACCTGCCTCTTGCCCGGCAGAAAGGAACAAATGTGACCTGATTCTCTGTGCCCCTTCTCTGTCCTCCTGGGAAGTGACAGGGAGAAAGGTGATTCTTAACATTAAAAAAAAAGTCTGTGATTACACAAGAATTTACTCACTTAGTCCATAAACAGATACTTGAACAAAGTAGTGACTTCATCAAGAAAGTAAATTGGCTACAAAACAGGTCAAGATATGTTCAGCTTTTTAAATCCTGAAACCCTACTTTTTAGGCATCAATATTAAAAGGAAAGAGAAAATAAAATACACAAACGCATTTGCTTGCGAACACATAAAGTAGCCCTGATACAAACTGGTCATATTGGTTAGCTCTTGGAAGAGGAACGGGTGTCCGGGGGACAGGAGTGGGAGGGAGACTTTTCACAATGAAGTCTTTGGAATATTTTAAACCTTGCTAGCAGCACTTACATAGCTTATTTAAGAAGTAAAGAGATACGATTTTTTTCAAAGCAAGAATGGGGACAGCAAAGCAACAGAGACGTGAAATCACCCAAGCTCTAGACCACACCCAACAAATGATTTCCCTATAAAACAGGCCATCACAACGACCCCATCACACTCAGATTTTGGGAAAGGAGGCATGTTAAAATAACTTCTTCTATAGGGATCAGCTGTTTAAGAGATGCTGGGTGCCTTTCTCGTGTCCCATCAGGCACAGACCAGAATGAGTGGATGGTTACTCTTACAGGAAGGAAAAGTGGTGAAGAAGAGGTGGATGGGTTGACCCCAACTGCTGCTTGTGACCTCACAGAATCCAGCAAAAGCAGAGAGGGAGGAGGAGCAAGGGGCTGAACAATCGCTCCGCAACTGGCATCCCCCAAGTCAACCTTGAACAGCCCCGTCCTAGACCCGGCCGGCTCGGTCCTCTATTGCTTTGGGCCTTGGTATGAAAGGCAGGAAGAAAATTTAAAAACAAGGAAGGAAAGAAAAAGATCAAGGTGAGAGGCAAGAGCAAGCAGTCAAGGGCATCAAGTAAAGGGTGTGGACACAGCAGTGGGGACGGGGAGGGCTTGCTCTCACCTCCACCTGTCCGACCCCGCCTGAAGTCAAAGGGAGGTTGTAAAAGCCTGCGGGCCAGTTCCTTCGCCTCCTAAGAAGAGCCTCTCCTGCAGCAAAGGTCAGATGCCATGGCTGGTTCCCAGGCATCCTTGGGGGCTCCACGTACTTCCAGCTGTGAGGCAGCTGCTTCCATCCCCATGTGAGGGCGTGCCACCTGTGGAGAGGGAAAAAGAACTCTGTGTGGCGGGGGGAATATCCCCCTCAACGAAAGTCTCCTCTTCCTTTTCTCTAGGAACTGTCAGCTTCAAGGTGACATCACTCATGAGCTGCTTTCCATTTACAGATAAAAAGAGAGAGGAGAGAGAGGGATAGACACAAGCACAGATGTGAATTACTGGGTACTGCTGAGTGGCTCCCCTACTGAGCCTGTTGCTATGGCAACACACTCCAGTTATGGACCACTTTGGATGGGTGGGGGAGGTGGGGATGCAGAGAATTGCAGGGAAGCATCACGATAACAGCAGTGTGAGTTTGGGCCTAGGCTTTCTGTATTTCTGAAGTATTCTTAGTATAGATGCATTTTTTTTTTTTAACCCCTGCATATTCAGCTGTCGTGAAGCATCTCCAAAACTCTCACACTTTCCAAAATGGAAGGCATTTGCCCTATCTTCTTTTCTATGCCCATACCTTTCCATCATTCAGAGTGCCTCTCTAGGCCTGTTTTCCCTAAGTAAAGCGGGAAGGTGTTGGATGTCTCCCCCAAACACACTTTATCACACTTGCCTATTCAAGATTGCTCTATTTAACCTTGCAACTATAATATGGATTTACTAGGTCCATCATATTTATACTTTGAGCATCGCCCTTGTTCTGTGCCTTCATCCCACAGTGACTATTCCAAGGCGGAAGAAACTGAGAAGACCAAGCTCTGGTCAAGTTTATTGTGGGAGCAGCGGTTGAGGAGGGCAACTTCACTGCCATCACAGACCTTAGACGGGAAGAGGCCTAAGTAAGAGTCTGGTTATCCAGTCTATTAAGTGGTGGTCCAGTCTCTTCTTGAATACCTCTAGGGACAGTTACCTCACCACCTCCAGACAAGGCCTATTCAATTACTTAGCAACTTTCTTCTGAAAAATGCTCAGAGTACTGGTTTTCTCATGGGCAGGACTGTCTTCTCACACCATCAGGTGTGACATGGTAAACCCCTAGTGAGTGCAAGGCACACTGAATTTTATTGAATTCTCACGTAGATTCCATTGAGGAGGGCATTATTATCCCACTTTACAGATGAGAAAAGTGAGGTTCAGGGAGGTACGTGCCCGAAGACACTTGCCGAACAAGCAGCAGGGCTGAGACTGGACCCCCATTGTGTCCGACTTGCTGTCTCCTGGAGATGATGATAAGGATGATGATGATGAAGCCAGTTTGGACCAGCTGGAGGGGGATGGAGAGGCCGGATCCTGACTCTGTCTGCAGCCACTGACCTGCTCTCAGAGCTGCAGTCTAAGTGGTATGGGTTGGAGTTCGATGTCGCCGAGCCCATTATTGCTGCAGCAATTATATTCGTTCTCACCACCTCCCTCTTCCTAAACAGAGGGACAGCAGGGCTGGGCAGGAGGGATGCCGGGCAGGAGCCAAAGATCATCCGCCCAGTCCTGGGTTTATGGTCCTACTTGGGGCGGTGGGGGACGCTTAAATAGATTGTTCCCTGAGGTTACTGCCGGGTCACAGCAGGTATCGGCATATACAACAGTAATAACAATATCATAACTACCATTTATGGAGTGTTTATATACATCCAGGCCCTATCTGAGATGCCTTTACAGTCATGATTTTATATAACTGGTTCAAAAAGTTAAAGTGATGTGCCCAAGGTCCCATAGCTAGTAAGTGGCAGGACGTCAACCTTGGTCCACCTGGTTTCAAACCCCTGCTCTTTCCAACACTGTTCACCAAGCCCCCGAGTCATCCATTCAGTCGACAAAGATTTACTGAGTACCTACCGAGGCAGGCACTAGTCCTGGAGGTACTCAGGATACATCAGTAAATAAAATCAAGATCCTGGACCTCGTGGGAGGTGAGGGGGGGCGTGCAATGGAAAAAAGAAATCCCGAAGAACACAAATAAAAACCAGAGCGGGAGAAGAAGGACCAGGGATGCTGGGGCAAGGCAGGACGGCGCTGGTGATGCAGGTGAGTTCAGCAGAGGTCAGGGTGGGCCCACCGGGCAGGGGGGATCAGAGCCAGCGCTCAGTGAAGGACTCAGCCAGAGCCCCGGGGGGGAGAGAGTTCCAGACAGAAAGACTGGGTAGGGCAGAGGCCCTACAGTGGGGCTGTTTCTGGCTTGCTGGAGGAACAGCAAGGAGGCCGGGGTGGCTAAAGTGGAGTGAGTGATTTCAGAGACATGGTCTGGGAGAGAATGGAGGCGGGTGTGACAATTTCAGCTCCTCCTTGAATGAGCCGGAAGCCTCTGCAGGGTTCTGAGCAGGTGTCGCAGCACCCACCTTATATTTTCCAAGGGGCACTCTGGCTGGCATGTTGAGGGTAGAGTGTAGGGGTCCAGGAGAATCCGTGGTGAGATGGTGTTGGCTCGGGGTGACAACAGGGGTGGCCAGACCCTGGATGTTTTTCCAGGAAATACATTTTCAGGGGTCTTCTGACCGTTCAAACGCTGGGTATCGAGGAAAGAGAGAAGTCAAGGATGGCTCCGAGGTCTGGGACCTGAACTACTAGAAAAGTCCCTCCCCCCAGCCTCCCACCCAGCTGAGATGTGTCAGGTTCGGGCGCAGGAGGCTTGGCTGGGGGGGCGAGGAGCTGGGTTTCAGACATGTTGAGTTTGGGACGTCTGTTAGCCTCGCAGAGATGCCAAGAAGGCCTTTGGATGTATTTTGAATGTGGGAAGTATTTTAGGACATCTGTAAATAAGTATGTCTTTTAAGATTTCAGGTATAAGCTTCATTCATCAGGGGAACAAAAACAGGTAAGAAACTTCTTGTTTCCCATAAGACACCATATGGATGCAGTGCCATAGTAGTCGATACAATAGAAATTCCGGACCTGGGTGGGCAGGAAAAGAGGAGGGAAGTAACCCGGAACATGAGAGGAAGCTGGCCTGGGGTGAGTAATTTTTGTTCCAGATGATCACGAGCTGAATGCATTCAAAGAAACCTATGTCTGAGGACTCCAATGAATTGGAAACCAGTACTTTATCTGAAGGGAGAATCCAAATCTTGTGTACAGATCTGTAAATAAAAAGCCTGATTCACTTCACATTGGGTTAACAAAAGTTCTTGGGAACTAACACTTAACCAGAAGTTCACCAGAGGGCCCAAAGGTGAATTATTGGTCCTTCTTCCCCTGAATTCAGCAGGAAGGAACAGCAGAATTGTTCCTCTGTCTGCCTCCACCGCAAATTTACTATCAAGTGTTACCAAATTTCTTGGGTAAGCACTACAAGTCTTAGAAAAAGGACAGGGCTGTCAGGCAATGACTGAAGCTCCCATTTTCGATAAGTCACGGCCTTTCCTCCTGGAACCTGAGCTGCCCTGTGTGCCTTTTGATATTTCTACTTTGTGATGCATGGAAATGAATCTCATCAGTTCAGATCTTAGGAATCACCAGCCATGGCTGTGAAGTTTGGCGTAGAAAATAATCATGGAGACGTTGAGAAGAAGCCACACCGTCCCAATCTGAGCAAAGTTCAGGGATTTCATATAAAATGCCCAGATGAGTCCTTCTTGGCAAGGCAGAGCTGAGATTTTAACATGACAAGGAAGATTTTCAGTCCTGTTGGAGAAAACCGGGTGCCTTGTCATGAAACCCATGCAGACACCTCAACACTCTTATCTGTTTCTCTGTCTTGGGCTTTGGATTCTGTATGTAAAAGCTCTCATCGTTATCACCAACAGAGTTTATGATTAGTGCTGGGATCTCTGTGCATTGAATTAAACAAAGGCCATCCGGGCCCTTGTGGGCACCGGCAGTCTTTTTTGGATGAAGAGTGCAAGGAAGCACCTCCGTTACATCATTTTGGCCCTTTCACACATCATCCCAGTAGCTCCACTGTGATTCGGGTGACAGCCTCCATCATCGGAAGCCAGCTTAGAACAGGGAAGTGGGTTTGCAGGCTCCTAAAGAACCATGGGTACTACCTACAGAGGGTGATGGGCATCTGACCACACACACACACACACCATTCCACTTGAGTATCAAATGTCTACTGGCATTAACCCCATTACTGCTGTAATTGGAAACCAATCACAACCATTCCATTTGATAAAATTAGCTATAGATGCTTCACATACTACAATGATAACTATCCACTTGTATCTGTTTCCTCACCACACTGTGTGCCCCTTAATGACAAGGATGGGGGCCTTTCAACCTTATATCCACAGCCGGAAGCCCTCAGCCCAGTACACAGTGAGTGCCTGATAAAATATTAATTGACCGAATGTGGAAACTGAGGCACGGGTCTCGTCCTCGGGGCCATCTTGAGACCCAAGTCTGGACACAAGCTCAGGATTTCCATTTGCAGACTCGTGCATTTGCCAGAGGGTTGATGAAAGCTTGAGCTCCTAGCTCTGCATGATCCACAGAGAATTTTTTCCAAGCTCATTTCTAAGAAGGGACCAAGGAGCCGTGTGCCTTTTTACCCGGGACCCAGGCTTTCAGGCCTCTGCCCGATGGATGCGGCCCATCCGCCACGGACAGTGAAGCGTCCTTGTGGTCCGTTCAGAGCATCACAGCCATGGCTGCTCCGCCACCCCCAACCCCCCGAGCTGCAGGAGAAACGCCAGACAGGAGGGGAGACGCTGCCACACTGCAGACTGCGTTCTGCTTATCCTGCCGAGGGTCATGCTTTGAAAATATCTCTAATTTTGTTTTCATAGCTTGTTAACCGTTTCCTTCCCAAAACAACGCCGGTGTTTGTTTTGGCTCCTTTCGTGCTTTGAGGACGGGTCTGAGTTGGATGCACAAAAGCATTTTTCCCTTAATCTCATTACAAGAGCTCCTCACTCTTGAATTCTTCCCAGGGCTCACTTGCTGTGAAGTGATTTCCTCTTGGAATCGTTTTTTCTCTTTGTGAAGCTGGGAGAGCAAGTATGTTTGGTTTTGTAGGGAAACAGGGAGAGATAGCAAAGACAAAGGCGAAGAAAGCAAAACCCAGCGATACAGTGACGCCTTGGGGAGTTCTGGTATAAAATGGACCCAACCTAAAATTTCTGCCCCTTCGAGCAGCCATACCCAAATTCTAATTTGCGTGAGGGTACCACGCTGAGGTCATTCTTCTCACTGTCGTCTCTTATCTACCTGAAGTTTATAAAATGTGTGACCAAAAGGGCCAGTGCTTTCACAGCAGGCACTTCTCATGTGTTCAGAGTATCTTATTTCATCCTTTCGGCCCCCTGAATGCTGTACATCTGCCTGCGTGGCCACCGTGACTTGGTTCTCACAGGCATGTGACATTCCCAACCTGTTCCTTCTAAGCATGGTGGACAAATTCACCTTGATTGTCTATTCTTATGTTTTAATGTTCATCGTCGAGTCTTGAAGGAATTTTAAGTTTAACCAGTGTTTTGTTAATTTTCCCGTCCTTCACCAAAGTATTCCTTTCCCCTTTGAACTGTTTCTTAAATTGCATCTGCAAACACAAAACTGAAACGAGGGGCAGAGGATTCTGGAAGATGCACCGTGGAGCTGGGGGAAACTGACAAAGAACATCACTGACCAGACCAATCGGCCGTGGCCTGAACCATTCGAGTGACTGAGGAAAAGGGCCAGGCACGTTTTGCCTATTGTATATTGTATGAACTATTGTGTATTGTATGAATTGTATATTGTACGTAGATTGCATATACACACTATTGCATAGAACGGGAAACATGCCTTTACCTTTTTCAGGACCACGTTTTACTTTACACGTGAAACAGAGAACGGTGCACCCTACCCTTCGAGAGGCAGCATGAGCCAGTGGTTAGGGCAGGTGTTCTCGGCTGCCTTTCTGGGACTGAGTCCCGGCCCTTTCTCTCATTGGCAAGTTACTTCCCCTCAGCTATGAGATGTGTGTGGGGTACCAGATAGCATCCTTTCTTCCCCCGTTAAGCATTAATTTGGACGTGAACTGAGAGAGAGGAAATATACGGCACAGTCCCCCCTCTTTGCAAGCATAGAAGACAGTGAAACTTACAAATAGAAAAGGATATAAGCAAACTCTTGACAGCATCTCCCATGTACTCACACGTTCTCTCCCACTATTTCTTTATTCTATTTTCATGTAAAAACGCGTGTGGGTGAGGGAAGGATTCTGGTAGGCGTCCAGTCCTGGTCCTCCAGCACTTATCAATCACCATTCATCTTGGCGGCTCACAGCCCCCGTGCCCGTGTGCTGAAGAGGAGTGACTCATCCGAACTCAAACAGCAGTGCTGACAGTTAATTGAATTCCAGAGCTAAAGTTCCTTCCTACCTACGGCAACTCTCCACAGCTCAGAGCTCCAGATTGCTCGAAGCGAGGCTGCAGTGTCTATGAGAGAGAGGGTGCCTATTCCAAGTGATTGAAAGGTCATGCTTACGGGTAGGATTCCATTTCTCTTCGACTTCCAGGCTTAGAACTTATGCACACTTGGTCCAGGAGAAAATGGACCAGACAGTAATTAGAGCTGAAGATTGCCGTTAGCATCTTCCTACCAGGCAGAGGGCAATGGCAGACCGGCCTCTTCGTACTCCCGACCTAAATGCTGTAATTGGCAAGCAGCTGGTCCCTCCTTTAATAATCCTTCATCTTCTCAGCGATGACCAGGGGCGGTCGCTGTTTGCTGGCTGCCTGGCTGGGGAAATTAATGCACGTGCAGAGAGAATTTCATTGAGGAAAGATTTATTTCTAGAGTCCCTTCACAACGTTGTGTCCATTCCAAGAGGAAAGTGAGGATGCCAAGGGAGGAAGATGATTGTTTCCATTGGGGGCATCAAGTATTGGGCGGTTGGGTTGGTTGGCCAGACGGACGTTGGGTTGTCATGGATTAAGGTGGCAGCAAGTGCCGATCCATGCAGGGAGCAGGGGATGATTAATTCACACGGTTTAGCAGACTGTCGTAGTGATCATGTGCACACAAAAGCAAACACACTTTTTGGGAGATTCCAAGTTAGGCTGTGGAGCCTGGGAAAGCCATCCGCAGCGTGAGCCCTGGCCCCTCCAGAAGCTCCGTTTACGGTGATGGTTTCTCACCGTGGGTCACTGACCCTCTCTCTCTGGTTCCTGGTTATTCAGGATTTAACCGAGGCAAAATGACAACACAGGTGAACTCCTCCGGTTCTTCCCCTCTTGAATTCCTCTTTGTTCTCAGCCAGGCCCAGGTCACAGTACACAGCCTGCACGGGCCTGTCTGTGCAGGACCCAGCCAAGGCTGTAAACATCAGGCAGCAGAAAGAAGCTTTAGGCCTGGGGTAGTGAGTGGGCAGCCCAGACCTGCAAGTCCCACACCCTTGCAGAAACGACTCTGGGGTCCCTCCCAGTTCTTAGTGCAGACGACTCACTTTCTGACTGTGGCCCTAACGATCGGAGAAATGTCTACACTGGCAGAAAGCTTGGTGATCTACACCTTCAACCGCCTCTTGTTACAGAAGAAAAATCTGACTCCCACGTAGTCATAGTAGAAAGTCTGAATCAGATCCCTGTCCTGACTTGCGATAAGTCCCTTCTCAGACCACCGTAGGCCAGCAGTGTGTTGGGCATGGAATGGTAGGGAGCTTTAGACCGGCTGATTTGGTTTGGAAACACTGGTCTTTAAGACACTTCTATGTGACAGAATCCTTCCTTCTCCTTTTCCTATAACTGGTTGCAGAAATTCGTTCAAGAGATGCCGATTTGAGTCCTGGCTAATTAGCTAAAGTTCTTTTAGAGACATTCTTATTTTATTGCTTTTTTTAATTTTGTGTATAGTTGATTTACAATGTTGTGTTAGTTTCTGGCATACAGCAAAGTGATTCAGATATATATATATATTCAGATGTATATATATATTCAGATATATATATACTCTTTTTCATGTTCTTTTCCATTATGTGGAGACGTTCTTAACCCCTTTGGGTCTTGGTTTCTTTCCCTGAAAAATCTAGAATAATAGTGATAATAATAATACCTTACATGCTGACCTGTCAGGATTACCATGAGGATCTAATGAATAATGAATATGAAATTATTTGAAAAGTATAAAGTTCTCAAAGTATCATGTAGTGCTATTGATAATAATAATTTCACTGCATTCCCATCCCTTAAGAACAACCAACCAAACTCTTATTTCTTTGACTTTCACCAAAACAAGGCTCTCTCTGACCTTTACCCTTTGGGTTGTTGGCTCCTCCCAAGCATTGACCACCTGCTGCTTGGGGTTGGATTGTGACCCTGATATTCACCTTTGGGGTGACCTAGTCAATTTCTTACCCCCTTTCTGTTTCTGTTGTTCCCCTGTAACACTGATGTAATCATTCAGAGATGGTGGCGGTCTTGCCTTGCAGAACACAGATGCTGAATTGTTGTTAAAGCTTCCCTATCATCACAAAAGCGTCTGATGGGCACGTGCTGTGTGTTTGAGCTTGCTCATGGGTTTCCAAGCTCGGCATTCAAGGCCCTCTATGGTCCAGGCCTGTCCTGCTTTCCCGGTCATGTTCCTTCTGCCGCTGGGAATGCCTTCCCTTTCCTCCCCCTGTATTTCCAGCTCTGCCTCTGCTGGACTTTCTACTGCTGCCCCACCGTGGCCTCCCCGTGTCCAGTCTTCTGAGGCCTGAGCATCTGCTCTTCCTCCTTGAGGGTTTCCCTGAGCTTCTCAGCAAAAGGCACCGCTTCGCTCTCAGAGTTTCCAGGACTCTTCTGCTGAATTTCTTTCATACCACCTTTCTTGTTCTGCCCTGTGTCTTAGATCTTCATCGGCATGTCTTCTGCCTTCTCTGAAATAAATACTTGCTGAATGGGGGCTTCCCTGGTGGCGCAGTGGTTAAGAATCCGCCTGCCAATGCAGGGGACACGGGTTCGAGCCCTGGTCTGGGAAGATCCCGCATGCCGCGGAGCAACTAAGCCCGTGCGCCACAACTACTGAGCCTGCGCTCTAGAGCCTGCGAGCTACAACTGCTAAAGCCCGTGCACCTAGAGCCCGTGCTCTGCAACAAGAGAAACCACCGCAGTGAGAAGCCTGCGCACCAAAACGAAGAGTAGCCCCTGCTCGCTGCAACTAGAGAAAGCCTGCACACAGCAACGAAGACCCAACGCAGCCAAAAATAAATAAATAAGTGAATAAATAAATAAACTAATTAAAAAAAATAAAAAACCAAGCTCATTAAAAAAAAAACTTGCTGAATGAAGGAATAAATGTGTTGTCTTGGAATAACTGATTTATGTTTGTAGCTGCCTCTATAATTAGGTGACAAGGTCTTAAGAGGCAGGGACCACATCTTATCCACAAATATAATTCAATTAACCAACACGTTGGAGGAACCAGGCTGACATGACCCCGGAGGAGGTGCTTTCAGGGTGGGGACAGAGTACGCGAGACACATCTCTGCCCTTCAACTCACAATCTAGTTGGAAAGGTAAGACCAAAAGATGCACAGAGAAAACACCCCAAATGTCCATCAACAGGGGAAGGAATGAAAAAGCGAAATTATTGTATCCATGTGGTACACTACCACTCAGCCATAAAAATTAACCAACTAGTGATAACGCTCAGCATTGATGACTCTCAACAAAGTTATGCTGAGCAAAAGAAGCCAGACATCAAAAACGATCCACCGTTTGATTCCATTCATAGGATGCTCTAGAAGAGGAAGAGGAAGCTATGATAACAGAAGTCAGATCAGTGGTTGGCTGAGCTGTCTGGGTGGGTGGTGGGTGGTGGTAAAGGAAGAGGATCACAGCAGAACTTTCCAGGGTGGAGGGGTCTTTTATGCCGTTGGGGTGGTGGTGACATGTACACATTGTCATCAAACTGTATACACTTCAATCCTGTGCATCTTATTGTATGTAAATTATACTCCAACTAAGTCAACTTAAAAATGAGTTGAGAACTAAAAGTACTTTATTTTTTTGAAGAGTTCTTTTTCTTAATTTTTATTTTTATAGAAATATAGTTGATTTACAATGTTGTGTTAGTCTCTGCTGTACAGCAAAGTGATTCAGTTACACACATATTCTTTTTCATATTCTTTTCCATGACGGTTTATTACAGGATATTGAATATAGTTCCCAGTGCTACACCGCAGGACCTTGTTGTTTATCTATTTTATATACAGTGGTTTGTATCTGCTACTCCCAAACTCCTAATTTATCCCTCCTCCTGCCATTCCCCTTTGGTAACCATAAGTTTGCTTTCTATGTCTCTGAGTCTGTTTCTGTTTTGAAAATAAGTTCATTTGTATCATATTTTAGATTCCACATATAAGTGATGTCATATTGTATTTGTCTTTCTCTGTCTGACTTATTTCACTTTGTGTGATAATCTCTAGGTCCATCCATGTTGCTGCAAATGGCATTATTTCATTCTTTTTTATGGCTGAGTAGTATTCCATTGTATGTATATGTGTATATATATGTGTATATGTGTATATGTATGTATATATATATATATATATATATATATACCACTAAATAGGACTTTAAAATGTAAAAACCAGTCCAAGACAACAGTGGAAGAGATATAGCAAGTCAGGATTAAGAGTAAAGATTAATTATAGAGACGATAGTTGCACTGAGGGTCTGAGGGGGGCACTCTCCCATCAGGCCATGGTGGCCTTTAAAGAAGGGACTCGTGCAGAACCTTGAGGATGATAAAGGGGAGGAAGGTTGTGCGCCAGGTAGAGGCATCTTATGCTCCTTCTGTTTTGGCCTCAACCCTCATCATAGCCCCAGGACCCCAGAAAGCACTTAGCAAATAATTTTTTGCTAAAAGAGATGAACTCTGAAGAATGAGTTCTTTCACCCTCTGTCCTGGGAATGTGGGCACATGCCAGGCCAAGGCCATGCCCACATGGGTTTGTGGGCACTTCATGTCTCTGACCCTTTGCCCAAGCTGTTCCCTCCCCCTGGAACTCCCTCCCTCCCTGTTCTCCACTGGAGAAATCTCGTTCCTTTCCCAAGACTCAGCTTTTCTTGCTTGGGGGCTTTAAGGACCTGCCCCTCCTGTTCCTCCAGGTGGGGTTCTCTGTCTGGGTCAGGCTCTCACGGTGACTCATCCCTTCTGCTCCCCTGATACCCTCTCCTTGTACCCTGGTTAGCAGTCTCCAGGGCGTCTGTGAATAATTCCTAACTAGGTGCTTGCCATGTAACCAGTCTTTTTTTTCTTCTTCTTCTTCTTCTTCTTTTTTAGTGTGCACAAGAGGCAACGCCACATATTCAGGGCTGGCTGAGGGTTTCATTTTCAAGCCAAGCCCTGCTACTTGGTGGGATATACCCCTCCAACTGGCCACCTTTGCAGGGTGGCTGCATTCTGTAGATTCCTGACCCATAGGTAGCCCAGTGACCTGCAGGAGCAGTTCTCGCAAAGGTTCCCTGAGTGCCCAGCAGCGAGAACCCAGAGGGCTGTGAGCTGTCTGTCATCATGCATGTCTACAAGTAGTAAATTGCACCCAGTGAATTTCTACGTGGTAAAATCCTCCTGTCAATCAGCCCTGCTCCCTGGGGGCAGGGGACCAGAAAAGGGCGATCGCTCACAGAATCACAGGACAGCGAATGGTAGACAAATCTAAAATGATCATCTAGTCCAAAAGATGGGGAGACTGAGTTTTAAAAGGTGAAATGATAGTCTCACTATGGGGACCTTCAAAAGCCAACAGAGAAGCAAGAGAAACCCTTTTTGTCCTCCTCAAAACGCAGGGGGTGGCGAGGAAAAAAAATCAAAGTCACCTGGAACAGAACCCATCCGTAAGGAAAGACATGCTATTTTCAAAGTTTCTAAAAGGATATTAGTAACAGTCAGGGGGGAAAGAAACCCACATAAAAACTGCACTTGATAAAGGCCTTTTGGAAGCAGATAAAGGTGTGCTTTGCTGCCTCGCGGCCTTGAGCCTTTCACTCTGCTTTGTCCAGCTGGGTTTGGAGATTGAGGTCTGGGAGTGTGATTGTTTATCTGTTCCAAGTGATACTGGAGTTGTTTGCTTTGAACAATGTGACTTTGTTCCTTTGTTGGATGTGGCCAGCAGCAGAGCTGTTGCTTAGGAAAGGAAAAAAACACATCAGGAACTTGCTCAAAGTAAAAGGGGGTTTTGCGGGTTAAATATTGGCACAAGAGCCGAGGCAGCTGAGCTGAATCTCTGTCAAGGCAGAGATTCGGCTGTCCCGGGGGCAGGGAGGGACATGCCTCGAATGATTCCCTTTCCAGGGCTGCCCTGAGACAGAGGCACTGGCCCTGGGTTATTTCCAAGAAGTTGCTCAGAGCAATTTATCAGAAGCCGGAAAAGAGAGCCTCATTTTTTTTTGAAAGATCATTCGCTATTTGCTTCCCCCAGAAGAGGGGATCTATTATTACCTGCCTTCTGCGGGGCAAGGAGACAGACCGGAAGCTGAGAGCCCTGGCTGATGTGAGCCGCAGCTCTCTAAGTACGCCTACTGTGTGCCAAGCAGTGTACCAAACACCTTTAAACGCTGTCTGTATATCACCTAGTTAAAGCATCCAACGACCTAATGGGACAGGTTCAGGGCTGCACATCAGCCGGCTCACAAAGCCCACTGTTGCATCGCCTCCCACCCGCACGTTCAGCGACATCATGGTACTAGCTTGAAACTGGCCGTGATGGATTCGTACAGCCACTATGGAGAACAGTACGGAGGTTCTTTAAAAACCTAAAAATAGAGCTACCGTATGATCCTGTAACCCCACTCCTGGGCATATATCCAAAGAAAACCATAATTCAAAAAGATACATGTACCCCAATGTTCACTGCAGCACTATTTACCATAGCCAAGACTTGGAAGCAACCTAAGTGTCCATCGACAGATGAATGGATAAAGAAGATCTGGTATATATACACAATGGAATATTACTCAACCATTAAAAAGAAGGAAATAATGCCTTGTAGCAACATGGATGGACCTAGAGATGATCATACTAAGCGAAGTAAGTCAGACAAAGACAAACATCATAAGATATCACTTGTATGTGGAATCTTTAAAAATGATACAAATGAACTTATTTTCAAAACAAAAATAGACTCTCAGACATAGAAAACAAATTTATGGTTACCAAAGAGGAATGGCAGGAGGAGGGATAAATTACGAGTTTGGGATTAACAGATACACATTACTATATTTAAAGATAATCAACAAGGACTTACTGTATAGCACAGGGAACACAGGTTATCTTGTAATAGCCTATAACAGGAGAGAATGAAAAAAAAAGAATATATATATACATAACTGAATCACTTTGCTGTACTCCTAAAACTAACACAACATTGTAAATCAACTATATTTCAATAAAAATTATTTTTTAAAAAAGAAATTGGCCATGATGGAAGTATTTACACCATGGAAACTGGCAAATGCTAGAACATCAGAAGTTTCTTTTTCGCTTGGTTGGTGTCTCTGAGAGCTCGTTGTTCACCGTTTACCACTGGACAGACACGAGACTCCCCCCGGTTTACAGAGGAGAAACTGAGGTCTCAAGGAACTTGCTGGGGGGGACACAGGTTTCAAGTCCTCCAAAGAAAAGGTCTTACGCTGAGACCTCCTGCAGGGTGAATTGGGTTCCTTAGGAGAAGGGCTAGAAGAGGCAAGGGGGGCTGGAGGGGAGTGGTAGAAAAAGGAACGTTTGCAGCTAAATTGTCAGCAAGAGTGAGGGGAGGTGATTTCATTGGATAGGTCACCAGCCAGGGGTCTGCGGGACTCAGACAACAAGATTTTGCTCGGAGACTTCCTGGCAACCTCAGGAGCTACTGGGAGAAAGAGACCAAAGAGACCTTCCTGAAATGGGGGTCCTGGGGGGCCTGGGTGGGCCTGTCCGGAGGTGAGGGCAGGGGAGGAAGCCTGGAGGATTCCTGGGGAGCCGCCCCCTGGAACCTGCTTTGAAGCACACCCCCCGAGGTGAGAGGCTGTGCTCAGGGGCCGGGATAAGCGGGTGTGACCCCTGGCCCAGCACCCTGCCCTCGTGACCTGCCCTGGGACCAGCCTTCCTCACTTCCTCTTTGGGACAAGAAACCAATATTCCATCCCATCCACCCCCGAAGTGCACTGGCCATGCCTGAGGCCACCAGCCTCTCAGGAGTGAGGCGGTCACGGTAGGGCTGTCAGGTGTGCCCTGTCTCCACGTGCCCGCCAAGCTGGTTTGCAAACCTCAGGCCTCTGTGCCGGCCGGGGCAGGGCTGGGACGCCAGGTTGTCAGGGAGCTGTCCCATGGAGGGTCGGACGTCTGCAGAGAAGACTCCGGGACGCAGACAGCGTGGGTGTGACTTCTGGGTCACCTATGAGGACTTGTGACATGGGGGAGGAGGAGGGAGCAGAGCTGGGGTTCTGAGGGGAGGGATGCGGATGGCAGAGATGTACAGGGATTCTTGAGCTTTGCTGATCAGGTGAGAAGGAGGAGCTGCCCTCCCCACCTCTACGGCTGCAGCATATCCTTCCTCCAGCTCGGTCATCGCTCAGGGATGGATAGTGGCTACCAAAGCTGGCTGGTAAGTTTCTATTACTTTTCTGCCATGGAGGTCCCAAGTCATCTCAGGGGCTACCTCGGACATCCACAGCCCATGTGTGAGATATTTACTTCCCACTCCAAAGTGGGCTCTAGAAAACCCAGCTTTGGGTCACGGAGAGAGATCACTACACTTCCAGCCAAGCCTGTGACCAATAAAAAATGCCACTGAAACACTGTTGAGCACCATTTTTTCTTTCCTTGTGTAAATCAGAACCGTCAAGGGTGCCATTATAAATGGCCTCTTTGTTGTGCATCAGTAAACTTTACAAGATAATGGAGATGGAATCGTGATGTTGTTGGAGTTTTTCCCCCTCCCTTCTTAACTTTCTAAATCTTTCCTGGCTTTGTGGCTTTGCTGCCTAGCACAGTAGTAAATGATGTATGAAATGAAGCATTTCTTCCCTCCAGCCAAGCAATGGCTCTTCCATCATTACCCCAATATTTATTATTTGGAGTTGTGTTTGGGCTGGCGACAGTCAGAATAGCCCATCGGTGCTTTTTGTTTGTTTGTTTGTTTAAGACCAAGAAGGAAGGGGAGGAAAAGGGAGAAAAGCAAGAAAGATTTGTGTAATAAGAAAAATAGAGTGGGTCTGTAATGCCAAAATATTGGTTGGACTGACTTCTCCCATATATATATATATATATATATATATATATATATATATATATATATATATATATATATATATATATATATATTAGCATCTTTATTGGAGTATAATTGCTTTACATTGTTGTGTTAGTTGCTGCTGTATAACAAAGTGAATCAGCTATATGCATACGTATATCCCCATATCCCCTCCCTCTTGCGTCTCCCTCCCACCCTCCCTATCCCACCCCTCTAGGTGGTCACAAAGCACCGAGCTGATCTCCCTGTGCTATGCGGCTGCTTCCCACTAGCTATCTGTTTTACATTTGGTAGTGTATATATGCCCATGCCACTCTCTCACTTCGTCCCAGCTTACCCTTCCCCCTCCCCATGTCCTCAAGTCCATTCCCTACGTCTGTGTCTTTATTCCTGTCCTGCCCCTAGGTTCTTTAGAACCATTTTTTTTTTTTTAGACTCAGCAGAGGAAAGGCCTTCTCCATTATGTTCTGCACCCTCTCCTGTGGGACTCAGCCCTTCCGTCTTGGTCATGGCGGTCTCATCAGACGGTTTACTGCCTTTGGGGCAAACATATGCAGACTTGGTTGTGTTTGTTGTTTAGCAAAATATTACAAAAATGTGTGACTATCTGTGAACTTGTACAGATCTCCTTTTTCTGTAAGCTTTCCCCATCAGGAATCTCCATGTGATTCCTGCTCCATTTCAATTGATCTTCTTGCGTTTGCTGTTTGTGACCACATAATTAGCTTCTAATTATAGTTTGTCCATTCTCTAATTATCTACATACAAAATTTGGCCCAATTTTATTTCGGCATAGAATATCATCACTTGTTCCCTAGTTATTTCTGGAAAGATTCTTGGCCCTACAGTCTGAATTCAAATCCCAGCTTTGTTTCTTCCTAGTTCTGTCACCTGAAAAAAATGGACTTTATTTCCCTGTGCCTGAATTTCTCCTATATGGAAGCATATTGTGGCACATAATGTGTTCGCAAAAGTTATTCATTTTTTTATATTACTTCAAATACATGTGCGGTCTTTCTCACCACCCCATGCGGGCTGTGGGCTTCATGAAATCAAGAATCCTGTTGCATATTTCTTGGATCAGTTGTAGTATCAAGCACAATGTTGGATGTTTGTTGATTGACAAGCTGTTTCTCCAGCTTGGAAATAATGAAAACTATTTCCCAAACTCTTTTTTTTTTCTGTCGGTTTGGGTTTTAGCCAGTGCATTCTTATAAGCCAAATGATAATTTGAGTTACTGGAAGCAACACAAAATATGCTCCCAAGTTCAATAAGCAAAAGCAATAGATCTAAATGACAAGCTCCATGTACCAAAAGAGGCCACACATTCATCTTTCTGTGGGATCAATTCGGGGCAGATGCGATACCACTTGTAAAACAAGCAGTGATTCTGTGTTCCCTATAATGGATGTATTCTATTTCTACACCTTGAATCAACATGGGTTTCACCTGAGTTTACTAATCATAGCTACATTTATTGAGTGCCTACTATGCAGGGGTGTGTTGATAAACAGGCTCTTGGGGGAAAATAAAGCCCTGCTTTGTAGCATCTGCTGATTTCCATGGAGGAAATACTCTTGCCATGGTCAATTTCAAGCTACTGACATGACATCACTTAAAAATGATCAGCCCCCAGCCACCTCCCCTACTATGGCTGATGCTATACATATATTAGCAATAACTTTCACAACACCCCTACAAGGAAGATATTATCGTTCCCACGCTGTCAGTGAGGAAGCAGGCTTGAAAAATGCTTTGCCCCAAATCGCATAGCTAGTAAGAGGTGACTTAAGGATTAAACCAAGGTCTACACGACTCCCAAATCCACGGTTTTCCCAGTACGTCACATTTCCCTGATATAATGCTGTGAATGAATGCGTGAATATGGTGGCCCACTAGTCACAAATCCTGGCAGGACTAGATGAGCAGCATTGTGTCCAGAGAAAGACCCAAGACTGCCCAAGAACTCCTGACCCAACCTTGAGAGACATGAACTTTCTCACAACTTACAAGATGGTACGTACCCATTGGGTTAGTCAGGCAGTGTTATCTTGTTTAGTCCTGGCACATTTCCGTGTGATATAATTAACCCAGCCATGTGGTACCTACTCTGTGTCCAGCAGCACCAAGGTCAGTGTGTCTAGGGGAGAGTGTGGAAGGAAGTCCTCCGCACAGAAGGGGTCGGAAGGGACACCATCACGCCCGCCCCTCCAACAGCTGCTGGCCGGCAGAGTATGTCGGTTTTCAATGATCCTGTGGTGTGACCAGAAGGGGAATTTTCAGCACATTGCAAAAGAGGTTTCAAATGAGTTCTTCAGGTTCGGGTTCTTTCTTCTGGTAACTCCGGATCGGCCAGCTTCTCCCTGTCTTTAAAACTGGCACAATAGTGTTCATCTCTTTATATCCCCAGGGGATTAATGAATTCATGCCTGTGAAGGCTATAAAACCCTCAGATGACAGGAAGCATACAAACACATATTGCTTTTCTTTTCCTCCCGTGACTTGGTTTTCTGGATGTCACATCTTGCTATCGTAAGACCTAGACGTAACCAAAGCAAACAAAATAATTGCTTTCCATACTTATTGCTGTTGTAAAGGGGTCCTGTGTTATGAAATAATAATAATGACAAAAATAATAACATCTTGTGTCTGTGTAGCTCCTTTCTTCTGAGGAGCTCAAAGCACTTTACAGACACAAGAAAAAATTGTCAACAGACAATTTATAGGGAAAAAAATTGACTCATGTTGTAAGGAGTTACCCTGTGAGGGATAATGGTTCTGTTATTTTCACAAATTGACTGGCAAACACAGTATCTATTTCTGGTCTAAACCAGGAATAAAAAAGCCACGTAGGAGGAAAGCAAGGGGACTCGGGGTGAGCAAGGAATCGAGAGGGCTCCTCTTCTGGTTATTTACCTGAACTCAGTCTAGACGCAGTCTGGGACAATTCTGACCCCAAGTGACCCCGTGACAAAAGGCTGCTCATTGACCTGGATGTTAATATCAAGGGACAGCTGCCTGCTTTCTAGACCTTCCTTGGGGTTCCTCTCTGGGGTCCAGACAGAGCTTGTTGGATCATCTCAGCAGATGTTGGAGGGTGAAGCTTGGAACCCATCCCCAGAGTGCCTCTCCTAAATGAACGGTAGGCCTCACCCTGCTTCTTAAATACTCCCCCCCCTAATTCCCTATGGCTTCTGATTTTACCTCCCAATACTCGCCCAAAATCCAAGAGGCGCAGACAACCAGCTATAGACCTCAGAGGGGACTCTGAAGTATCAGAAAGAGAAATTAAGTAAACAATCTCATTTACAATTGCATCAAAAGGAATAAAATATCTAGGAATATATTTGACCAAGGAGACGAAAGACCTGAACCCTGATCTTGATGAAAAAAAATTGAAGACAACACAAACAGATGCGCAGATATCTCAGGCTCATGGATAGGAAGAATGAATATTGTTAAAATGACCATACTCCCCTAGGCAATCTACAGATTCAGTGTATTCCTTACCAAAATAACCAATGGCATTTTTCACAGAACAAGAACAAATAATCCTAAAGTTTGTATGGATCTACAAAAGACACGGATAGCCAAAACAACCTTGAGAAAGAAGAACAAAGCTGGAGGAATCACACTCCCTGGTTTCAAAGTATAGGACAAAGCTATAGTAATCAAAACAGTATGCTACTGACACAAAAACAGACACATAGATCAATGGAACAGAATAGAGAGCCCAGAAATAAACCCACACTTATATGGTCAATTAACCTACAGCAAAGGAGGCAAGAATATACAGTGGGGAAAAGACAGTCTCTTCAATAAACGGTGTTGGGAAAACTAGGCACTACATGTGAAAGAACAAAGCTAGACCACTTTCTTACACCATAAACAAAAATAAACTCTACATGGATTAAAGACTTGTAAGGTCTGAAACTATGAAACTCCTAGAAGAAAACATGGGCAGTACACTCTTCAACATCAGTCTTAGCAATATATTTGTGGATCTGTCTTTTCAGGCAAGGGCAACAAAAGCAAAAATAAATAAATGGGACTACATCAAACTAAAAGGCTTTCGCACAGTGAAGGAAACCAACAATAAAGCGAAAAATCAGCCTACTGAATGGGAGAAGATATTTGCAAGTGATATGTCCATTAAGGGGTTAATATCTAAAATAGATAAAGAATTCATACAACTCAATATAAAAAAAAAAATCTGATTAAAAATGGGCAGAGGACCAGAACAGACATTTTTCCAAAGAAGACATACAGATGGCCAACAAGCACATGAAAAGATACTCAACAGAAAAGGGAACCCTCTTACACTGTCGGTGGGAATGTCAGTTGGTGCAGCCACTATGGAATATAGTATGGAGGTTCCTTAAAAAACTAAAAATAGAGCTACCATATGATCCAGCAATCCCACTCCTGGACATATATTTGGAAAAGATGAAAACGCTAATTCGAAAAGATACTTGCATCCCAATGTTCATAGTAGCACTATTTACAATAGCTAAGACATGGAAACAACCTAAATGTCCATCAACAGATGAATGGATAATGACGATGTGGTATATATACACAATGGAATATTACTCAGCCATAAAAAAGAAGGGAAATAATGCCATTTGCTGCAACATGGATGGACCTAGAGATTATCATACTAAATGAAGTAAGGCAGAAAGAGAAAGACAAATACCATATGATATCACTTATATGTGCAATCTAAAATATGACAAAAATGAACTTATTTATGAAACAGCAACAGACTCACAGACACAGACCTGTTCATGGAGTGGGCCTTTTGTTCCCCTTAATTTCCACCCAATCTTAAGAAGAGACTTGTGGTTGCCAAGGGGAAGAGGCAGTGGGGGAAGGGTGGATTGCGAGTTTGGGATTAGCAGATGCAACCTATTATCTATAGAATGGATAAACAACAAGGGCCTACTCTGTAGCACAGGGAACTATATTCAATATCTTGTGATAAACCATAATGGAAAAGAATATGAAAAAGAATATATATATATACATATATATGTATAACAGAATCACTTTGCTATAGAACAGAAATTAACACAACATTGTAAATCAACTGTACTTCAATAAAAAAACACATTTAAAAAAAAAAAAAAGATACTCAACATCACTAATCATCAGGGAAAGGCAAATCAAAACCATGATGAGATATCACCTCACACTTGTCAGAATGCTATTTCAAAAACGACAAGAAACAACAAGTGTTGGTGAGGATGTGTGGAAAAGGGAACCCTTGTGCACTGTTGGTGGGAATGTAAATTGGTGCAGGCACTGTGGAAAACAGTACGGAGGTTCCTCAGAAAACTAAAGATAGAACTATCATACAATCCAGAATTCCACTTGTGGGTATTTATCTGAAGAAAATGAAAACACTAATTTGAAAAGAAATATGCACCCCAATGTTCATAGCAACTGTATCTACAGTAGCCAAGATACAAAAGCAATCTAAGTGTCCATCAACAGATGAATAGCTGAATGAACAGGGGAAGGGAGTGGGGGGGGGGGATGGGCAAAATAGGTGAAGGGGATTAAGTGGTACAAACTTCCAGTTATAAAATAAATCAATCCCAGGGATGTAATGTACAGCATAGGGAATACAGTCAATAACACTGTAATAAGCTTGTATGATGACAGATGGTAACTAGACTGATAGTGATGATCATTTCATAATATAGAAGAATATCAAATCACTATGTTGTATGCCTGAAACTAATATAGTATTGTAAATCAATTACACTTCCAAAAATAATTTGGAAGTTATCATATTTTATAAAAATAGTGCTGCCTTGTGAAATAAACCTTTTTCACTATGAACAGAAATGAAAGTCGTGGGCCCTACAAAATGCATGCAGCCCACTCAGAAACACTAACATTGTTTCAAAGGGTTGCTGGTTCTAGGTTAGGAATCCTTGCTCTGGGAAGGAACCTATTGGAGCGGGAACACCAGTACCGTGTATTTTGGGTTTGGAAGGTTGTCTTCCTGCAAAGAAAGCAGGGAAGGACAAAGTAAAGTAAGGAAAGCTGAGGGCGCCTGGAGAAAAAGGCAAGAAAGGCGCTCAGCAGCGGTTTCTCTCTCTGTAGAGGAGAAATAAAAAGTTCTCAAATCCAACTTTGAACCCACTTGGCTTCCCCCAATTCAATGTTGACGCTGCCCAGGCGAGAGCAACCCAGTGACCCCCCCACCCCCACCCCAGGGGACTCAAACGCAGGGTGGGGAAGAGCCACTGCACCCAGGAGGTATTGCCCCAGTTCAACCTCCCGGTCCATCCACCCCTTTCTTCCAGAAATCTTCCTTTCCCTGTGCTTCCCGTGGGATTTTCTGCCTCAACTCTGGGCTGCCCCTTCCGCTCAGTTCTCAAGCGTGTTATCCAGGTGGATGGGTGTTAGTGAGAGAAAGTTTGGCGAGGGTAGGAAGGGGACCCTGATCCCTGATTCTCAACACCTTTTCCAGCTCCGTGCTCCACGCAGCTGTGTGTATGAGAGAGAAAAACAAGGGGTGTGTGTGTGTGTGTGTGTGTGTGTGTGTGTGCGCACGTGCGTACGCAAGCAGAGTGGGCCGGGGCAGAGCTTTCGTCACTGAAACGAAGAGTTCCTGTTTATAAACATTTGCTCACCATTTATATATGTGCAGGGAATTAACCACAAAACGTGACCCACAACTTCAGGGCCTCCATTTTCACATCCTTCACACCACATACACTTTCTCTCTCTACCCCAAAGCCGCTGAGTAGAAAATAATTTCTCTCTATCGTAACTATAACCAACGAGAAGAACACACTGAGGGCCTATGGAGCGGGTAGGGGAGACCCTCACGCTTGGCCCATGGGGTTACTCTGGGAAAAGTCATCAAACGGGCAGAATTTGCGCTCCTATCGGTTAAATAGTCCCTTTTGCAGACTCTCTCTTCAACCCTTTCCTCCCGCCAACTGCCGTGTAAAATGCTGTCTAGGACGGGGCGGGGGGCTGGGGGTTGGGCAGCTACATGTCAGCTCTCTGATGGAGGTGGCAATGGCTTAAGGCGTTTACTCTTTCCAGACCTTTTTGAAGCCCCCAAAGAGTTTGAGATCCAAACCAAATGTATCTCTGTAGGATCTGAGGCACCAGCTTGGGCAGGGAGGCAAAGCACCCATTTGTAGGAAAAGCGGAGCTCCAGGTGAGGCTGCCTACAACCCATTTGTGTCCTCAGCACCATCAGGTGGTGCCACCTAAATACAGCTTCCTCTTGGGGCCAGCCCCCCTGCTTCCCCCAAACCCGCTCTTCCCCCCTCACCACCCACCCCAGACATTTTCTGTGGAAACTGGCCCAGGACAGGGCCCCACACCCACCTCAGCAGATCATGGCGCATTTGACCAAATAATCCCAAACCCGGGCTGCTTTTGTAGAAACTTTTATCGATGGGACACTCCTTAGATCAAGGCCATTTCATTGGGACATACTAAAAATAATACAAGTCAATGGACATTGAGCGTTTAATATATGCCAAATTTGGTGCTAAATGTTTGACATACGTGACCTCATTTTGTCCTTAAAACAGCCCTGGGAGGGAGACACTATTATTCTCCCCATTTTGTGATTGAGAAAACTGAGGCTTGGAGAAGTTAAGTAACTTGCCCAAAGTCACACAGTCAGCAGCAGGGCCAGGACCCGAGTCTGACTGATTCCAAAGCTTCTTCTCCTACTCTCCCCACTTGTACACAAAAAGATCGTTTTCTGGAAGGTTCTAAACCTCTCTTGCATTCAGTCCTAGACAGAATTAGCAGAAAAGCGTCTTCCATGGCAGAGGGCACCTGGAAGACAAAGCAGCAGGAAATGCACAGCAAACAGGTTGGTGCTGTGGGTGAAGGTCCACAACCTCAAAACATTCAGCAGGACCGCCCCTCACATGCGGCCCCGACCACAAGCAGCATCCTCTCTAGACGGTATGTGGATCTGAGGATGGTCCCCAGGTTGGAGCACGACTGCTCCTCTGAAAGGTTTCCAGCAAATGCCTCTAGCCTGTTCTGTTCCTTCCATCTTTCCTGTCTGCCTCTTTCCTTCCTCCCCTCTGCTAGTCCTGAGGGGCAGGGCTCTGCTGGGTGACCTTGAGACACGACCCCTTCTGCATCTATTTCCTCATCTGGTTTGTAAAATGAGCGGAGTAGTTCCACCCCTGAGAGAGGCTGTGTGAATTAAATACGGTACAAAAACGAGTGACACGCGCTAGCACATAGCAGGTGATCAGAAAATGTTGGTGACCTCATTCCAGTCATTTTCTTTCCTTCTCTCCTCCCTTTATGTTTTCCTTTCCTTCTTTTGGCATTGGACCATAATGGCAATTTTTCACCCCCAGGATCCCCCAACCACTTCCGCAATGTGTGAGTCGCGCGTAGAGGGATTAACTGTGACCACCTTTCTTTTGCAACTAATGAATCTTGTGATCTGGGTGCTAAACTCAGTGTGGCCACTGATGGAACATATGTGCTGTAAACAGGTAGAATATTTTAACTATCTTCTAAAATAATTTTAGATTTTGGATTGGAAGGTAACCTCTGAGGCTCCATCCTCTTCAGGCGCCACTGGGAAGGGCGATGAATTAATTCAGCCGAGCCAGGAGCTGCCGCAAAGTCTCAGTCTGCATCCCTGGAAAGGGTCCTTCTGGGCTGGATGGCACAGTTCACTCATCCCGGCTGCATCCTTGGGAGATGGGCGGGCCCTCAGCCCCCCTCGCCCTGGAACTTCTCAGCCTCGTCATGGGTGGCAGGAAGTTCTGTATCACAAAGGTGACTGCCCTGGTGCTTGGCCCCAGACGGCACTCCAGCGTCACTGGGCCCCGGCGTCCTGCTTCCTGAGGTTCACCCTGAGTCCCGTCCAGAGCGCCATGCATTAGCGTAACCGGAAACACAACCACGGCCAGCTCTGTGCCCAGGGCTGCACGGAGCAGCACAGAGAGAGCGGCCACTGCCCGTGAAAGGCAATCACCCCCAAAAGCAAACTCCCTTTCACTGCCCAGGGCCCCCGGAGATTGCGATGCCCCAGCCGCTCAGCCCCCCAAACGTTCTCTCTCTTCTGGCCTCATCCACGTCAGTCTTTTGAAGCTCTGCTCCGATTCCATGAGCATCCCAGATCTTAAGAGACTTCTCTCCCATGTCCCTTCCTTCCTTCCAAATGAGGAGCAGGTATAAATGCTGGGTACCCGTGTTTCAAAACCAGGTGGAAGGCAGGATGCAGGTCTGGGAGGATGAGTAAGAGAGAAAGAGAGGCAGAGAGAGAGTGAATGGCATTATGGGACTGGAACTTGACTTCTAACTTGGAGGACAGGGGAGGGAGGAGGTGTGCTGGGCTTATAAGGCTAAGGCAGCGGCAATATGGGGCTGGGGTCCCTGCACGTTCCGCAGGCCAGGGCACTGCCATGAGGGCTGCTCAGAGGCTCCCCATACCTGGAGTGCGGTCACCAACTTCCTTCACTTGACATTTACCACCAACGTGGGGATGTCTTCCATCTCTCCAATTACTCCTTCACGGCAAATACATGTGTATATATTGTATCATGTGTGCACTCGTGTGTGTGTGTGTGTGTCTGTGTGTATCCTTACAAGGAAAACTTATCCTCCATAGTAAAACAACAACAACAAAAAACAACAGCAGTATTATTAATTATGTTTTGGATTGACTTCACAGAGATCTGGGAACATAATTTAAGTAAAAAACTATACTCATGATTCCAACGCTATTATTCCTATTTGAATTGTAACCCTAGGAATTTTCCAGCCTGTCAGCCAAACCAGCACTTGGGCGGATTGACAGTTTTCAAAAGCTACAATCATTCCAGTCTTCCCCTACCTCCTAGGAGAGGCTTGAGATTCTGGAGCCCGGGCGGGGCTGTGTCCCTGCTCCTATGGTTCCACCCACTTCCCGTGGTTTCCTGACTTACTTTAGCCCTCAGGTGGGTGAGATGCTCTTGACCATGTCAGTAGATCTGCCTTCGAGTGTACTGGGGTGCTGCCTGCTTCTCGCTCCTTTCAGTGTGCCCCGGCCCGTGACCTGTTCACAGAGCTCTGAGCAGACCTCATCCCCCTCTTCCACCCTCACTGCTCACCTGGGGCAGGTGGAGGGCTGTCACGTGTGGGCAGTCAACAAGAGGGACTCCCTCTTGCCCTCACTTGTTAGCCCCTTCCTGACACCGAGGGATGACAGAATGGTACCTGAACCCTGCCCGCCGATGGATTTGAACCAAGAATCCCAAATTCTACAGCTTCTGTGACAATCGAACCATCCGGCTTCCTTTGGTTCCCATGTTTCTACAACCTGTTCCTTCAGTGTTGTGGAACGTAATTCATTATACATCCATTAGGTATACAGATCCTCACTTATACATATGGCAAATATAGGTATATATAGGTTGCATAGCACAGACACATACGTATATATACAAAATGTGGATGGTGTGTTCCAGCTCGGAGACCTGCACGATCACAACCACACCACCACAGTCGTCTAAGGGCTCCACAGCCAGCGGGTCTTGATCAGCCACAGGCTCCCTGAGGTCCTCCTGGCCTCCATAACTCACCTCTGTGCACTCATAATGGTATTCTGCTGCATTATACGGCATTTTCCTAACAGGAGAGGACTTCCATTTTGTTTAGGTGTCAATGAAAACAGAACTTTCTCCTTACGATTTTACACATCTGATGACTGAAAGAACTCTCTACAGATCAGATTCTGGCTCCACACATTGCAGACTCTGCTTCTGCTTCCCCATGGACCTGGTTCTGGACCCAGAGGCCACAGGATTTATATGGTGATGTGACCCCAGGCCCTGTACCTTCACGTGTCAATGCCCTACAAGCCAGCACGGGGGCTGAGAGGAGTAACCCTGGAAACAACTTCTATGCCAGAACAGCTAGGAATCACTTGGTATACACTGAAGAGACGGCAAACTGCATAAACAGCCCACTCAGTCCAAATTCAATATCCCCTCCCAATGTAATTTTCCCTTAGCCAGATCCCAAAAATGCTCAAAGCCACTTCAACACCACGAGAAACTAGTGAGGCGTGTAGAGGCAAAGTTGGGTTGGAAAGAGACAAAAGTCTTAACCTACTTATCTTGCTACTGCAAATTTTACAAAGTACATGCCCATGTGAACTGATTATTATGGCGTCTCCAGGTCCGAGGGAGGGATGGTGCGAGTGAGGGGCCCTGAGGTTAAACTTTATTAACCTCCTGGTAAAGCCACCTCTGAGAATAGGATTTGGCAACCGTTGATAAAGGGGATAAAGGAAATCAAGTATTCCAGCTGAAAGCAAAGCTTTAGCAGAGATGTGGAACACTCAGGACTCTGCGGTGAGCAGAAGTTCATTTGGGGGAACAGTTGTGGGCCTCAAGTGCGGAGAGGATGTTGATCTGAAAGGCAGGCCAAGTGCAAAATACAGAGGGTTGCAAACGTTGGGGTGAGACATCTCAATGTCAGCTGTACAGCGAGAAGCTTTGAAGATTTGCCCAAGGCTCAATGTGGGGACGGCCCCTCTCAGAGCCAAGCTCTGGAAAAATGAATCAGGGATGGGTGGATGGGTGGATGGGAGGAAGGGAGACCAGCTCAGAGGCTGCCATGTCCTGCACTTTAGAATTCTTTGGGACAGAAACACACGCTCCCTGACTCACTAGCCCTGGGGCAGTGCCGACGCCTCTTCCTGCCCTGCCCCTGTACACCCTTGGATCTGTCCTCAACCCAGCTTTACCTGTGGGGTCGAGATCTCCAGAACTGCGCTCCACGGCCCGTCACGGTCCTCCCTGGGTACCGACTCTCGGGAGTGTGGTTCTGATTGACCTCACCTCCACCGGCGCCCTTGCCGCTGGTCTCCCCAGGCCAGGAGGCAAGAGGACACAGTGGCTTCATTCCAGGAAGAAGTAAAGAGCCTCCGTGGGGTGGTGGCCTTGGGACTGGCATGGTGGAGACCAAGGGGAGAGACAGCCAACCTGGCAACTAAGTGTATGCAGACAGCGAAGAGGATGGAAGGAAGAACGTTTGCGTGTTTAGCTGGAGGAGCAGCACGCAGAGTGTAAATCGATGCACTTGGTCGTGGACATGTCCACTTGGAGGAGAGTGGCATCCAGCTGCTTCGTTTTTAGAGCTTCATGTGTTTGAGCGTTGCTCATGGGGAGGTTAGAGTGCCTCCTTTACCTCTTAGTACCCCCCTCCGCCTGCACTCTCTCCCCAGGTGGTGTGACCAGTGTCCTGGCTTAACTTCAGGGTAGCACAGGGACATGGACCACTGCCTTGAACTATATACTCGCTATCCAGGGCTGGTGTTGGTGGTGCACTTGCTACAGTTGACCTTGTCCTTTACGACAAGCACCCATCTGACTGGCCAGCACCCCTGCCACGGTGGTTGTTGACTTTTTATTGTGGTAAAATGTTATGTAACATTTACCATTTTAACCATTTTTAACGGGCATTAAGTACATTCACGTTGCTGTGCAACCATTACCATCATCCCTTTCCAGATCTTTCTCATCCTCCCAATCTGAAGCTCTGTGCCCAGTAAAAATTAACCCCTCATTCCCCTCTCTCCCAACCTCCCATCCTACTTTCTGTCTCTAAATTTGACTCCTCTAGGTACCCCATATAAGTGGAATCATACAATATGGGTCCTTTTGTGACTGGCTTGTTTCACGTGGCATAATGTCCTCAAGGTTCATCTTCATCGTAGCAGGTGTTGGAATTCCCTTCCTTTCTAAGGCTGAATGATATTCCATTGTATGGATATATCACATTTTGTGTATCTATTCATCCACCAATGGACACTTGTGTTGCTTCCACCCCTTGGCTATGGTGAAGAGTGCTGCCATGAACATGGGTGTACAGATACCTGTTTGAGACCCTGCTTTCAATTCTTTTGGGTACATGCCCAGAAGTAGAACTGCTGGATCATATGGTCATTCTATGTTTAGTTTTTTGAGGAACTGTTGAATATTTTAAATAGCACACCTGTCATAAAATATATACAAGTGCTACTCAACATCTCCACATAGTATCTAGTTAGCAGCTCAAAGGCAAAATATTCAAAACCAAAGTCTTGATTTTCCCGCAATCCTAATCCTCCCCAATGCTCCCCACCTCCATAAATGGAATTGCCACGTGGCCAGGGCTGAAACACTTGGCATCATTAGTGACTCCCCTCTTTTTCTCACTCTCCACATCCAACCCAGCAACAAACCCCTGTAAGCTCTGTTCTCACAACAGAGCCAGAACCAGATCCCTTCTCGCCACCTCTGCTGCTATCACTGGGCCCAGCCCACCACTGCTTCTCACCCCAACTGCTGCAATAACGTCCTAAGACGCCTTCATTCTTGTCCTGCCACCATCCAGTCTTCACCCAGCTGCTAGAGGGATCCATTATAAATGTCAATCAGATTGCATCACTCCACTGATCAAAACTTCTGAAGGCTTCTCATCATAATTAGAAAAAACCCACAAAACCCCCCGGAAAGTCCTTACTCTGGCATAGGAGACAGCCCATCTCCTGGCCTCCTGTCCCACCACTGTTGCCCCACCTGCACATCTGGCCTTGACTCTTCCTCAGGCACTGATTAGCTGGTGCCTCGGGGCCCTGACCTTGGAAGATGTTTCCCACAACCCATCACATGGCTTATTCCGATGCCTGCCCCTCTGAGAGGCTCCCCCAATGATCCCATCGAAAGTAGCAGCCCCGTCTCCCAGCCTTCTAATTTGGCTTCACTCCTCTTCACACACTCAGCACATTACCTGATTCTCTATCTCTCCTTCCAGAGTGTAAGCTCCATGAGGGCAGGGAGAGGCTTTGGTGGCTGCTGTATCCCTAGGGCACCGGACAGCACCCCCCCCCCTCACCAAAGGGTTTCCCATTAGCATCAACACATCCCTGTCTCCAGGCCCGTTCACTTCTGTGGACACAGGAAAGGAGAAAAGTGCTGAAATCCACTCACTTGACACATGGGCAGATTCAGGGCTCTGGGGTTCCCAGATCCTGTGCCCAGTGACTTTTTAAAATATTTTTATTGGCATATAGTTGATTTACAATGCTGTGTTAGTTTCTGCTATACAGCAAAGTGAATCAGTTATACATATACATATATACATGTATATACATATATATGTGTATATATATACATATACAATCTTTTTTAGATTCTTTTCCCATATAGGTTATTACAGAATACTGAGTAGAGTTCCCTGTGCTATACAGCAGGTCCTTATTAGTTACCTGTTTTATATATAGTAGTGTTTATCTGTGAATCCCAATCTCCCAATTTATCCCTCCCACCCCTGATCCCTGGTAACCATAAGTTTGTTTTCTACATCCATAACTGTATTTCCGTTTTGTAGATAAGTTCATTTGTACCCTTTTTTTTAGATGCCACATATAAGTGATATCATATGATATTTGTCTTTGTCTGACTCACTTCACTCAGTATGACAATCTCTAGGTCCATCCATGTTGCTGCAAATGGCATTATTTCGTTCTTTTTTATGGCTGAGTAATATTCCACTGTATATATGTACACACAGCCAGTGACTTTTAACTTACAGAATCATAGCCACCCTCATCAGCAGTGTAGAAAGTGCACACAGAGATGACTTTCAGTGCTTTAGGAAGGTCTCAGGCCCACAAACAGCTCCAGCCACTAACTAACGTATCGCCATATCTTAAGTTATACCATTAGTCATTCTTTTCTTTGTTTAGTCCTCTCACCAACCTTATGCCCATGTGACACATGAGACACCTAGGCTTTCAGTCACCCAGCCAATGTAGCAGGACTGGAGCTCTAGGGTCCGTGTCCTCTTCACCAGGGCAGGCTACCTCCTGAGGGCCCCCTGACCTCCCTGTGAATGCAATGATTCTGGGCAGCACTTCTCTAATGGTATTCTTCAAGGCACTAAGATCACCAGATAAGGAGTGGAGTGGACAGATGCTTAAGGAGGGGTGGAGGGGGCAGTGGCTGGAGAAGCAAAATCAGAAACAGCTTCCAAAGTGCTCCTGGGTTATCTTGGGTTTGAAAAGTCTTTTTTCTAAGGTCCAGAACATTAGTGTGAACCTGGCATCGGGAAGCAGCAAGACCTGATGACAAACTGTCCTAACCGAGAAGCACTTTGAGCTTCTTGGAAAGAAATTGCTGCATTGAATGGGGCCGGAAACTGGGCATTATTCTTTCAGACCCTCATCTCCCCTAAGCTAGTCGCTTGAGCTTTCAAAATAGTCATTTGGTTCAGCTCTTCAAGAGTGACCCTATAATATATTGTTCAAACAAGCGTGCTTTTGAGAATAAAAGGGGGAACCCTTCACAGTTATTCTGGACCACAGTGGGGATCGGACTGTCTGGGCTAACGGGATGCACAGTCTCCCAGCTGTCTCTTCTAACCAGGAGGAACTGAGCGATGATCTAGCATTTTAATGCACCAAAGAAGGGAGTGAAATTCCCAGCCCCGCCCCTACTGGAAGGTACAGCCTCATCATTGCCACTGGTGTCCCAGCCACCCCCTCCTCCTTCCCTGGGCCCCGGGTCTAATTAGTGCCTTTCCCTAAAGGCCTAAACTCTCCTTTGAGTCTCTTGCATCAAATATCAGCAGAGGAATGCTAATTTCAACCACTCTTTCCTGGCCCCCAGATTTTCCCCAGCACGCCCCTTGAAATGACCGCTTCTGGGTGCTTATGTGTACTTCCACTCGCCCACCCGCAGTGAATCGCCGTCTGGCCCTGCTGGTGTTGCCCTAGGTCCCTGACCACAGGCTTTGGAAATGTCTCTTCGGCAGGGTCCTGCTTACACTGATGCGTTTAAAGGTCCGTTCCCACGCCCAGAGCAGATGCAGAGAGCACCAGAGCTGCAGAATGCAACTCTGCTAAGATCAAAGTGAGAGCTGGCTGAGGCTTCACGTCTGCAACCTCCTAGCGATCTCTTTGTGCTCACCCGGTGAGCAGAAGTGATGGTGAGCTAGCGTGCAGAGACCAACAAGACCTGAGCCCGAAGAAGAGTGCTTTCTGAAGCTTGATGGCTATAGCCTGTGTCAGCGGTGCTTCGACACTACCGCGGCCCAGCACATAGTAGGTGCTCGGTAAATATCAGCTGAGTCATTGAACCATCATCGCCATGGACCACGCTGAGCCCGGTTGAGTCAATGTGATGGACGGGGTCAAGGGCTTCACAGTGAATTCTGGAATGTTAGCGCTAAAAGAGATCTTAGAAATCATCCAATCCAGCCCCCCAAATGAGAGGTTTCCGACGAGAAACCCAGGAGAGGGCCCTGAGAGGTAAGATGACCTGCCCACATTTTGCTAATGTCAGGAGCCACACTAGGCTCAGCTCTCCTGACAGCTAATCCTCTGCTTCTCTGTCTACACCACGATTGTGCCCCAGGCCAGCTGGGCCTTTGATCACCACGATTGGCCTGATATCTCACACCACGACCCGGACACTTAGCCTCAGCACCAGAAACCCGCACTTTGGCCTGTAACCCTAGTGCGAAGTCTGACCACACTCCTGTGCCCCCCTGCCCTCCCCTCAACCCCAGCAAAATGACTCTCTCCTTCCTCCTGGTGTGATTTATTCGTCTCTCACGCCGCTATCCTGTACCTCACGCCGCTATCCTGTACCTTTCCCCGCTGTATTCCTATTGGGTCCAGAGGTATCTGCCTTCCTTACAATTTTACCAGGAACAGTATCTTTTTCACCTTTGTTTCTCTAACACCTCCACTGCGCTTAACACTCATGTATTATAGGAATAAGTGACTTGCTGTGTGACCATGAGCCAATTGTTCACCATCTCTGAGCCTTCTCTGGGATCTATAGAATAAACATGAGCCTGCTGACCTGTATGCAGCATGGCTGGGTCCTAATGTATATACAATCACACAGAGATCTTGGAAATGCAGACTCCAGCAATGGTGCTCAAGAGTAGACGCCTGGTACTGAGAGCATTTCTTGGAGAAACTGAAAGGGGACTTTTCTGTCTGTGATGCAAGAAACGGAAGATGGTTCTGAGTGGCTCCAAGCTCATGCAAAACTCTGTGTATCTGAGCACCCGGCCCGGAGCCCAGCGTCGGCTTTCGTGGGGGGGAGGAAGGAACCTGGTAGGGGTCCGAGGGTGCAGACGTCTTGTGGCGAGAGGGCGTGACTACACGCCGACTCTCCTCTTCGAGGCGCCCTGAGCGCTGCCCCGCCGGGGCTGTCCAGGCCACCTGCCCGCAGCGCCAGCCAGTGACGGAACAGCCCCCCTCGTCAGCTGGGTTCCTAGCGCTGCAGATGGAGTGGGGAGCTGGCTGCTTTTAATGAGAGGCGCTCCTTTCCTGTTTTCCACTGGCGGCCAGCTTCTGAGTCTCCTCGCACCCCCTGCTGCTTCCCAAAAGCAACTTTTTTAAAAAAAGAATCCAAACCGTCTGGAATGAGAAAGGAGAAAGCTATCATTACGTGCGCTGCGTGGTGGCTTCTGCTGGCTCTGCAGTCGTTTGGAGGTTGTCGAAGGGACGACCCTACTGTCCGGACGTGGCCTACGGGCCTGGTGCCAGGTGTCTCCTCCCAATACCATCAGCTCTTCTTGTACATATTGAGCCCCTGTGGGGAGAACACAGCCCTGCCAGCCTCTCATCCCGATTGGAACTGGCTCCCTCTCATGGCTCGTGGAGCCCATGTCCATTTAGAACAGAAGGGGCTCCAGAAGGCTGCCTGAGTTAGCAAACAAGAACACAGGGCACCCAGTTAAATGTGAACTTCACACACACAGCGCACAACTTTCGGCGCAAGTCTGTCCCAAATGTTGCATGGGACATACTTTAGAAAATATAACATGTAGGACATAGTTGCATTACAAAAATGATTCTTTGTTGATCTGAAATTCACAGGTAACTCGACGTCCTGTTTTGTTTTGTTTTTTAATCTGGCAACTCTTTTCTGAGGTCCACAGAGAGTCCCAGACCACAAAGCCGAAAAGTCCACCCTCCCCAAGAGTGGGTTGTATGGATTGTTTTCCGTTTGGGAGAGGCCAGCAAAACCAGGGGCAAGAGAGGGATGGCTGTCTTGCATCACCAGGACAAAGAGGAGAGACTTCTTACACCTAAAGGCATCCACATTATAGGTGCCTAGGCTTGTTTGGAAATATCAGCATTCAGGGGGAAGATGACAGAGATGGTCCCAGGCCACAGGGCCTGCAGATGAACCTGGTGTGCCCAGAGGCCAGTGGCTTGACCAAAGAAGGAGGAAGAAAACCACGGCCCAATTTTGGGGGGCACAAGTCGTTGGTCATTAATTCCCAGCCCTTTTGGTACCTCCACTCCTGCCGTAGTCTGCTTTGATGCAGGCTCTGGCCCTGCTCCAATATGCGTTAGATGGCTTACAGCCTTAATCTTCATTTAGCTCAAGTTTAGTTTTATTTGAGAACGGTTTACAAACATAGAGAACTCTCAGACATCATAAGGAGAAGATTCAGAATCTCCGCACTGGAAACCAGAAAGTTCTAGAAGATCCGTGAAGGAGAGGCAGAAAGAGTAGGGCAAAGTCTCAACCCCCAGGGTCATCTTCTGGAGGAGGTGGCCGAGGGGAGTCTGGAAGGAGAGAAGCGGCCTCAAAACCAGGTAGATGGGAATGGTCTGCCAGGAGAGGAGGGAGACCCCCAGGAGACCCTCAGCCCTGAGAGCAGAGCAGAAGAGGAGGAAGAAGGTTCTCAAGAAGAAGAACGTGCAGCCTGCTGTTATTTATAAACTGCGACGGAGGTTGAGAGGCTCTCTACCAGGTTTCCCCCTTATGTAAATGACAATTCACAAGGCACCGGGCCTGATATTTTAAACCCTCTCCGTTCACGGAGCGCTTTGTGCTTCCCCTTTGTTCTCTCCAATTCCCCACTTCAGGAACCGAGATCTGTGAAATTGCATGTGGTCGATAGGGAAGTACATCAGAGCTGTTCTCAACTGCCGTCCTCCGCCTCCACCCTCCCCAGCTCTGGTTTCGTCTTGGATATCAATCACGGGCTTTTCCATAAGCCGGCTAACGCGTTTTCAAAGCAGGCACGTCCCCTTCCCATGTTTTGACAGTTTGGCTTGAGTTGAAATACAATTAAACTTTTCGAAAACAAGGGCTTTGAAACACAATCTCCACACTGTGTACATGTTGGTTGTTTGTTTTTTTGGATTTTTTTTCCCTTAAGGGTTGGGTTTTTACTTGCTGCGGCGCAATGACTTTGCCCTTCGCTTTCTGCACTCAAAACAAACACTGGTTCTAGGCCTTCAGCTTTTCTAGCGCTGCATAGCTGAGAGTGGAAAAAATAACATCTGAAACAGGATGGGCTTTTGATGCTACCTCCTTATGACAGACACATCTGAAAACCACCGCTGGTGAGTCATTCGCATTCTGTGCATACCCTCTCTGAGGAGCAGGAAGCGTGGGTATTTTAAACCCTGAGGCCAGGAGAAGTTTTCAGATGCGTCTTGGCCGGCACCCCTCCCGTGAGGAGCACGGTGGCCTTGCTAAGCGTGGCCCCGTCTCCTGCCAGCCTCTCTTTGCTCTCTTTGCCCTGGTTTTGCTTGTGGGCTAGGAAGCCAAGTCGAAAAAACACAGAGCTAGAGAATTTACAAAACCAACAAGAACTTAAAAAAAAAAAAAAAAAAATCAGCAACAACAACAATGGGGGCCCGGCGGTTGGTAGGGGCGGCTCTGTGGCCAAAGAAGAAATGAAGAAGTCGGGTCCCCGCCAGCGTGACTCCTAACCCGAGTCGTTAGCTGTGGGAGTGGCCTGACTCTTCTCTTCCACTGTCTCCAAAAGCCAAAAAAAGAACAAGGAGGGGGAAAAAGAAATAAAGACAGAATTGAACCGAAATGACTTTGGATGAAAGATTTTTTTTTAAAAAGAAGGACTTGCTGGAAATGGGCCAGATGTTGCCATGAAAGAAGTTATAAATCCTCAACTTGTTTGGGAAAGCAGGTCCAGGGAGGGGCATTGGGAGCTTCTGAAGACGCGGCCCGGTGGGGCCAGGGGCAGCCCAACTGGCCTCGTCATCCAGCGCCAGTGGGAGACCTCAGCTTCCTCTGTGGAAGGAGGAAGTCTTTCCAGAACATCGGCCTCTGATGATATGGAAAGGCAGTGGATTCATGCAAGAATCCATGTTGCGCTAATGTTTTTGTCGTTGTTGACAGTTTTCTTAAAGAGGTGGAGTCGTTTGGGAAACGCAAGCCCGCCTTTCAGCATTTTTAGTCCAAGAACGTGGTACGACCCCTGAACCGCCTGGGAGCCGTGTAAGCCACAGAAGCACCCCAACTGTGACATGGTACTTCTATTGTCACAAATGCCAGCTGCCTCCTCGTCCTAATGGAACCTAAAGGCTTTGTGGGTGGAAGAAAATCCCTGAGTGGCCCCAAGCAGCTCCAGAAAGGGTCAGATTACGCAAAGCATCACGGATTCTTGGAGGGGTTTATCACGACATGCACCCTCCTCAGGATGGCTTTGTGGGAGGACTGGGGTGGCGGTGGAGGGTATCTGGGCACAGCACAGCAACTCGCAGCATCTGGGATCATTCACCGAGGCAGCCCACGGGACACACAAGAGACAACCACGTGGATTAGTCTCCTACCACTGCTGTAACTAATGACCACGAACTTGGTGGCTTAAATAACACACGTTTATCACCTTACCATTCTATAGGATAGAAGCCTGACACGGGTCTCATCACACTAAAACCGAGGGACAGCAGGGCTGCGGACCTTCTGGAAGCTCCAGGAGAGCATACGTGTCCATCCCCTTCCAGCTTTTAGACGTATCTCTTGGTACCTTTCTCCCGATCTTTCACATCTCCTCGGACTCTCCTCTTCTGCCCCCCCATCTTCCACTTTCGAGGATCCCTGTGATTACACTGGGTCCACTTGGAGAATCCAGGATGAGCTCCATGTCTTAAAGTCAGCAGATAAGCATCCTTAATTCCCTCCGCCACCTTCATTCTCCTTCACCATGTAACCTAACACCTTCCCAGGTTCTGCGGATGAGGCTGGGGACATCTTTGGGGGCCACAATTCTGGGAGGGTGGTCTGTAGTATCCTTTGTGAGCCTCACCGAGCATGAGACAGTTTCTCATTCATAATAATGTAATTGATATAATACACATATACTATCTGCCAGGCATGGTTCTAAGCACATCACGTGTATTTAATCTTCATGACAGTTCTGTGATGTTAATACTTGCCCCGCTATACAGATGAGGAAACCGTACAATGTCCATGGCCGGTAAAGGGTGGAGACGGGGTTAGCACCCAGATTCCAGGTGCTCTAGATAAATACAGGGGTACCGCCTTCTAAATCCCCAGGACAAGCCCACCTAGCCCCTTGTTCCCGTAAGTCCTCCTGCAGAGAGAGAGGGCTCCCTGTTATGTCAGAGGCCCTGCCCAGCAGCGAAGGGTGAGTTACAAAGTTCAGTTCATCCTGCTGGCCTCACATCGTCTGTGTCCTGACCACGTGAAGCTGAGTTTCCAGCTAAGAATTTGGAGGAGCCAGAAACACATGCAGCCTGGCATGCTCAGCTTAGACCGTGACAATACAAGCCGGTGACAGCTGATGCACGGAAACTGTCTTGCTGCTTTTTTCCCTGAGTGGAGAGGGCCTTCTGCAGAGGAGAGGAAACTGGCATAAAATAGAATGTGGTCCCACCCTTCAGGGGACCCTGGAGTCATCTGATTGGAGGGGAGAGCGTGCACGTTCACACGGGGAGGTTGCCTACTCATTTGTGTCCCCCTCCTCAGCCTGGCCCTGTGACCCCCTCTGTGGAGGGACCCCTGCCCACCAATGTCTTCTTGACCTGCCCACAATGACAGAGGAAAGTCAGAGCTGGACACCCAGACTGGGGGTTGCCCCCAGCCCCTCAATATTCTCAGAATTTGGTCCAAGATGCAACGGCAGGGCCCCAGTTGGCAAGATCGACCCTAAACCAGAGAGAACTGAGAGCCAATGTGAAGGTTCCCAGGACCCCAGGGAAATCGGCTGAGAGAACCTCCACCGCCAAGTTCCGCAAATTTCACAAGTTTGTTACAAACCCCACAAGTGTTGTTCGGTTGCTTAAAAACGATTTTATTTTTGCAATCTCTCAGAGAGAGGGTGCCCCAAATTAAAAGCGATGTTTGAAAAATAGCAGCTATGGGGGGTGAAAGATGGCTCTTCTCTAAGGAGGAAAGCCAGCAGGAACGGGGAAGCGGCCTAGCGTCAAAGTGAAGGGAACCTTGAATTCCAACTCCTGAGACACGAGATGCCAGGCGATGGAGACTGTTCCCCCATTAAACAGCTAGAAGAGCCACCTTCGTGCGACTCACCTGGAAATGTGATTGTCATCAGAACCCTGAGCGCCGGGGGAGAAAGGAGGACCCCCCACCCCCCGCCGTCATGGTGGAGCTGAGGCCTCAGACAAGCCTGGGTTTGAATCAGAGCTCAGACGCTCACGTCATGGCTCCGACAAGACGCTCAGCTTAGCTGAGCCTCAGTTTCCTCGACTGCAGAGGGAAGGTGAGCGGTTGGGGCCTGGCATCGCGGGGACGCTGGGCTGAGACCATGGTGCCGTGAAGCACGCGACCGCTGGTGCTCTGGGGGACCCTGACCACGGTCGTTGCTATTGCTGTCACCTTCCGTGTCGTTACTCCTGGCATTGATGTCATCATCAAGATGGCCTTCTTAAGAGGTCATTTACAGGCCAGGACCCTTTGTGACCTCTCAGGCTTCTCACACAATCGCCATGAGGCCAGAGGGCGAAGGGACGACCCGCGTGAACTTGGATGAGAGAGGTCTGCCTGGCCCCGCAGCAGGCACGATGCGGCCTCGGTTCAGCGCGGGTGTCCCGAGCACGCGGCCCCGACAGACGGCACAGCTGCAGCCGCAGCACCCGTGTCGACTGAAGCCTGTCCCTCCCCCGCGCCTTTCACATCCCTGGACCAGCAGTGAGCACATCTGAGGGCTCCGCGTTCACAGCCGGGGCCGGAGTGCCCAGAGGGGAGGCGCCCGCGTCGTGGAGAGACGCTCGGCGCTGGTGACCCTCCAAGAGGCGGCCACTGCCACGCAGGCATCGGGGGAGGGACGTGTGCCAGGGCCGCAGCTTTCCAACCTCTTTGCTTGAATGCAATGCTGACGGCATATAACCCGGCCCACATTTTATAGCTGAACACCAGACGGCTGTGTCCATGGTGTCGCTCTTGGTATCTTTCGACTGCCTGGCTGCCTGACGTCATTCAAGTCACCTGGCTTTCCCCAGCGCCGGCCTGGCACACGGGCAGGTTTGGTTCTTCTCTACAGGACGGCCCACCCTGGCCTGCACGAGTGGCCAGGGACAGCTGAGTGGTGGGCTCCGGGGACTGACTCACCCACAGTGGCCACACAGGGCGCCTAAAAGGCGGGAAAGCCAGGGAGCTCCGGGTCTCCCCAGGGAAACTTTCCTCGCAGGGTGCTAGGCATGCCGACCTCCCACCCGGGCAGCAAACGGGATGGCTGCGGGGACCCACGACTTGGCCGTGTGACAAACAGCAAGTGACCACACCCATTCCTGCCAGTGCAAACCACATGTGGCTTTGTGGCCTCGAGGGTCTCGGGAATTCTTTTCTGTTTGCTAAATGCCTCTCTCCTGGGGGCAGGGGGTTAAGATGCTGCATTCGCTCCGAGTGGACAAACCTGGGGGACGTCACTCAGTTCCAGAAAGAAGAAAAGGCACCATACACACACACCGCAGGTGAATCAGCCTGCCTGGCTCCTGGGAATCTGACGACCTCAAATGTCCAACAGTCATGCACAGTGGACACCAATCGAAAGAAAAGCCAACTGGACAGCAGTGAGAGCAAGTGGTGCCAGGCTGTGTTTTAAGAGCTTCACGTGCATTAACTCATTTGATCCTCCTCATGACAACCCGACGAGCTAAGTGCTGTCCTCACCCCCATTTTACAGTGAGGAAACCAAGGCAGGTTAAAGAACACGCCCGAGGTGACAAACCTCGTAAGTGATGCTGCTGGGCTTTGACCACTTAGTCTGACCCACGCTGGGAACACTTCTGACTCCAGGGACTGTGTGCTTGATCTGGACACCAGGCTGGATAATGACAGGACACCCTGCAAAGCAAAGAAAGAGGATCTAAGGGTGCCCAAAGCCTCCCTCTGGCAGAGGGGAAAGACGGGGGAGTGAGACAGGCCAGGTTTCTAAGCAGGCTTCCCTCCCAGGAGAGACCTTCTCTCCAGGTCTCAGAGGACCTGGCAAGACCTTCTTACTCCACCAGAATGAAGCTCACAAGTGCTGGAAAAGCACAGCCACCCCCAAACCCTGTCCCCAGCCCCACCGTGCAAGGAAGTGCCCCTTGCAGTGGGCTGTGGCAGTCACTTGCGTGGTCAGGGTTTCCAACTGCAAACAGAAGAGGAAACCACGCCAGGAAGAAGCACACTTGACCAACCCCACGTGCAAGCGTGTAGGGGACCCCGATGCACATGGTGTCTTGGGAGAACCGGAAGGCCGGGCTGGGTGGGGCTGCCTCCCCAGAGGATGCGGTGTGCTCGGGGCTGAGCTGGCTGTGGGAGGACCAGGGGGAAGGGCCGGCAAGGAGCAAGGGAGGGACGCTGGTCCAGAACCCCACTCTGAAGAGGAGGGCACTTCCTGAGAGCCGGCCTCAGGCCCCTGGAGCAGTTCTAGGGAACGCCCAGGGGCGTTTCCTGGGCCTCCACCAGCCTGCGGCCAGTCACCCCTTCCTTCCGCAGGTGACCTTCTGGCCCGGCCCCAATGAGCTGAGCCAGCCTCTACCCACACGGAACACACCAGGAGGGTTCCCTGGAATCGCAGCCATTCCCCAGGGCTGTTTCACAAGCCTCTCAGAATCTGCTGTGTATCTTGACTTGCGGCATGTCAGGGGCAAGATGGCCAGGAATGCATCTGGGTCCTTGTAGAGCCAACAGTCACTGGAGCTGATGCCTCATACATGGGCAGGGCGGGGAAGGGGAAGCAATCTGATCAGAAAGCAGAAATCTTGGTTTGATTCCCATCTCTGCAACTTGCAGGCCGTCAACCAGAAGCACGTCCCCCTCCTCAGAAAAATGCGGATAATCATACCCATCCCACAGAATTGTATGGCTGTGATCTGAGTTACTGGGTCGCTTATTTGCTGAGCACTTGAGCACCCATTGTACGTGGAGCATTGGCAGTGAAAGGGCTTTGAAATCAGAAGAGCACCCCATGGGCTGGAAGGAGGAAGGGGTGCTTGTCTCAGGAGCAGAGCTCCTGGGGTGAAGGGTAGGCCGAGGAGGGGGCCTCCAGAGGCCTCTGCCTGAGCACCGAGAAGAGCAGGAATCGGGGGCCTCCCATATACCTGGGGTGCCAGGCAGCGTCTGCACCTGGGACCACTGCTTACCTGGCAACCCCCAGGATGGCAGAGTGCACCCTGTCTCTGCCTGGGCAAGAGCAGCTTGCAGAGAGGGGATGAACCCTGCTCCAGCCAGCACGCAGCCTGATTCAGCTGCTGTCCTGGGAGTCCCAGCCACCAGCCCTGGAGAGGCCCCTGCCAGAAGTGGGTCCACACTGGGAGCAGCCCACGGGGTGGCTCAGGAAGTTCCCTGGCTGCGTTGATATGCCTCACGGTCCTGGGAGGGTGCTCCAAGTAGCCCACAGCTGCAGTCCCAAGACAGCCTCGGCAGAAAGCCATCCGGTCCGGAAGACTTTCCGCTGGCCCGAATGTCACCTCACACACTGCCACCTTCTCGGACTCCCGTTGGACCGATGGATGCTTGAGGATACTGGCAATTGCATCCTTAAATGATGCTGACAGAGATCATCGCTCAGCCCAGGCACCGGCTCTCTCTTCTCCAACCTTGCTCCACCCCACTGCATAACGGCCGACCAGGCATCTTCAGATGACCTGGCATATGAGTCCCCAGAAGAAGCCACCTCTTCTCTAGAGGCTATGCCCATTCCTGGATCGAGGGGTGGCGTCTGAGCATCAAGCTAAACTCTGAAGCACCAGGTCTGGTCAGGCAGAGGCAAACTTCCAGGCCCGTGAAACTAACAAGGCTCCTCAAAAAATCCACTCTTTGTCCCTTTAGGGAGAAACTGGGGAGTGAAAGAAATAACTTCCGATCTGATGGAAAGAGTGCTGGGTGTGACATGTGCAGATCTGAGCCTGTTATGTCCATGACTTCCTGGCCCTCATCCTCCTGGTGCCTCCAATTCCTCATCTATAAAATGGAACAGTAACACTTGTGGGTCGAAGCAGAGTTCCGTGTGTACGTATGTTGTGCAGTTTATAAAGAGAGCTACGAATGTCTGTTATTAGCAGTATTCGGTAGAACCTTCTTGAAGGAAGGAGGGGAGATGGTAGAAATATTTATACCTGTTTACGATTCTGAAATCCTGGAATCTTCGCTCATTTCTGTATTTTCCAGCTGGTCCCTGACAAGATGTTGGCTTGTGAACACTTAATCTCTCAAAACTAATTTCCTTCTGGAATACAAGACCGTGGCTGACCTCAACCGCGGGTCCATTTCACACATCCAGGATGGGTTGGAGTGGCCTGTGTCAGGACAGCCGCATTAAACACCTCTGGTCTCTACGTGTAGAGGCTGAAATAAAATTAGTTGGAACCTAAAATGAACTGGACCTTGGCCAGTGGATGTTTCAGAGTAAATTGAAACTCCAATCCACATCATTAGCCCGGTGCCGCCTCGCGCCAGCGATGCTTTCCCGCCAGATGCAATGAATCAGGTACCCTGGAAGGCGGAGGGCATTTAACGTGCCAGTGACTTCGGGCGGGCTGCTGAAATGCTGGAACCGGGCTCCATTAGGAGAATCCTCCACTGATTGATTGGCTCTTCCGGGTAAGGTTTTCCAGAAAATAAAGGTCTTCTTGGTAGGAATCTAAGAGAACAGGCATCCTGGTTGTGCTGGGAAGAAGACGGTTTTGGAGCCAGACAAATCTAGATTCAGTGTGGACTCCAGGATGTCAGGGTAGGCAGGGCTTGGGGAGCAATCCCATGGAAAGGGAGGTGGCAGGCAGGGCAACATACATCAAATTTTGATTCTGTCCCCTGCATGCTCCTTTTACTTAGATTGTGTGTTTATTTGGTGAGGGCGGGAGGGAGAGGTGTGCGGGGTCAGCAGCTGTTGAAGATGATGGCTGGATGGAAACCCTCCCAAACCATCCCTTGAGGGTGTCACTGTCTTGATCCAAATTCAGGAACTACCACTTCCCATCTATGTGACCTTGGGCAAGGAATTCAGCCTCTCTGAGCTTCTGTTTTCTCATTTGTATAATGGGAATAGTAATTCCACTCTGGCAGGGTTTTGTGAGGGATTCTCTGAGATAACATATGGGAAAGGGCTTAGCACAATGCAAGCATCTAACAGGCACTCAACATCAGCAAGTTCCTTCCATAGCTGGTCCCCAGATGTCTCAGGATCCTAACGAAGGAACCAGATGGGTACTCAGATCTCGAAATCTGAAAACAAGAAGACGTTGGTTAGATTTTGTGGGGTTTGCCTTTGGATTTCGTGGCTCGCCAACAAGTGTGTTCCAAGAGGATACCACATCTGCCCTCCACATTGTCAGTCGGGAACGCCAAGCAGCCGGTCTACTTGAAAGGGAGCCTTCACAGACTTGAGCTATACAGGCAGCGCCAGTCCTGCGGATGAAACAGTCACCATGGCGAATGAATTAGACCAGCGGTTTTCCTAATGTCTGGAGGCAGCAGAGTCTTCCGACAGTGGGTTTTTTCTCTGAGTGTTTGCCCCCTGCCCCTCGCTCACAGAGCTCCTAGAGTCTGGACAAGACACAGGATGACAGAGGGAAACATTATAAGCATATGTCCAGTACCACGTTCTTTGCAAGGAATCTCCAGAGGCGCCTTGTGGAAGTGGCGGGGTGGCAGGAAACTACTGAATTTGCTCGTGACCAACACAACGAGCCCATTCATTCATTCATTCATTCATGCAAGCATCCATTCAAGAAGGATTTATGGAAGGAGGCCCCATAGCTTCCTCAGAGATGTTAAGATAAACCGACACACTTCCCAGGCCCCGCATGTCAATGATGTATCCCAAGTAACAGACAATGCTGGCTCAGTAAGAAATAGAAAGTTGCAAAATCATCTGCCTCAAGACCTAGGCCAGTGGATTGCAGAGCCCCGCACCTGCATATTGTGTTTCTTTGCAGGGAATCAGACGTCTGACTTCTGGTCTACCACACCCCCGATGGCGTGCGAGTGTCAGCCCCGTGTCTGGCTCACAACACACTTACTGAATGAATCTCGGGGAGCCCTCTTTATTGCCTGCAAGTTGTAGCTTCCCAAGGGTTAGGAGTAAGAGGAATAAGCCATTTAAATGAAATTGCTTTTGAAACGCAGAGGAGTTTGAAATCTAGAAGAAAGGGTGCTTGGCCAGACACGTTTGGGGTTTGGAGGATTCCACAGCTCACGTTGTTTGATGCTTCCACAAACCAGCTGCTTCCACTCTTCCCTAAACATCAGCTCCCGAGGGGGCAAGTCAGCCCAGGGCTCTCTGGGCAACAACAGCTTCCCGAATAATATGCAACCTCTTCTGGAGGGCCCAGCCAATCAGCACGGAGCACACAGACTCCAGGGGAACACAGCTCCCAGCTAAAGCGTTTTTGCTTCTCTTCTCTCCATGGTTTCCATAACAACAGATCACACACACACACACACACACTCACACACACACACACACACACACGCTCAGCAGTAGAGTGTCAGTTCAACTAAGCATGTTTCCCAGCACTTGACACAATAAATTCCTCACCAGGCAGGGGAGATGTCTTCTTACCTGGAATCTCTGGGAGCCCCTGCCTCTAGAGGGCCACAGGGGTTGTGACACTAGAGCCCGTCCCAGGGACCCTCCCTCTTCTCTCCCCAAGGGCAATCCTTCAGCAATCTGTTCCCCTCTCTCCAAGCACACCATCCTTGCCTTAAGATGCCCAGAGTACCCCAAGCCAAGAAGATAATTTCCTTCATCTTCTCTGATTCCAGGGTCCCTTATGACCCCTTCCCCCAACCCTCCCCCCCCCCCAAGTTTATAAGCAGCTCAAAAGAAAACACAACCAAGACTCTGCCTTTGACTGCCTGCAACACAGCAGCCAGATGAGTGAACCCACTGGGATTTGGATTTCATTAGTCAAACCCGGATCAGAGAGTTCTGGGTAAAAGTTTGTCAGGCTCAGGGAGACCTAGCCAAGACCCCGGGGGGGGGGAGGGAGGCTGCGTGTGGCTGCAGGGCCACTTCTGGAGGTCCGCATCAGAATGAGAAAAGGAAGTCTCCCCTCTGCAGTCTGCAGACCCAGGCGGTGTGGTCTTAGAGGCTCAGGATCCGTGAGGAGGCCCCAGGCCAAAATTTCAGGCTTGGGATTACGGACCCAAATGGGTAAGCTTCCATCATGATGAAAAATGTATAACGTTGAGTGGATGGTTTTTTGTTTGTTTTTGTCTTTAGAATATTGATAGGATCTAATACAGCTGTCTGGCGGTTTCAGAGGAGAGAGACATGCCTAGCATAGTTCTCGGCACCTAGTAGGAACTCAGCATCCGATCGCTGTTGATTTTTGCCCCTCTCTGCACAGCGAAAGGCCCAGCCCTGCCCAGTCTGGCCTGCTTCCTCCTGGGGAGCTGCTGCCTTTTGCAGGGAAAGCTGCCCTTCCCCCAGCTCAGTGGGCTGGGAGTGTTGGTTTTGCTCCTGTCACCTGTAACTGGGTCACGTCTTACTTACCCGTCTTGTACCCGGCGGAAGAAATCAGATGAGAGTGTTGGTTGAGGGCTGGGTTAGGCAGCCCTGCTGCTCTTTTCTGGTGTGCTTTATGAGAGCGTAAGGCAATCCCGGCTTACGGCAGGGTTTCCGTGTCACCGAGAGTCCCCGGAGCTTTGTGACAGCTTCACATTGAGTCCAGACATGAGCAGCATCTCACGTTACCTAATCACATGGCGGCGACACCCCATCCCAAGGCCGCACGGGGCCTTTCCGTGGCGCGCTCCATCTGAGGAGCTCACAGGGCATAGAGAAAACCCTTTCTGTATTTGGGAAATATTATTACCTGGGTTTGACCGAGAGAGGTACCGAGACGTGAAGTGACCTGCTTTAAGACCACACAGTAAGAAGGGGTTGGGCTGAGCGTGTGGCCCAGGCAGCTGAGTGGAGCTCCTTGGCTGGGAGATGACACACAGAAAGCATCTTACACAGAGCCTGCCCTGGCCAGGCCCTGCGTGGACTTGCTAGGACACTGAACTCGATAACAAAGGCCAAGGCAGATGAAATTTTAAAGCATCAGCCTGAGGAACCATGTGCAGAGAACTGCCTTATCCTTGAGAAAGCAGAATGCAGGACACAGAATGCAGAGACGGAGCGTCAAGACGCCAGAACACAGGTTAGCAGCTATTTCTTCAGCCCTTACCGGGTGCCTGGTGACAGGCCTCGTGGACGGACCCCCAGGCAGGACACTGCATCACCCCTGCTCCTATATGACAACATTATTTTTATTAATAATCATAGATGCAACAACAATAATAATGGTTAGAAAAGTGGAGAGTCTTTTTCTGACCTTTCTGCAGATGGTATGACGATCAGAAAAATTTAAAAATACAGTAAATATTCTAGTACCGAACAAATGTAATGGATTAGTACCTATAATTACATTAATTACATTTTAGTTACATGAATATACTTTTTGGAAAAAAGGAAAAACACATAGTATTTCCATACTGGTCTACTGCAAAAATGAGTAATAACATTATAGTTTCTGGTTTTGATGTGTAAATTCTTTTTTGTTTTTTAAGATTTTTCTTTTTGATGTGGACCATTTATAAAGTCTTTATTGAATTCGTTACGATATTGCTTCTGTTTTGTGTTTTAGTTTTTTGGCTGCGAGGCATGTGGGATCTTAGTTCCCCAACCAGGGATCGAACCCATGCTCCCTGCATTGGAAGCACAGCGTCTTGACCACTGGACCACCAGGGAAGTCCCTGTAAATTCTTTAATTTGTCCATGCACTTGAAAAATTGCTCTTCAAGTTTTCATGCTTGGTGGGCAGGATGGCCAGATTCATCCATCTACCTTTACTCCTGGTTAATCAGAGAACACTGTCTATTAATTTTAATTTTGAAAAGTGTCTTTCCCATAAATCAAGAGATATAGAGTTATGAAAACTCTTAAAATACATATGGCAAAGAGTCACGAAAATTCAATTTTACCATAAATTCTAGAAATTGCAATACTGTCCATATCTTTGTATCTCCAAGATCCATTCTACTGTCTATCAAATGTCTCCAGACTTGAACATTTTTAAACACAAAAAGAAACTCCAAGTTTGACAGAAGAGATTGGCAGAATTGAAGTGACTCAAGTTTCATATAAAGACACACAGGAAGAAACAATCACAGGATAAATATAGAGAAATAAAGAAAATTCAGAGCAAGGGGAAGAAAGAAATAAGAGGGGAAAGTCCAGCCAGGGAAGGAAAGTCACATTCAGTCTCAGGGCACTGATGTAGCTGCTAGCGTTGAACCATAAATTTCACTCTACACTCTGGGCTTCCTGGCAGCCAAAGAAAAACGGAGATGTAGCTGGTCATGGCATTCACATCGACAGAAAAGAAACCGCTGTGGGAGAGCCTTAAGAACAGCTCCTTGTGAACCTGTGCAAGAGATTCCATTCAGGGGCCAGCCAAGTCTACTGAGGGAGGTAAAGAATTCCAGGACAATTTGATTCTACTTTTGTTTCCCTCCCATACTGGTTTCAGACCAGGAAAGGAAGAACTTGGGAAAGAGGTAGCAGGGGCCCCAGAGGCCCTGTGAACAAACATTAGAAAGTGAGTAACCAAGAAAGATGAATTCTATTAAGACATTAGAAAATTTGTATTTAGCACATTTTAAAACTGAGGTTAGATAAATGGCAATGCTTAATCCAAAGGACTAGATCAATAATAATGAGGAAGATCAAGGAGAGCAGCAAGGATGGCTTCACATTGCCTTTGAACTCTGCGTTTCCCCTCCCCCAGCCACTCCACCTGCCAGGAGGCAGCTTCAGCTCTGGGTCTGGGCGCGCAGGGACCTGCACCCAAATCCTGCCTCTAGGGCATCTTCCCTGGTGGTAACGGCAGACTGACTCGTCACAGAATACCCTCCTGCCGAAAACACTGGAAAACATCGACAAGATGTATTTTTTCAATCTAGTTGAAGCCATCAAAAAATCATCAGGGCAGTGAGAAACTAAGGAGCTAAAAATCTCAGAAAGAAAGCATGAGCCGAGAGAGGAGTCCCAGCTGCTTTTCTCCTCTGCACTTGTCAATTCCCAAGCAGTGGCTGAGAAGTTGAGCTGAGCTTCTAGGAGTCTATGGGGCTGGGGTCACAAAAAAGGAATTCAGGGTCCAGCAAGGGGGGAGAGCCAAGTTAAATACCTCAGACTTTCAGTTGAACGTCCCCAAAAAAGCATGATCCAGAAAGAGGTCAGCCTGCAGAAAGTCCAAATCATCTTTAAAGAGCTCAGTCCTTGATTAGATCAATGTGATGTAAAACAAAGCAATACATTTCTAAATAACCCATGAATCAACGTAGAGATCACGATGGAAATTAGAAAATAGTTTAATGAAAAGATAATACAGTAAGTCCCCTACATACGAACCTTCAGGTTGCTAACTTTCAAAGATGTGAACGTGCCCCAGTATGCCAGCTGTTGTACTGTACTACTGTACATTTCAAGGTACTGTACTGTAAGATTACAAATGTTTTCTTTATTTTTTGTGTTTGTTTTTTATGTATTATTTGGGTGAAAAGTATTATAAATCTATTACAGTACAGTACCATATAGCCGATTGTGTTAGTTGGGTACCTAGGCTAACTTTGTTGGGCTTACGAACATGCTCTCAGAATGGAACTCGTTCATATGTAGGGGACTTACTGTAAAACTAAAACATCAAAACTTATGGGATGCACCCAAAGCACACTTAAGAGAAATTTGTAGCCTTAAATGCATCATTAGAGAAGAAGAAAGGATGAAGAAACAATGAACCAAGTTCCTATCTTAAGATTTTACTAAAAGAACAACAAATTAAACCCTAAGATAATACAAGGATGGAAATAGTCAACAGCAGGAATGAATGAAGTAGAAAACACTAATGCAACAAAGAAAAACAACAAAGCCAAAAATTGTCTTTTAAAAAGACTAATGAAATTGATAAGCTCCTGACAAGACTAATGTCTTTAAAAAAGGATGAGGAACAAATAATCAATATCAGGAATGAAAAAGAAGACATCACACTATAGCCTACAGCTATTAAATAAGAGGCTGTTCTGAACCAATTTATAGTCTTATATCTTTTAAATAAATGAAATCCACAACAAAAAATCTTTCTACAAAGAAAACTCCAGGACCAGATGGCTTCACCAGTGAATTCTTCCAAATACTTAAGGACAAAATGACATTCATCTTACACAAACTCTTTCAAAGAATAGAAAACAAGTGACCTCTCAACTCATTTTTGAGAGCAATATCAACTCAATATCAAAGTCTGACTGGGAAAGAAAATGACAGGCCATTTTTTTCTCCTGAACATGAATGCTAATACTAAACAAAATATTATCAAATTGGCTTCAACAATGTATGAAAAAGATAATACATCACAACCAAGATAGGTTTTATTTCAGGAATGCAAGATTGTCTCAATGTTCAAAAATCAATTAATATAATTTACTATAGTAACAGAATAAGGAAGAAAATCATTGATCAACTCAATAGATTCTGAAAAAATCATTTGCTAAAATTAATCTCAGTGACAGTAAAAGGAAAAAAGAACTCTCTTAAGAAACTAGGAATAGAAAGGTGATACCTTAATAGGATGGAGAAGCTACAAAAATATTTCTAGTAAATATCATACTTAATGTTCAGATATTGATACCTTTTCCCAGTATTGAGAATAAAAGAAGGAGGATCCCTGTCTTCATTTCTATTCATTATTGAACTGGGGGTCCTAGCCTTTGCAATAAAGCAAGGCAAAGAAATAAAATTTTAAGAATTGGAAAGAAAAAAAATAAAATTGACATCATTTATAGACTACATGATTACATATGTAGAAAATAAAAAATAGTTTGTAGAAAAACTGTCAGAATTAGTAAGTAAATAAAGTTGTTCGATAAAAAAAGTCAACCTTGCTTGATTTACTTATTAATTCTGACAGTTTTTCCACAAACTGTTTTGTATTTTCTACATATGTAGTCATGTAGTCTCTATTTTTATACAACAGAAACAAAAAGCAGAATCCAAAAAAGAAAACATCGATAAATTAGACTACATTAAAATTTGGATCTTCTTTTCATCAAAAAAATTAAGAATGAGAAGGGGAGCCACAGAGAAGAAGATAATTGTAATTCATATGACTGACAAAAAACTCATATCCAGAAAACACAAAAAACTCCTACGTATCACCAAGAAAGACACACAACCCAATAGAAAAATGGGAAAAAGACCCAAACAGGCCAGTAGATATCCAAATGACCAATAACATTTGAAAATGTATTCAATTATATTAGTCATCAGGGAAACGCAAGGTAAAATACACTCATCAGAATGGCAAAAATAAAAAAGACCAACAATGTCAAGTGCTGGTGAGAATGTAGGTTCCCCACCCCACCCCCCAAAAAAATCTCATAGCTATTAGGGGTTGGCCAAAAAGTTCGTTCAGGTTTTTCCGGAAAGATGTTAGGGAAAACCTCAAACGAACTTTTTGGCCAACCCAGTATTTGTTAGGAGTATGAACTTGTACAGCCACATTGCAAAACTATCAGTATCTACTAAAGCTGAACATATGCACACACTATGACCCAGCAATTCCATTCCTTGGTATATACCACACAGAAATGTATACACCAAAATACATATACAAGAATGTTCCAAGCAGCATTATTTGTAATAGGCCCAAATTAAAATCTACCCAATGACCAGCAGCAGATGAATGTATAAATAAATTGTGGTAGATGTATACTAAGGAAATTTTTACAGCATTAAAAATGAGAAAACTACTTGCATCCTTAACAACATTAGATCAACTTTACCAACATAATACTGAGTTGGGGTGGGGGGAATCCAGATAAAAAGAATGCATGATGTACAATTCCATTTTCACAAAATCAACAGACAAGCAATCTAATCTTTGGTGATAAAAATGGTTGCCATCGGGGAAGAGGTGATTATTGGAGAGGGCGTGGAGGGATTTCTCTGACGCTGGAAATATTCTAAGTCCTGTTTTGGATGATGGTTACACAGGTGAGTTCACATTTGTGATAATCCATTAAGTAGCACATTACAGCTTTCTTTATGTCCATTCTACTTCAATCTTAAAAAGTTTATTTACTAGCTAGCTGTGTGACAGTGGGAAGTTACTTAACTATGCTGAGTTTGTCCTCATCCATAAAATGGGTATAATAACAACCACCTCAAAGGATTGCTCTGAGATACAAATGAAATAACGTGTGTGAAAAGGACAGCAGAGATGGACTTCCCTGGTGGCGCAGTGGTAAAGAATCCACCTGCCAATGCAGGGGACACAGGTTCGAGCCCTGGTCCAGGAAGATCTCACATGCCACGGAGCAACTAAGCCCGCGAGCCACAGCTGCTGAGCCTGCCAGCCACAACTACTGAAGCCCGCGTGCCTAGAGCCCGTGCTCCGCAGCAAGAAGAGCCACCGCAATGAGAAGCCCGCGCACTGCAGTGAAGAGTAGCCCCCACTCACCGCAACTAGAGAAAGCCCGTGCGCAGCAACAAAGACCCAACACAGCCAAAAATAAATAAATAAATTTATAAAGAAAAAAAAAGAGACAGCAGAGGATGGCTGAATAAATGGTAGCTGCTTTGTTATCACTCTAAAGGATTTCAGCTCTTTCATTGTTTACTTCTGGGATTATCTGGGCTTGGCTGCTTGCAAAAGCAGCCAGTTGCCTTCTTGGGCACACCATTCAGCAGCAAACCTGGGAATTTTCGAGGTTAGTGGTCCTCACACCTACAGAGGGATTAGCTGCTGGGGGGTGTGGTCGCGATGAAGATGCAGATGCAGCTTCTGTCGTCCCAGACAAGCTCATGCCTCTGACTTCCCCACAGGAGACCCAGAGCCGGGTCCCCAGGAGGACCCAAGACAGGGAAATGTAGTCATTTGATCCAGAGGAGGTCGGTAGAGCTGGGACTTTAATGAAAAAGGGATGGAGGGCAGGCAGCAGCCCTTGCAGACTGTCAGTCCCCGAGAAGGGAGAGTCCAAGGGAAACCCTAGCTGGGACTCTGGGTGATGGGGAATTCATAGGGAATGGCTCACTGGGGCACCTGGATAATAATGTGGGTGCCGTGACGGCCTGGAACATACAGACCACTCATCCTGCGTATGAAGAGGGATCTGCAGACTCGGCTGTTTTCTGGAAGTCATCATGAAATACGGACCACCGCTGCTTTTTGCCAATTCCCATTTTCTAAAAGGCTTGGTTGTGGTTTGTGCCTTTTGGGGACAGACCCCCACCCCCTCTGAGACCTGGCTTTGTCAAGTTGCTTCTTCACTTTGAGAGGCGACACCTTCAAACCCAGAGTTTAACTAAATCTTTCCTGATTAGAAAAAAAATAGCTGGGGCGGGGGGGGGGGTCTGGCTAAAAACGCCGATTCCTTGGCCTCAACCCAGATCCGCTGAATAACATCTTTAAGGAGAGAGGCCTTGGAATCTGTAGATGTAAAAAGAACCCCAAGGGATTCTGATGATCATTCAAATTGGGAAAACCATCCTTCAACCTGGTCACATCTCTGGTAACTCTTCCCACTTGGGATAACCCCACTTTTTTACCCAACTTTCTCTTTTTCTATGGGATAAGCTGTCCTAATGGTAGTTCCAAGCTCCATCCACCCCAAGTTATCAAGCCCCTACTTTGTTCAGGCCCAGAGCCTGGAAATTTGTAGCCATGGGCCCTACCTGCCTGCCCATGATGCTGAGACAATGTCCTCTACCGCAGCTTCACACCCCTACCTGGGGGAAATCCAACTAAATGATATATTATGCAATTCAAACTGAAATTGATTTTTTTGGAGAATTTTGGAATGATTGGTAACACCATGAGGTAACTCAAAGCCAGCCTGCAAAATCACTGCACACTTCCATAGTAGTATCTTGAGAGTTACAAACTAAAATAACACTATCTGCCAGGTAAGAGTACTTTTCCTAGTCAGTATTTCTCAATAATTACTTGTGCAGGAGCTACTGCTCAGAATTAAGAGTTAGAATATCTGATGGGGTACATATGTACACAATAGAATACTACTCAGCCATAAAAAAGAACGAAATAATGCCATTTGCAGCAACATGGATGGACTTAGAGATCATCATACTAAGTGAACTAAGTCAGACTGAGAAAGACGAATATCATATGATATCACTTATATGTGGAATCTAAAAAAAAAATGATACAAATAAACTTATTTACAAAACAGAAACAGACTCACAGACATAAAACACAAACTTATGGTTACCAAAGGGGGAAGGAGGAAGAGGGATAAATTAGATAAATTAGGAGTTTGGGATAAACATATACACAATACTATATATAAAATAAACAACAAGGTTCTACTGTATAACACAGGGTACTGTATGCAATATCCTGCAATAAACCATAATGGAAAAGAATATGAAAGAGAATACGTATATATAAAATTGAATCACTTTGCTGTACACCAGAAACTAAAACGACATTGTAAATCAACTATATTTCAATTTAAAAAAAGAATTAGAATATGTGTCTTAGTCTAAGTTCTGATATCAATGAGCCGCGGGAGATGGCTCTATCTGATTGGGTTTCTTCATCTTTTGTACGCAAAGGTGAGAAGGGTTTACCTGATTTCCAGAGTTCTTATCATCAATTGGGGCCAGAGAAAGGGCCCAGCACATAGATGACAAAGGTTGCATTGAATGAAGGAAAAAATGAACGAATAAGTGAGTGAGTGAATAAATGGTGCTACACTTAGTTATTTATTAAGAATAACTAAGAACAAATGTTAGATCTTTTAAAAAAATAAACCCCATAAGGTATGAGGCTGAGGTTCTCTGAAGTGGTGCCTAATTTGGAGATGAAGTCCTGCCAGGAGAATGTTCTTCTCTGCCGGTGTCTGTGCTGACCCTCTGTGCAATCTGCTGGTTGCCCGAAAAGACACGTTGGCTATCTCCACTTGGGCTTCTACTTCTTTTGTCTCTCAGCACATTGTTGCATTGGGACTGCCAGGGACCAGAATTTGGTGACAGCTTTCAGGTTTGGTTTGCCAATGACAACGTTTGGCTGAGTGTGGGGTTTCCGTGGTGTAGCTGGCCCACGGCCTTGAATTTCTTCCGGATTCAGTGGGCCCACTGCATTACCCAAATGGCCTCTTGCAAATGGTGTCTCAGAAATGAGAAGGCACGCGTGTGTGAGTGTGTAAATGTGCACGCACGTGCACATAGAGAAGACGGTCCTTGAACACCCAACCTCTCAGATGCCTGGCCTTGAAAATGATATTCGAGCTTCCTCGTCACCATCTGCAAACATGCCTTGTCATTATTGGCAAAGCACCGTCCTACAGGACAATGAGATATGGTACCTTCCATAAGTTTACAGTCTAAGTTAGATAAAATGTATACACATGGTTAATCAACCCTATCCAATTAATATCCATCAGGTTTCTAGGTTGCATGCCTTAGAAACCAACTCTGGATAACTTAAGCAGAAAATGGAATTGCTGGGGAGGTTAAAGGAGCAGGCTTAGTAAATGGTCTTCAACCAAGGAATCCAGGAAGTAGAGACAAACTTATGCCATCAATGGACACAGCTGTGATTACTGGGCTGTCCCCACCACTCTGGCCACTCTCAGTTCTAATCTCATCTTCTTTGCATTGTTAGCTTATTCACTGAATAAATAATCTAGGAGGAGGCTGGCACTGTTCTAGAACAGGAGATTCAGGCATGAACCCAAAAGACAAACTGTCTGCCTTCACGGAGCTGGCATCCTAGTGGGGTCATCTCGCACTCACTCAGGTTGGGCCAAGCTTAGTCCTATGCTTTTGCCCAGGCTGCTCTGTGCCCCACAGTGAATTCCTTCAAGGAAGAGGATGTAGATACTGGGCAGTTTAAAAACGACAGTTTTGGGGACTTCCCTGGTGGCACAGTGGTTAAGAATCTGCCTGCCAATGCAGGGGGCACGGGTTCGAGCCCTGGTCCGGGAAGATCCCACATGCCGCGGAGCAACTAAGCCCGTGCGCCACAACTACTGAGCCTGTGCTCTAGAGTCCGCGAGCCACAACTACTGAGCCCGCGAGCCACAACTACTGAAGCCCACATGCCTAGAGCCCGTGCTCCACAGCAAGAGAAGCCACCGCAATGAGAGGCATGCGCACCACAGTGAACAGTAGCCCCCGCTCGCCGCAACCAGGGAAAGCCTGCGCGCAGCAACGAAGACGCAACGCAGCCAAAAATGAATAAATAAATACATTTATTTTTAAAAAAATAAATAAAAATGACAGATTCCTACTACAACATAAGTTCCAATCAAAGTCTAGACAATGAATGGAGAGGTGTTCAGAGGAGGTCAAACTCTCTTCTGGGTGGGGGAGAGAATGTGCCTTGGAGAAATTAATCATTTGGGGGGAAGCCGTGTGTCTAAGGGCCCAATTGAGAAAGTGTGCTCCAAGCTCACTGGATTAGAAGAATTTCACAGAATGAGACTTTGTTCAGAAAGATCAAGAACAAAAAGCCCATCCTTGAAGGACTGGGAAGGAGAGTGTTTTGCCAGCAGGGCCTTGAGACCATGGAGTTGAAAGAGCAATTTTAAGTAGATGCAAAGGAACTGTCCAATTGCTTCCTCTTCCCAGCCCCAAAGTAGCCAGTGTAAGCCCCCGTTGGATGCAGAGGCCACACTGGAGCCAAATGACCATCATGGTAGTGACAGTGACCGTGGAGATTCTGGACTCTGAGAGCAGAAATCAGTCTGCAAAAGAATTCCTTGCCCTTCAACAAGAAAGGGACATAATGCCATCAGAAAAAGAGAGGCAGAGCCCAAAAATTTAAGTACATCTTTGTGTCAATTTGTTCTTCTTGCAAAATGGAGATACTAGACCCTTTCTTGCCAAAAGCAAATGGATGTTGATGATAAACTGAGAGTAATATAGTGAAAAGGATACAGGATATGAGACGCCATGGGAGCTGGTCTTACATCCAAGATTTACGAGCTGTGTGACCTTGGGCAAGTCACTCAGTTTTTCTGAATCTGTTTGCACATCAACAATATAAGCATAGTAATTCTTGACAGGTGTGTAAAGGATAAACAAATAAGATAATGTATGTGAAAGTCTTTTCGAAGTATTATCCTTTAATAAATACCTATGGCTGTTATCAGTAAACTACCATGAAGAGTTTTGAAGATGTTTATTAAATAACTGATTCCCACTGTTCCTTCCCTTGCATTACACTTAGGCTGCCGGCCTGCCCTGCAAAGCACCTGCTCGCCTCCAAAATAAGCCAGTGGCCAGAAGGCACTGGAACCCTTTGAGCCACATGTTCCCCGAGCGGGCATGGGAGTGATAAATCTTGTGTACTGACCCAGGAAGAAGCCTCGACAACAAAGCCCAATTTATTATCTTAATAAATCACAAATTGTTCCTGCAGCAAATTCCTAAGACTGTGCAAAACATCACAGACTCTAGGAAGAAAAAAGGAGAGCCTGGCTGGACGGGAGCTGAGCTGGGCCCATCAGGCCCAGGCAAAGTCAGAGTGCGCCCAGCTGACCCCATGAAACAGTCCCTATGAAATGCAGATGTTTGGTAGGAGTGGGCTGTTTTCCCCCCATAATTTAAAAGCCATCCATGTCTGCTACTAACGTACAGACGCTTGCCTCCGCAGACTGGCTCAGTGGGTTAGAGAAGGTGTTTCGGGGTGTTTGGGTACCAGTGCATCATGGTGGCTTCATTTTTTCACATCAGCCATTCTCCTGCACTCCTGCAAAGTACTGCCTGCATAGTCCGTATTTAATGTCTAAATGAAAGCGAACTAAAATGAATTTTGTTTGGGGAATTCCACAGCTCCCTCTTGAGGTAAGTGGAAACACCCTGGGGTGATATAAAATTGAGGTTGGGAATTGCTGTGTTGGAGTGCCATGCTAATGAGGTGAAGGTCAGGGGTTCAATCCCCATGTGAAGGGAGCAGTTAATTTCACTCCATCTCATGGCCTCAGATTCCACCCTTAACCCTGGCCATCTGCCTCGAAGATGAGCCACTGGTCCCCAGCAGGACGGAATGAGATAGAAGGGCCAGATCCATGCAAATCCATCAACCCTGCAGAAAGACAACCCAAAGCATGACCCGTGCGTAATGTGCCAGGATCTTTAATTTTGCAGATGAGAGCACTATTACATTATTACTTTATGTTAGAGTGTAAACACGTGAAAATATGGAAGGGTCCAATGAATCAGATGTCATGGGGCCCATGACGTCTGAGGCATGACTCTTCGTTCCCAAGAGTTTAGCTAACTTGTTAGGGAGACAGCTTAATAAATGTGATGTATGTTTGATGGTCACACAGCCGATTTTCGTTTATCCTTAAGAGGGGGAGAAGAGGTGTGGATATCTACAAACAAAAGGTAATACAAATATCATTCATCTTTAGTTTGGAATCGATGATACAATTTAGGGACAACAGACTGCCCTTCTCAATTATGTTTTCCTTTAGCTAATAGTAATATTAGTTTGCATTCACTGGACATGCTCATCAATGGCAAGAAAAAAGAGCCCAAATGCTCAGCTGGATGAGGAAAGGGCATTTATCCCAGAGAAATGAAAACTCATCTTCACACAAAAACCTGTACATGAATGTTTATAGCAGCTTCATTTGTAATCATCCCAAACTGGAAACAACCAGATGTCAAGGTGACTGGTTTAACAGACTGTGGTACATCTGTATCATGGCATATTACTCAGCCATAAAAAGGAAAAACTATCTTTTTATATATATTTTACTGAAGCATAGTTGATTTACAGTGTTGTGTTAATTTCTGCTGCACAGCAAAGTGATTCAGTTATACATACATATATTCTTTTTCATATTCTTTCCCATTATGGTTTATCACAGGATATTGAATATAGTCCCCTGTGTCACACAGTAGGACCTTATTGTTTATCCATCCTATATAAGCTAGTTTGCATCTGCTAACCCCAAACTCCCAATCAGATAGAACAAACTGTTGACACATGGAGCAACTTGGTTGAATCTCCAGATAATTATGCTGAGTGAAAAAGTCAAGGTTACACACCATATGGCTCATTTTTAATAAAATTCCTGAAATGACAAAATCATAGATGTGGAGAGCAGGTTAGCAGTTGTCAGGAGTTAAAGATGGGGGGTGGCTGGGTGTGAGTAAAAGGAGTATCGCTTATATGTGGAATCTAAAAAAAAAATGATACAAAGGAACTTATATACAAAACAGAAATAGACCCACAGACATAGAAAACAAACCTGTGGTTACCATAGGGGAAAGTAGGGGGAGGGATAAGTTAGGAGTTTGGGATTAATAGATACACACTATTCTACATAAAATAGATAAACAACGAGGAGCTACTGTATAGCACAGGGAACTCTACTCAGTATTTTGTAATAACCTATATGGGAAAAGAATCTGAAAAAGAATGTGTATATATATATACATATATATATATATAACTGAATCTCTTTACCATACACCTGAAACTAACACAACATTGTAAATCAACTATACTTCAATAAAAAATAATTTTTTTACACAAGGAAGTAGGTGTGGCTATAAAAGACCAACATGAGACACATTCGTAGTGATGGAAACATTCCCTGTCTTGACTGACTCAGTGTCAGTATCCTGGTTGTGATATTGTATGATAATCGCGTAGGTGTTACCAATGGGGGAAGCTGAGTACAAGGTACACAGATCTCTCTGTATTATTTCTTACAACTGCATGTGAATCTACAATAATCTCACAATGAAAAGTTTAATTAAAAATAAAAGTCACCCGTCATCTGTCTAGGATGGAGGGCGGTGTTACGCGCCCCGAGACTCAGACCTGCTGGGAATGTCACAGTCTGGCCTTACTCTCATCCTCAGTAACATGCTCCCTCTCGTATTCCTCAGATAGAAACAGCATGCACCTAGGAGGAGGCAGGCTGGGCCGGGAATTGCATGGAAGAGTCAGGACTCCAGGTGACGGGACTGGTCAGCGTGGAGACTCCTGGCAGCGTGACAGCCATGAGGGTATGAATTTAGGGCAAGGAGCTGCGCTATGGTGCTGGGAATCAGCAGAGAGACCAGAGGACTGGATTCGGGGATGGACCAGCAAACAAGGAAATCATCAAGAGTCTAAAAGTATTTTTCACCAGTAATAAGGGCTGGGGCCACATAACAAGGGTAGCGTTAAGGTCCTACTAGGCGAGAAAGACACTCGTGTGTCTCCTCCTTTGTTCAAGAAATATTTAGTGAGAAACTCCCAGAAGCCAGGCACCAAGGTAAGTGACCAGGACACAGACCTGGTCACTGGAGCTCACTGTCTAACGAAGGAAACAGAGTAGCAAGGATGCTTGAACGCACTTTGGAGGGAGACCCATTCCTGATAAGGCAAGGAAGTGACATGGAAGCAAGATCTGACAGATTAAGTGTGGGATGCGGGGGGCGGCAGGGGCAGGATTCATGCAGAGGGGACAGGATCACACGGCCCTGAGGGTAAAGCACTATCACCACAGGCTGGGTTAGTCTGCAGAGGCTGAAAAGGTTACTCGTGGTCTCTCTAATCTGGGCATCGGGATATACGGCTGGTGCTCATGGGCTGGCCCAGTCAGAAGTAAAGGCTTGAGGCAGGAAAATCCTGCAGAACAGGCAATTAGTGACCACACTCAATCAGTGGATCGAGAAGAACCTCAGGCCGAGAGAGGCCAGAACTCTGGATTGCTGCCCCCTGGGAAGGTCAGAGCTTTGAAAAATCTATAAGGCCCTAGTGGATGCTTTGATCCTCACGGCTCCAGGTCTACCTGATGGGCCTCCTACCACTGCTGGAACTCTCTGACTGTCAAATGGGCCTCCCGCATGGATGAGATATCATCTCTATGGAGCTGAGAAGTCATGTGGACCCCGGGGAGTGAGGAGTCACATGAATCCTCAGCAGAAAGGAAGGTGACATCTTCTAGCTTGATTAGAGGTTCATACTCCCAAAGAGTCCTTCAGCTGGACGGGGGCTCTTCTCTGACTTTTCATTTCCTGGGGACCTTCCATACTTGGCCCATGAGAGAGAGGCCATTGTCGTCCAAGTGAGCAATGGGTCAAGAGCCTCCCAGTCTTTGGAAAGCAGAAGTCAGGATGCTGGAATAGAACAATAACTCCTTCATACTTTCAACAACTATTTATTGAGCATATACTATATGCCAGGCCCTAGTGCCAGCCCCAGTGACCCAACAGTGAGCAAACCATGCTTTCTGTCCCCAGGGAACTACAATCCACTGCGCCAGTCAAAAAGAAGGTAGGTTCATCAAACTTTCAAAATAATAGGGTTTAAATAAGCTAGAACTTCGTGTCTCTCTCACATATCTGTGTAAGTGTAAAGCAGTCCAGAGTTCTTATGCCAAGACACGGGTGCCTTCCATCTTGTGGCTCTGTCATCTCAAGGATGTTGCCCTCATCCATTGAGTCCAAGATGGTTCACCACTAGGTCCACATTTCAACAAGCGGGAAGGAAGTGGTAGGTAGAAGAATGAGAGGCACAAACCTCTCCCCTGAAAGGCCCAGAAGTTGCACACGCTGCTTTAGCACGAACTCTATTTACAGGAATTAATCCTATGACCCTATCATGATGCAAGGGATCCTAGGAAGTGGGGTCTTTAACTAGACAGCCGTGTGCCCAGCCCACTTTCGGTTATCGTGGAAGAAGGTGAGCGTGGATATGGGGGGTAAGAAGTCATCTCTAATTGAGCAGGGAGGTGAGTAGCAAGAGGACACACCTCTCCCGGAACAAAAGCAAATGAATGGTCCAAAGCTGGGCAGAAAAGGAAAAATCTACAAGTGCACAGGACCTAAAGGGCAGGGAGAAAGGGCAGTAGCAAAAAACAAAGGGAACACTAACGTTCACACAAAGCTTCGGAACACCTAGGAATGTCATCTGTATTTCCTTCGGAAGCAGGCATCACCCCACACACTACTACAGGAGGGAAAGGGGTGAAGGGGGTGCAGCCTGAGGCAGACCTGATGAAGTGAGCTTCTCAAGGGTGGATGCTTTTGGTTCCAGAACTGTCCATCATGAAAAGGCATCAAGAGGACTAATGGTGCTGCCCGTTAGTGGTGCCAACCCGTTGCCTTGCCAACCATCCTGATGGCCACAATGATGCTGGTGGTGATGGCAATGTCGATGCTTTGTTTCACTGGAGCAGCAGTGAATTCCCTTAGCATCCTTGATGAAAGGACCAGTGAAGTAGAAACCTTAATTGGAGCTATGCTGGTAAGCAAGGGAGAATCCACATTTGTGGGCATCCTAAGCCCTTCCTCTGTAGAATAGGAGCTGGACCAATAAAAAGTCTCCCAGTGGTGGACAAGTCCAGACTCCTAAGATGTGCTCACCACCCCTCACCACCCATCACCCCTCCCCAGCGTGTTTCAGATTTATCGTGCTTTTCATAGTTTCACATAAAATGCACAAGATGAGTTGAGAATAGCTTCCAGTGATCGCACCCTACTACGTGCCAGGCCCGGAGCTCAGCATTCAACAGCATTTACGTGGGTTTTCCACTTTACAAAATGCTTTTGCAATATATTAACTGGGTCCTTTCTCTGTGAAGTAAGTGTAGTGGGAATCAGAGTTATTCCCATTGAACAGATGAACAAAATGTGATCCATGATGTACCTAAGATCACGTGGCCAATCCAGAGCCAAGCCTGGCCCAGAATCCCTCCTCTCCGGTGGTCACTTCCACCGAATCCGCCCTTGTTCAGGACACCTTATTTGGGGATTTCTCCTCCAGTACCATGCGCTGGGCTGTGCAGTGATGTTCTAATATAGGTCAAATCCCAGGGCAGGTAAACTCCACGCGCTATCTGTAAACGCTAAATTATAAAACAGAGGAATTAGAGAGTCACGGTTATCTTTTAAAAAGGGGGAGGTTTGCAAAAGTCTTCCTTGAAGGTCTTCTAGGGCAATTATGATATAACAGCCTCTGGAATAATTCCTTTTCCATTCCACTCTCAGGAAGGCACCTGCTTCGTTCGGGGCGGGAAGCCCGTCAGTTCAAGAACTTGAAGGGAGTCCTGCAGGGCCTGGGGAGCGCAGGGGTGGTTTAGGGAAACCCAGTGTTAAGTAACTAGACTGTGGGCTGGGGCTTGCGATTTTTTTTTTTTTTTTTTTTTTTTTTTTTTTTTCAGTGTTTAGCCTCCATCATCCATCAAGTTCTGAGGGACCAAGCAGTACACAGTAATGTTGGGTCTACCGTGAGATTCAGCCCGCACGGAGCCGGGCTGAATCTCAGTCCTCATCTTATGTGACCTCCTGGCGTCATCTGAGCCAGCTGGTCACCCCTTCCTCCTGAAACAGCTCCTCTCCCCCGCCCCCGCCCCCTCCTTCCTCACCTCCTTCTTCTCCTGGTTGCAGCGCACCTGCCGGGTTTTCCTCCTGCCTTGATGATCTCCTCCAGGGTCCTGACTGTCAACACCTTTCTTCCATTGATGATACCAAAGTCTTATCTCCAGCCCAGATCTCCCCCCTCAACCCCAGACTCAGAGACCCAACCGTCTTGAACGTCTGATTGGCATCTCCAGCGTAACCTGTCCAAGAGAGAGCTCCTGATTTTCTCTCTCAGACCCGGCTCCCCCAATCACCCCAACTCAGGGAACCGCAGCTTCATTTTCCAGTTGCTCAGGACAACTCTTTCTCTGGCGCCTTAGATCCCATCTGTCAGGAGGTCCTACCGGCTCCCTGTTGAGAATATCCAGAGCCTGACCCTGCTTCAGCCCCGAAGCAAGCCACCGTCCCCCTCCCCCGGGTTATTTCCACAGCCTCCTAATCAGGCTCCTTGCCTCCAGCCTTGTCCCCTCCGTGTGGTCTCAGTCCAACAGCCAGAAGGACACTGTTAAAACCTAAATTGGATTGGGTCACTTCACTGCTCCAAACCCTGCTGCAGCTCCCACCTCCCTCAGAGAACAGCAAAGTCCTCGGGACAGCCTCCAGGGCACACGGCGATCTGTCCCCACACACCGACTACTGTCACTTCATCTCATCTCCCCCTGATCCCCCGACCCTGCAGCACTGACCCTGCTATGCCTAGAACACACTGGGCACACCTGTGCTTCGGGGCCTTGGAACTCACTCTTCCCTCCAGCTGGGACCCTGCCCTCTCTGCTAGTTCTCCCCCCATCCTTCAATAGCACCTACCCTGCAATGTCTTTATAAGGATTAGAAAGAGCATGTGCAATAAATAAATTAATCAAAATCTTTAAAAAAAAGAAAGTGCATGCGCAAAACTAAATAAATACAAATTAAAATAAAAAAGAGCATGTGCAAAAAATTAAAATTTAAAAAAGAAAGAGCATGTGCCAAAAATAAATTAATTAATTAAAAGTAAAAGTAAAAAAAAAAAAAGAGAGAGAAAGCGCATGTGCAAAAAGCCAGTGCAGGTATATATGTCCATGCCACTCTCTCACCCTGTCACATCTTACCCCTCCCCCTCCCCATATCCTCAAGTCCATTCTCTAGTAGGTCTGTGTCTTTATATACACTACCAAATGTCAAATAGATAGCTAGTGGGAAGCAGCCGCATAGCACAGGGAGATCAGCTCGGTGCTTTGTGACCACCTAGAGGGGTGGGATAGGGAGGGTGGGAGGGAGACGCAAGAGGGAGGGGATATGGGGACATACGTATATGTATAACTGATTCACTTTGTTATACAGCAGAAACTAACACACCATTGTAAAGCAATTACACTTCAATAAAGATGTTTAAAAAAAAAAAAAAAAGCCAGTGCAGGGCCTGGCATGGGGTAATTCGCTGCTATTATTATTGCTGTTTCAGAGGAAAACAGGAAAATCTAACCCAGTAGACCTCCACACCCTGTTGACCTGGCTGACCTCCAGATTGGTTATCGGCGCTCCTATACTCTCCGTGCCACGGGAGGCGATGCGAGCTAGTGCAGGGTCTCCATCACCGCTCTGCTCAACAACTTCATTGTAAACCATCCACCGTGCAGTCAACAGTATTTATGGATATTTGGGGTATGGCAGGAGCTGGGGAATCCAAAGAAAAATAAGCCTTTGGCCTCTCTCCTCACGGAGCTTGCTGTCCTTCACAGGGGACAAGCAGGTAGACGACTGATGTCAGAGGGGGTGGTAAGTTCTAGGAAGTTCTGGGGTCGATCTGTTGCCTGCCCAGCACCTCCTGCTCCCTGCCATCCCACACCCTCGCACACGCACATTGCGCCCAAGGTTCCAGACGGTCACAAGCAAGACCAAAACTGAGCGCTCGGCACATCCAGTTCTGCTAACTCTGGAGCAGCCGCAGTAACACCAACTCCTGAGGATTCCTCCTGGGATACTGGCTGCAGTCTGGTACTCAGGTAAGCTGGTCCACCACGGGATGCAGGGCAGTGAGGAGAGAGGCCACATGGGCCGCTCTGGACCAACCCAGCAACCGAAAGGAGCTTAAACAAAGGCCAGGGGAGCTCCTGCCTGGGCCTCGCTTCCCTAGTCAAATGGGAAGAGGCTGGTGCCTTCTGGCCCTTTCTGCACACAACCTCCTTCCCCTCTGCCTCCTCGGGGAAATTCCTGCCTGGTGGTAGAGGAAGGTTTTACGGGCTGATGAAGTACAGGCTGGGGGTGGTGCCCAGCCCACATTCCTTAGCCTAGCTCCAAAGCAGACCCCCAGCCCTTTACTTCCCAGCTGCCATTTGCCCTTAGGGCCAAGGTCTTCCCTCCAATGGGTGCCCCCGGGGGAATGATTCACCAGAAGGGTATGGGAGGGCCTTCAGGAGGAAGGTGTTGGTCTCCCCTGTCAAAGCTTGAGCGTGAACTGCTGTCAAGAGGCGGTAGCCAGGGGCTAAGTAACTCTTCCCTCTGCGCACAAGCTCCGAGAGCCTTTGTTTGACTACGGTGTTTCCTCCACGGTTGCTGATGTGCCAGCCATTCCTACAAGATCCCATTTGATAAGGCAGGACCGGGAGGGTAGGCGAAGGGGAGCTCGGGGTTTCTGGTTGGCAGGTGGCAAGCGGCAGCCTGCAGAATCTTCTGGCACCCCAGGCCCTCCTGCTGCCATGCTCAAGTAGCTTTGCTCCCAATGGAGGGTTCCAGGAGCACATCCGGAGAGCACGTGTCTGGCCTTACAGCAGAGGAAGGGGGTGAGCTCCCTGTGGTCAGCAGGGGCTGGCTTAACCTTGGAAGCTTTGCTGGGTGTTGCCTAAAATGGACAGTCTAGGTCCTGTGATCCCAGGCACCCAACTGCACTCAGGGCCAGTTCTGAGCTTGCCAGGGCTTGGCTCCCTTCTGAGCCAGGAAACACACCTCCAGGAAACGTTAGGTGTGGATAAGTTGGGTGGGGGCCCGAGGAGGAGCCCCGATCACTATCTTTCCCACAAACCTACCATCCACGTCGCGGGAAGAGCCTGGGTGTGAATGTAAATAGATGGTGCTCAGATCTTAGCAGCTGTTGAGATTGCATGAGTAGTGATTGCACCTCTGAGACGCATCTGAAAAGAGGGGGGGTGATGATAGTGATGGTATGATGTTGTTTTGAGGATGGAGGGATGTTGTGTGTCCAGCGTCTCTTTTGTACATTTTTTTTTTTGGCCGCACGACATGTGGGATCTTGGTTCCCCGACGAGGGGTCGAACACGTGTCCCCCACCCGCCCCCCGCAGTGGAAGCACGGAGTCCTAACCACTGGACCACCAGGGAAGTCCCTGTGTGTCCAGCTTCTAACCACATAGGAAACGCTCAAGAAATGGTTGCTGCTGCCCTCCTTCCAGACCCCGCCCCCCCCCCCCCCCGTGTCCCCCTGAGGTGCTCGGGCAGAGTTTGCTGTGTCTCACTTCATGCTTCTACGATAACCCTCCAGGGTTCGTATTCTGTGCGTTTGCATTCACCTCTCTGGCACATCACCAATGCCTGGATGTAGGGATTCTGCCTTGTTCGGTGTCATCTCCCCAGCTCTGTCCCCTTCCCTGGCGCGGAGGTGCCCAGTGAGCGTTCATCTACCCCTGGGCTCCAGCTCCACTTCAGAAAGTGCCTGCAGCTCCAACAGCCCAATCAAGGCATGCCTGAGACCCAGGATGGCGGTGGAGATGGGGCAGCGGCCCTTCCTCCCATCCTCGTCATCCTCACTTGGTTCCCATCCCTGCAGGGTGCCGACAAGGCCACCGTACATCAGCCGGAGAGCAAATGTCATGTGGGGAGGCCAGGAAATGGATCAAAGGGCGCTCACTGCATCAGTCCCAGAATGAAGATGGAAATGTATCACCCCCTCAGGCTTAGTCTTCTCCACCGTCCTTCCATGAACAAACAACAACCTCACAGCATTACAAAAATGATGGACATCAGGAGAGCTCCAATCAGGTCACCTCTTGGTGCAGAGAAAGTTTCTGTCTTTGAAACTGGAATCGAGAGACGGTATGTTCGGCCCTCATTTCAACTGTGCACGCAGGCGGCTTTGCCTGACCCCCAGGATCTAAGTTAGGTCCCCTCGCTCTCTCTGTCATCATTCCCTGGTGCTCTCTGTCATAGCTCTCACCACACAATCTGTGTATGCTTTATCTGTACAAGTATTTGCTTAATATCCACTTCACCTCTGTACTCACACGTATAAAGGCAGTCATGTATCCCGGGTCTAGCATCCTACTGAGTATATAATATAATCGGCTCTCAATGTATTCATCCAACAAATAGTTCCTAAGCGTCTTCCACATGCAACATACTATTCTAGATGTTAGTCAGTAGAAACAGCAGAAAGATGGATAGCTTGTTAAATTAATACAAGACACTGAACTGGGCTATGTGCCTGTGGTAGTTTTCTATGGCTGCTGTTACAAATTACCACAAAGCCAGTGGCTTAAAACAAGATAAATGTATTCATCAGAAGTGAAAAATCAGTCTCACGGGGCTAGGATGAGGGTGCCAGCAAGGCTGTTTCCCTCTGGGGTCTCTATCTACACAGAGACAGAGGAAAGAAGGCAGAGATTGGAGTGATGCAGCTGCAAGCCAAGGAGTGCCAAGGGCAGAATCTATCTCCTTGCTTTTCCGGAGGCCATCCACATTACCTGGCTCCTGGCCCCTCCTGGCCCCTCCCTCTATGTCCAAGGCTGCCAACGTAGCATCCTCAGATCCCTCCATTTCTGACCTCTGCTCCTGTGGTCACATCTCCTTCTCTGACTCTGGCCCACCTGCCTCCCTCTCATAAGGACCCTTGTGATGACACTGGACCAACTCGGATAATCCAGGGTAATCTCCTCACTTCAAAATCTTTAACTTAATCACATCGGCAAATTCCCTTTCACCATGTAAAGGAACATTCAGAGATTCCAGGGATTCATGGACATCTTTGAGGGTCCATTATTCAGCCCGTCGTGGTGACCTAGGTAACACGTATTTGGAAATCTTTGAATGAAGAAGTTTTCCTAAATTTCAGCAATCTCTTACTGCAAACCTCAAGATGTTTTTACAAGGTACACATTCTATACTATGAAATCACATCTTACTCAAACTGGAGGTGATGTTTTCTCATCAACTCCGAACGTCTGTGACATGTACGTGTGCTGTGACCACCTGCCTAGGAGCAAGGGGACCCCTTCAATGGTGGGTTGAATGTGTCCCCCCCAAAAGATATGCCAACGTCCGAACCCCGGTACCTGGGAATGGGGCCCTATTTGGAAATAGGGTCTCTGCAGATGTAATCAAGTTAAGACAACGTGCTACTGGATTGGTTGGGCCCTAAACCCAATGACTTGTGTCCACATAAGGAGAGTGACATCTGCACACAGAGACAGAGGAAAGAAGGTCATGTGACAAAGAAGGCAGAGATTGGAGTGAGGCAGCTGCAAGCCAAGTAATGCCAAGGATTGCCGGCCACCACTGGAAGCTGGAAGAGGCAAGGAAGTCTCCTCCCCTAGAGCTTATAGAAGAAGCATGGTTCTGTGACACACTGATTTCAGACTTCCAGCCTCTAGAAATGTGAGAGAATACAGTTCTGTGTTTTTAAGCCACCCAGTTTATGGTATTTTGCTACAGCAGCCCTAGGAAACGAATACACCCCCTCTCCCAGCCCCTACCCCAGGGGCTCCCAGAAGGGCTACCCAAGGATGCTGCAGGAGCCGCTGCAAAGCATGCCCACATCCCACGCCTCCTTCCCAGGCTGTGGCCCATTTCTTCCCCGTCGCACACACTGGGCCACAAGGAAAGGCTTTGCCGTTGGTCATGAACCACTGATTCCCCTCCGCTCAGACAGCCTTCTCCAGAATCAAAGTCACCACTGTGAATTCATTTTTTCCCTTGTTTCTTGGAAAGCACCTCTCAGGACTATTTCAAGAAAAACAAATTGTGAGGTTTGCTTAGGATCTATTTAAAGGGAATCATCAAGGCAACTTCCAGTAACAAACCAGAGGCCAGTCAGAGCTTTAGGACAAGACTGGAGTCACTGTGAGTGTGCGTGCGCTGCCGGCCAGGCTGGACCAAGGCTGCCACACGCCCATCGCCTGGCACGCCCCTCGTTCACCGGCGGCTTGGTTGCTCCTTCCCAGCCCTCCGCCCAAATGGACACAAAACTGCACGGTCACCAAAAAAGAACTGCCAAGCAGTACTGCTGTAAGGTTTCCCACCTTGGAGAGTTTAACAGGAACATCTTGAAGCCATAGAGCTCCTTTCATCCAGAAATCCCAAACCGCTTGGTTGTAACTGGTTCTGTGTGTACAAAGCTTTTTGCCAGCCCTCCAGGGTGAGGTGAGTAGAAACTGTCCCCTGCCACCGCAAGAAGGGTACACTCCAGCTGAGACCTCAAGGAATGAAGGAGCCATGGGAAGATTCAGAAAACAGTGTCCCTGGCAGCAGCAAGTGTGTGCAAAGGTCCTGAGGCAGCAAAAAGTTTGGCCAGTATTCAAGGAACTGAACACAGTGTGGCAGCAGTGGTACGAGCATAGAGAAGCAGGAGCAAGATGGGGCTGGAGAGGAGGGGCCGGGGCCAGCTCACGCAGCGCTTTACTCCAGGTTTGGATTTTATTCTAAGTACAAAGGGGAGCTGCTGAAGGGTTTTAACAATGGGGCTGGAAAGGGAGAGCAGATAGAGACAACTCAGGGGAGGGTGATGAGGTTCGGTGACCGGATGGGTGTGGGAAACGCAGACAAATGAGGACTCCAAGATGGCGCCCAAGCCGTGAGCCCATGCCACGTGGCTTACTACGTGCAACATCTTTCAGATTCTCTAGATGCAAAATTATGTTCAATGACTTCAGAGTCTGCACCTTCCAAAGTTGATGAAGAACTACCTAGAATGTCCCCCAGTGTCCCTCCTTTGAGATGGTACCAACACAGCCCTGTGGGCTGTAGGGGGACCACAAAGGGATGCGTGCAGACTCCACTCACCCGAGCTCGCTGGACCAACCCTCACAGACAAACTCTCCATCCCCCATTCATTCCACGTCCTCCCCAGGCGCATCCTGAAAATGCCTCATTCCATAATCAGCACACCTAACATCATCCTCTACTCCAACCTGAGTTCTCTCCCTTCAAAGCCACAGAAGTGAAAGTCACTAAGAGAGGTCAAAAGAGGGAACTGGGGAGGTGATTAAACACTTCTAGGGAGCAAGGACTGAGCCTTTTCCTTCCTTTCTTGTTCTCAAACTTTTCTGCACATACTGGGAACATTGGCTGTTGATACATGAAATACTGAGGCAACCTTGTTTATGCTCTTGGCACCTTATTTGGCTGAATGTGCCTTTTCAAAATCAAGATGTTCTGGGAATTTTTTTTCAATAAAAATATGAAAATATTCCAAAACAGAAAGGAGTACTGAGGGTAACCATATAAAAACAATTTAAGCTGAGAAAAATAACCCAGTCCCGCTGAGTCCCAAAGAGAACCTTGGTTTCCATGGGACGTTAACCAAGTACAGAGCTCCTAGCAGTGGGTGGGATGGGACGCTTGCTCTCAATCCAAATAAGCAAACATCCTCCCCGAACCCAGCATCCTTGTCCCACAAGCTGCGGTTCCAATTTGCTTCCTGTTTTTGGCCCTCCCAAAAATACATCTCACAATCTTTTTTATTTTCATCTCCTCACCTTGAAAAGCACAGATTTGCAAGTGCGAGTATCTTAGCGGGGAGACAAATCCAGCAGGCATTCAAGACATTCAGGCGAGAAGAAGTGCACCTCATCGGAAAATTTCCATTGCCAGCACTTGTTTAAAATTCCCAAGATAAATGGGTTTTTACTTATAGGACTATGGGCTCCATTATTCTTCAAACACTTTGCTGCTTGCAAGGAGCCAAGAAAATTGGTCATGCACCCGGCCAGCTGATCCCACCTCAAAAATCTTAATGAAACCTTAATGAAAAGGCCCTAATTTTCCCTCTCCTTTAATAAATGTGTCTTCTCTCCTTCCCAGCAGTATTCAGCACGTGGGGTGGGCAGGCAAGGTGCCCAGTTTATGCAAATGGGCAGAAACACCTGATTTACCAGGACTTTTCCCACTGCCGTCAAGCCAGGGGTCCCTGCTCCAGGGGGCCTGGGAAGGGGAGAAGACGACTCATAGACCATGACTCCAGGGGACTCAAAAAAAAAAAAAAAACAAAATCCACATTCTGATGTGGATTTTAATGTTTACATATATATATGTGTGAACGTACGTGGTGGGGGGAGGGTGTTAAAAGACCAGAATCTTAGAGACAGCTTGAAGGTGTCATGAAAGCTAATTCAGGTGGAAAACTTTCCCGGGAAAAAAAAATTCCCCTGCTCTACAGATGCCTCTAATCTGTCTTTCAGAACCTGGAAGAGAGCAGCAAGGATTTGGACCGTGGCCTGGAGACACAATTTGCAGCTGTCTTTCCTGTACCCTCAGGCTGGTACAGCAGGTGCTGTGAAATCTGGCTGACAGGTCAACCTCAAGGTGATCCGTTTGCCGAGGCTTCTCTCTGTTCAACTAATCTCCCATCACACCTCTGGTGCCTGGTAAAGGTAAATAATTATGACTAAGTGCATAAAGTAGGAGGGTCTTTGCACACCCGTAATTATTACCTGGCAAGTCTCTGCGGAACCTGGGAGTTTCCCAGAGGGCTGGGGGGGCCGTTTCGGCAGAGGATAAATCAGGGTGGGTCCTTCCAGGCAACATCTGGCTGGAGGAACCAGAATTCAAACAAACACTGGATGCCTGTTTTGTGGCATGGCTGGAAGTCTCAGAGTCAAAAGTTCTCAGGCTCCTAGGCTGTGATAAACCTGGCAGAGATGCTCACATACATCTCTAAGTGTCTCAAAGTAAACCAAGTCTCATTCCCTTCAAGCTGCACTGTCCCACAGAAATATCATGGGAGCCACAGGTGTCATTTTTAATTTCCAGTAGCCACGTTTAAAAAAAGAAACAGGTTAAGATTCATTGTCGTAACTCAACTGACCAAAAATATTATCTCATCATTAAATATAAAAAATTTCAGCTAAATATAAAAATTATTAGTGAGATCTTCTTTTTCCATACTAAGTCTTCAAAGTCCATGGGTCTGTTGTATATACGGCACATCTGAATGTAGACCAGCCACGTTTCAAGTTCCCATGTACCATATTAGGGCCGTCTCTGAAGGTGACATTTCCACCTCATAACATTTTGACTTCCCATAAACATTTCACATAGAATAAATGAAATCGCGACACCTGATTTTTACTTGATTTAACATGCTCGCACTCTTAATAAGATAAGAATTTCTAAAAAATGTCTTTTGAAGAGCACCAAGCAGGTCTGAAGGCCGGCCTTGGTTGGCACTTTCCTTCAAGTGCTAAGAGCTGCAACCAAAGCATTGTGGCTTAGGCTAACCAGTTTTTGCCTCCTCAGAATGGAAGAATAAATCCAGCCGGATTCTTGACTGCTCCGCCCCTTAGGGCTGCTCACCAACCTTTGGTTGAACACACACATGTGTGTTCACGTGCTGTTTGCCAGGGACCCTGGGCACAGAGGCTGCCCTGGAGGAGAGCAGGGCCTAGTGTGACAGCCGAGCAGACTTGAGAATACAGGGGCAGGGATGGCCGTGCAGCCGGCAGCCGCCCCATCGAGAGGCCACCCGGGTAGGAGCCTCTAGGCCTGCATCTAGGGCTACGGCTAGAGGTTCTGCAGGAAGGCAGGAAGGAGGGGACAGGAAGGGAGGAGTAGGTACAGAGCCTGCAGCCACCCAGCTGTCAGGGAAATGCAGGCTATCAGTTAAGCATGGAAGGAACCATCCACAGCCGGATGGTGGAGAACAGTGCAGTCCAAGCCCAATATAATGCGAGTCTTCTGTGTGGCATTTTTTAGTAGCCACATTAACAGAGGTGACAAGAAACAGGTACAATTCGTTTTTAAAACGTTATTTTATTTAACCCACTTTTTCCAAAATGTGATCATTTCGACATGTGTGATACGTTACGTTTTCTTGTCACATAAGTCCTCGAGATCCGGTGTGTGACTTAAAATCACAGCACATCTCAATTAGGAGCAGCCCTGTTTCCAAGGCTCCAGAGCTACACACGCCGGTGGCTACCATATATGGCTGCACAACTCTCGCTGTGGGTGTGTGTAGAAGGATGCATCACTTTTGCTCCGACTGAGTCCAAAAGAGAAGTCAGACCAGCTGAGAGGGAGAGGGCTAGGGATGCACCGGGAGGTCAGGTCATCCAACCCGCTGGAGGGGTCAGCACGACTCGCTGGGCGCTATAACCAGTGCGTGAATGAGAGGCACCGGCTCCTCTCACGCGTCCCCAAGGGTGTCTGCGCAAACAGCGTCAAGATGATGCAAAGCACCGAGGAACGTTCGCTAAATTCTGCCAAGTGCCTGGACACCCGATCACAAGGGTGACCCAGAAAACAGCGAGTGCACCTGTGATGGGGGGCTTGGCGCGGAGCCCGGCGCGGAGGTCACCCGAGGTCACTGCTGGAGGCGGGGAGCCCGGCGGCGAAGCTGCCTAATGTGGAAATGTTTGGATCGGAGCGGGGCAGGCGCAGGGGGCAGCCTCGAGGCCGGCCGGGCAGGAGGCCTGGGCGGCGGGGCCGGGAGCGCAGCGCTGACAGGAACCAGGAGCGCACAGGACCATGTGGCCCACAGCGCGCGCTGGCCAAGACCCCGACTGCGTCTCTTCCAAGAAGTCTGGCGGTGCCTGCGTCCTCTCTGGGCAGAACGGCCTCTCCCCTGCTCCCAGGTCTTATTTAAGGAGAGGGGGCGGGGTGTCGCAGGGGAGAAAAGCAAGCCAAACTCGGCAAGGATGTGGAGAGCAGCCTTCCTTTCCCCCTGGCCTCCCCTCTGTGCAACAGACGCCGGCGTTGTGAATGAATGAAGGGGGCGCTTTCTCCAAGATGGCTCTCTACCCCTTGGGCACACGTCACGCACCAAATGTTGAGCTGGTCTCATCTGCTCCCGCCCTTCTCTTAGGGGTGAGGAGGGGGCGCCCCAGGGCATCCCTCGGTTCCCCCTCCTGCTCCTCCCCCCCCCCCGCCAAGGCACCGCCCACCTAACTTAAGAAGGAGGTCCACCCTCCCAGCATCTGGGTCTGGCTTGGGGATCTACGCTTCCTAGTTGCCCCCCAGCGCCACACAAGGGAAGGCAGGATTACAACACGTGTGTGTTTGGGTCAGGAGCACTTTTGAACTATGGCTCCAAGGAAGAACAGCCTGTACACCCACTCCGAGTCTCCCAGCAACAAAGAATGTACAACAAGGAACTGATTAGCCCTCACGTGCAAAACAATTTTTTTTTTTAAAGAGGTGCAGCGTGGTCTCTTTATAGGGTCCTGGAAGGAGGGTAGCTGGATTGAAAGGCGCCCTCCCTGGATGGTGGGGCACCAGCGTCATTCCCCGCTCAGGGGTTTATGACTTGATTTACTCATAAGCCCTTGTAACACGATTACCGTCGGGGTTTTGCAAGCTTCCAGACCCAGGTGTGGTTGAAGGTCAGCTGCTGGCGAACAAGGGGCTCTCCTGCCGTTGGGAGAAGGTTACAAAGAATAATTTTCCTGCCCAAGGGCTTGTAGATGATTAACATGTTTCTTTCTGTTAACCAGAGAGTTAATAGTTATTCCAAGCACTCTTTGATAGTGCAGGCGGGGGGAGAAAAGGACTACGGTTAACCATTAATTGAGAGAAATGCCATAAAAGTTAGGATGGAAAACACTCAGTTCGGGAGAGGAATTCACAGGCGATCCTGGTGGGGAAAGAGGAGGTGAGGGGGCAGAGTGAGGCCATAAGTTCATGCATACTTACAGCAGGGGGATTTTTTTTTTTTTTTTAATCCTTTTCCTTGTTACATTGCTCAGAGGAAACAGAGTAGGGATAACAAAATAACAAACACGGGAACATTATAAATAAAGCCGGTTTTATTGGCTTTTTTGCTCTCGCCTCTCACAGCCTAGCTTGTCCTCTGTATGACTTCTTCTTTGGGTCTCTTTGGGGAGAAGAAAAGGAGCCCAGGCACCCCGCAATCAGAGAAATCCAGGGCGTCCAGGAGGCCCACACCGAGAGGCCTCTCCTGGCCTTTGTTTGCTGCCCTGGAGAAAAGCAGCGTCAGCCTGTTTCTTGCAGCCAGGTTGTGGCACCAGGTCCTGGCGCCCATGAGTGCTTTCACAGCAGGCCTGGGCCAGCAAACAGGAGGACGCAGGGGGCAAAACCCTTGCTTTTAACAGACAAGTCCCAGATACCCCACCATCACCACCAAAAAAATGTCTGGGTGCCAGCACACAAGCATGTGTATTTTTTTAAAGGCTAAGTCTCATGTAGAGCCAGAGTTGAATTGCTATCAGCCAGGAGACTGGGTGGGAAGAGTGAGCTGGGTGCAGGACTCACTGGGTAAGGTGAGGTATGAGTTGGTGGCCCCAAGGATGACAGCAAAGATGAAGAGTGTGTGATAAACGTGGATGGTCAAGAGGTTCTGGGCAGTGTTGGAGCAATGCCCAGTGGAGGGACACCCACCCCTCCTCCCCTCCCAGACATTTAGAAAGACATGGGCGATGGTATAGGTGTCTTTGGACCCACCCCCTCCATCTGGCTCCTGGAGGGGCACAGACCAGGGAAAGTTGACTTCAGGAAGGCATGTCCCAAGAGCATGTGACAGCAGACATTCGTATGGTAACTCAGCTACTGGTACCGGGCAGAGAGAGATGGCTTCTCTCCTGAGCTGTGTTCTCGACTTGCTCCATGAATGAGGGCCTCAGATTTTCCATCTGTTAAATGGAACAGTAATTCTTGACGTCCGCTTGCCTCACTTGGACACTATGAATAGAACATTTTCCCCAAGTGCTTTGGGCTCATGTTCAAAGGAACTACCCAAACATTAGCACACTCACTGCTGGATTTTCTTGGACACCGATCGATTTAAGTGGATAAAAATAAATTCCTCTGCCTATCTTTGTTGAGAGATTATAAGAGAGAGAATCCCACAAGACCTTGGTTCTAGAATCTTCTGCTCTCTAAAATCTCTTTCGGGAAAAGGGTCTGATGTTATACCCAGGGCTGACAGATGGCAAGAGTTGTCTCTAAAATACTGTGGTTTTAAAAGTCCCCTTCGGGCTTCCCTGGTGGCGCAGTGGTTGAGAATCTGCCTGCCAATGCAGGGGACACGGGTTCGAGCCCTGGTCTGGGAGGATCCCACATGCCGCGGAGCAACTGGGCCCGTGTGCCACAACTACTGAGCCTGCGCGTCTGGAGCTTGTGCTCCGCGACAAGAGAGGCCGCGACAGTGAGAGGCCCGCGCACCACGATGAAGAGTGGCCCCCGCTCACCGCAACTAGAGAAAGCCCTCGCACAGAAACGAAGACCCAACACAGCCAAAAAAAAAAAGTCCCCTTCACTGAACCATCTAGACAAAAGCATTCTGCACTGAAGGATGAGAATGGAGTTGATTTATTACTGGACTTTGGGACCATGTATAGACATTGGGTGGGTTCCAGATACATTCACACTCATTCACTTATTCATTTATTCCATAGCAACTTACAGAGCGTTTATCATGGGCTCCCTACAAAGCATCCAACCACCAGACCCAGGTGGTTTGCCACTATCTCACCTCAGAACCAGCTCTCCCTGGCTGGACCCCCCTCAGTGTCAGGCTGCCTGTCTTGTGCCCCAACGTCTGCTCACATGTCCCCTCACTCTCTTTGTCTGTGGGGGTGAGGGAGCTGCCAGGCAAAAGGAAGTTGTTCTGGTTTGTGTGTGTATGACACCCAAAGACTAAAGGAGAGAAGAGGAATAGAGACCTCAACAACCACTGTTCTTCTCTAATATCCTGAGATGGGACTTCCTGGGGGTGAGGTGTACAGTGATCCCGTCCAGGTAAAATTTCCCGTCTCCCTAAGGAGTTTGTAAGTTTCTCAAGCATAAGGATCTGAATTCCCTTAAATCCGGCAGGGCTGTTTACACAATGGGGTTTTGCTGAATGGCAACCGAAGAAGTGATTGACGCAGTGGATTTGAGAACTAGATCATTCACGTTAAACTCCTGCTAGTGTGGACAGATGCTGAAGGGGCTTCCCTTGTTCTCGCATAACGTGGGGGCCTGCCGTTCCCTATCTAGACTAAAAGTGGGAGGCTCAGAATCAGAACAGCAACGAAGACACTGCCCCTGAAGAGTCCACCCCTATAAATTAACCCTAGGCATTGGCTCATGTAAATGCGCTGCCACTTGCCATGGATTGTAAACCGCATACAGGAAGAACCTGACTGGAACTGCCCCTTGGATCCTGCACTTCTTTTGTTCCTGCCCAGGGGCTTAAAATCTTTCTCAGCCTTTCCTGTGTCTACCATGGCCAGACGGGAAACCAGTCCATCCTGGACTCACCTGAGAACAGCCAACATGTCTGTTTGCCTTAAGGAAGAGCATTTTACAACCAGATCCATCCAACGATAGATGGGAAGTCTCCCAACACAGGGAGGGTGGGTCCCATGTTTGCCCAGCAAAGACTGTGCCACCACTTGCCTGGGATGCCGTGAAAGGGACTCCCACCTTGGGTGAACGGTTACACCCGCTGACCAACCTCTAGGGTCTTTTCCAACTTGAGGTCTTTTAATCCTGTGGTTTCAGGCCACGGGACTCTAGAAATCTAGAGTAGTGATGAGATATAGACTCTGACCCCACAAGAAAGGACAGTGGGTTGAGAAACACAATTGATTTGGTGTTTGGGCCATCGTAACTGACAGATCAAACACGTGTCAGCTAATCCACTCCATGGGGCGGAAGCTGGCCATGTGGACGGCTAAAAAAGCTCGACCACCGACAGTCTCGGTGACAGTGTGTAGTAGTGGCTCCCATCCAGCTGGTGTCCTTGTTCTGACGGCTCCACCCCGTCCTCCTGAGCACCTTCCACGTTATCTGAAAGGTGCAGTTGGTCCACAATGTGTGTGAAAGGCGCTCACATAAAAGTGATTTTATGGCTCTGGCTTGGGTTTGTAAGCCAAGCAAACAGAAAGGTCTCAGGAATAAAAGGGGCAATAAAATCATCACATGATGCTTTGAACTCATACTAAATACCATCTTTATTCCAAGGTTCTCAACGTGTCTTACCAAAAAGTTTAGAACTGCCTTTGTTGCCCCCTTTAATTGGTGGGGAAACTGAGTCACGGCTGGGTGAGGGCTGGAGAACGTGCAGGGTTTGTTTCAAGGGCGTGTTCTGTGGTGGGCTGGTGGGAGGGCGCCCCGGACCACAGCTTTTTTCTGAGTGTAAATGATTCTGAGCCATCGATGTAAATTCTACCCACACAACACAGATCCAGAGGGTGGCTCATGGCCTCTGGAGTTAAACATAATAATAACAGCACGGATCAGTTTTCATGCTTCCTGTACGTCGGGCGCCACCTCCCCTACTTCTCACCACGGTCCCGTGAGGTTGGTATTATTATCCTCCTGTGTAAATTGGGACAATGAGGCGTAAGGAGGCGAATGCATTTGGAAGGACCCCCGCTGGAGGGTGTGGTGCTGAGGTCTGATCCCAGAGCCTTCACTTTAATGACCAGGGATGCTTACTTCTGAGACAAAGGACCCAGGCCACCATTCTTACTCAGAGGCCAGAAACTTTAATTTTTCCCTCCAGTCTTCACCTCAGAAGATGGAGAAGGCCAGAGACAGATTCAGTAAGATTTCCCTTAGAGATCAAGGGGAATTCCCTGGCAGTTCAGTGGTCGGGACTCTAGGCTTTTACTGCCAAGGGCCTGGGTTCAATCCCTGGTCGGGGAACTAAGGTCCTGCAAGCTGCGCGGTGCAACCAAAAAAAAAAAAAAAAGAGGAAGTCCAATCCCTTAGAGATCAAGGAAGCAGGTTGGGAGACAAACACTAACGAACAAAACTATGAGATGAGCCAGACAGGCATTTCTAAAATCATAAATACAAAGAGCTCCAAAAAAAAAAAAAAGACACGAGATTGTTAAAGATGATGGAGAAAATTCTAAAGTACTCATTGTCCTTGTTATTTTACTATTTAAAATTTGAAAATTGTCCCCTTGAATGTATTTTAACTGCCCAATAGGGGAACGACTCAGGAGTTACAAAATGAGATACCACTGGCCCAAGCTGCACCCACTCTGGATGCCGTGGTGCTCCACTGCTCCCTCCTGGGGTGCCCACAGCCCCTCCTGGCTCACGGGGGAACTCTGGCTAGCTGCTCACCTAACCCGGCTCCCCTTCCTCCTGGGCAAGCTGGACTGGATTTCCCAGCCTCCCTTGCAGTTAAGTAAAGCCACGTGACCGGGTTGTGGCCAATGGAATGTATTCAGGCCAATGTGACTTCTGACCAGTGGGCGTCTCTCCACTGTCTTCTGTCTTTTACCGTCAGTCTCCTGGATGTGAATACCTAGGTGACTGATCTTGGAAGTCACATCTTGAGGATGGCTGAGGATCCATCAGCCTGGATTCTGAAGGCCTGGATGGAACAGAACCCCTTGCCCATGTCCTGCCACTGACTGAACACAACTGATTTGGTGTTTAGAGTCATCCTAACATGTGCAAGCTATTCCAATTCATGGGGCAGAAGCTGGTATCACATGGATGGCTAAAAAAAAAAAAATTGAACTTGGAACAGTTTCAGTGACAGTTATAATATGTTATAAAATGTCATAAAATGTTAAAATAGCTTGCTTTACCTTAACTAATAGAGCAATTTAGAGATAAGAATCCACCCTCTTCAGGCTAAAAAATAAAAATTCTCTAACCATCACCCCCTGACACAGTAGAAAGGAACCCGAGGCACAGAAACATCCCATGATTTTCCTTCTTTGTTGAGCTAGTGGCCTGGCATAAGACTCAACTTCTTCAGTTCCCTTCCTGGATACTCTGGGCTGAGGATGACAAATTGGTTTTGTCTTGATGCCACCTCCAAATGGTTGATGGTCACTACCTGCACCGACAAGGATTCCGGGACCAAGTCAGGAAAGAGCACACAGACCAGCAGACGCTCTCTGCCAGGTGCCTAGAAAGGGGAGAGGCTGCCTGTGCGCTTGAATCAGTCGATGGCTCCCAAATACCTGTCCACAGACAGATTCCCTCAGAATCACTCGGGACGCTTGTTTGCAACTCAGTCTCCAAGCCTCCACCCTCATCCTCCCAAGATTTACTGAACTAAACTCTCTGGGTGTGGACCCTGGAAAGCTATATATTTTTATAATCTTTCCATGGAATTGAGATGAGTTAGCTTTGGAAGCCAGGCAGGAGCACGCAGGCACCTACACAAGGTACCGTAGCCGCTGGCAAAGAACACCAGACGGCCTTCACCACCTGGAGCTGGGTGACCCTGGGAGAGTCATTTAACCTCTCTGTGCTTCAGTTCCCTCATATTTAATTTAGGGATAATAATAACACCTTCCTCAAAGGGATATTAGGAAGATTTTGCATAACAAACACTCAACAAATATTAGGTTTTGTTATATTATCTTCCTCTAAGAGTTTATAAGAGGCATTTTGCCCGCTGGCACTGCCACAGGTAAAAACACTGCTTCCTAAGATTTCCAGATGCCCTGGACAGCACCACCATCCCCAAATAGTGTGAAAGACAAAAGCACGCAGGGCTCTGGGGCAGTCGTGACCTCCCCTCTCCACTCACTGCTGCCAAGCTTGGATGGGCCCCTGGCTGGGGAGCAGCCTGTTGAGAGGAGCCTAGGGGAGACAGGAGGGGAGGGCAGGCGGACGCTGTCTCGGTCACGACCGCGATGATTACAGGGCCTGGGACAGTAACGCCAGCAACGATGCCGCTCACGGTGACGAAGGGAAGAGTGGTCACCACGGGACATGACGGCAGTGTGCCAACTGACTGTGCTGATGTGGGATCAGGGCTGTCGGAGAACGAGCTCCTCACCTTTAAGCTCGTCTATATCACGGCATACTTCCTGTCTCTGCTTTATCAGTAGTCAAATCCCAGACCCTGGAACTCATCTTTCAATACTACGATGAGGGAGAAAGAAAAAGGGACACCTCGCTCACGCCCCGTCTTGTACCCATGAAGAGACAAACAGACAAAACTCTCGACGCTAGTTAACTTCATCAGGAAAGGAATTCATTGCAGGGTCACTGGTAACTCACAAATCTATCCAGAAGTTTCCAGAAATGAGCAGGAGGCACAGTACACCAGCGAGTCACCTGGTGGTCAAGGTCAGACACGGCGGCAATCTGGTGACAAAGGGGACTCCTCAGGACCCTGACGGTCCTGTTGGCATCTCAGCACCACCGCTGACAGATGCTGGAGGCTTGGACCTCCACCCCCCGCCACCCCCAGTGAAATCTACAAAGAGCCTGTGCTCTCCCCATTTCTCACTCAGGGTACCAGGCAGGCTTGGTTCCTGTGCCGGTACCCTGCTGCCAGGGGTCTAGGAGAGCAAGTAGCCAGCGTTTTCTGTTTCCCGGGTCGATGGTGGAACCCAAATATGAGAAAGGGGGTTCCAGCGTAAGGCAGCTAAAAACCGGTGAACGTTTACCAGACCCAGCTAATGCTGGCCCTTTTCAGCCAATCAATACATGGAAGAGCAGAAAACCAACATCTTACTGTTCTATCTGCCTCTCCATCTGTGGGCCCTGAGAAGCAGGATTAGAGCATAGGTGAGACCAGGCTGCTGGGGAGGAAAGGGTCTGGGTGGTGTTGGGTGCGTGTTCTGACTGCCTTTTCAAAGTGGAACCTTTTGCCCCTTGGACGGTGGTGTCTCGGGAGCTCAGGGGACCTCAGCCAATCCCAGGCAATGGGCTTGAGTAAAGAGTTGCCAACGGGGAGGGGCGGGAGCCAGTGGCACTGCAAGACCTTGGGTGGTCAGGAGCCTGGGCGTGCCCCATCCCAGCACATCCCGGGAAACCGCTCAGCAGACGAGGAGCCAGGAAGTCTGAGCTCTGGCCCAGCCCTGCCTTTGCTCCTGGCACAGCTTTGAGTAGCTCTTTCAACTTTTGTGACTCAGTTTACTCAACTGCCAAATGAAGATAATCACGTGGTGCTCAAAGGATTTCTGTAATACTCCAATGAGTGTTTATAAAGCACTTTGTAAGAGTTTATGGTTATTTGAGCTGGGAAAGGAATGACAAATTATTCCTGAGTAAACAGTATTTAGAATCGGTATTTTCACCAGTCAACAGGTTTGCCTGGATGTCTATAAGACCAATATAACAGGACACCCTGAGGTCCCATCAGTGCAAATGGGTTTCTCTCAAAGCACCTCTCCTCTCTGAAAACCTCCTATAACCTCCTCTCCTATATAACTTCAGGCAGGGGGTCATTTGTGTATACATCGTGCATTTCGTGATTCATGAGCTAACAGGACAACTGGCTTCAGAAATGGAAGCCAGAGTTTCATCTTTCTTTTTGATTAAAAAAATTTTTTTTTCTTTTCTTTTTTTTAGGATGGGGGATGAAAAGCACTACACACTTCTGCCAGAATTTGCACTGCATGTGATATTAATAGATAACCACTCACAAAGAAATATACATGTTCGGAAGTTTGGAATAAACAAATAGAGTACTTGCGTGGAGGGAGAAAAAGGATAAAATATGGTCCCTGTACCAAGGTATATGCTTCCACTTGCCCTGTCTCTCCCTCATTTGCACAACTCTACAAGGGCAGATATTCGAAACTGCCTAGTAGCAAAGTCACCCGTGGTCAGTGCATGGTGGAGTTCACATTCACACCCAGCTGTGTCCATTTCGCCTCTGTGTTGTTACTGGTGGCGTTGCTACTAAAACACCATCACCTACACGTTGTTACGAAGTACACAAGCGCTGTACAAGTATCCCAAACTCTGTCCTATTCCCTTAGCCCGCAGTCGATGCCCTCAGCCACCAAGCAGAAGAAAACAGGCAGGATGTGGAGGATGAGTGAGAAAGGACGTGCTCTGGGGCAGAAGGTTGGCCAGAGGAGAAGGGCGTGGGGTGGCAGGAAAAGAGCGACTCTCTGAACATCTAATATTGGGAGAAGAGCCAAACTCAGCTCTTGTTTTGCTCTCTGTTCCAAAGACCGATCTGATTCTGCAGAACCAGTTGCTGTCCGTTTCCCCAGTTAACATGAGCCAGGAAGCCACAAGCATCTGAGATTTTTTTCCCAACTCATTGCCATGAGGAGGGGCTGGGCTTCCTACCCTGACCCACGGTTAGGAGAATGAAGATGAGAAAATGGGACCCATCATCTCAGAAGATCGTGTCCTGTCCACAAAGCATTTTTATATCTGTGATTCCACTTAAACCTAAAGGAGAGAAAGCACATGAACAGAAGGAGTCAGGTCCAGAGAATTTCCCACAAACCACTCAGCCTGGCCCTCAAGACCCACCATGATCTGACAGCGAATTTCCATTCCCATCATAGGATGTCCATTCAAATCCACTCAACAAACTTTCATTGGAATCCCTCCCCTGTGCTACGTGTGATGTTTATAAAAGGATGTGAAGGAACCATCCCTGGCCTCAAGGAATTTATAATCCAGAGGGGAGACAGAAAAATGGTATTATTCCAGACAACTGCTTTAAAGAAGAGATGAGTAAAATGCCCTGCGAGAACATTCCATTCTTTTCAGCTCGACCAGACTCTTTACTGCTCAAAAAAATCCCATAAGTTCTCAGCTTAAGGCATTGGCTCTTGCTATCCTCTCTGCCTGAGATGTCTGCCAGGCTCCCAGCTCCCTTTGGGTTAAGTCTTTACCCCCTGGCATATCCTAGATGCTCCCTCCTCCAGGAAGTCTTTCTAATGCCCCACAATCCGTCTCCTTGGAACTCTTAAAGCTCTTACTTATCGCCTTTATGACACCTCTTATTTTCTGCCCAGTTATTTCCACATCTGTCTTAAAGCCCACATAGCACTGTACGCCCTTCAAAGGCAGGGACTATATCTTTTTTTTTTTTTTAACATCTTTATTGGAATATTATTGCTCTACAGTGTTGTGTTAGTTTCTGCTGTATAACAAAGTGAATCAGCTATATGCATACGTATATCCCCATATCCCCTCCCTCTTGTGTCTCCCTCCCACCCTCCTTATCCCACCCCTCTAGGTGTTCGCAAAGCACCAAGCTGATCTCCCTGTGCTATGCAGTTGCTTCAGGGACTATATCTTGCACAGGGTAGGCACTCAATAAATCTTTGTGGGCTTCAATTAAACCCTATGGAAAATCTTATCAAGTCAAGTCATGAGGAAATGTAATTATATCTACTGGCATTAAAAGATTCCTCTAAGCGAGTATTAACTTTAAAAAAGCAGGTAGAAAGATAGAATGGATAGTATGGCACCATTTATGTAACTACAGGTGCGTGTTGTTTCAGTCTGGGTCCCGGCAGGAAGCAGGATGCATCCCGTGAGCTGTAGTGAAGGGACCTCGTCAAGAGCTGTGGGCAGAGTTAAGTGAGCCGCCAGAGGGTGACACCCAGACGAGCCCTGCTAGGAAATCCTTATGGCTCCAAGTGCCTGAAGAACGAGGAGGGGGACGGCATGTCCTGGGCCCCTCGCCGGAGGGGCCGGTAGTAGAACGTGAGATCAGCAAGGACGGAAGACCCTTGGGAAATCGTAGGAAAGGAGCAGTGTCCTGACTTCTCTGCCTCCTACTGGCTGAATATAACAGGATGCCAGGGTGGGGTGTGCAAAGGAGCCTGGGTTCTGCCATGATGGGCCAGCCTCCTGGGCACACGGCAGGGCAGAGAGGGGCGGAGAAGGTCTGGGGGCTCCGTGGAGACTGCACGGGACACACCTAACAAAGTGTAGAAACACGTGCTCTAGGCAGTGTGATTACGTTGGACGGTCAGCTTTTCCCTTCTCCCTTTTATGCAATTAATTTATTTTACAATGAGCGTGTGTTGTCTCTATTATCAAGGGGAAAAACAGGATTTTTCATTTAACAGTCTGCCCTTCTAGAAATCCATGCGGGCAAAAAAAAAAAAAAAGAAAAGAAAAAGAAAGAAAGAAATGAAAGGCATATTTCATAAATAGCGATCTGGACTTTTGAAATCCCCTTCAAATGTTTTCAATCTCTAAATTGTAAAGTCGAAGTCACACCCAGCCATTCATGCATTCATCCACGCACTGATTTATTCATTCAACAAATATGTCCCGTGCTGGATCCAGGCAGACACGGCCCTGGATGCACAAAGCAGGGAAAATGGAACATGAAACTACATGCCAGAGAGGGAGGGTCCCAGGTGACAGGCGAGAGGGTGCTGTGAGGGCCTCACCCCCCTGGGAAACATGTAGGGGTGCCCAGACCCCAACAGGGCCTCCTCCCTGGTCCAGAGAAGGGCCATGGGGGGGGGGGTCCCTTCCTGCCATCGCACTAGGTAATATCACTCTTTTCCCCCCAGAAAGCCAGGGGCACAAAATAAGTCAGTGCCTCCATTTCTATTGGCCTAATATCCACACTCAGACTGGGTGTACACAACATGACAATGAATTTAGGTAAAAACTCATTTTAAAAATCAACAAATACCAAAGGAAATACTGTTGGGGTATGGGGAGATAAATTAGGAGTTTGGGATTAACGGATACACACTACTGTATATAAAATAGATAAACAACAAGGACCTACTGTATAGCCCAGAGAACTATATTCAGTATCTCTTAATGACCTATAATGGAAAAGAATCTGAAAAAGAATATGTATATATATATGTATAATGGAATCACTTTGCTGCACATGTGAAACTAACACAACATTGTAAATTAACTGTACTTCAATTTTAAAATGGTTTAATTAAAAAAATCAAAAAATTAAATGGGAGTTTCATAAACATGATGCCAAGCCACTGACCTCGATGAGTGGGCTGTTTGCAGGTGTCATTAGATATAAGCTCATCCTTATTTGTGTCCTTTTGCTCTGCAGCCCCACCCAGGATGCAGGCCTCTGTTCCACTGGGCCTGATGTTTAAAGGGTCATCACCTTATTGGCCTTGGTTGGTCTCTTTCTTAGCAGGTCTGTATTCTCTAATCTGGGAACCCTTTCTAAACTCCCCAAATGTGGCAGAATAGTGGTTGTATGTTTAATATTTCTTGATTAAGCAAATACATAATGACCAAAGTATATAATGAATTTAGGTATGCTTTCAAATAAATAAATGTGCGTTTTGCTCATTATAACCATCTACATATATTTGAAAAATAAGAGCTCACATGGGTGGAAGGTGTTAGTTATTCAGACACACCAATGCTGACCCTCATCTGCAAAGCCCCTTCCAGGGAAGCGTCCACAAACCCTGAGGCCTTGGGCATTTCCGTCCTCCATTCTTAAGCATCTTTATCCCCCATATGACAAAGGAAATGGCCTGCCCAGACAGTGAGGTTCTTCTGGGGGTGGAGACCTTTGGTCAGCATGAGACATTCTTTAATCAAAATTTGATGTCATGGGAGGGGGGACCATCAAGTCACCTTGTTAGTTAAGAAACTCAATTCCAACAGCTGATGGAAGGAAGGATGGGTGTGGAAGAAAGAGGGATGCCCTTTCCATTTCAAATAAACGGAAGCCAATTGTGAGCTTTACAAAATCTTTTAAGGATAATTGACAGGAATTGAGTGTATCATTCAACATTTATAAATCAGTCATGAAACTCCATCCCCACTGTCACGTCACCTCTTTCCTCCTAACTAGTGCCAACCCAGGTCAACTATCATTCTCAAGCCAGTAAACACTCAAAATCATGTGCCAGAAGAAGAATACATTCCTTTATCAGCAGAGATTGGAAATCCCCTAACTAGACTAAACCACAAAATATTAGCCTATTAAATGTCATCATCTAGAGATGATGAGAACTTGAGTGACTTCCTAGTCTTGTTGTAGGACTTTAGAGACGGTGGTGCCTGGAGTGAATTAAGATGAGTAAATAGGGTTTTCTGATAGCCATCTATCCAAAAGTCACTTGATACTTAAGTGTTGGGCACCCCAATAATTTAATTCAGGATGAATGAAAATCACTGTTTGTTTCTTGGTGTGGACCCTGCATTTCCTTAGGTAAAAGGTTCTATAATAGTCAAGACCATCAGAAGTGGGCTTGGAAGCCACAAGGAAGAAGCAGGGAGAGTGGCTGGCTCTTCCATGCATGTCATCTGCACCATCCCCAAGAAGCAGCCAGGCTGAACTGTCCCCCAGCAAGGATGACCTGTCCCCCAGACCAGAACAACCTCAGACACCATTTCCCATGTATCTATTCAACTCAAAGCCAGCGAGATTCATTACTAATGGGCTTTGTCCAATCTGTCGGTTTGGAGATGTGGTAAGAGATCAAGTGAATTGTAAGGCAGCTGAGGTTTGGTCCTTTCTGAAGGGATATCCCAGAACGTATTTGGGAACATGAGTTCTTAACTCCAAAAGTCAAAATTCCCTGAGTTTGATATTGTTGTTGAACTCCATACATGGAAATCATAAAGGTAAGTCTTGGGTGAAGGGAATTAAAAGATACAAACTTCCAGCTGTAAAATAAATAAGTCTTGGGGTTGCAATGTACAGTGTGGCAACTATAGTTAATAACACTAAATTGAATATTTGGAAGTTGCTGAGAGGGTAGATCTCGAAAGTTCTCATCCCAAGAAAAAAAAAATCTGTAACTATGTCTGGTGACTGACGTTAACTAGACTTATTGTGGTGATCATTTCACAATATATACAAGTATCAAATTATTATATATTTGAATGAAATACATAACAAATACCAAATCAGTTATGTATTATATCTGAAACGAATATAATGTTGTATGTCAATTATACCTTAATTTTTTTTAAAAAAAGCTAACTTTCTGTAATCTTATTGATGAATAGAAGCTCAAATAACCCAAAGGGCAGATAATAATAGTAAAACTGGCCTGACCTGAAAATGAAGTTACAATATTTTATGCAGAAACTTCAGCTTTCAAATTACACTTTGATCTGGATAAACACATATATTACATTGTGTCCTGGTACAAAGCATCTGATGTGGAAAGGATGTGGCCACATGCATCCTGGGTGACAGTGAGACTCTTGCTGCAGAGGGAAAAACTGGCTCCCTGGAAAATGCAGCAAGCTGGAGAGAACACGGATAAATGCCAGCTGTCTGACTGGCAAGATTTAGATTTACTCAACTTGAGTAAGTGAGTAACTCACCAGGAAATGGGCAGATGTTGGTTTGCAGTATGAACATGGCTTAAGTTTTGTCTTCTCTTTTCATCACTCCATTTGATCCTCTGCATCAGGTAAGTGAGTAAATGCCCAGCTGACTTGGTCACTTCCTCTGCCATGTAAGGATGGCTGCAATTCTTTATAAGGGTGTCAGCAACATCTGTGGCTCCCTGAGGTCTGGACGGACAGTGCCTCGCATTGCTGTGTATGCAAACTCACGTTCCCGTTGTTTTATATTAAGTCCCCACTAGTACTTGTCACACTGAGGAAACTGGTCCCAGATTTCACATGGGGGCCAAAGGGAAAACGAGAGCCTCTTAAGGGAAAGTCTGTGCAACATAAAATTAAAATGCCTTTGGCGTCCCAGACATATGGCTATCCTTCAAGATGTGGCCAAGAGAGGGGAAAGGGTTGGCTACACCTGGAATAATGGAGCTTGTGAGTAGATGCTAATGTGTGGAGGCAATGTTTCTAAATGTCATCCAGTAATGCAGCTCTTTACTCCAAACACCAAGATAATAAATATCAGCAACTCCATGTAACTGAATGCATGGCCACCAAGATCTCCGAATTCTCAGTGTAACTGCCAAGGACGCTGAATGTGCATCCAAGCGCTTCAGTAAATCCTTCTAGAACAGTCTATCCTCTGATGTCCAAGCCAAAGAGAAAACCTGTTCCCAGACCTAGCAGAGGTTTTAGAAACTACATAACTATTCACCAAGGAGACATCGAGTACATTTGCCTGCATGTGAAATAATTGTGATGGAAAGGAATCAATTATGGACCCATCTGCAGGTCATTAATATGATCTGTTGAAAAGGAGGCCAAATTCAGCAAGTCAACCCAAAAGTCTAAAAATAGCACTAATGCGAGCCTGGCCCAGTGCATGTGAAGCAACAAAAAGATCCCCACATCTGCTACAGCAAGGGTCCCTTAGTGCTTCCTCACTCTTGACTACTTATATCCTCAGTGGTCATTGAGAATGGAGGCATTTATTTTCTTTCCAGAAAAAGAGAAAAGCATTCCATGAGGATCACTGTGGCCAAAAATATCATCCTGTGCTGGTGCAGGAGAATAAACAGCGGTTGTTGTCTTATAACATAAATTCTACATGTTCTAAAGATCTATAAAGGGCCATCTCTTACATGGTTCAAAGGGATAACGTCTCCCTTGAAGAGATGTGGTAGTCACTAGGGCAGCAATTGCTAAAGTGCAGCATAGGCAATGATTTTAGGTGGTACACAGATGAATAATTTTTTAAGAGTTGTATTTATTGTGATGTGTGTTAGAAAAAATATAACTTAACCAATCTGTAACTCTGAGATGTTCCTTAGGATTAAGGTAGATCTAAGATCGATTGTAAATTTATAAGTGCAATTCTTCAAATACATAAATACTAAATAAATTGGTAAAGGTGGTATGCAAAGATGCAAAAAAGGAAATCAGAAGGTGCCCACAGACGGCTAAAACTTGGAAAACACTATTCTAGGGCTGAAGCCCTAGATGGGTTCCCATGGCTTGGGCCAGTCATATGGCGCACAGAGTCATTTTCACAGCCTTACAGAATGCAGAACCACCAAGATCTCTGAGTTCCCCGTGGCCTTACTGCCCGTCTGGGACCTCAGCAAAGCTGCAAGAACCACTTGGTTTTCTCACTACCTTAGGAAGTCTTCATTCAAACGGACTGAGCAATAGACAGGAATTCCTTTTCTGATCTACCATCTCTGGGCCCAAATCCCTGAACTTGAAGCAAGTGTCCCCAGTGTCCTGGAGGTAAAACAAAGACTGCTTTACTATTTTTTTTTTTCAAATTATTCCAATGAGAATTTTATTTTTTTCATTGAAGTATAGCTAATTTACAATTGTATTAGTTTCAAGCGTGCAGCAAGGTGATTCAGTTATATACATACATTCTTTACAGATTCTTTTCCATTATAGGTTATTACAAGATACTGAGTAGAGTTCCCTGTACTATGCAGTAGGTCTTTGTTGTTTACCTATTTTATGTGTAGTAGTTGTGTATATGTTGATCCCAAACTCCCAATTTATCTACCCCCTGCCACTGGCCCCCGCTATCCCCTTTGGCAACCATAATTTTGTTTTCTATATCTGTGAGTCTATTTCTGTTTTGTAAATAAGTTCATTTGTATCATTTTTTTAGATTCCACATATAAGTGATATCATAGGATATTTGTCTTTCTCTGGTGTACTTCGCTTAATATGATAATCTCTAGGTCCATCCATGTTGCTGCAAATGACATTATTTCATTCTTTTTTACGGCTGAGTAGTATTCCACTGCATATATATATATATATATATATATATATATATATATACACACACAGACCACATCTTCTTTATCCATTCATTTGTCGATGGACATTTAGGTTGCTTCCATGTCTTGGCTATTGTAAGTAGTGCTGCAGTGAACATTGGGGTGCATGTACCCTCTTGGACCATGTTTTTCTCTGGATATATGCCCAGGAGTGGGATTGCTGGATCATATGGCAACTCTATGTTTAGTTTTTTGAGGAACCTCCATACTGTTTTCCATAGTGGCTGCACCAATTTACATTCCCACCAACAATGCAGGAAGTTCTGCTTTGCTATTTTGAAAGAGCCTGAGGCTACAGGTGCAGGGAAGGGGTTCCTCCAGGCTTTTGACACCTTGTTCCCCCACGGCCTCATCTCTGACAAAATAAGCAGGAGCTTTGGAACCAGGCTGTCCCTTTCCTGGGATGGTGAAGGTTGCCCAGTAGGAAGCACGAGGACTCTGGATACACCCATATGAGATTATGATTTTTTTTTTTAATAAATTTACTTATTTATTTATTTATTTTTGGCTGCATTGGGCCTTCGTTGCTGTGTGCGGGGCTTCTCTAGTTACGGCGAGCGGGGGCTACGCCTTGTTGTGGTGCACGGGCTTCTCATTGCGGTGGCTTCTCTTGTTGTGGAGCACGGGCTCTAGGCGCGCGGGCTTCAGTAGTTGTGGCATGTGGGCTCAGTAGTTGCGGCTCACGGGCTCTAGAGCGCAGGCTCAGTAGTTGTGGCGCACGGGCTTAGTTGCCCCGCGGCATGTGGCATCTCCCCGGACCAGGGATTAAACCCGTGTCCCCTGCATTGGCAGGCGGATTCTTAACCACTGCGCCACCAGGGAAGTCCCTGAGATTATGATTTTGGAGAGAAGGGGCGAGGTGGGGAGAAGGGTAGGGGGGACTGCAATTTAACGGGGAGGAAACTTGGGGAGTTAGCCAGCTGACACAGAGAAAAGAAGAGTCTGACACCTTTTTACTTACCACTAAATCTCTCATCTCTGGTTAAATAAACTGTGGCCACGATGGAGTACCACGTGGCTGTTAATGGGAATGAGTTCGGGCAGAGTTGCAGCATGATTTGGCTTTTGGGTAAAAAGAAAGGATTTATACATGCTTGTAAATAAACATACAGTATTTCTGAAAGGAGTTACCCAAACCATTAAAGATGGTTGCTTATCCAAGTTGGGCTGGGGGGGGAAGGGACACCCAGCGTGGGGAGGAGGCTTTGAAGCCCCCCGTTAGAGCTGTCTGTGTGTTGGCAATTTTTGCAATGACCTATTGCTTTGATGACAAAAGCCTTTCAAATGGTAGCAGACAATGGGAAAATATTTTAAAGCTGGTGTCAGTGCCCCAGGAATATTAGTCCATGAGACATACGTTAGAGTGAGATGTTCATTTGCATTTACATAATAAGCACAATACATAATCCATATTACATAATAATCATGATGACATATACTTGCATTTACATAATAATTATCATACAGAAGGCACATTGCGTAATAATCATTATGAAACCTTCGGCAGAAGCCCAGGCGTGGACAAAGCATTCCCAGTAGCCGGGCAGGGACTAGACTGGATCACCCTTGCTCCCGCCATGAGACAGAGCGCCTCTCCCGCTAGCTGTAATCATGGCCAAGGGTTGTGTCAGGTGCTACACTAGTCCCATCACAGACATTAGCTCTGATCTTCACAAGAGCTCTTGGAGATAGTCTCTGTTTTACAGATGAGAAAATTGAGGCTTTGAAAGTTTACCCCATCATTGTGATAGAGAAAGTAAGTGTCCAGAAGCTCCCATGTGCTCCCATCCCCACTATAGAAACCTCAATGGGATTACCTTTCCTAGGCCTCCAGCTCAACGAAGTATGAGTGGAAGCGATTTCAGGCTAATGTGGTGAGATGTACCCTCTCCCTCACCTTCTACCTCCGTGCAGAGGTCTCCAAGGTCCTGGGGATGGGAGAGCCATAGCTGGAAGAAGCCCAGCTTCTCCAAACAGCACCTGAGGGGAGTCGCCCACTGCCCTGAACAGGATGTAAATATCAGTGTCAAGGCCCTGAAACCTGAGGGTTTATTTGTTACCTCTGCAATGTTCCCCGAAGTAATGCAACAACTAAAAGGTAGTGTCAGACACCATCAGATTACAAAGGATAAAGGAGTAGGGCCAGGACACCAGGGCCATTAGCCTTCAAAGCCTGTGCCCTTACTTCCATGCTGAAATGCCCCCCCAGACAAAACTGTAAATCTCCTAGGGCCTTCCCCAGCCCAGACTGGGGCCCTGGATGGAAGCTGAGTGGAGAAACAACAGTGCGGCTAGCGCTCCTGGCCGTGCGATGCCTCCTCAGAAGATGATGTGGAGGTGGCAATGGCTTCCCATTGCCAGCAGTTCATCTCTCTGCCGGGGAAGGATTTACCACCAATCCCCGTCCCAGCAACCAGCTCAGGACACGCCCCGCGTAACCAAACACGAAACCCACCACATTCCAAGCAAGCCACCGCTGCGTGGGCCTGGCGGGTGGCAGTCTCCTTGTGCACCACCTCTCCTACCCCAACTCACGCCCCTGTCCTTTGTCTAGTCACTCTGCTGATGGAGGGATGTGATGAGCCCCCCGAGAACCCAAAGAAGTGGCTGTCTAATCCAAAGGGTGCTGGAGGTGGGGAACAGGACAGGAGCTGTAAAATACTCTGTGTTTTAGATGTTCTATCCCCTACAAGGCTCCCAGTGTTTTGTAGATTTGACCACGTCATAGTGATTGATAGAATTGGATCTGACCTAAAAAAAAAATTTTTTTTTAGCCACTCCAATACGCTGTGGTCCATCTTTTTTACTCTGTGAGCATAAGGCATGTAGAAATACTGGCCTGCCATTCATTCATTTGCCAGGTGTAGGCTCCTTAGGAACAGAGACAAAGTCTGGGTTTGTATACCATTGCACCACTTAGATCTCAAAGGGCTCTCTGGAACATGGTGGGTGCCCCGGAAAGATCTGTTGTCAGGCAAGGGGTTCTCTCAATGAGCTTCGGGTAACTGGAAAGCCATAATCTTCGAGGAACACTGAATGTTGCTGCAGTCATAGGTGTGGTCTTGGACTAATTTGTACAGAGATGGCCCCTGTAAATTAAAAAGGGATGTGTACTGATAACCTTCCAAATAAGGGGAAAGAAGCAAGGAGAGAGGATGCGAGCGGTCCCAGGTGACTTTGGGGGGCACCTGGAGAGGAGCATTCATCCTTGATTTGTTCATTAATCCCTGCTCTGCTGGACCGCTCAGCTTCCCAATGCCTCATCTGGGAGAAGAGTGTGCCAGTGATGGACTTCACATCTGAGTGAGGGCCCAGGAGGGGAGTGAGGACCAAACCACCTCCCACAGCATGCCTTCTGTGAAGACAGGAGGGCTGGGCCGTGGTCAGAAAACAGAAGAGAGGCCCACACCCGACAGACAGATGAGGAACTGCCCAGTCAAAGCCAGTCTCAGCCCACTGGGGAATGAAAGCCGTGTGCTGATGTGGTAAGCCTGCAGAGAGGCACTTTTCTAATATTTTCCAAGACCTAAGGTTTTTGGGTTTTTTTTTTTCAAAATCCTATACAAGGAAATGTTACACAGAGGCCCTGTTACAGCAATTGCTTCACAAAAGTTGCGTCAGTTTTCCGTGGTAATATTAGCATTTAACTATACTAGAGAACCGACAGATACAAACATCCTGAAATCTCAAGCGACTGATTTCCTTTTTCAATTCTACATATTTCATTGATGCATCCATAAGACTATGAAATCTGTTACGAAGAAAGGTAATCGGTAGTATTATTTTAGGATAAAACAACTACTTAAAAATTTTTAAAGAAAAAGAATTTTTTTCCTATTCTAGTTTTTGAAAGAGCCAGAATAGGTGGGAATATTTCTTGATGAAGGAGCAGGAATGCTCTTATCAGGGGTATCATTTTCTGGTTTCTAACGACATTATTTTCTGTATGTTGATGTAGTCAATATCCTGACAACAGGATCTGTAGGAGATATTCACACTTTGTGCCAGGCTGTCTTCTGTGCTGAGGATACAGCAGTGATCAGACCAGCCCTCGTGGAACTTAATATTCTGGTGGAATAAGAAACGGACCCCATCAGGGGAGGGTTGGATTGGGAGTTTGGGATGAGCAGATAAACAACAAGGTCCTACCGTAGAGCACAGGGAGCTATATTCAATATCCTGTGATAAACCATGATGGAAAAGAATATGAAAAGGAAGAAGTGGACCGCAAGAAAATGAGCTCCGTTTTTCATGGCAATGAGATGCCTGCCCAGAGCTGACTCCTGCTCAGCAGACCACGCCCACTGTACATTACACATTTCACTGCATAAACAAGTGCCCCAGAAATACAGCAGGAAACTTGACCCAGTCCTCCTCCTAACATCAGGTCTTTCCCTAACCCCAGTGAGGGCTCCCAACACACAACAGATCTCAAATGTAACAAGTGACTCAAAAGCAGTCGGTGAGATGGCGCCCCTTTGGCGAGTGTCTGATTGGCTCCAGAGGAAAGCTGTTAGACAGGCCGGCTCAGAGCCCACGTCTGGAGAGGAGTCCACAGGGCCTGAGTTTCTGGCAGGCAGCTGGGCTGAGGGAGTAGCAGGGCTCTCTGCGTGCTCACAGGTGAAGCCCCATGAAACGTGCAGCCTGGGCCACCAGCGGGCTTTCTGCAGAGCCAAGGCATGGGCCCACCTACGTGCTTCTGACCTCACCACATCACCACCCACGGAGGGAGGCTGTGAGGTATTTCCAGGGAGTAGCAGCCTCTTTAGTACTACAATAATGCCAGCAGACTTGAATTGATTAATATCACACACTGTGATGGACTCTTCCAAAAAAAGATTCTAAAACAGCTGGGCTATTGCAGAGCGGAGGGCATTAGGAAAAGTTGACTATCTTACCCCGGGCCTAGCCAAGTAGTGAATCAGTCAGGGACAAGGCCAAGATGTTTCTGTAAAGCAGATTTCCTTCGATTAAAAAAGTAATGGATGAACCAGACACAAGAGGACAAATATGGCATGATTCCACTTATAGGAGGTACCTAAAGGAGTCCAGTTCATAGAGACAGAAAGTAGAATGGTGGTTGCCAGGGTAGGAATGGGGAGTTGTCATCTAATGGGTACAGAGTCTCAGTTTGGGAAGATGACGAAGTTCTAGAGATGGATAGTGGTGATGGTCGCACAACAATGTGAATGTCCTTAATAACACTGAAAAATGGCTAAAATGGTAAATGGTAAATTCTATGTTATGTCTACTTTATCACAATAAAAAAGTTATGGAACTATTCATTGTGATTCTTTAATTAGATCATTCGAAGATTAATTGGGTCACATTTAGCATTTTCTTTCTGTATATGAGCTGCCCTCCCCACAAGGCATTGGACTATGGGATTCCTAAGGGCAGGGGCTATTTATAGTTTACCTTTTCAGACCCACAGCACCTAGTACAAAGCCCTACATAACTTAATGCTGGATAAATGTTATTTGAACAAAAGAAAAAAAAAAAAAGAATGAACAAATGGGCCCAGAATTCCCTCATTGGCAAAGGCCATGCCACTGCACCACGTTTTTTCTAAAAAGATGTTCACAGAATAATAACAACAACAAAACCAATGAACATTATTGAGTGAGTGCCTTGCGTTCAGAGTAAATAAGGTTTTCAATCCAAAACACAACCAAAAAAAATCAACTGTACTTCAATAAAACAATTTTTTAAAAAAATAGTAGAAAAAAAAACAACAAAAAAAGTTAAGTAAATATATCTAGTCATATTGGAAGTTTCCTGCCTAAATTCCCCACATAGCCCTCACTTTACTCTAATGAGAAGAGCAATGAATGAATGAATGAATGACCTTCCTTCCTGGTGCACAGGTCTATATTTTCCCTGTCTGGATATCAGAACATTCCATGCAGTGAGCCTTGCAGACCCTGGAGAGGTACAGGAGCCAACTAGAGTCCTTCCAGCTTAGACGTCCCTTTTCTGGGTAGCTCCCTTCTGCAGGGTGAGACAGGAAATGATGACCAGCTGCCCTCCCAGCTGACTCAGCCATGAAACCTTTTACAGTAATCTGTCTTCACTTCTCTGGTGCTTCTTTGGGTGAAGACTTTCTCATTTTCTGGTAAAGCAGATATTTAAGGAGCAGAAAATTCAACGGCAAAAGGAAGGAATAGCAGAGAGAAATCCTTGCGTTATTCGAAACTAGAGAGCATGCATGGCACAGGGAATTGAAATGCCTTCCTCCTTCTGTTTTCCTTTCAGTGCTGAGCAACCTTCCCAGTGTCCTCAAATTCCTAGGATTTTTTAAAACATCTCACATTTTGGTACTAAATAAATCCAGCCATTTGTGCACTCCAGTCATTTTTAGCAAAGAGTAAGTACATTAGCTGTTTTCTTTGCAGAACAAAACCAAAATCTCATCTAAATAAAAGCCACATATAAAAATATGGAGTACTTTCTGATTAGTACAACAGAACTGCCATGGATTTGGTCAGGGCTCCTGGCCTGCTTCATAAGATGTTTCTAACTTCTAGAGAGATCTCAAAATATGTAATCATAATGAGAACGCTTTTTCTGAGCTCAGAAATTCAGAATGACAGGAACTATCATTTGTGGCAATATCATGAAGGAGAATCTAAAAAACCTCCGGCCACAAAATACCTAGATATGCCTACAAAAATAACAAACATGGTTTTAAGAGTGCAGCTGAGATCAGTAAAGGAAATCCCTGAGACCAGAGCAGGCTGAACACCAGAGCAGGTGCTGATAGTTTGGCTGCCTGGGCAGGGGGAGCTCTGGCAGGGAAAAAAGTCACCTTGAGTTTTGTAACCACAGGCCACAGTTCACACAGGTTTGCATTTAAATTTACTCACCTGTGTGGTCTAGGAACCCCATGCCAATTAAATAACATAAGAAGAGTTCCAATCTCAATACCATCACAGGGGCGTTTGCTAAAGCAAATGAAAAACTCTATAGAAACAGATCCTCAACCTCTGGCACACAAGATACCAAGAGTGAACATTCTTTGAAATAGAAGCTCACGATCAAAAACTACAAAATGCTTTAGGAGACGTGACCAAGAGTCCACTAAGAACCAGAGTCAACACACACAACAGGCAGCATGGGTATTGAATCCCAGGGACCCTGAGACATCAGATAATGAAACTATCAGAAAGAGACTATAAATAATTAAATATGTAATTAAAATATAAAAGGGGAAGTCAAAATTATGAGAAAATAATCAGACTCTTTAAAAGAAGACAAGACATATTTGAAAAAGGACCAAATATAACTTCTAGAAATGAAATGTGTATCATTAAAAACAAAAACTCAATGGATGGGTTTAAAGATCAGATGAAACAGTCAAAGAGAGAATTAGTGATCCAGGTAATGGTTTGGAAGGAGATTACCTAGACTGCAACACAAAAAGATAAAGTGGTTTTAAAAATGAAAAAGAAGTTAAAGACATGAAAAGTTCTAGCATGTATCACATTGGACCTCCAGAAAGAAAAAAAAAAAAACAGGGCAAGAAGCAACTTTTTAAAAGGTAGTGGCTGAGAAGTTTCTAAAACAGGATGAAAATCAGATTCAGGAAGCAAAATGGCGTCAAAGCAAGATACACAAAACTAGACACATTGTAAGGAAAAACTGCAAAAGGCAGAATCAATCGGGGGTGGGGGGGAAATACTTTCAAAGAAACAACAGTTAGCTTGACCCCAGACTTTTTGAGAGCAACAACATAAACCCTAGGTCAGTGGAAGAGTCTCAAAGCACTGAGAGATACAGACTAATCTTACTTAGTTTGCAAGTTAAAAACAGCAAAGAAACAAACTAAGGTTAAGTCACAGATCATACCTAGGGTTAGTCATAAGAAGTTATTTATGTAGGAATAACAGATTTCATGGGGGTGAGCTCTTGGTCCAATGATTTGATGTCACCAACTTGAAACTTTTAATAACTATTGAGCAATGCTCCCTGTGGTTCTATTTTTCACTGGGTCCTACAAATTATCTGGTTGGTTGTGTATGCAGGCCCTGAGGACCTAGTACCACTCAAAGGCAAGCAGGCAGCATTCTATACGATGAGTGGTCGAGTTCATTAAAACAAAGCAAACACGTGGAAAAATCTAGGCCTTGTAGCTTGAAAGACAGAAAGAAGAATTTATGCAAATATATTTGACAGGGTTTATCAACTACAAGTGCTCAAGTCCCTTGTACATGGGGAGGGGAGAGGAAAACAGGCTCCATCAGGGGCTATACCAGGAAGGAGCGAGCAAGTCACCAAAAAGCAAACATCTGTTAACCAGGTAACTTGCAAAATGCACCAAGCAGCTGAACAAAAAAAGAGGACTGGACAGATTTAGAGCTGGTGTCAGTGGAAAGGAAATTATCTTTCTCATATCAACAGAAACACTCACTGAATCACTTTGCTGTACCCCTGAAACTAACACGACATTGTTAATCAACTACACTCCAATATAAAATAAAAAGTTTAAAAAAATTTTTAATAAAAAAATAAAAATAAAATAAATTACATGGAAAAAAAAAGAAACACTCATCGGCATCACTGGTGAAGTCTAGATCTTGGTATAAACCAAATGCTAGAAACATAATAATGAAAAAGATCTAGAGAAAGTTGCTCCTCTAATCCTTCAAATTACAAGGGCCTCGTGACAGGTGGTGATGAGGAAAAGCTGCTGTAAAAAGGTGTCATGATGAATTTCATCGTTTAATACTTTTGTTCTCAGAAGATTCTGGTAATATTAAAAGATGCCTTAAAAAGCAGGAAAAAGTAGCCATACTAGTATGAAGCTATCTGATTTATTATTTTTTTCAAAGATGTAAGTTTATGGCCTTAAGTGATAATGGGTTCTATCCATTAAAATAGTTTTTCACTATTACTGTGACTTTGGAAGAAATGCAGAGTTAATTGGTCTATTTGTACGATATTTGCAGCCATCTTGGCCCATTAGACAAAAAAAGTATCAAACATCTAGGAGAATGTACCATTTTTAGAACTAAAAATTCAGAGTTGCAAAATAGCCTTGTAGTATCAGAATTAAAATGGAAAGTTTTCATCTGCAGTTTCTGAGGTTATGTGGGGTAGGATGGAATTAGATGGCAAGCCAAAGTGAAGTGGAAGATGACAGAAAGAGAAAGAGAGAGAAGAGACAGAGGCAGAAAGAATGATGGTTTCAAGGCTACACTGGGCCATGGGGACAAATTTGTAGTGGATTCCTAAAAAGGAATTACCTGTGACTGTTCTAGTTGACACAGAAAGTGAAGATTGCCTAGGAAATGAAATTAATGAGCATTTGTAAAGAAACTAATTGGATATAAGTAATGATTTCCTTTAGTGAGTCACTCTCATACTGGGAGAGCGCGGAGTCTCCTTCGGAAGTCTTTCAAAATAATTTAACTCTTCAGTCGTCTAAGACACTGCTCCCAAGCTGGGCTGTATATTCTGTGTGGCACAGTGTAAGGAGTAGAAGTTGGGGGTGGGAGGGATGAATTGAGAGGGCTCTCCAATCTGGCTGCACACAAACATCCCCTGAGTCTATACCATCCATCCACTCACTCTTTCCCTCCCTTCCCCAGAGAACTCCCTGAAGATGGCTATCTTGGCCAGTTTCTTTCTCTCCCAGGACAAGCTATGGTGGAAGATGGAGAAGAAATGAGTGCGTGGCAGGCTCCAACAGGGAATGTTAAGGATCAGAACTTGCCTAAAAACACCAAGAAGAGTCTTCTCACTGTGGCCTCCGCCCCAATTCTTAGACTCTTCCTCCTTCGAAGATTCCTCCAGATTGGCTTTGTCCAATCTGGAGGAATCTTCGAGAGGTCAAATGTCCTCTCCTTCCTCTTTCAGCCTTTGTAGGGCATCTTGAGTAAACAATGACATTTGTCTGAGCATGTGCTTCTCTGTGTGCTTTGGGGATATACATTTTGTGGAAATAAAAAAGAGAACGTGTTTCTGCTGCTTTTCCATGCAAGGAAGGCTCAGGTTTGGCAGTGACTTGCTTGTTGGTTTTCAGCCAGATGCCCTGGATTAACCATGCAGGTGGGTGTGCTTTCGTCAAAACGCGTACATCACCATGGCCAGGCCAGTTAATTGGGCCTAATTAAAATCCAAGGTTAGCACACTGCAAAATGTTAAGAGAAAGAGGAAGAGGGCAAGGTGAGGTTAGTGATGGGTCATGATGACAACGACATCATGATGACAATGACAAAGACAGAGGGAAGAAAGGATAGCAACTTCAGACTCCTGGTGGTGCGTTCTAGAAGAGTCACTGGCTAACATCCTTCTCCCGCACAGGTGGTTCGTGAGGACAGCAACCCAGGGACGAACGTGTGGCTTAGGACATAGCAACCAAATTTTCGAAGTCAAAATCTTTCAAAGCTACTGGGAGAGGGGCATTTTTCAGACGTGGTACAGTACACAGGAAATGTGTGAACACTTCTAGAACGTTGCAGGTAGCACAAAGCAGCTGGCAATTGAACCCTCACGTTTATTGCTTATTTAGTATATTTACTGGATATGCGTGTTGCATAACAGCCCGTGGGCATGTTTGTAGGAGGAATGACAATGTAAAAAAAGGGGAAGTTACTGCTATTAGGACTTAGAATCCATCATCTGAAAATGCACGCCAATGCAAGCTGTTTCAAGGGGTCGTTTCGTATGCCTGCCTGTTTTCCTCCCATTGAAGTTTCTGGTGATGGCTGCATGAATGTGCCCTTTGAAAGACAGATTCTTCAGTCAAGGCTTCCACAAGCTAACACTGGATGGTAAACCCTGGGTAGACCAGTAAAACTAATCGCATTCTGGCAAATCTCTACTCTGCAGAGGAGATGTGTCTACACAGTCGCAGACACAGCCAGCCAAGGGACAAACGTGTTGTAAATATTATCCTTAAGCTCAAAAGAAAAGCTTTTTGAAATGCACAGTTAGAGGAACTTAGTACAAAGATTCAAAGCCGTAAGAGTTACATTTTCTTAAAAAATGCATAGGAGATGACAAAGTAGAAAAATGTCCATATTTAGTGTTTTGTTGGAAAATATTTGAGGGCTGAACACATGAAGGGAAAGCCGATGGGTGGGTTGACCCTGTTCCAACCTGAGCATGGTGGGTTCGTCGGGGCCCACCTAGCCCAGAGGAATTGTCCCCAGGGAAGGAGAATCATAGCATTCCTAGCAGTTGGCACCATCACTTAACCTTACTTATCACTCTTTCGCTTCCCCTTTTATCCATAATCAGAAGCAGTAGGTGAAGAGAAGGAGGACCCAGGGCTCCTAGCGGAACTGAAGCCACCACGTGACCTCTCCAAGGAAGAGGCATGAAGAACTGTGGCCCTGAGTTGGGATCCAGCCACCCCTTCAGGATGCTGGCACTTCCAAATAGCCACCACGTTTCTCCTAGAAGCACTTCCTTGATCCATCCCCTGCACACAAATTCTCATCTCGGAATGAGAGCTTCTGGGAGCCTGACTTAAGACAGGGCCACCAACATGCCACCATTATCCAGGTGTCTGTTAAATAGAAAAAATAAAAATCGTCCCCAGCTATGGACCCCAGATGACACATCGTTGCTCATTTTTGCACCACTGTCCCCAAAAGTTTAAGCCTGTTCCCATCAAGCCTGGTGGAAGGTTCCTACACTCCCTGGTCCATGACAAGCGTACAAGGGCGTAAAACTGCGGACGCTCAGTTCTGAACACACCTGCCTGCCCCGACAGAGCGCAGGGACTGATCATGAAATGCAGCCATCCTGCCATGGAATTCTGGCCAGGACACAAGATCTTCACAAGCTGGAACTGCCCACAAATGCCAGGGGGAGCAGAGTACACTGTTTTCCTAGGATATGCCTTCATCTTTGCAAGGAATGTGGAATAAATGGCCTCCTCTCTCTAGATGGCTGTTTTTCCTCTCTCTCTTTAAAATTTTATTGAAGTATAATTGATTTACAATGTATATGTTTATAGATATACACACATATATATTTTCCCTCATAGGTTATTACAAAATATTGAGTATAGTTCCCTGTGCTACACAGTAAGTAGGTCCTTGTTGGTTATCTGTTTTAGATATAGAAGTGTGTATATGTTAATCCCAAACTCCTAGTTTATCGCTTCCCACCCTTTCCCCTTTGGTAACCATAAGTTTGTTTCCTATGTCTGTGGGTCTATTTCCGTTTTGTAAATAAGATCATTTGTATCTTTTTTTCAAGACTCCACATATAAGTGATATCACATGGTATTTGTCTTTCTCTGTCTGACTCACTTCACTTAGTATGATCATCTCTAGGTCCATCCATGTTGCTGCCAATGGCATCATTTCATTCATTTTTAGTGGCTGAGTAGTATTCCATCGTGTATATATACCACATCTTTCTCCATTCATCTGTCGATGGACATTTAGGATGTTTCCATGTCTTGGCTATTGTAAATAGTGCTGCTAGGAACATTGGGGTGCATGTAACTTTTTAAATTATAGTTTTCTCTGAATATATGCCCAGGAGTGGGATTGCAGGATCATACGGTAACTCTATTTTTAGTTTTCTGAGGAACCTCCATACTGTTTTCCACAGTGGCTGCACCAATTTACATTCCCACCAACAGTGTAGGAGGGTTCCTTTTTCTCCACACCCTTTCCAGCATTTATTGTTTGTAGATTTTTTGATGATGGCCATTCTGACCGGTGTGAGGTGATGCCTCATTATAGTTTTGATTTGCATCCTCTCTCTAAAATTGAGCTTTCTCAAGTTTGGTATCAGGCGTAGTTCAATGAGCTCCTTCTATAAAGCTGATGGTTTAACTCAGTATTATTTTATTAGTAATGGTGATACGGATGATGGTGCTGACTTCAGCCATCCACGATAGAGTCCACCTAGCTTGGAAGTAGAAGGATAATAATGATGACGCTGTTGGAAATGTTTCTGTTTCTAGTATTCTTAAACACAGTTGAGTAAGATGATGCTAGAAGCACCAAGGATATTAGTCATTAAATACAGAAGGAAATTCAATCTGTAAAAGGATATAATGAGCTCAAGTACCTTTAAAAGTCCCTCGGCTTGGTTTTGAGTAATCCCTGAGTTTCTAATTCTTACCAAACACACCACTTCATAACTGGAGGTGTTGGTTGGAGAATCCTTTTGTTGTGGTGTGAGGAGGGAGGGAGTGGGGAGAGAGTGGCTGGCGGCAGTTTTTCCCCATTCTAGCACTTGAGAAACACATCAGCTCTACTGTGCTGCCAGGCCTTCCAGCACGAAGCTGGTGGTGGCCGTGGGCTGGAGGAGGCCCAGAGCTGGGCTGGGCTGGTTGAGGAATCATCTTCGGAGCTGCCATTGCTACCTCCCGACCCTTAGTCTCCTCTGAGCTCTCAACCCCTGGTAATGCCCCTCAGTGGGCTGGGACCCCTCAGATTCACTAGGCAAAGGGGGGCAACAGTCATGGGCATGGAAGTAGGGGCAAGGGAAGTAGGAGTGGGGTGGCACTCCCAAGCCAGAACCCATTGCTGAGGACGAGAAGCATTAAAAAATGGCCCCATCTGGAGAATGCAAACTCTTGCAGTAGATCCGTTCTTCACATCAAAGCTTAATGGGAAACCCATAAGCAAACAAGGTGAAGGCAGAGCTGCTTTCATTAAAGAAAGAGAGAGAACCATCCAGAGCTCCACCCCTCCATCCTCCTCCCTGGACCCTGCATCAGCTACTTACTAACTGAATGAGTCAACTGCCTGTCTGAGCCTCCATCTCTTTACCCGTAAAAGCAGAGAGAATGCTTTGGAGGATTGTTCAGAGAATGGAATAAAATGACATACAGATGAAAGCAAGCATAATGCATAGTTATTGATAACAGCTTCTTCCTTTCCTCTTATTTGTAATCGATAAAGGTGAAGAAGAAACTAAACTTTGTTCCCTAAAAGGTCCCTGAGTCTCAGATGAACCCCCAAATCCTTGGCTGAATAAACTCTCTGGGAGAGTCCAAGGGCATTGGGGTGTCCACTCCTCCTCAGACTACAACCAAGACAGAGCCCACTGTGGTAACTGTCTCTCACTGGGTCATCACAGGCCACCTGCTAATTCCATCTTGCCTTCCGTCTCCAAGGGAGCAGATGAGTGATGGCTCTCCACGCCTCTCTCCATGTTCTAAGATCATTCCACAGCGTCAACTCCCAATGGATCAAAGATACAAACATAAAAAAAAAACAAAACCATAAAAGTACCAGAAGAAAACATACTCTAGAACCTTGGAGTATGGAAAGCCTTTCTTTTATCCAGAATCCATACCCCCGAAAAAGATTACTATGTTCTATCACCTAAAAATTTTTTTCACTTATGACACACACACACACACAGCATAAGCAAAATCAAAAAACAACAATGTGGGGTAAATATTTGCAACTCCTATCACAGAGAGCTACTCTTCCCTTAACATATCAAGAACTCCCAGAAATTATTAAGAAAAAAGGATCAAGCCAATAATACAATTTTTGTTCAGATGGGCAAAGGATATGCAGAGGCAACTCATAGAAAAGGAAATGCAAATGGCTCTTAAAAGAACCAAATAGTGCCCAATTTCACTTTAAAATAAGGGAAGTGCAAATTAAAACTGCAATGATGAAATGCCTACGTGGCAAGGTTGTGGGGAAGGAGGGTCTTCATTGATTGCTAGTGGTTGTATATATTGCACAACCCCATTGAAGGTATCTGGAAAACCTTATAAATATTATAAACACACTTACCCTTTGACCCAACAATCCTCCTTGGCAGGATGTATCCTACAGACGTACCGGTACATACAGGAAGTGTCCTGGTTGGCACTGTTCGTAGTAGCAAAAGGTTATATGCAACCCAAGGGTCCATCAACAGGAAACTAGTTAAATAAATTTATGGTGTGTCCATAAATAGGATAACTATAAAGCTGTAAAAATGAGTGAATACACTCTGTATGCACCAATTTGAAAGATCTCCAAGATATACAATTAGGTGAAAAGAGCAGAGTCCGAAACAATTTGCATAGAATGCTAACTTTTGTCAGTTCTGCCCCTCTGGTATTTCAGTGTCATTTTAATTTGCATTTCTCTTAACATAAGTGAGATTGAGGCTCCTTCCATTCTTTTATGAGCCATTTGCATTTTATTTTCTGTGAAAGGGGGAAATAAAAAGGAAAAAATATATATACATATGTTTTTTAATATATAAATACAGACACACATTTGCTTGTATTTGTTAAAGACACCCCAGAAACTAATACAAGTGTTCGTTTGTGTTGGGGTTGATGGGAGCAAAGGTAGGAGCGGGGCTTTTTATAGTTTTGATTTATGAACCAAGAAAATGAATTATCTGTCCAAAAATAAAAGGAAACTAAATTAAGCTTTCCCCACCAATGCCTCAGGCTCCTGTTAAACCTATCATTTTCGAATTTGCCGAGTATTTTTCAAAGACTAAATTTGACTTTGGAGGAACAGAGCAAGGTCAAGGATGAATGGACAGCCAGGGGTTTCCAGAAGACCCATGCGGAGGCCCCACGTGGATGGACTCTCTTGCCAATTTGTAAAAGCTGAAATCAACAGAGCCCCCCCCCCCCCAACCATCTGCTATGAAATCAACAAGAGGAGCAATGCCTGCTTTGGAGCTAACATGGCCACTGAGTCAGGGTATCCAGAACCGACTCCAACAACAAACAGTAGGTTCCTGCAGCAGCCGAAGAAACAGAAGGCTCCCACGCCGAGAATATTCCCTCTCTAGCCTTCAGGGCTACAGCTGGACCCAGACCCGACCTGACTTACATCTTGTCAGGATGACACGTGCAACTGCTCTCATGTTTGGTTTAGTTATCTGCATTTCTCTCGGGAGCACCTGGGACGGCCGCCTGTCACCCCCATTTTAAACATTTTCCCAGCCGGAGGGGCCCCTGGCCACAGCCTTGCTTCCCCTTGCCTTGTGGAAGAGCAAGAGCTGGCCAGGGCGCTGCAAGATGAGACGGCACATCTGACGCACACAGGAAGAAAAAAGCAAACTGGAGTCTCCAAAGCCGCCTGTCCCTGCGGGCTGAGCACTTGCAGCTCCTCCCTTTGATTCCTCTGATTTTCTGAGCTCAGAGAACAACATGTTGGAAGTTAGCAGAGCAGCTGCCCCAGGAAAGAACATGCTCGTTCCACTATGTTGGACTGCAAGGAAAAGCACTGAGGGGTGTGAGGCCCCAGGAGGGAACAGACGCCAGTGGCTCCACAAAACGTCCAGTGCCCACCAGCCTCAGTTCCGTTCACGTAAACCAGCTGATTCGGTCTGGGGAAGCTCCAGTTCCCGGGCCGGGGAGAATGCATTTGTTCTGTTACTGATGGATGGAACAGATTTATCCCCTGCCTGGTGCTGTCAGGGCCAAGTGCTGATCTGGCCTGAAGTGCGGGACACAGTGGGGTTCTGGAAACGGACAGGGAGCTGCAGCCTGGACTTCCGCTCGCCTGGGCATCAAGCAGGGGCACGGCAGGGAAGCAACAGGCATGGCAGCCTTCACAGGACTTCTCAGAGCAGGGTCCACAGACCAGAGGACTGCACTTCTCCAGGAGAGGTCCTCATCCTCCCGCCTCCACCCCAATCCCTGGGATGCGGAGCTCACCTCCGCGCCGGGCACCATGATGGGCCTTGGGCAGCCCTGACGTCCTTCTTCAAGATGTGTCGGCCCCGAAGCCCCTCCCACCCACCGCAGACCGGAAGTCCCACCCCCCCCCCAGAGACCGGAAGTCCCTCCCACACCGCATACCCTTGGCGTCTGGAGGGCACCTGGATCCCTCTGGCCCAAGAGGGTCCGCTGATGGTTTGCAGACTGTGAAGCGCCTGTGAGCCCGCGCCCTGCAGAGTCATCGCCCTAAGCTCCTCCATCCACTCCTCCCTCGTCATGATTTTAAAGCCCTTGTGATTCACCCCCCCCATGCTACAGTTCGCCCGGGTCCCTCTGAAAGCATGAGCCCCCGGTGCGACTCCGTCCCCAGATTTCTCTGAGCAGAGCAGAGGACGTGGAACCATCATTTCTCAGTTGTTCATTTGTTCAACCCATGTCTATCCAATGCCTCTGACGTGCCAAGAGCTGGGCGCATGAGGCTCTCCCAGGCGCCCTTAATGTATGTCGTCTACAAGGGGGGCGTCTTATCAGAAGAAATTCCGGAGCTACAGCTGACATTTGTTTCACCAAAAACCATGTGACCTCTACACATCTCTACTCCCATGTCCCTAGGGGTTTGTTTTGTAACAGCACACCGGGTATCAAGTATGTGTCAAGTGACACACAAGCCTGTTCGGCAGAGCGGCGGAGACTTCTGTCTCATTCCCGAATAATGGGGCTAACGCTCGATTCTACAATAAAGCAAAGAACACCACAAAGAGGGTGCAAAGGCCACACCCGAACAATCCTCACCCCCATCTTCCCCATCTATTAAAGTGCTTGGGCTGAATACAGAGACAGTGGCCAGTTGTCAGGAGAGAGGGAGAATTTAGGGTGTAATGCTGGATGCTTTCACATGTACTGTCTTCAACACAACCCCTGGGACTCTGACCTAAGTTCCTGGGTCACAGGGGACATTGAAAGAAATGGAATGAATGAAACTTGGGATTGTAATCCTGAAGGAAGAATAAGAATGACCTGTGTTTGGTAGCTGGGTCTGAGCTCTTAGACTTGGGCGGAGGCGACTGCCCCCTCTTTTCATTGGACCACAGAGGAGATGAGGTCAACACCAGGAAGACAGGAAGAGAGACGTCAGCATGGCAGTGGCTAATCTCAAGGTCACATCAAAGCCAACGCACCCCAGCAGGACAGGAGCCCAGCCAGAAAAGCAAAGGACTCCAGACTGACAGCTAGCATGCATGCAAAATTATGTCCCACCAAGGAGAATGTCTGAGTCCTCTTGGGACCCTTACCTTCCAGAGAAACGGAGGGCTGGGGCTCCAGAATTTGTGCAAGTGGGACCACAAGCCAGAGCCTGCTACTGTCGGGATCCACCGTCATCCACTGGCCCTAGCCAGCTGTGAGCTGGGGACACGTAAGTCACCACGGCCACCATTCAAGTCAGCGTCAGATCCAGAAGCAGCAGCATAAAGCTGATCTGGAGCCACTGCAATCTCCCCACCTGCAAATAGGAAAAAAGGTTAAAACCAACTGTTTCCACACTGGAGAAGTCAACTGCCTCCACAACCAGCTCAAATTTGGCCGTACCAATTTTGTTAAACATTTCAAGGAGTTACGCAAAATTCTTCACACGACCCAAACATTTTATTTTAATCCACTTAAATTTTAAAATAGTATGTCATGATGGAAAAAGTATTGAACTTAGAGTGTAAGTGTCTGGGTTCAAATTCCAGCTCTGCCACTGCCTGGCTGTGTCAGCTTGGTCAAGCTACTGAAACTTGAATTTTCTGGCTGTATAAACAAGATGATAAAAAAACAAAGATGCATGCTGTATACTCATTTTTGAATAACGTGACTTTGCTTTATGGAATAACTTCTCAACACTGGCAGAATTTTCTAACTTAAAAAAAGTTTTGCTCTGTTCACAATGGAACGGACACTTAGGCCATACCCTTTTAAATTTAATCTGCGCTATTAACATATTCTCCATCACATTCTTTTTTATTTTAATTTTATTGGAGTATAGTTGATTTACAATGTTGTGTTAGTTTCTGCTGTACAGCAAAGTAATTCAGTTATATATATATACACATATATATATATATATACATTCTTTTTTTATATATTCTTTTCCATTATGGTTTATCACAGGATATTGAATATAGTTCTTTCTGCTATACAGTAGGACCTTGCTGTTTATCCATGCTATATATAAAAGCTTATGTCTGCTAATCCCAGACTCCCACTCCATCCCTCCCCCATCCCCCTCCCCACTGGCAACCACCAGTCTGTTCTCTATGTCTGTGACTCTCTTTCTGTTTCATAGATAAGTTCATTTGTGTCCTATTGTAGCTTCCACATATAAGTGATATCATATGGTATTTGTCTTTCTTTTTCTGACTTACTTCACTTAGTATGATAATCTCTAGTTGCACTGCATCACATTCTTAAGTTCAGTCATTGAGGAATACAACAAAGCCTTGCTTTGTAGTGGTTAAAAAAAAAAAATGGATGATACCTAGCTCACACGTGAACAAGTGCATAAGTAGTCCACAATCTATAAATGTTTATGTAATCATCAGTTATTCTCGTCACAGTGAGAGTTACACAAGCCACACATGATGGGGGGAGCTGCAATGCCAATGATCAGGGTCTCTGATGATCAAGACTCAGTCCTCAGAGGTCAGCCTAGCACAGGAACGACTTGGTGATGGGGCTCATGGGCTGAGAGGGCAGAGGAGACCCCAGGCACCATCTGGTCCAAATGCCCCCCTTTCAAAGATGGGGAATCTGGGGTCAGAGTGCTCAAAATTGCATGGTCCAGAGGCCTGACCTCTCCATCTCGTCACTGTTTTCTGGTCTGGGCTCCAGAAGGCAGCCCAGTGAATAGAAGAACGGGACTCCTTCACTGCCAGGCATGCCGCTGTTTTTCCCTTGGAGGAAGACAGTATCTTCTCATTTAAAACTGAATCCCACTGCTGACTTGCCCCACTCTCTGCGGGTGTCCTTCCTGCCGGCCTCCACCTCTCCCCAAAACTCGGCACCCGGACGGGCTGCCCAGCGGCTGTTAAAGCAGCACTTGTCCTTCCTCACCCAACCCTTGGCCTCTCTGCAGCATCTGACCTTCACCTTGACTCCCACCAGCACACACCCGAGACTGTTCCTTCCTCTGGTCCTCTTCCCACTCTGCTCTTTCCTTTATCAGTCTCTGAGCCCGCAAATATTCCCTGGGCCTGTCCTCAGTCCTCTATGCTTTCCCCTCTCTCTCTCCTCTCCCATGAGCTAAGAAACCCGTCCCATGTCAGCAGCCGACTCGCAAATCTACATCCCCACCCCTGACCAGCTCCCAAGGGGACCCTCAGAGGCCATGTCCTCCTGCCGTCTGAAAACCCATAATCTTTCTCCCTCCAGCCCAGCTCCTCCCCTGCTAGCGACAATGCCCCAAGGTCACCCTAGACCTGTCCTGCCCCCTTACCCCACATCCAAGGAGCCCCAAGGTCCTGCAGGGCCTGCCTTCCTAACGGCCTTCGTATATATTGATTTCTTCCCATTCCTACTGTCGGTCAAGATCCTCCAAAAATATAACTTTCCCATTGTCTCTGCCTCTTGGGAAATGTTCAGAAACTCTCCACTCAAGGGTGTATCATTCAGGACATGGTTGAAACCCATGAGGCTGCCATTCCCACGCCTTTCCAATCAACCCCGATCTGCTTTTCCACACTCACCTACTCCTCCCTAAACTCCTCACCTTAGCTCCACTGTCTGTTCAATTGTGGGTTTGAATGTGTTTTGTAAATGGCTGCTTATTCTATTCCTTTCCCTAGAGATAAGAGGAGCCTCATGGAAATTTCCATGTTTCAGGCAATGTTTGAACCATTTTACACCCATCAAATCGTGAAATCCTCACAAAAACCCTGGGAAACACGTACTGGGAAACACATACTGTCATCACCCAACCTAACAGAGGAGGAAACTGAGGCACAGAGGAGGAAACTGAGGCACAGAGAGGTTAAGAAAGTTGCCCAAGGCCACACAGCCAGCGAGTGGTGGAGTCACCATTCAGCCCTGTGCCACCTGGCTCCAGGGTCACTGACCTGAGAGTCCCATGTTGACAAACAAACCTGTTTGTGCAGAAGGGTACCTGTACCGCTCAGTATTTTAGCATTAACCAAGATTGGCACGGTGGTACAGGGATTGTGGAGTGTCATTCCTGGAGGATAGAACGTTTTCCCACTGACCTTCAGGCATGGGAGAGAATGCTGAAACAGTAGTCATCCTGCCATTAAAATTAAGTTCAATCACACCTAATGGAATGCCACCTCCAAGATAGCCATTAAAGCCACCGGCCTCCCGGGCTGACGGGGTTCATTATATATCACCATTACGCGTCCCTCTAACTGCCATGGTGTCCGAGGAGCGGGAAGGCCTGGGGGGGACTCTGAGGGATGCTTGGGTCCACCCCACAGGTGTCGCCCAGAGGAGATGGGCCTGCTGCCTGATCCCACGATGGAGACGATTGTGTTGCAGTGTGGAGGAGACTTGATGGAAGGTGAAACCCTACATAAGACACGCAGACTTTGACCCGCTCAAGATGAAATCCGGCTCTGGCACAGAGTGGCCTTGCCTCGTCAGCGGGCAGGACACCGGGCCCTGCCATTCACGGCTACACGACGGCAGCGCCCTTCTCCAGGGCACGGGGCTCCCGGCCTGGCTGCGGTGCCCGGCTCAGCACCCCGGAGGGTCTAGCTCCCCTGCTGGGTCCTCCGGCCCCCAGGGGGCACTCATTCTGCCTCAGACTCAATTCCTCTAACGTTCTGGCACCGAGAACCTTCACAGGCACCATGAGATGAAGTTGTTGTTTTTATCTCCCTTTTAACAGACGGGGACGAACAAGACTCGGGGAGGTGAAGGGAGAAGGTAGGAATAACTAGGGCATGGGGAGGGGCTGCGATGGGGCCGTCCTGTTCCTTGAGCACTTGCACAAGCATCGTTTCTTTAGTGTCTGTACTTTGCCCCATAAAGCAAATAGTATTATAGTAAGTCTCCTACGTACGAACGGGTTCCGTTCCAAGAGCACGTTTGTTAAGTCCAATTTGTTCGTAAGTCCAACAATGTTAGCCTAAGTACCCAACTAACACAATCGGCTATCTAGGACTGTACTGTAATAGGTTTATAATACTTTTCACACAAAATAATACATAACAAACACAAACGATAAAACATTTTTAATCTTATAGTACAGTCCCTTGAAAAGTGCAACAGCTGGCATACAGGGGCTGGCATTGAGTGAACAGGCAAGAAATAAAGATACTGTACTGCCATACTCTCCACAGTACTGTACAGTAAAGTACACAAAAGCACAATCACTTGTAGAGGATGCACGCACATGACGACGTACGCCAGACATGTGAACTGACTTACGTGACTGGACAGGCGAATGCACGTTCGCATCTTTGAAAGTGCACAACTTGAAGGTTCGTATGTAGGGGACTTACTGAATCCCCACTTAATACATGGGAAAACTGAGGCTCCACTGAGCTGAAGGAAATTGTCCCAAGTGTACCTCTACCAAGTGGTGGAGCTGGGTGCGGGCCCGGACTCTGCCCCTGAGCACAGGGCCCTTTTCATGCCGTGTTGCAGCAGCCATGGCTGGCCCCTCTCTGGCCTGGAGCCCCATCCTCACCCACCAGCACCAGCCTCGTCTGACGTGGGCCATGGTCTAGACCTGCCCTTGTTTGCTCCTCCTTGGCTTTGCCTTGGACTCAACTTCTCCCTGGGCCCAGGGGCCTGTCCTCCCTAAGCCCTTGCAAAGTGGCTCAGCTCATCCTCCTTCATGCCCAGTGCCACCTGCTTCCCTGCCCGAACCTGCCCCCCCTACACTGACTGACCACCACCCTGGTCCTTTGTCTGCTTGCCCTGTGGGCCCCGCCTGGCTCTTTCAGCCAAACCAGACTCCAGGTCCCTGGCCTGTCCTCACTGGGCAACACTGTCACCTCCATGCCCCAGCAGACAAGATCCCACTCTTGCCACCAATTCCCAGGCAAGTCAGCTTTTGACATGAGCTTTGTTTTGCACACTCTGGGGTCAGGTGTGACCTGCCCCAGCAGGTAGAGGTTTGCCACACTCTGAATCCCCTGGAATGGCCTTTGGGAAAGTGTGGCATCACTGAATTCAGAGAGGTTTTCAACTTTCAATTATTTTCAGGAGGCTTTGTCTCCAAAACCCTCTGCTTTCCCACCCCTGTCCTACCAAATGGGTCCAGTCCAGCAGAGGCCGCCCAACTCCTCAGGGTTTCTGGGAGCCCCTACACACTGGTCAATTCTTCCTGGCTGTACAAGGAGAAGTCCAGTCCTGGCCAGTCCATTGCTTTCCTAACTGCTCAGTCCAGGCCAACTGTGCTGCCCTCAAAGATATGCCAACATGCTGTCCTCACCCCAAGTAAGACAAGCCAAGGTGAAAGGTAAGCTTGATTTCAAGCAAAAGTCCCTATAATATTAGTTAACATTCACTTCGGTGCCAAGCACTGTTTTGAGCCTTTTACCTGGATTGACTCCTGAGTCCTTCTTATGAAAAAGTTGCATTATTACCCAATTTACAACTAGGAAAGCCAAGGCAAAAGGAGCTCAGTAACTTGTCCAGAGTAAGTAATTCCTGGAGCCTGGGTTCAAACCCAGAGAGTCTGACGTGAGAACTAAATCTTAGGCACCACCTCTCACGTATGAAATATAATCATGGTGCTGAGGAGAGAGTAGACTTTGGGGTCAGAATTCTGGTTTTGCTCCTTATTCTGTGACACTGACAAGTTATTTAACCTCTCAGAATATTGGTTCCCTCACGTGTTAAAAACTGGGCTAATAATTAACGTACCTGACAGAGTTAATGAAAATTAAATAGAATGGTGTGTGGAAGTTTCTAGAATAATGTCTGAGATGCAGTAGGTGCTGGGTCATTTTTCGTTTCCTTATTTCCTCTAATTAAGAAAGTCTTCGAAGTGAAGTGCCTACTGCTATAGTGATCACTTGAGTGCCAAATACTTCACGGTCAAGGGGTTTTAAAAGAGGTCATGGATCTGTCCTAGGGTAACACTTCTAATTTTTTTAGAGATTTTTAAAAATCATCTGAGGTGGAGAAGAAAAATCTTGGTCTTCCTCAAGATCGTGGCTGGATTACCCATATGTATATATAACCAAATGTATCCATTTTATATATATCTATATATCTATATATCTATCTATATATATATCTATATATCTATATATATATCTATATATATATCTATTTCATGTATATATAATAAACCATAGTTTTCTTATAATATATAAACCATCAAATAATTTTATTTGGTCAGTAGTCTGGTGTTTCTAGTATGTCAGTAAGCCAATATTAAACAGTCTGCATTAACTTTAGGAAGAGGAACTTTTCTATTCTCTGAGACAGGGTTTCCAGTCTCTGGAAATGCCACGGGGATGCTGTGAAGGGGCCATGGGTGATCCTGCCCACATGTGGGCCAGGCCTAACCCTTTTTTCCCAAATGCAGCAACTGTGTACTCCCTGAACACTCCCGGCCCAGTCCTTCCATGACTGGCACAAATGAGGGTTTTTGTTTTTGTTCTGTTTTTTAGTTCCTAAATAGAGGGGTGGGTTACATGGGCATGGAATAAAGTCACGGTGCTGAAATTCTTCTCAGAGAATCTGTGACCATAATTCTAATTCCTCTCCCCCCACCTTGGATAAATCATTTAACCTCCCTGAGGCCTTTTGAAAAAAAAATTATTTGTGAAATGTGAATTACACAGTGTCTCTGAAAATACACAGTAAATGCAATTTCCCATTCCACATGCTATTCTCTCTCCTTGGCATACATCTGCAGTGTTCTTCCCTCTTCCCCTTCCCTTTCTTCCAGAAAATTCCTATGTGTCTTTCAAGACTTAGCAGAGAAGCTACCTCTTCCAGAAAGCCCTCCAGTCTGATGTGGGCATCTTTCTCTCTCTTCCATGGTGCCTGGGCTCCCTTCCACCATGGCACTGATGGCCTGTCTCTTTCATTAAACAGTGAACTCCTGATCCCAACAAAGTGGATCTGGACCACGCTTGGACCCCCAGAACCTAGGAAGACAGGGCCTGGCACATGGTAGATTCTCAAAAAGCTTGTTGAACAACTAAATCATAAAGTTAAATTCCATAATCCAAGCCGGATTTTCTCATTCGCTTGCAATATGGTATATAAATGACATCTCTAGAAATAAACAAGTCAGAGGTTGTGAGATCAGAGAGTTGGGTCAGAAAGCAGGGCAAGGGGCGGGAGGGGTCACCACCCCAACATGCTAGGCCCTTGGCTCCAAGCAACCTCACTACATGACACAGCAACACAGGGAGGGGAGGACACCCTTTCTGCCCCTTGCCAAGCTATAAAAAGTGGTGGCAGGAAAGCACGTCCTAATTTGCCTCCTCAGATCATGCCAGCTTGCGGAATCTAACCATGAGAATATTGATAAATCCCAGAACAAAGTTGGAGGACGAAGCCAAACAGCAGCCAGAATTGTAGAGTCATCCTGGGTCTTAAAGGTCATCTGGTCTACCCTTTGCTCTGTGCACAAATATCTCTGGATCCAACCAGTCATCCCCCAGCCATGGGGGTTGGGGAGGAGGTTCAAAATCTCAAGACTTTAAGTTTTAAGTTGGCAAAGAGAAAAAAATTCACTCCATGATTCCTCCATGTTTTCGAGAATCAATAGAACCCTTATTATGCACAATGCACTATCTTGGGAACCACGAGGAACACAAAGATGAAGAAGATATGTCATATCTGCCCTCAAAAAGCTCACGATGCAGAAGGAGCAAAGAGGCCAGTTCAGCTGCGGACACAATTGAGGGCACCTATAATAAGGGCTGTAAGATGAGCACACCAGTCGGGGAGAGAGAGGCAGAAGCCAGGTCTGGGAGGTTCTGCAGAACAACTGGCCCCATTCTTTCAAACACTCAACGAATTCGAACGACAGACTTGATTCAAAGGAATCGACTGTTAGAAAAAATTGGGACAATTGGAGAAATTTCAATCTGGATTGGGTATTGGGTGAGAGCAAGGAGTTATTGGTAATTTTTAGATCTATAAGCATCATATCATTACGTCTGAAATGCCCGTCTTTTTTAGAGATGCAAAGATCTAGCACGTGGAAGGGAAATGACATGATGCTTTTAAAAATTCAGAGAGAGAGAGAGAAAGAGAGAGATGTAAAGCAAGTGTGGTGAAATCTCAATTCTGGATGATGCCTGAGTGGGTACATCACGCTCTGCTCTCTACTTTGGGGAGTGTTTGAAGTGTTCATCATTTTAAAAGGTTAAAAATGAAAATACAGGGGCCAGGGCAGAAGAGACACTTTCAGCTGAGCCTTGGATGGTGAGCAGGATGTCACAGATGGAGATGGACAGGAGTGTCCTTTTGGGGGAACCCACCTAGCAGCGGCCCTGAGGCAGGAGGGCTGGTGGTGACTCAGGAACCTGGTTTGTTTGCCTCTGTGTGGATCAGAACTCCAAACACTGGCCTGGTGGGTAAAGAGACCCACCTGTGTTGGCCTGGTTCTCAAGGATATGGTAAGTGCTGGGCCAAGAAATAAGGCAAAAGACTCTACAAATACCAGGCCCTGAATGCAGGCCGAGGGGGAGCGTGCCAGGACTTAAAGTGCTGACTCTTGCCTCAAGGACGGTCCCCTGAACCCTTCACCACTTGTACAATTGCCCCATCCTGGTGGACCCGTGCTCTCTCTAGAGAGACCACCAGCCCCACATGAGGCACTGTTGTTTCCTTCTCGGGGGACCCACGGTCTTCTTGGGAATATAGTTCCCACTGCTCCTTCTCTGGATTCTCCAGCATCTCCAGAGAGAGCAGATCAGAGGTGGCCACACAGGATGAGCCTTGAGGTCACCTGCCCAGTGGCCCATCCACCTGCCTCCCACCCACTCCCCCAGCCCCAGGCTGGATCCCGCCTTGCCTGGCACTGTCTCTGCAAGGAAGCGGGCTGCTAAATTTGCTGCTGCTGTCCTATCAGTGCAACCCCACCACTGCCTACCTCCCCAGGGGCCACCGGGGACCTCTGCTGGGGCAGGCTGGGCTTCCAGGACCTGCCACAATGTCCTACCACCTCATCTCTGGGTTCGATTTGTCTCTGGCTAATCTGGTTTTTCTGAGATCACAGACCAATGAACCCTGGTCACGTCTCCAGAATGTTCACCTCTGGGGGTAATTGTGTTTGACAGCCTGGAGTCTTTCCGAAACCCGCCATGGTTCACTCGGGGCGGGACGGGTGGGTCCTCTCCCACCAGCTTATCTTCTCTTTGCAGCCCTGGTAAGTAACTGCTGAGGACTGCAAAATCAAAGGGAAAATATTTACAGTGAGAGTTGACCTAAAAAGACCTACACCGGGGTCAGTGTACCTTCAGCTTGGCCTGACCTCTTCCAGACGAAGAGCCTCAGGGCACGGCGGGGTCACGTGGTACAAAGAGCGAGGGGTTGGGAGTCAGGCTGAGGCCTGAGTTCAAATCCTGCCTCCCCACCTACTAGTTTGGGCAAGAGTTCATCTCAGATGAGACTTCCTATCTCAGAAGGTTTTGCAAATGAACTGAGATCCGTGCAGGTGAGATGCTTGGCGTGAAATAGACATCCTTGACCTCCTACTCCTACTCCAGGCATTTGGTTCCTCAGTTTTAGATAAAGGAGCTGGAAGAGATGGTCCTCAGGCCACATTCAGCTCCGACTTTCTGCCTTTCCCTGAAATCGCAGGGGTGGTTAAGTCCCTCTCCCTGGAGGGCTCCGTAGTTGGATGCATCCTTCATCCCGCTGCCCCCATCCCGTTGGCCTGGGCTCTTACCAGTGGCAGGCCCTGGGCCCAGCTGCTATTGCAAAAGCACGAGGACACTGAGAGACCGACATCCAGACAGGCTCCCAGTCTCCCCTCTCCAGCTGGAAGGGTTTCTCTGCTCCAAGCACAGCATGGGTTTGTCCCTTCTGATTTTGTGCACTCTCTCAAAAAAGGTTATCAGTCGGGTAGAAATGCATTATAAGACACTCGGACCTTAGCCACTGTCCTGGTAGGCAGCGTAGTGGAGGGAACATCCCCTCGGCGGGTACTGGGAAACGAATTCGCCCCTCAAGGGCCGAGGGCTTTGGGCCCAACCACTCCTCAAGTTCCTCACCCCTCCAATGATAAGACGCGCCATCCACCCTGGCCCTGTTGGGTGGGATTTTTCCCAACAAATTGTGGATCTTGTGAAAGAGTTTTTGAAAAGTATGAAACCCTGGGAAAATGTGAGGGATTGCGTTGACTCCAGTTTGGGTCTCCAAACCAGACCTCCCGTTCATCCTTCTGTTGTCTTGGGAAAAACCCAAGCCCCCCCCACTGGCCAACCGCTCCTCAGGCAGAATCACTGGGGCTCTTTCTCTAACCTTCGGGGAGTGTGTGGCCGGCTTTCCATGGGAAAGCCCACAGGATAAGCTACTTGCCTCTCACGACTTCTAGGTGGGTGACCACGTGTTCCCTTTTTTTTTTTACCCAGACCGTTTCAGTTTATTCCTGTTACCCAGAGTAATTATTACTAGCACCTCCTTTTTTAATTTTTAATTTTTTAATTTTTTAGCCATGCCTCGCAGCATGTGGGATCTTAGTTCCCTGACCAGGGATCGAACCCGCGCCCCCTGCATTGGAAGCACGGAGTCTTAACCACTGGACCACCGGGGAAGTCCCAAGAGCACCTCCTTTGACTCTCAACAAAGCATCCCAGCTTGTGCAACAAAGTACATGGGCACTGTCCCTCCAGGCCAAGTGGTACCTCTACAGCCAAGCTGGATTACCTCAGCACTGAGACATCATCTAATGCAGATGCTACCCCCATTTCACTGCTGCAAGAGGGCACGTGGCTTTCAAGGAAGATCAGAGAGTGCCGGGCCCAGACGTGCTGACCAGCCTCCTGAGGGCGGGGACGCAGCCCTGTTCTGCAGCCCTCATGGGACACGTTCCTTCCTCTCTTCAGTTCCTCGCTCATCCAGCTCCATCCTGAAAGCTCAACCCTGCCAGTACCAGCACCGCCCACCCCTAACCCAGAGCTGCCCCCGGCTGGGGCTCCCAAGGCCTCGGAGCGGCTTCCGTCTGAGAAGCACAGGGAGAGCCAAGGACATTTTGTGCCGAGCGGATTGAAACTCCTTATCCCCTTGGGCTGATTGTTCTCGGCTGTTACCACATCATGACAAGAGAGACTTGAAAGAAGGCTTGGGATGCCACAGATAGTTGAACTGCTGATGTTTTGACATATTTCCCGCCCCCCAGCCCAGCCAGCAGTTCTGTGGTTTTTCTTATTGGGTTGGAAAGAAAACAAATGCCTTCTAGAGCACTTCATGTTGACAACGGTTTATAGTTATGTCACTTCCACCCCTGTGTGCCCGAGAGGAGCATCACGGAACAAGCACTGGTCCCATCTTACAGACGGTGAAACTAAGTTCAGATCAGGAAAGAGATGCTGGTCTTTCACTTGACCTAGCCAAGCAGGCTTCCTTCTAATCAAGCCTTTGACCAAACTCTGTTCACACACACACACACACACACACACACACACACACACACACTCACTCACAAACTCAACTGTTCCCCAGGGGACCTCATATGGTTTCCCTGCTCTTGTTTTACTCATGATTCTTTCCTACTTCCTGGCTATAAATACACCAAGGTCAAACACGTCTCTTGGTTTCACTCCATCAGCCAAAGAAACAGTTAGTTACTCAGAAGCAGACAGCAGGGAACAGCCACAAAGGGAGAAGCAGCAGATCTGCTCAGTCCAGGACCGAGGGGGCATTTCCGTTGTGTTTGGCTTTTCAGACGTAGCTGCCAGAGTTCTGTCTGGGAAGGCCAAGGCCCGTCACACACTCTTGTGCCCCTGCAGGCTTGGGCTAGGCAAGCAAGGGTGGAAAAATCACTCTCAGTTTGAATCCCACCTAAACCAAGACTGGCTAAGGCGAGGCCCCCTCATGGCCAACCACTGGCCCAGCTGGGAAAACCCACCCCCAGCCTCTTCAGATGGGGATTCAAGGCCACACCCCGGAGAAGCTCTTTCTCCTAAATACCACTGTCTTCCTCTTTACTCACTTTCAGGGTAAATTCTTCCTCCGTGTCTCAGAGACTTTGAGTCAATGTTTCGTTTATTATGAATTTATTATTATTCATAATAATATTTGTTATTTATCATATTATTTATTTAATATTCTTTTATTATCATTACTTTATTATTGTTAATTAAAATACAACTCTAGTAGTAATATTATTATATAGTAGTATTATTAGCAAGTACTAAGGTACTGGGTGCTTGCTATGTATCTGGTGCCCTGCACGCACGATTACATATGATCTTCTCGACAGGCCTAAAGGGCAGGTAATACTAGCAGTAGTACCATTATCATCATCATCACACAGATGAGAAGACGGTGGCCCAGAAGGTTAAGTCACACAGCTACTAAGTGACAGAGCCACGATCTGAACTCAGGTGAACTGACTCCGAGTTCCAAATTATCTACTACGATGTTCCCCCGCTCCTGCCCCATCACAGACCATCGACTCCAGTGCTTCCCAAACGGAACACCAAGGCCAACAGATGCTGAGGGCTGCTACCCGACCTAAAGGGGGTGAGAGAGGGGGATTCTGGATCAAATAAGTTTAAGAAATAGTTATACCTATGGCTCTCACACTTTCTGGTCTCAGGAACTCATTACACCCTTAAACATCTCTATCATCGAGTGCCCCAAAGAGCTTTTGCTTATGTGCACTGTGTCTTTCAACATCTACTGTCTTAGAAACCAAACTGAAAAAAATTTAATATTTATGAATTCACTTAAAAATAACGACAAGCAACTGACTACATACTTACGTAACTACCATATTTTTATAAAAGATGACTATTTCCCTGAAAAACAAAAAGTTAGTAAGAAGAGTGGCTTTATTTTACATTTTTCTATGTCTAGCTTTCATCCAGCATTAGAGCTCAATTCTCATTTCTGCTTCTGAATTCAGTCTGTTGCGCCATCACGAAGCCCGAGGCAAACTCCACTGTACACTCATGAGAAAGGGAGAGTAAAAAAGGCACATGATGCCTTAGCGGTGTTTTGAAAATAGTCTTGGCTGCTCAGAGGCCGCCCTGAGGAGGAGGATTCCCTCAGTGTGGTCAGAAGCCCTGGAAAGGGTTAAGGGGAGAAAGTCAGGTTCTGAGTTACACTTCAGGAAGTTCCTTCGGATGATGCATGGAGGAGAGAGAGAGGAAGGGCAAGCACGGAAGCAGAGGGACCAGTGAGGATACTCTTGCAACAGTTAGGACAGAGATGGTCATGGCCTGGATGAGGTTGCTGGCAGAGCAACAGTTGAGTTGCTAGAATGCTGAGGAGAGGTGCGGAGGACAGGGCAGCCTCCTGGGCCACAATCAGAGGGGCCCGATGCTGGCAAAGGACTTGGGGGAGAAATTCCTCCCTGAATACATGGCTGGCCTTGTCCTGCCCTGCCCTGGGCTATGCCCAAGGCTTAGACGGTGGGCTGGCCTGGGCCAGGGAGAAGGGCCTGCCCTCTTCTGAGCAAGAGCAGGACAAGCCAGGGCTCCCCTCCATGCAGCAGGCCAAGGCCGTGAAGAATGTGGTCATGCTGGTCCCCAGGCACCCCCTGGATGCAGGAGTCAGCATAGCCATAGGCACACAGAGGTCCCAAAGCCAGAAACCAGCACCTACACAGACCCTGCATGGGGAGCCTGCTTTCCCCAGCCCAAGAAACTTAACATAGTTAATGCCTGCACTGACCTGTGGCCTCCTGCTGGCCTGTCCTAGTGCTCCAACCACTGCCACCAGCCCCCCCAGGTTCCTTCATGGTCCCACAGCAGTCTGTACCTGTGGTCATTGCCCACGTGGTAGTGGACTGCATTATCAGCCTCGTTCTTCCCTTCCTGTGCCCGTAGCCCAGCCATGGAAGAGTGCCTCTTCCCCACCCCTTGGCTTTAGGCTTGGCCATGTGACTTGCACTGGCCATGAGCATTTGGACAGAAGGATCAAGCGGCAGGCCCAAGCCTGGGCCTTGAGAGTCTTGCATGTTTCCACTTGCTCACTTGTATCTCTGTCATCATCAGAAGAAGAGTCTACTGCCAGGTCATTGCTGCCCCTTAGGCTGGGACCTGGGATGAACAACCATGGAAAGGAATCAGCCCAGCCAATGCCCACAGACCTACAGCCTGAACCTGAGTCACCCTAGTTGACCCACAAATCCATGAATATAAATATTTATTGTTGTGTGCTGCTGGGATTTTTGTAGTTATTTGTTACGCAGCAAGAGCTAGCCAATACACATTTGTTTCCTTACATCTAGTCTCTTTAAGACTATGAGTTATATGAAGGCTGCAACCATATTTATTTTTATCTTGTTTCCCAAGAGCCTAGCACACAGCAATTTTTTAATAAATGTCTTTTGAACATGGGAAGGAATGCACAGACGAACACCTAGACTAGTCCAGTAACCGGATCAGACTTCTGGGAATCCTCTGACCCAAGGATGATCATGGAACAGACCAAAGATTACCCACTAGGTACCCCCAGGACAGACACACACACACACCCAAGCCTGGGCCAGCATTAGGCCAGCCCTCAAAACAGGCAATGGGATAGGTAATACCCTTTGGGATTGTATTTAGCTATCCCTTGACTGAACTGGTGTCCTCGTCTACCCTCTCATGCTTCAGAGACAAACAGCCTCTCCTGGAGGCAAGCCCTGGTAATCTGCTAGCCATTCTGCACCCCAAACTGCCCTCACTCTCTGACAAAGGACTCCACACCCATGCACCTACCCCATGATGTTATGGACTGAATGTTTGTGTCGTCTACAAAGTTCATATGCTGAAACCCTAACACCCATTGTGATGGTATTTGGAGGTGGGGCCTTTGGGGGGTGATTAGGTCATGAGGATGGAGCCCTCATGAATGAGATTAGTGTCCTTATAAGAAGAGACAGAGGGGTTTGCTTCCTCTCTCTGCCATAAGAGAAAACAGCAAGAAGACAGTCATCTGTGAGCCAGCAAATGGTTCCTCATCAGACACTGAATCTGCTGGCATCTTGATCTTGG